>NC_059350.1:30720000-31920000 GCF_019703515.2 Myxocyprinus asiaticus | reverse complement strand
AGAATTCTTTAAAAGCATTATTAATATCAATGGCTGAGGTAAATAAGTATTTCACCACCAGCAGATTTCACTGAGGGAATGGAAGAAAAAGACTCTCTCTGCTTTATATATCTAGCCAAAAGCTTCCCTGCTTTGTCCCCCGACTCAAAGTATGACTGTCTTACCCTGAAAACTCCACCTTCCGTGACAAAATAGTATTATATCTGTATTTCAATCGGGTCAATTATCTGAGGCCATCAGACGATATTCGGCGCTTCAGCTCTGCCTCGGCACTTTTAATATTCCCTTCCAACTCCACAAGTTCCCGTGCTTTGGATTTTTTGATGAATGAGGCATACTGTATGATCCGACCCCTAAGAACTGCCTTAAGTGCCACCCAAGCCATGCCAACAAAGGGATTCTGCAAAAGGGATACATTAAATTTTGCAAAAGGGATAGATTAAAGCACCAACTACATGATTTCTTCTCCATATATGGCATCACCTCTAAACTTACCAGGGCGTGATCTGAGACTAAAATGTTTCTAACTGAACAATCAACAACAGATGAAATGAGGGACTTAGATATACAGTATATATATAAAAAATCTATTCTAGAATAAATGTTATGGACTGATGAAAATAATTTATAGTCCCTACCAGATGGGTTCAAAAGTCTCCAAATATCTGTAAGACCAAAATTTTTTACACATCCTGTGAAGTGTCAATGTTGCTCTAGGGGGCTTACACACTTTTGCTTCGCTATGATCAAGGACTGAGTCCATCAAAAGATTAAAGTTTCCTCCCAATATTATATCATGAGGGGTGCCAGCGGCTTGCAACATCCCTTCAAGATCTATAAAAAGCCCTGATCATCAGTGTTAGGTGCGTAAATATTAACCAAATTCAACCTTTATATAATCTATAAAACAAACTCCAGCCAGTATGAGGCATAAGCACAAAGAGCATGTAGATTCATCCACATAACTGTCCCGAAGTTGTGCTCCTCCACAAAACAAGCTCCAGCCGCCAGGGCGGAACCAGTACAAAAAACAAAAAGGCCATTCAGTTTCCTCGGCCAGTCAAATGAATGTTCAGTGAGCCAGCCCATTCGGCTGTTACATGAGTGTAACACATGCCTTAATCACTCTAATGATTTGCAAGAAATATTCCACAAAACAAACTCCATCCAATAGGAGGCATAAGCAAAAAGAACATGCATATTCATCCACATACTGTCACAAAGGAGTGTTATTCCACAAAACAAACTCCAGCTGCTTGGCGGAACCAGCACAAAAAGAAACAAAAAAGGCGTTCAGTTTCCTTGGACAGTCAAGTGAATGTTCAGTGAGTCAGGCCTACTCGGCTGTTACACGAGAGCAACAAATGCCCTAATCACTCCAATGTTTGCAAGAAATATTCCACAAAACAAACTCCATCCAATAGGGGGCATAAGCACAAAGAACGTGCAGATACATCCACAAACTGTCCTGAAGGAGTGTTATTCCACAAAACAAACTCCAGCCACTAGGCCAACACAAAAAGAAACAAAGAAGGCGCCCAGTTTCCTCAGATGGTCAAGTGAATGTTCAGTGAGTCAGGTTCACTCGGCTGCATCAAGAGCATCACACAATGACTTACTCATTCCATTGACTTTATGAAGGACATCGCTTGCTGTGGGCATGTAAATATTTTGCGGCCATCCTTAGTATCTGTTCTCAATTTGGCTGGGAACATCAGTGCAAAAGTGACCTTCCATTGATGTAAGAGTTTCTTGCATTCCTTGAATCAATCACGTGTCTCTCTTGTCAAATTCGCAAAGTCTGGGAACAATGAAATGCTGTGATTCTTCCAAGAAAGACTTCCTTTACTCCTCGCCTCGCGTAACACAAGATCTTTATCGGATGATCTCAGAAATTTGGCCAGAATTGATCGGGCCTGTCTCCGTCTGTGGATCTCCAAGCCAGAACTCTGTGAGCTTGCTCGATTTCCAGCATATGGCCTGTTATATCGAGCAGACTCGGGAAGAGCTCGTCTAGGAATTTCACCATATCTTGGCCTTCTTTCTCAGGAATTCCAACAATTCAGACATTGTTTCACCGATTACGATTCTCAAGGTCTTACAACTTTTCCCAAACACGCTCCAAGTCTATCTTGGTCGCTAGCGGATTAGCAGCTAATTCCCTCTCCGATGACTCCAGATAATCGATCCGGAACTTCGTCTCCATGGCAGTGATCGATTGACGTATTTCAGCAAGATCCTCCAAGTCAGCAATGACCTTCACCAGCATTGCCAATATGCTTGACAGCTGACGCCGAATTTCTCCCACTGCACCATCCAAACTGAGTCCCCGGACTGCAGCCCGGTCAGGGGTATCAGCTTGAGCACATAAGTGTCTTTTAATGTCTCCAGAGCCCGAAGATTTTGAATTCTTTGGCATATTGTCTTCATAGAACAGTTATGGAACAGGGTGTATCGAATCTCACTGGTTTATGTCACAAAAAGTATTAAAAACTAGCAAAGTGCGCAGAGCTCGCCGTTCACATGTCCGACCCTTGCAACTCTCAAATTTTACCATTTTTAAATACATTCCACAGAATTCGGCAGATTTTCCTCAAAAATCAGCACAGAAGAGTCCACAGATTTCGTCTGGGCATGCTCATTAGGACAGTTTCCATTATTGATAGACCTGTACAGTAATTTAAACACAGCTGATCCACCAAGCATTTATGCACACAACAGACATGTCTGCGATTGGTTACATTGCTCAAGTGCGGCAAACAACATGTTGAAAGGAAAACTTTTTACACCGTTTATGCTTAAAAGGATAATTCACCAAAAATGAAAATTGCTCATCATTTGCTCACCTTCATGCCATCCTAGGTGTGTATGACTTTCTTTCTTCTGCTGAATAAAAAAGATTCTTATAAGAAAATTTCAGTTCTGTAGGTCCATACATTGCAAGTGAATGGCGGCCAGAATTTTGAAGGTCCAAAAAGCATATAAAGGCAGCATAAAAGCAATCCATATGACTCCAATGGTTAAATCCATATATTCAGAAGTGATAATATAGGTGTGGGTGAGAAACATACATTTTTAAGTCCTTTTTTACCATAAATTTCTATAAATATACATTTTCATTTTTGGGTGAGCTATCCCTTTAATGAACAGAAAACTTTTGTGGTCGTGTACTGTAAATGTCTTAAACGTTTTTCTTTTATTGGGTTAAAGTCATAAATGGTTTAAACATAAACTGATTGGTTCACGTAGATTTTTGCCCATAACCCCGATTTCACGCTGCATGTAAAACCTTAACCGCTGTTCTTACGGGTTCATCCAAAGTGCGCTAGAGTTGTGCACATGGCTGTTCATGTTTTGACATCAAAAGCAGAGAATAATAATGATTTCAAATCTCATGTAAGAGCATTTTTTGTGTTGTTGGAATTTTTTTTATATATATATATATATATACACTATATTGCCAAAAGTATTCGCTCATCTGCCTTTAGACGCATATGAACTTAAGTGACATCCCATTCTTAATCCATAGGGTTTAATATGACATCGGCCCACCCTTTGCAGCTATAACAGCTTTAACTCTTCTGGGAAGGCTTTCCACAAGGTTTAGGAGTGTGTTTATGGGAATTTTTGATCATTCTTCCAGAAGCACATTTGTGAGGTCAGACACTGATGTTGGACGAGAAGGCCTGGCTCGCAGTCTTCATTCTAATTCATCCCAAAGGTGCTCTATCGGGTTGAGGTCAGGACTCTGTGCAGGCCAGTCAAGTTCTTCCACACCAAACTCACTCATCCATGTCTTTATGGACCTTGCTTTGTGCACTGGTGCGCAATCATGTTGGAACAGGAAGGGGCCATCCCCAAACTGTTCCCACAAAGTTGGGAGCATGGAATTGTCCAAAATCTCTTGGTATGCTGAAGCATTCAGAGTTCCTTTCACTGGAACTAAGGGGCCAAGCCCAGCTCCTGAAAAACAACCCCACACCATAATCCCCCCTCCACCAAACTTCACAGTTGGCACAATGCAGTCAGACAAGTACCGTTCTCCTGGCAACCGCCAAACCCAGACTCGTCCATCAGATTGCCAGATGGAGAAGCGTGATTCGTCACTCCAGAGAACGCATCTCCACTGCTCTAGAGTCCAGTGGCGGCGTGCTTTACACCACTGCATCCGACGCTTTGCATTGCACTTGGTGATGTATTGCTTGGATACAGCTGCTCGGCCATGGAAACCCATTCCATGAAGCTCTCTATGCACTGTTCTTGAGCTAATCTGAAGGCCACATGAACTTTGGAGGTCTATAGCGATTGACTCTGCAGAAAGTTGGCGACCTCTGCGCACTATGCGCCTCAGCATCCGCTGACCCCGCTCTGTCATTTTACGTGGCCTACCACTTCATGGCTGAGTTGCTGTCATTCCCAATCGCTTCCACTTTGTTATAATACCACTGACAGTTGACTGTGGAATATTTAGTAGCGAGGAAATTTCACGACTGGACTTGTTGCACAGGTGGCATCCTATCACAGTACCACGCTGGAATTCACTGAGCTCCTGAGAGCGGCCCATTCTTTCACAAATGTTTGTAGAAGCAGTCTGCATGCCTAGGTGCTTCATTTTATACACCTGTGGCCATGGAAGTGATTGGAACACCTGAATTCAATTATTTGGATGGGTGAGCGAAAACTTTGGCAATATAATGTATATATAGCTGATTTTTGGTAGTTATCAGCATATTGTTGTGCATGTAAAATCACTCTTTGACGCAATGGGAGTAGACCCTACATTAAATGCTGTAAGTGTCTCTTTTCATGATTAGTTAATTGTGTCAGCCATAAATGTAATGCTAAATTATTTTTCAGATTAATTGCGCATACCTAATGTGTGTAAGTGTAAGTGTAATTGTTATTTGTGTTTGTGTATGTGTCCATGTGGTAAATCTCATATGCGGACATACACACAAGTATTTAAGCAGTGAATCTCAACTCAACGCACTTGACTGAATAGAAAAGCAGTTATTGGTATTGTTTTATACAACAGTTAGTTCTGGTCTTCAAATCTGATTAGACAAGTTGTGTTCCAGGAGTGCTAATATTTAGTGTAACAGCCTTTGGACGCTTTACTGTTTGTACCACTCCATGTGTCTGTGTTCATGATGTTCCAGACAGGCTACTAGTCTGTGCATTGCTTGGAACTATTTTAGTTAGTAAAGCAAAATGAGACAAAATAACTGGCCATATTGTGTTTAGAATGCAATTTACTGAATATTTATGTCTTGTTTATAGAACTGTTGTGTTAAAGCAATATCACCCTTGCAATCATGCTGATGTCTTGCTTGTTGATATTGCTTAATTAACATTCTCCTACTATCAGCAGACAGCATAATGCAGTTTTAGAGGTTCTTAAAACTCACAGATGCTTAATAAGACACTCTGAACGATCAGTATTCCAGTATTAAAAACATTATTGATTAATCTCAAGCCTCATTAATCTAACACACTGACAGCGATGGCGCCATTCTTCATCAATATGCGCAGTGAGTATTATATATGTGCTGATTGTCATGCATAATGTCTATTATATATGCACTGCATAATGTATATAGCCATTAATATTGCTCAGTTTTTTATGATGTCAAAGAACAGAGAGAAAGACAGAGAGGGCAAGAAGTCAGTTTTTACTGTTGAAGTGTCATTGAACTAAACTAAGTATGCATCATTTCTTTTCATGATGTGTGTGTTTGTGTGTGTGTCTGTTTGCACTGTAAGTTCTTTCCCTTCACTTAGTGTGAGACGTTCTGTTTGTTTTTCCCACATCTGTTTTTCCGGGCTGGTCTTTGTCTGTGTGTGTTTGCTTGATGCCCCCACACACTGACAGTGTCTGCCAGACACACACACACACACACACACACACACAGACACACACACACACACACACACAGACACACGCACACACACACACACACACACACACAAGCTAAGGCTGAAGTTGATGGCCGGCTGGCCCAAATTGAGTATTTTAAATGTTTTTTTTATTTTATTATTATTATTTCAACACAACACAATCATTACATATTTCTGTAAACATTTTCAGATTTTTTTTTATGTTTTGCCACACATTTTATTTGGAATCTATTCATATTTATTGTATTAAAACATTTCAGTTTTTCCAATGTTCTATAAAATATTTGTAGTTGATTGCTGTAACTGTGTCCGGACTAAGATCATTTTATTCAGCCTATCTTGCAAACAGACTTTTATGGAAACAGTTACTGTCTGCTACACACCGAATATTGTTCCTGGTGCTTCGCAGTCACTGAATTTTGCTCACATGCATTTAAGTGAATTTTCGTGTGATTTCATATTGCCACATTTGTCTGTATTTGCAGGCGTCTCAACAGGAATAATCTTCAGGTTCTTCCGGAGTTGCTGTTTCTGGGCACTACCAAACTCTTCAGACTGTGAGTCCTTTATCATTTTGCCCCTCTCTTTCCTCTCCCTCTTTTTTCTCCTTGTCTTTCCTCCCCCTCTTTCTCTTTCATTCTCTTTCTCTTTTCCATGTCTCACACTTGGTACCTCTTTTGTTGCCTTTTTTAAATGAGATTTTTGTCTTTTTTCATTTACTTATTTATACATGTAGATTTTACAAACTAAGTTGTTTATTTTAAGCACGTAATTCTGTGCTTGCACGAGTTTCTGTTGCTGTCTTCTTGCTGCATGATTGCAGAATTCGGGATCTTTCACATTGAAGCCGACAGAATCACTCATTATAAATTTAAATACAGTTTGCCGATTGGTTCCTTTTGTTTTCCGTTTGATTTGTAGATTTAATTTTGCTTTAATTAATTAGATTTTTTGATTATTTTGAAACACTAAAAGAGTGGCATTGCATTTTAAGGAGAAATACAGCAAAATCTTGAGCTCTGTCTTCTTAATCTAGCTCATTACTCTGCTCCCAGACAGGAGTGTATGCGTGTGTTTATAATTGAGTTATGTCAATCTAGGGATCAGCAGTAAGAGAGGTTCAGACCATGAACAGATTAAATTGAGTTAAAAAGAAATACACACTTAAACATCTGCTGCTCTGAGAGATAGAGAGGAAGGAGAGCGAAAGCTAACAGCTTTACCAGGAAAAGCAACATTCTAACGGACTGTGCAGGAGACTGATGGAGGAAGTGTGTGTGTGTGTGTGTGTGTGTGTGTGTGTGTGTGTACTGCTGAACATATCCCTCATGTTGCTGCCGTCATACAGCCACTCTTCATGTTCTTGTCATGGTATGGTTGTGCGTGTGGTCTATTTCAAAAATACACCCAGATATTCTGTCTCAACTATCAGGTGTGTGTTTGGGAGACTTTGTAAAGTAAAATGCTGGGCCTGAAATAAAATCTTAAAGAAATGTATTGATACATTTGCCAAGGAAATTTAAAAAGCATCAGATGAGAATGTGTGTTTTTGTGTGTGTGTGTGTGTGTGTGTGTGGGTGAGTCTGGGTGGTTTACAAGGACATTTTTTTAGGTTACAAACTGGTAATTATAAGGGTATTATGCTATAAATGTGGTTTATGACATTTCTAGTGTCCCCATAATTCAAATCGCTTAAAAAACATACTAAACTATGGGTTTTTTTAAATGTAAAAATGCAGAAAGTTTTTTGTGAGGATTAGGTTTAGGGGTAGTGTTACGGTTAGGGGACAGAATCTATAGTTCATACAGTATAAAAATCATTATGTCTATGGAGAGTCCTCATAAGGATAACCGCGCCAACATGTGTGTGTGTAGTGTGTGTGTGTGTGTGTGTGTGTGTGTGTGTGTGTGTATGCGTGTGTGTGTGTGTGTGTGTGTGTGTGTGTGTGTGTGTAAGCACATATGGGATTTAATGACTCTTAGGCAGGATTCTCTGTTCTGTCTGTCAACTCATTTTCAACAAGATGGCAGCAGGTGTGTGTGTGTGTGTGTGTGTGTGTGTGTGTGTGTGAGAGAAAAAAAGACAATAAGAAAAGAGAGGGATCATTGCTAGTGTATAACACTTTCTTGATAGTGTTATTTGATTTGATGGTTTGGCACAAACGTACATATAGAGAGAGTGTGTTCTCTGCTCATTAGATTATTTCTGTTGCTGTACAACTGTGGCTAACATGTGCAGCTTTTATCCGTCTGCCTTTCATTACTCTGTCTATCTCGTTTCTCACTATTTTGCTCCTTTTCCCATGCTTTAATTGTCATAGAATGTCTTTTTTTCTTTCTTTCTTTCTTTCTTTCTTTCTTTCTATCACCCACTCTGATCAGGTTTGACGTTAATGTGTCTGGATGGAGTGTGTGTAATTTTTGGGGAGGGGGATGGTCTGCAAGGAGGGTGACAGAACCATCTAGGGCTTGTTTTGTTCATTTTGCCAGGTGCACTAGTGACCCCAGCTTCTGCTGTATGTGTGTGTGTGTGCGTGTGTGTGTGCGCGTGTATGTGTACGTGTGTGTGTTTCTGTGTTCATTTGAGTTATGGTTACACACGTATGGCTGCTGCCACAGTAGCAGCTAAACTATTTCTGCCTTTTGTCTCGTCAGAGGCCGGGCCTGTTTGAAGACCTTTCAATATCATTGTTATTTTGGAGAGAACGTTCAGATAACATTTCTCATGGATAGCAGGTCGGTCACAGCTGTGTGTGTTTGGTTAGAGAGAAAGTGGGAAACGGGGAGTTTCCCAAAGAAAGAAGAAAGAAGAATAGGACTGATGGAGAAAGAAAGGAGGAGGAGTGAAGGTAAAGAAAGCAAAAGATTGGTTCGATCTTTCATGGTCCATTAAGAACTCTTTAAAAACCCTACAGTAGTATAGAAATTGAAGTATAGAAAAAGAGAAAGTGGTTTAGTTTGGAAGATATTCCTAAATTCTAAAAGGATAGTTCAGTGAAAATAAAAATTCTGTCATTGTTTACTCACCCTGATGTTGTTCCAAACCCATGCACTTTCAATGCAACTTTTTTCCATACAATGAATGTGAATGGTAACATGGCTAACATTCAGCCTACATTAATTTTGGGTGAACTATACCTTTAATATTGATTTTGAGGATTGGGGTGGGGGTTTCGGTGTACACTTTTTCCCGCTCTGGATCAGACTGGTGTGAATGCCAGCTCATGGTTACTACGGTTACTGTTGTCATGTCACGTCACCATCATCCCTAATCCAGTAACCGTTCGTGCTGTTTCACACAGTGCAAACTTTCTAAATGCATTTGTGGGTGTGTCTGACCACCGCAGGAATTTCTCCCACTGTGATGTCTGTGTGTGGCTTTTATTGAGCCTGTCACTGGTCATTAAGTCAAATCAAATGCCTTACAATGGTTATTGTGTGTGATTTTTACTTTGAGTCATAAGGACAGATATTGATAAATGTTCATACTGTATGTTTTTGGATGAAAAGATGAAAAGTCTGGCATCACCTCCTATCATAAATTTAAATCATTAAGGGTACTAATGTTTCAGGACATCTAAGCCAAAGAAAAACATTATGAAACCTCTGGTGACACTGACATTATGTTATGAGAACAGCTTTGTAAGATGAATTGAATCTTGCACAAGTAGGAAAAGTGAGAGGTTGAATTAAGCAAAATCACACGAGCAAGAGTGCTGTTGTACTGAATATCAGTATGACAGTAATTTAACAGCACAATTGTGAGTATGCAAAAGTGCTATAAAGAAGAAGTTAAAGGGAGAGTTAACCTAAAAATGAAAACTCACCATCATGTTGTTCCATATAACTTTCTTTCTTCCGTGGAGCACAAAAGCAGATGTTAGGCTGAAAGTGAGCCTCAGTCACCATTCACTTTCATTGTATATAAAAAGTGAATGGTGACTGAAGGCAGCAGATCTTCATATTCCTGTCATGTCTATTAGCAGTGGCTTTGGGTTCACACACACACACGCTCAGTTGATTTTAAATATGGCTTTGACTGTGCGGTTTCATTGAGAAATGTGCCAGACAAGATTACGGGGCGAAACATCATAGTGGTTTTCTTGCTTAATCTGCACACCAAATGCTAGACAAGCCAACATTTTGCCATCTCAGAGTGTGTGTGAGTGTGTGTGTTTACCGAGCTCTGCGTTTCCTAGGTCACAGTGCTGTAGAGAGTTTGGATTTTGTCTGCGGAGTGGACGCTTAACCCCAGTCCTGTTAGCTCACAAAACACACACAGACGCACACAACACAGAGACACACACACTTGTGCTAAGCCTTGTCTGTTCACATGAGTTGGTGGGAAGACTTTTGAAATTAAAGACAGATACAATGAAGTGAAGTGATGCCTGTCTGTAGAAGTATAGCGTTATAAGGTTTGTGTGTGTGTGTGTGTGTGTGTGCGCATGTGTGTGTGTGTGTGTGTGTGTGTGTGTACGAGCATGCATGTGTGTGTGTGGGATTTAATTTCATTCATAATCAGATTTTAATGAAGACAGGAAAAGATTTTATAGCCTGTTGCCATAGTGATAATTATGACTCATAATGGAAAAACCTCAAGCTTGTAGACATGTGTGTACATGTGTGTTGAAGTGTGTGTGTTCTTTCTCTGGAGTTTGTTTGTATATGTGCAAGTTGTGCATTTAAGTTATTTGCATATCTTCTCTGAAGATCAAAGGTAATCAGAAGAATTCAGCTAAAGCGCAAGAAATTTCATAATTTCAGAAAAATGTATTATTCACAATTAGTCAATTGCCTCACATTCAGTTGCTGCCTGTTGACTACTATGTTTTATAGGTTGTTTGTCTAAAAAATATGCAAATGAGAATATTCAAGCAAGATGCAACAGGTACTGTCTAAATCTGAAGCACATCATGCTCTTAATTTCTTCATACAATATTTGAGTTTACAAAATGGCAAGCAAACAACATTTTGAGGAATTGTACTTTAACATTTCTGCTTACCTTAAGAGCTAACAGCAGTTGTAATAGATATGTTCTTTATGGACAATTGTGGTGTAAACATTGAATTTACTGTGTTTAACTGTGTGTGTCACCTTTGCTGCATGCAGTATAGTTCTGGTTGACTTGAAAAATAATTTTGGCATGTTTGTACGCCAGTAGTAAAAAGTATTGAATTCACCACAGCCAAAATCTCTTTCTTCACATGCTTTTTTTTCCTTTCATACAAATACAGCTCAATCATTTCAGGAAATTCAATTAGATTAATATTTTTGCCTGCAGACGGATTTAATAGACTCATTCACTTTTACACACACACCCCCACCCCGTTTTTTATTTAGTACCCACAGGCATTGTAGTACCCTTTGTCTTTAGTCATAGTAATACATTTTATTTTGTTATTGGCATAATAACATAACACATCAACATATTCAGAGTATAATGAATAGTAAAATACAATATTATGAATGATTGAAATGATTGATTATGAGGTCAATCAGAAAAATGTAAGTTGAAAAATGTGAAAGTTGTAATGGAAACCCAGACTCGAAGATGATGTTTGAACCCGAAGGCAGGTATTTATTAAACACACAGTTTAAGTAAACAGGTGAGTATCAATCAGAAGATGCTGAACAGTAAATGATGAGCAGTACACTGATAACAGTCTGTATTCATATAGGAAGTGAGAGTCCTTGATGAGCTACACTCACAAACATCAGACGGGGACACGAGGAGAGGAGAAACAGGGGAAACAGACTGTTGGAAACATTGGAGAGGATCCTTGGAGAAATCGTTGGATATCGCTGCAGTGGAACTTTGAAGACTTTGCTGGAGAACAGGTAAGTAGCAGGTAAGTGAGTCTGTATTCCATGGAAGACCAGACATTGACTGAGGAGTGAGTGTGGCTTATATAGGGAGCTGATTAGCGTGGTGATGAGAGACAGGTGCAGGTGATTAGTATTCGGGAGAGAGGGAAGGCTGTGTGTGTGTGGCGAGAGAGCCTGGTGAATCCTTGAAATTACCCCACCCCCCTCCACGGGCTGCTCCAGAGGGCTGTACCTCCCGACACCATGGCTGACCCCGACCACGAGGAGCTGGACAATTCGGATGAGTGTCATGGAAGTTGGTGAGTAGGGTCGGATCTAGGATGCCATCCCAAGGTACCCATGATCTCTCTTCAGGACAGTAGCCTTCCCAGTCCATGAGGTACTCGAGATGACCCCTGCGGCGCCGGGAGTCCAAGATGTCTCTAACCGCGTAGACAGGTCCGTCTTCCAGGATCAGCGGCGGAGGGGTTCGTCAGCTGGACCAGGCTCTGTGGATTGAGGAGAGAGAGACACAGGTGGTGAGGTTTCAAAAGGGAGACGTGGAATGTAGAGTGAATACGATATTGAGGTAGGAATTGAAGTTGGTATGTGACTGGATTTATTTGTTTTGAGATGGTGAAGGGACCAATGTAATGGGGACTTAGATTTTTACATGGGAGGCACAGCCTAATGTCCCTCGTGGAGAGCCACACCTTCTGCCTGGGCTGGTAAACAGGAGTTGAAGATCTCCGGGCATCAGTGTGGCTCTTCTGGCGGTGCACAGCCCATTGCAGGTGGTGGTGAGCTAAGTCCCAGACCCTCTCGCTCTCTAAAAACCAATGGTCGACTGATGGAACATCGGACGGCTCTCCGGACCATGGAAAGAGAGGGAGTTGGTAGCTGAGTATGCACTGGAATGGAGTGAGATTGGTGGAAGGCTGACGCAGGGAGTTCTGTGCGTACACGACCCAGGACAGGAAGTGACTCCGACGGTTCTGGCGGCGATGAAAGAAGGTTCTGAGAAATCGGCCAATCTCTTGGATCTTTCTTTCAGTCTGCCCGTTACACTGCGGATTGTATCCAGAAGAGAGGCTGACGGTTACACCCAGGAGGGAGAAGAATGCCTTCCAGACTCTTGAAATGAACTGGGGACCTCTGTCGGAGACGATGTCTTCAGGATTCCATAATTACCAAAAACATGGTTAAATATCATCTCAGCCATTTCCATGGCAGTGAGAAGACCCTTGAGGGGAACCAGCTTGAAGGCCTTGGAGAATCGGTCCACTGTTACTAGCAAGCAGGTGAATCCTTCAGAGGGCTTATGAAGTCCATTATGAAGTCCACTCCCAGGTGTGACCAAGGGCAACATGGAACGGGCAACAGAAGGAGTTTGCCAGCTGGTAGTTGTCGTGGGATCTTTGACATGGTGCAATCCGGACATCCCTGGACGAACCTTCTGACATCTCTATCCATACGCAGCCACCAGAACCAGTTCTGGATGAGTAAGAGGGTCCTGTTGGTCCCAGGGTGGCCAGTGCCCAAAGAGGAGTGTACAGACTAAATGAGTGTCAGACGTTGGGAAGTTGGAACATGGGTCCTGTTAGCGGGGCAGCCTAGCAGAGCAGGTTCAGTGGCAACGGCTTACGCAATGCTATCATCCAGGGACCACTGGAAGGGACTCACTATGACATGTGGAGGAAGTATGGTTTCGGGTACCTCTGTGATGGGAAAGAGCATCTGCTTTGAAGTTCTTGGCCCCTGGATGATAGGAGATGGTGAAGTCAAAGCGTGTGAAGAAGAGGGCCCATCGTACCTGGCGAGGATTGAGTCGACGAGCTTCCCGAAGATACTCGAGGTTTCTGTGGTCAGTTAGCACAAGAAAAGGATGATGGGCCCCCTCCAGCCAATGCTGCCACTCTTCTAGGGCTAGCTTAATAGCCAAAAGCTCCCAGTTTCCGATGTCGTAATTCTGTTCCGCTGGGGTGAGTTTTTTGGAGAAGTAGGCACATGGATGGAGTTTTGATGGTTTCCCCTGCTGCTGAGATAGGACGGCTCCTACACTGTTAGTGGAAGCATCTATCTCCACCACAAAAGGTTTGTTTGGGTCTGGATGGATTAGGAGTGGAGCTGTGGTGAAGGCATTCTTCAGATGTTTAAAGGCGTGGGTAGCCTCGGGGGTCCAGGATAGAGCCTTGGGCTTCGATTTGAGGAGGGAAGTTAATGGAGCAGTGATGGAGCTGTAGTTCCTAATGAACCGACGGTAGAAGTTGGCGAATCCTAAAAACGCTGGAGTCCCTTGATGGTGGAAGGAGTGGGCCATGATCTCACAGCTTCTACCTTCCCCTCATCCATCTGAATACCTTCAGGGCTGATGTTGTAGCCAAGGAATTGTAGTGACATCTGATGGAATGAACATTTTTCTGCCTTGAGGTAGAGATGGAATTTCCTCAGCCTTCCAACTCAAGCACAACATGTTGATGGGGCACTGGCTCCCTGGGTAGGAGGTCTGTTGCACAGTCCCATTGTTTATGAGGAGGTAGGTCAGAGGCTTGTTGGGGACAGAAGATGTCCTGAAAGTGGGAGTAGCAGGGTGGTATCTCCACAGAAGTTTGACTAGTTGGGCTTTTGATGGAGGTGGTTTTGAGATGGAGAAGAGGAGATTTTTTGATTGAAGCCGTGGGACTTGGAGTAGGATGATTGGGGAAGCAGGAAGGAAAACATTGGGACCCCCACCTCAGGATGTTTCCGGTGGACCAGGAGATAATGGGAGAATGTTGAATGAGCCAGGGATGTCCTAATATGATTTCGGCTGTAGAGCTCTCCAGAACCAGTAGAATGATTTCTTCGTAATGCAAACATCCGATTTGAAGTTTGACAGGACCAACACAGTGACGGATGACTCCTCTGCCCAGAGGTTTGCTGATTATGGAGTGAATCTTGAAGTTGGACTCATAGGGTCTCTTTTGGAGCTGGAACTGGCGGCAGAGCGCGGCGGAGATGAAGTTGCCGGCTGACGCAGAGTCGAGGAGAGCAGATACTGTAAGTGACAGACCAGAGGCAGTAAGCATCACACTGATTAATAATTGCGAATAATTGACATTAGGAGTGTTAACGTGACTCACCAGTGGGCGTGGGGGACGAATGGGACACGCTGAGATGACGTGTCCCTCTCCACCGCAATACAAGCATAATCGCTGGGTCAGCTGCCGTTGGCGCTCTGCCGAGGACAATCGAAACGCATCCACTTGCATACGTTCACTGTCTGGTTCTGGAGACCGGACAGAAGGCTGTTGGTGCAGAACAGGCAGAGGCTGCAGGGCGGGAAGTTCATTCAGGCAGGCTTTCATTCTGTTGGCCACGAGGATGGAGAGTTGGATGAAACGCTCTAGCCCCATTGAATTGTCAAAAGAGGAGAGATGCAGCCACAGCCTCGGTTCGAGTCCCTGATGGTAGCTGGTGAGAAGAGGGGGCTCATTCCATCCACTGGAAGCAGCTAGAGTATGAAATTTGAGAGCATAGTCATTAATTTAACTTCTACCTTGACAGAGATTATAAAGTTGTTCGCTGATAGATGAATCTCCCGCAGGGTGTCCAAAAACTTCCTTGAAGTGTTTAATGAAGCTCTCAAGTGACTGAGTGACTGGACTGGTTTGTTCCCAGAGAGATTGAGCCCACTGCAATGCTCTTCCTGCAAGCAGAGAGAAAATGAATGAAATTTTAGCCCGCTCGGTGGGGAAGCGATGCGGCTACATCTCTAGGGCGAGCGAACATTGGAGAAGAAAGCCGCTGCAGTCCTCCGCCGATCCTGAGTATAGTGCTGGATTGACCAGGGGACTGGCAGTATAGACCGATGCAGAAGAAGAAGCGGAGGGAGTGCTGATTGTGATTGGTGGTGCAGCGGGGTTAACCGGAGGGGTAAGTGCACGGAGGAGAGCGTCAACCAGCTCCTGAAATGGATCCGGAGAAGGAACCTCGGAGAAATCGTTGGATATCGCTGGAGTGGAACTTTGAAGACTTCGCTGGAGAACAGGTAAGTAGCAGGTAAGTGAGTCTGTATTCCATGGGAGACCAGACATCAACTGAGGAGTGAGTGTGCCTTATGTAGGGAGCTGGTGATGAGAGACAGGTGCAGGTGATTAGTATTCGGGAAATTAGAATTTCCGAGTGATTAGAGTCCATGACAAAAATATAAATTGTGTGTTAGGGTACTAAAACTATGATGAAGAATATGAAAACATATTCGTAAACTGAAATGAAATAACATGATATAAACAAAAAATTTAAAACTACAAACAATGGTCTAAAAATAAATGAAATAAAATAATAGTCAACTAAAATAAATAATTGTTTTTGAAGTCATCGAGCACTTTTGTTTTTGTAATAAGCACTTTTAAGAAAGAACTAATTACTGAATTTGTCAAAGTTTGCCAGGTCAGTGGCGTAAAATATTCAAAAGACCTTCAGAGTTTAAAATATATTGTGTTAAATCTGTGAAGTAGTCAGTACGTTATACTTTTGGATGGACAAATTCTGCTTACAAAGACTACACATGTTTTCACACTTTTCATTCTTTTATAAATATGTAATGGGTGTTTTTTTCTTATTTAAGATTTAAATTCTGACATAATGCTGTTGGTTCTTTCACTGATTCCTTAAATATAACTACTTGTAACACATTCATGGAAAGGAGGAGGCCAGAACCGGCTTGATAATATAAATAATAGTTTAATAATGGACTTAAACCAAAAGACACAAACACACACAGGTGTCGGACAGCTGTCTGTAACTCTCTCTCTGTCGCACTGCCGTCTCCAGTCGGTCTTTATCCCTCTCGGGCTAATCAGCCTGATTAGGAGCTGGGTGTGTAGAATCACGACCCACCCCACCCTCCGCCCTGCCACACTACTATATACATATATACTGTATATACAAAATGGAATTGCAAAAATTCAGATAATTCAGAAAATTCAATATTACTTATAGTTGTCTCTGCAAGAAAGTTTTCTTACATTGAGTACAATATATCCTTCAGCTTTTAAGTAAATTTGTAAATAGTCTTACAAAAACTAAAATATTTCTGAATGTATGTTTTGCTCTCAGTTGTTTGCAATAATTCATTTCACCCAGCTAATGTAGGTTAAGAGTTAAATACAGACTGCTAAACGATGAATTTTGCCATTTAAATTTCTGTTGTGCTTAACAGAGAGATGACGTCTTAGGCCTGTTAGGTGAATGGATGCAAGGTGAGAGAGGAAAAAAAAGGTTTTTGCCACACGCACGCATGCACATACACACACACCTGAATAGCACCCAGGAGAGAGTCTCAGACAGACAGTCTCCAGGCCAGGCACTGAGCCATCAACAATTATGAGAGAAAACACCTGCGTGTGTGTGTGTGTGTGTGTGTGTGTTGGCAGTTTGGGTGGATTACGAGGAAATTTTTTAGGTTACAAACTGGTAATTACAAGGGTATTATGCTATAAATGTGGTTTATGAGGACATTTCTAGTGTCCCCATAATTCAAATCGCTTAAAAAACATACTAAACGATGTTTTATTGAAAATGTAAAAATGCAGGAAGTTTTTTGTGAGGGTTACGTTTAGGGGTAGGGTTAGGGTTAGGGGATAGAATCTATAGTTTGTATAGTATAAAAATCATTATGTCTATGGAGAGTCCTCATAAGGATAGCTGCATGTGTGTGTGTGTGTGTGTGTGTGTGTGGGCAGGTTTAAGTGGTTTATGAGGACTTTTTTTTAGGTTACAAACTGGTAATTACAAGGATATTATGCTATAAATGTGGTTTATGATGACATTTCTAGTGTCCCCATAATTCAAATCACTTAAAAACATACTAAACTATGTTTTATTGAAAATGTAAAAATGCAGAAAGTTTTTTGTGAGGGTTAGGTTTAGGGGTAGGGTTAGGGTTAGGGGATAGAATCTATACTTCATACAGTATAAAAATCATTATGTCTATGGAGAGTCCTCATAATGATAGCTGCACCAACATGTGTGTGTGTGTGTGTGTGTGTGTGTGTGTGAAAGGGGTTTCATAAGGCATCCTCAAAACACACCCTGTCTTTTATCAGCTGACACATAGTTATGGCCTTCGACCTAAACCTTAAACCCCTTAATATGTGTTTTGTCTATTCCTCTTAACAGCTTAATATCTTTTTTTAGAAAAGTCGAACGTATTGTGATAATTTGGAAACATGGATTCTTTCAGTCAGGAACAGTTTTTTTCTACTGATTTATAAATGAAATTTGAGATTTTGAACTTGTGAAAACTTTTTGAAAGCATCATTGGTGTGCAAGAATGTATTTGTTTTGCTTCATGAGCAGGTTGTCATATCTGAGAGCATCTCTCCAATATTTTTCCACATTCATGTGAAATGTAGCTTTATGGGTTTTCTGGATTTGACAAAGTTGTGCAGCCGATTTGGGAATTACACCGCACAACAGCATCATCTTTATTGGTTATTTGACATGTCAGACTGCACCACGCTGGGCTTATTCCTGTCCAAACACGCATCCACCTGCACAAGTGTATGAATACAAACACACACACACAAACTGAGTATTGGAGATGACATTTGCAAATTGAGCCAGCCACTGTTTTAATTATCTGTGTGGCCAAGTGTGTGTGTGTGTGTGTGTGTGTGTGTGTGTTTTTGTGTGTTTGTGCACGTTGGTGTGAGTAAGTGTGGAGTAAGTGTCTTAGTGACGGGTAATAAGAAGATGGCAATTTCTCGTTAGCATGTAACTGAAACTCTGGTGGTATCCTAGCAACCAAACTGGCCACTCCATGGTCTTTAGTTTCACCATCACAACACCACAGCAACTATAGCACAATATCACCAGGGCTACCCAGCAGTGCACCACTGGAAGCACTTAAATTAAATAATTAAGGCTCTTGATTAGTGCCATATCAGCTAATTTGTTACTTTTAGGCTGTCAGATATCGACATTCAAATAAAAGTACAAGTATCAATTTTACATAGCTTGTTTGTTTCACTGAAAGTGGAAAGTTGCCTGTAAGGGGGTTAGAGGGAAAGGAAAAGTTGAGAAGCAAGATTTCCTGGTTCAGGTAGGAGTTTAATTATTCACGTTAACGCTTACAGCTTCACAGTCCACAGCTTTACAATCAAACATTCATTTAACATTTTACGTCAACAATATCATGTGGCGTCGTGGCCTTTCTTGCGCCAGTCTCTCTCTCTCTCCGCGTCTACTGGCAGTGTGGCTCTTTTATGCCGCTCTCCCCGTGCTTACTGAAATTAGAGACAGGTGTTAGACATAATTTAGCTCAGGAGTAAGCACCCTTACCGCTTTCTTTCTCTCCGGAGAGATGCTTGACCACTCCCCCGCTGCCACATTGCCCAACATAAGATTATAACTGAAAACAAACTGTTATGTAGATACATAAAACTATTTGCATCCTGAGTAGTGAATGGAATCTTTTTAGTCTGTGTGGAGAAAAAAAAAATCAAGTTTTGGTTAAAAAGAAATAGTGGATGTGGAAGTGGTCCATTTAGGTTTTTTTGTATCTTCTGTACAGGGTGTGAACTCTGGAAAGCGGACTCCATCTTGGCTAGTTACTCAGTTGCACATTTGGCTATTCTGAGTGAATGCGTGGGAGTGTAATTGCTCTGGAGTGGACTCCATTTTGGCTCTAGTCACACAGTGGCATTGTAGGCCATTCTAGGGGAATAGGAGTGAGTTCAGTGGCTCTGGAGTGGAATTGCCAGCATTCTTTAGCCCTGCTGTCATCTTTAACCTTTTAACTAAGCCTCTTCACTTTGAGTTCTCACACTCACACAAACACAAACAAGTGAACAAACACAAAGAAGGACTGATACACACCAGACACACTCTCTCTTTTCCACTGATCAGTGTCAGTAAAGAGAGCTTTAGTAGAACAGATGTTCGTTTACTCGAATATTGTAAACTCTCAGAACACACAAGAGGTGTAACAAGCCAGCACTGTGTGTATGTGCGTGTGTTTGTGTGTGTGGGGTAGATTTGAAAGATTGACAAGGTGACACAAAGTGTAAGTGTGTTTTTGTGTGATGTGTATATGTATGTAATACAGTAATAACAGGCTTCAGCTGCAGCTCTGTCATTATTTAATTACCTTTTCCTATCTCCGTGGCAACGTAATGTTTTTCTGATCATTGTACGGTTGCCGAGTCACTTCCTCACTCACTGACCTTAGAAGAGTGAGGTGAGGCAGAGGCTGTGTATCAAAACCTTTTAAGCAGCCTACCTAGACAGCTTTGTTTGACAGCGTGTGTTTTGACCAGTGTTTGAATTGTGTTTTACATGTGTAAAATTAAATAAATAAATACATAAAATGTTCTTAATGTACAATGTATAAAAAAATCATACATCACAAACTTCATTAACACACAACCCTGCTAAACATATGTTATTACATACATACATATATATTAAAACTTAAAGATCTTACTCTGTGGTGTAAGTCCCATTTTGCACACATCTGGATGATTCTTTCTGATGGAAAATCCTTTTTGAATCATTGATAAAAGGTTGGATAAATGAAAAACCATTTGTGAGCATCACAACCATTTGAGTTGCATTTGAATCGAGCATTTGAACAAGCCAATGATGACCAGAAATACTCTCCAGGATGGTAGTTCACTAGGTTTTCAGACACAACCAGAAAGGGAAAGAAAAGACATTGGGATGACTGAATCAGATACTTTCTATGGTTGACCAAACCTGGACACAAACACACACTCACGCAAACTGCAACGCCCTCTGTGTTGTTTAGTTTGACAGGTTTTCAAGTTGGTCAAACACAGCAGAGAGTAGTTTTGGTGGTGTGTGAGAATTTGTGTGTGTGTGTTTATGGAAGAGTGTGTGTGTGTGTGTGTGTGTGTGTGTGTGTGTGTGTGTGTGTGTGTGTGTGTGTGTGTGCATGTGTGTGTGTGTTTTGCTGGTTTGGCCTTTCTCTTGACCAAAGTCTATTTTTCTTTGCTCAGAGGAAATGTTGTTTGAATAGACCAAACCTTTTTCTCAGCATGTTCTTGTAAATATGTCTTATATTGTCTTTTGAGTTGTATGTTTATCTAGGAAAAATTTAAGACACATCCTGAAGCCATATGAGGTCATACACATCATATAAATACACACAAGCTGAGTAATCATGTGTAATATAATAAATGATCAAATACGTGATAAATCAACATTCATCAGACAAATAAGCATTTCCCCCCTTTCCTCTTTGTCTTGTCACATATGAGGACAAGGATAATGAGGATAATGCTGCGGTGTAATGTAAGTCCTCTTGGGAAGTACGTACAAGTTCGGAAATTGTATTTACGAAGTGATGAAACCGTGTCGCCTTATATACCGGCTAGGGATGGGCACGAGTACTCGTGTCCTCGGAATTGACAGCAATGATCAATCATGAAAACGATAATTGATAATGATAATGCGTGACATGACTTCTCACTAAATTCAAATTCAGTAAAAACTATACACAAATATGTCAAATAGGGGCCTTATTTTTAATTTTTTAAAGCAGTACCTTGATTGTCAACAAAGATGTCTCATAGCAACCAAACTGATAACCAATGCTGCAATGCTAGCGTTTGTTGTATAGGTTTACGATAATCAAAAGAGAGTATAATTCACCATGTTTTGAACACCTGTCTCTGCAAACATTTGCTAAACAAGTTTTACTACCATGAAATATAGAAACTTTGACTCATTAATGGATATTATTTAATAAAAGTGAATGTTTATCATTTACTCTGTAAATCTCCCTGGGTGCCGACAGTTTGTATGACATCACTCACCTGCATCTCAGTTGAAGATTTCTGCACGAGTATCCAAGTTGGAAGTCCAACATAAAGTGGCCTTCTGTTGCGCTTTTCCCTGTAAGAAGTTGAAAATTCCAACTCTCCGAGTTAAATGGAACACAGCATAAATCATTGCAGCAACAAGCTCCCAACACAGTGCACCGTGACTTTCTGTCTGGTGCAGAGATAGCGCTCAACACTCTGGACAAGCGCACAGACACCAGGCAAGTTTTTCCTTTCAAACAGCTAGACAGGGCGCAGCTGAATTGAACAGAATGCAGGGTCTTCAGAATTTAACACAGTTAAACACATTAAAAATGCGATGGTTATGGCGCCTGCCAACCGTGGTTTGCAAATACACGGTTCAGCCAGCCATGATGAAACAGTGGTGCACACTTATTAATATAATTACAATAACCTGTAAGAAGAGCAGAGAGACATGCTTTCTGGGCAGTTTTTCATTGCGTTGGCTAGTGAGTCTTTACATAATGAAAAAATATGACGCATTCTATTTTGATTATGCCATCTTACTTTTAATGCCATCTTACATCATACTTATTTTGGAAAAATACTGGAACAGTGAGATGCAATGCAGCAGCCAAAGCCACATATCTGACATTTATTTATTTATTTATTTATCATGTTTATTGAATTCTATGGCTTTGCTTTTCTAATTGTACAGCACTTTGGTTCAACTCTTGTTGATTTTAAATGTGCTTGTCATGTACATAGAGTATACTTGAGTGGACAAAATAAACAAAATGCCCAAATTTAGTAGCAAGCTTTAAAGCCATTCTTCAAGATGTCTACAAACTACATTGTACAGTCAACATTCACAATGAATCTGAAAGGAATAGTTCACCTAAAAATAATGATTCTCTCATCATTTACTATGATGGCCCTTATGTCGTCTCAAACTTGTATGACTTTATTTCTTCTGTGGAACACGAACAAAGATTTTTTGAAGGATATATGTGTTTTTGTCCATTCAGTGCAAGCCAGTGGGGTCCAAAACTTTCAAGCTTCATAAAGGACATAAAGGCAGCATAAAAGTAGTTTAATCCATATCTTCTGCGATCGGTTCTAAGTGAGAAACTGACCTAAATGTAACTAATTTTTCACTATAAATCTTGAGAGGTTGAGAGATTGTTCATGAGAGAAGCTTGTTCACATTTCCTGATGCTTGATGTCATAATGATGATAGAATTATAATTTTCAGGTGAACTATTCCTTTAATTCCAAATTGCATCAGGCATGATTCTTTAATTGACACATATGGGACACTACTTGGGAAGTCGGGGTTCAAAGAAAATTCAGAATATCCCACTCATAATTATGACATGGTATTCTGTTGCATTTATTTAGTAGATAAGAACATACTAACTTGAGCATAGGGGGTTAGATAGAGGACTCTATTATTCTTTCAGGACAGAGAATGTCATGTATTTGGGTAAGCGGCATTGTGTGAGACACATAGAATTTTGGTGAGCTTTTTGTCCCTTTATAGCACCCATAATCACCACTCATTCTGATACACTGAGTTCAGAGTTCTCACAAAGTTTTATTCCCAGAGTAATGTCAGCCACCCTGTGTGTGTGTGTGTGTGTGTGTGTGTGTGTGTGTGTGTGTACATATATATTTGTGTGTGTCTTGGATGCTGCACAAATCAGGATCTATTTGAAAGGTTTGAGTCTTTGAATTAAAGCTTAGTGTTGTTCTGTGGCTTACACAGTTGATCTTATTCAGTGTATGCCCTCTAATCGGCTTTTGCTAATGTGAATTCCCTAACAATCACCCTCTCTCTTTCTTTCTCTGTCTGCCATAACCCCTTTTCTTTCAAAAACTAAAACCCATCACGTCTTTTCTTTTACTTGGTTAATCACTCCGTTGTTTTAGCCAATTAACTGCTGACATAAGATCAGTAGGGTGTGGAAGCTGTGTGTGTGTGTTGATTTTATGTGTACTGTTGGTTATGTCAAGTACCAGGTTATGTCTAGTCATGAACACAAAACTTCCATATGTTCCCTAATAAGGATGTTCCGTTGTATTTGGAGGGGATGTTACTGTGTGTATGTGTTAAGTTGTAAATTCCTGCGTTTAGCTAGCGTGTGTAAAGTGTCTGGAGGTTAAGTGAGCAAAGGTGAGATGTTCTTAGGGTCACTGGTGAAAGTTGTGTGGTGGCTTAACTGAGCACCTAGGCTTAGCCCAGACTGATCAGGACCACACCTTGTGTGTATGTGACTGTTTGCTGGTATACATTTAATTAAAACTAGTAATAGGCCGATGTATCAGCCATTTAATCATCTGAAATTTTGAGATAATCTGCATCTGCCAAGTGTCAGTTCCAGAATCTAAAGATGTTTAGGGAATTTTGATTAAAAATAGTAAAAAATAGGGGTGTAGTTATTCAAATTTCTCATGGTTTGGTTTGTATCACGTTTTTAGGGTAATGGTTTCTGTATGGTTCGGTTCTTACTATTATCAGAAAAAAAAATACTACTGCCTAATCCATAGTAAGAATACTTTTAAGCATTTTTAGTCAAACCATAGTAAAAAAATTAACCATGGTTCATACAGTCATGGTTACTACAATATCTTTCAGCAGGATAATGCACCCTACCACACTGCACACATTGTTTGGGAATGGTTTGAGGAATATGATGAAGAGTTGAAGGTGTTGCCCTGGCCTCCAAATTCCCCATATCTCAATCCTATTGAGCATCTGTGGGATGTGCTGGACCAACAAGTCTGATCCACGGTGGCTCCACCTCGTAACTTACAGGACTTGAAGGATCTGCTGCTAATGTCTTGGTGCCAGATACCACAGAACATCTTCAGGTGTCTTGTAGAGTCCGTGCCTCAGCGGGTCGGCGCTGTTTTTGTGACACATGGATGACCAACAGCATATTAGGCCGGTGGTCATAATGTTTTGGCTCATCGGTGTATATTGACATTAAATTGGCCATTGGCAACCTTGCTCTCTAGATATCGGTATTGGAGTTGGTCAATAAAAACCCATAGTTAGTAGCCGACCACTAACTAAAACACCTTGTCAAATGTAACAGCATTTTTATATTAATTAACCATAACAAGTTTCAACAAATCAAGGTTCATTTGGCTTTCTCCGAGGAGCTTATCATCTCATCACATTCTTATAAAAATGGCTCAAGAGAAAGGCTTGCTTTATATTTCTTGGAACACCAGAGCAGCTTGCTCACAATTTTTTTTCAAAAAGCTTTAAATCAAAGCAAAGTGAGTCGTTTACTGACTCATGTCTCACGGCCCCCTTCTGTGGGCCCTGCACAAGTACATTAAGCCTTTATATCATCATAAAAAGGCATCATAATGGCCACCTAAAGAGACAGAGAGAAGGAGAGAGATTGTTTTGAAAGAGGGGATATTACCAAATATTTCCTGAAGACCACCCATAGCCTGAAAAGCTGATCCTCTTCTTAGTCTCTGGGGCTCTAAGCCTGCCCATTTATGATCAGGCACTGTGGGAGGCAGACATGTTTGGTGACATTTTTGATTATGTGTCTGTTAGCTCGGTTCCTGCCTTCCTGTGTGTGTGTGTGTGTGTGTGTGTGTGTGTAGCTTAAGGGATGATGTAAGCGGGTTTTCTAATTGCAGGGTGATACAAGGGTGTGTCAGATCTCACTGCCTCAGGGAGCACTAAATGTGTGTGTGTGTGTGTGTGTCCTCAGGTAATGGAACCATATAAAGACTCTCTGGTATGTCTTTCAGAAGGGTTTTGCCTAGATACTGGATAAATGTTGGCTTTTTTCAGTTCAACATGCTTTCTCACCTCAAATAACTGAAACAGCTTCAGCACTGCCGCTAAACTGATGAAAATGAGACACCTCATTTTGAAAAGTCAAAGAAGAACAAGAAAGACTTTAAATGGACCTTTCCTCTATTGGGGTCTCAGGGTAGGGAGCTGTAATTAGAGTTTTTGGGAAATTAGACTTTTTTCACTCAAGCTAACATGCCATCTACATTAAAGGCTTAGCTTTATTGACAACTGATATATTTGGCAATTACTTCCTTTCAAAATGTTCGACAGTGTGCGGTCTTTCTCAGTTTCCACAGACAGGTTAGCGTTTTCTCTACAAGTAGTTCCCTATCTGTCACTCACTCGATGTTGTGTCGATGTAGTGACACTAGGGGTCACTCTTGGGAGCCCGAAACACCTCTGGTCTTTTAAAAAAGACAAATGAAAATTGGACTGAACCCCCGAACATACAGGTATAAAAGGAGCTGGTATGCAACCACTCATTCAGATTTTCTCTTCGGAGCCGAACGGTCGATGCTCACTGAGATGAATTCCCATGGCTGTTCATTCACCTCTGCTGGATCTGATGTCGCATTTCAGCGGCTTCTCCCCCCTCTGCACTGGTGCACTGCAGAGAACGCCCCTGGGCGCTTCGGCAGAAATAAGAGAGTATGTTCTAAAAAAGAGTATATTTCTCTAAAAGTGCGGCACACTCAGAACGTCTTTTTAAAGATGCCCTTCCTTTGGGTGTTATTCCTGGTTGCAGTTGTTATCTCTCGCCTTCTGACGGTCACGATTGCTGTCTTTCGTGTCTGGGCGCTGCTCACACGGAGACAGCGTTCGTGGATGGGTCATGTACTCATTGTGAGAACATGTCCATGGCAACAATGCGGTCGCGGCTTGCCTTCGTAAGAAAGCAAGCACCCCAGCGGCTCCTTGCCCCGGTCCTTCTACCTATGGGTATGAGGCCAGCACGGCTAGCACTGGGGATGATTTTGGGACCCCAGTTGGACCACCTCCACCGGGTATCCCCCCACGGACCTCCCATTCCCCAGCACGCTCGTCTGCCCCGATCAGGCTTCTGGATGAGTCCGCCGGCTCATCACACGGCGAGTTCGATCTCTTGTTCAGAGCCCACGAAGGTGATGAGTTCTCGAGCGCAGCATCGGAGAGCGGGCTCGTCCAGTCGGATGCAGAAGCCTCAGTTGGGCTCCCCCCCTCGGGTACGGTCGCCCAGTCACAGGCTGACGCGGAGATGATGGACATGCTTTCCCGGGCAGCCACGAGCGTCAGGCTAGAGTGGAACCCTCCGCTCTCCCCTGAACCCTCGCGGCTCGATGATTGGTTCCTGAGCTCGCAGCGCCGCTCACAGCCATGCCCCGCCCCAGTTCCTTTCTTCCAGGTAGTGCACGAGGAGCTGACAAGGTCGTGGGAGGCACCTTTTACTGCCCTGTCCCAATCTTTCAGCTTCCCCGCCCTCACTACCCTCAATGGTGGGGTGGCCAAGGGCTATTCGGCGATCCCCCCAGTGGATAAGGCACTTGCGGTGCACCTATGCCCGCAGAGCGCCGCCACCTGGTGCAGGCGCCCAAAGCTCCCGTCTAAGGCCTGTAGGTTTACGTCATCCCTGCCGGCCAAGGCCTACGGTGCCGCTGGACAAGCAAGTCCACCAAGCCAAGGCGCTAAAGGAACTGCACGAGGGTAGTTCCGCCCCGGGATTGATGCAGGAGCTGCACTCGGAGACCGACCTCACCCTCCGGGCGACGAAGATCATGGTGCGGTCTCTCGGGTGGGCGATGTCCACCTTGGTGGTCCAGGAGCGCCACCTTTGGCTCAATCTGGTCGAGATGGGAGAGGCCGACAAGGCTCGGTTCCTTGGTGCCCCCATTTCCCAGCTTGGCCTGTTCAGCGACACCATCGAGGACTTTGCCCAGCAGTTCTCAGCAGTGAAGCAGCTATCCGGCACATCCTGCACCGGCGCGGCTCAAGATCCCTCATCCCGTCTGCTCGTTGCCAAGGGCGTCCTCCTGCGGTGACTACACCAGCTCCGCCGCAGCCCGCCCCCGCAGCCCAGGCCCAGCGTGGAGCCCACTACAGGAAGCAGACACTACCCGTCTCAAGGCCGGCCGCCAAGAACCCGAGAAAGGCTTCGAAGGGCCCCTGAGACGGGCGACCCAGGGACGAGGAAGCCCACTGCTCTGGAGCTGGTAAGTAGACCACTCCATCCCCCGGTGGAGGGCCGGGAGGAGAATCTTTTGTTACCTTTTCATTTAATTTCGCCGCATGCCCAAGTGGCTGCGGTACCCAAGAGTTCAGCAAAAGAGCGGTTTCCTTGTTCCTTGGGTCACATACCCGGTGCGCTTGGCCGTCATCATGACCACCGTCCACCATTCCATCTCGGCAGGTTTGGCGCTCCAGCGGCAGTCTCCCCACCCCTGCGCGCCCAGCATTGGCACAAATCCGCCCCCGATGTGACGGTCTCCACGGGTCACGAGGACAAGCCTCTTCCTCCCCGTCCCAGGCTGTTCCGGTGGTGGTCACAAGGAGCCAGGTAAGTGCTTCGATGTCCCTGAACTCAGCACGGCCACGGCACGACATGGCACCTCGGGCTCCGCCCCGACGCGAGGCCCCACCCGCAGGTACGTCCGATGATATTGTCCCCTTGGTCCCCCTCGCCTGGAGCTTCGACGCGTGGCTTGCGCTTTCCAACCCGTCGTGATGGCTGGTCCGACTCGGCTACGCGATTCAGTTCGCCAGGCGTCCGCCCAGGTTCAGTGGCATCCACTTCACCCTGGTGAAGGGCGAGAACACCGCTACCTTGTCCGCGGAAATTGCTACCCTCCTACGGAAGGGTGCGATAGAGCCTGTCCCTCCAGCCGAGATGAAGAAGGGGTTTTACAGCCCCTACTTCATTATACCGAAGAAAGGCTTTACACAGACTCCCGTTCAAGATGCTGATGCAAAAACGCATTCTAGCGAGCATCCGGCATCAAGATTCGTTCACGGCGGTAGACCTGAAGGACGCGTACTTCCACGTCTCGATTCTACCTCGACACAGACCCTTCCTGTGGTTTGCATTTGAGGGTCGGGCGTATTAGTACAAGGTTCTCCCTTTTGGCCTGTCCTTGTCCCCTCGCGTCTTCACGAAGGTCGCAGAGGCAGCCCTTGCCCCATTAAGGGAAGTGGACATTCGCATCCTCAACTATCTCGACAGCTGGCTAATCCTAGCTCACTCTCGGGAGTGTGCGCACAGGGACCTGATGCTCTCTCACCTCAGCCGACTAGGGCTTCGGGTCAACTGGGAAAAGCGCAAGCTCCTCCCAGTTCAGAGCATCTCTTTTCTCGGCTTGGAGTTAGACTCAGTCTTGATGACGGTGCGCCTCACAAGTGAGCGCGCACAGTCGATGCTGACCTGTTTGAAGGAATTCAGACAGAAGATAGCAGTTCCACTGAAACTATTTCAGAGGCTCCTGGGGCATATGGCATCTTCAGCGGTGACCACTCCACTCGGGTTGATGCATATGAGACCGCTTCAGCAATGACTCCAGACTCGAGTCCCGAGATGGGCATGGCGCCGCGGGACACATCGTGTGGCCATCACGCCGGTCTGTCGCCGCCTCTTAAGCCCTTGGATCGACCTCACATTTCTACAGGCAGGCGTTCCCCTAGAGCTCCTGGACGGGCCCACGGCTACGTTGACACATCAACTGCCTCGAGTTGTTGGCAATTCTGCTCGCCCTGCGGAGGTTTCAGCCATTGATCCAGGGCAAGCATGTGTTAGTTCGGACAGACAACACGGCAACAGTGGCATACATAAACCGTCAAGGCAGTTAACGCTCCCGTTGTATGTCACAACTCACCTGCTGTCTCCTCCTCTGGAGTCAGTAGCACCTCAAGTTGCTGCGAGCCACTCACATCCCGGACGACCTCAACACTGCAGCAGACACTCTGTCATGACAGGTTACCCTCAGGGGAGAGTGCAGACTCCACCCTCAGGTGCCCAAGGTTCCCACGACCCCTTTTAGGGATCAGGTGGTGAACTGCAAGTGCTGCCCCAGGAGAAGGCAGACCCAGCCCTGACGTTGCTGTGTCCAGTGTGCGCTTTACGCATCTATTTGGATCGCACGCAGAGCTTTAGACTCTCTGTGCAGCTCTTTGTCTGCTTTGGTGGACAGCGGAAAGGAAGCGCTGTCTCCAAGCAGATTATCGCCCACTGGGTCATTGACGCCATAGCAATGGCATATCATGCTCAGGACGTGCCGCCCCCAGCCTGGCTACGAGTCCATTCTACCAGGAGTGTGGCGGCCTCCTGGGCTTTGACCAGTGGCGCCTCTCTAACAGACATTTGCAGAGCAGCGGGCTGGCCAACACCTTTGCGAGGTTCTACAATCTCTGGGTGGAACCGGTTTCGTCCCGTGTAGTGACAGGCACAAGCAGGTAAGTCCGGGACAGCTGGCCGGGTGTATCGCTTGTGCATAGCGCCTTTCACCTCCCCTGAGCTGAAGACGTGCGCTGTTGACTCCCAGAGGTGTTCACAAACTGTGTTCTCTGGATGACTTCCTCCAAGCCCTATGGCAGACGAGTTTGAGAAACTTGCTGCCAGCTCAGTACATGTGCTAACTAAGAGCCCTGTACTGGGGTAGGTGCTCCGCATGTGTTGGTTCCCCATATGTAACCCCTTGCGATGTATATCTTCTGCTAATTCGTTTCCCTGTTGGTAAACTGCGTCTTCTTTGGGCAGAGGCCCCTCTGCCCCAGTCACCATGTTTGTAGAAACTCGTCCCACATAGGGTAGGAACTACCATGGGACTTCTCCACATGACATACTTCCGACAGAGCTCGGCAAGATCATGTGACGTATTTCCACTCAAAATACCCCCCCGGGCAGTGTGTGGTCTCCATGGTGTCTTCCCCTTGGGAGTGAAACCCCCCGACGTAGACCTTGTGGCCACAGTTGGACGTAGACCTGGTGGCCCCAGTCGGTTAACAAATTTCAATCTTTTTTTGGGGAGAGAAAAAAAAGAGAGGATAAGAGGCCACAACTGGGCTAGCCTGTCTCTATCTTTTGGGCAGTAGACTTGTCCCCGAAGGGCAAATCGACACTCATAACAGCGTTGGGGGAGGTTATGTGTCAGCCTGGTGCGCTGGCTACGAGGCACACAGTGGTCTGCTCGTCACACACCGCCAGTCCACGTAACACAGTTCAGCCAGTTGTGGCGTTTCGTATAGGGACCCCTAGTGTCACTGCATTGACACAACTTCGAGTGAGTGACAGATAGGGAACGTCCTGGTTACTTGCGTAACCTCCGTTCCCTGATGGAGGGAACGAGATGTTGTGTCCCTCCTGCCACAACGCTGGACTACCCGCTGAAATGGCTGGGACCTTGTCTCGGATCCTCAGCACAAAAGCTGAATGTGTGGTTGCATACCAGCTCCTTTTATACCCATATGTCATGCAAATACCACTCGCCAATTTTCATTGGCCTTTTTTCAAAGACCAGTGGTGTTTCGGGCTCCCAAGAGTGACCCCTAGAGGAGAATCTTTTGTTACCTTTTCATTTAATTTCGCCGCATGCCCAAGTGGCTGCGGTACCCAAGAGTTCAGCAAAAGAGCGGTTTCCTTGTTCCTTGGGTCACATACCCGGTGCGCTTGGCCGTCATCATGACCACCGTCCACCATTCCATCTCGGCAGGTTTGGCGCTCCAGCGGCAGTCTCCCCACCCCTGCGCGCCCAGCATTGGCACAAATCCGCCCCCGATGTGACGGTCTCCACGGGTCACGAGGACAAGCCTCTTCCTCCCCGTCCCAGGCTGTTCCGGTGGTGGTCACAAGGAGCCAGGTAAGTGCTTCGATGTCCCTGAACTCAGCACGGCCACGGCACGACATGGCACCTCGGGCTCCGCCCCGACGCGAGGCCCCACCCGCAGGTACGTCCGATGATATTGTCCCCTTGGTCCCCCTCGCCTGGAGCTTCGACGCGTGGCTTGCGCTTTCCAACCCGTCGTGATGGCTGGTCCGACTCGGCTACGCGATTCAGTTCGCCAGGCGTCCGCCCAGGTTCAGTGGCATCCACTTCACCCTGGTGAAGGGCGAGAACACCGCTACCTTGTCCGCGGAAATTGCTACCCTCCTACGGAAGGGTGCGATAGAGCCTGTCCCTCCAGCCGAGATGAAGAAGGGGTTTTACAGCCCCTACTTCATTATACCGAAGAAAGGCTTTACACAGACTCCCGTTCAAGATGCTGATGCAAAAACGCATTCTAGCGAGCATCCGGCATCAAGATTCGTTCACGGCGGTAGACCTGAAGGACGCGTACTTCCACGTCTCGATTCTACCTCGACACAGACCCTTCCTGTGGTTTGCATTTGAGGGTCGGGCGTATTAGTACAAGGTTCTCCCTTTTGGCCTGTCCTTGTCCCCTCGCGTCTTCACGAAGGTCGCAGAGGCAGCCCTTGCCCCATTAAGGGAAGTGGACATTCGCATCCTCAACTATCTCGACAGCTGGCTAATCCTAGCTCACTCTCGGGAGTGTGCGCACAGGGACCTGATGCTCTCTCACCTCAGCCGACTAGGGCTTCGGGTCAACTGGGAAAAGCGCAAGCTCCTCCCAGTTCAGAGCATCTCTTTTCTCGGCTTGGAGTTAGACTCAGTCTTGATGACGGTGCGCCTCACAAGTGAGCGCGCACAGTCGATGCTGACCTGTTTGAAGGAATTCAGACAGAAGATAGCAGTTCCACTGAAACTATTTCAGAGGCTCCTGGGGCATATGGCATCTTCAGCGGTGACCACTCCACTCGGGTTGATGCATATGAGACCGCTTCAGCAATGACTCCAGACTCGAGTCCCGAGATGGGCATGGCGCCGCGGGACACATCGTGTGGCCATCACGCCGGTCTGTCGCCGCCTCTTAAGCCCTTGGATCGACCTCACATTTCTACAGGCAGGCGTTCCCCTAGAGCTCCTGGACGGGCCCACGGCTACGTTGACACATCAACTGCCTCGAGTTGTTGGCAATTCTGCTCGCCCTGCGGAGGTTTCAGCCATTGATCCAGGGCAAGCATGTGTTAGTTCGGACAGACAACACGGCAACAGTGGCATACATAAACCGTCAAGGCAGTTAACGCTCCCGTTGTATGTCACAACTCACCTGCTGTCTCCTCCTCTGGAGTCAGTAGCACCTCAAGTTGCTGCGAGCCACTCACATCCCGGACGACCTCAACACTGCAGCAGACACTCTGTCATGACAGGTTACCCTCAGGGGAGAGTGCAGACTCCACCCTCAGGTGCCCAAGGTTCCCACGACCCCTTTTAGGGATCAGGTGGTGAACTGCAAGTGCTGCCCCAGGAGAAGGCAGACCCAGCCCTGACGTTGCTGTGTCCAGTGTGCGCTTTACGCATCTATTTGGATCGCACGCAGAGCTTTAGACTCTCTGTGCAGCTCTTTGTCTGCTTTGGTGGACAGCGGAAAGGAAGCGCTGTCTCCAAGCAGATTATCGCCCACTGGGTCATTGACGCCATAGCAATGGCATATCATGCTCAGGACGTGCCGCCCCCAGCCTGGCTACGAGTCCATTCTACCAGGAGTGTGGCGGCCTCCTGGGCTTTGACCAGTGGCGCCTCTCTAACAGACATTTGCAGAGCAGCGGGCTGGCCAACACCTTTGCGAGGTTCTACAATCTCTGGGTGGAACCGGTTTCGTCCCGTGTAGTGACAGGCACAAGCAGGTAAGTCCGGGACAGCTGGCCGGGTGTATCGCTTGTGCATAGCGCCTTTCACCTCCCCTGAGCTGAAGACGTGCGCTGTTGACTCCCAGAGGTGTTCACAAACTGTGTTCTCTGGATGACCTCCTCCAAGCCCTATGGCAGACGAGTTTGAGAAACTTGCTGCCAGCTCAGTACATGTGCTAACTAAGAGCCCTGTACTGGGGTAGGTGCTCCGCATGTGTTGGTTCCCCATATGTAACCCCTTGCGATGTATATCTTCTGCTAATTCGTTTCCCTGTTGGTAAACTGCGTCTTCTTTGGGCAGAGGCCCCTCTGCCCCAGTCACCATGTTTGTAGAAACTCGTCCCACATAGGGTAGGAACTACCATGGGACTTCTCCACATGACATACTTCCGACAGAGCTCGGCAAGATCATGTGACGTATTTCCACTCAAAATACCCCCCCCGGGCAGTGTGTGGTCTCCATGGTGTCTTCCCCTTGGGAGTGAAACCCCCCGACGTAGACCTTGTGGCCACAGTTGGACGTAGACCTGGTGGCCCCAGTCGGTTAACAAATTTCAATCTTTTTTTGGGGAGAGAAAAAAAAGAGAGGATAAGAGGCCACAACTGGGCTAGCCTGTCTCTATCTTTTGGGCAGTAGACTTGTCCCCGAAGGGCAAATCGACACTCATAACAGCGTTGGGGGAGGTTATGTGTCAGCCTGGTGCGCTGGCTACGAGGCACACAGTGGTCTGCTCGTCACACACCGCCAGTCCACGTAACACAGTTCAGCCAGTTGTGGCGTTTCGTATAGGGACCCCTAGTGTCACTGCATTGACACAACTTCGAGTGAGTGACAGATAGGGAACGTCCTGGTTACTTGCGTAACCTCCGTTCCCTGATGGAGGGAACGAGATGTTGTGTCCCTCCTGCCACAACGCTGGACTACCCGCTGAAATGGCTGGGACCTTGTCTCGGATCCTCAGCACAAAAGCTGAATGTGTGGTTGCATACCAGCTCCTTTTATACCCATATGTCATGCAAATACCACTCGCCAATTTTCATTGGCCTTTTTTCAAAGACCAGTGGTGTTTCGGGCTCCCAAGAGTGACCCCTAGAGGAGAATCTTTTGTTACCTTTTCATTTAATTTCGCCGCATGCCCAAGTGGCTGCGGTACCCAAGAGTTCAGCAAAAGAGCGGTTTCCTTGTTCCTTGGGTCACATACCCGGTGCGCTTGGCCGTCATCATGACCACCGTCCACCATTCCATCTCGGCAGGTTTGGCGCTCCAGCGGCAGTCTCCCCACCCCTGCGCGCCCAGCATTGGCACAAATCCGCCCCCGATGTGACGGTCTCCACGGGTCACGAGGACAAGCCTCTTCCTCCCCGTCCCAGGCTGTTCCGGTGGTGGTCACAAGGAGCCAGGTAAGTGCTTCGATGTCCCTGAACTCAGCACGGCCACGGCACGACATGGCACCTCGGGCTCCGCCCCGACGCGAGGCCCCACCCGCAGGTACGTCCGATGATATTGTCCCCTTGGTCCCCCTCGCCTGGAGCTTCGACGCGTGGCTTGCGCTTTCCAACCCGTCGTGATGGCTGGTCCGACTCGGCTACGCGATTCAGTTCGCCAGGCGTCCGCCCAGGTTCAGTGGCATCCACTTCACCCTGGTGAAGGGCGAGAACACCGCTACCTTGTCCGCGGAAATTGCTACCCTCCTACGGAAGGGTGCGATAGAGCCTGTCCCTCCAGCCGAGATGAAGAAGGGGTTTTACAGCCCCTACTTCATTATACCGAAGAAAGGCTTTACACAGACTCCCGTTCAAGATGCTGATGCAAAAACGCATTCTAGCGAGCATCCGGCATCAAGATTCGTTCACGGCGGTAGACCTGAAGGACGCGTACTTCCACGTCTCGATTCTACCTCGACACAGACCCTTCCTGTGGTTTGCATTTGAGGGTCGGGCGTATTAGTACAAGGTTCTCCCTTTTGGCCTGTCCTTGTCCCCTCGCGTCTTCACGAAGGTCGCAGAGGCAGCCCTTGCCCCATTAAGGGAAGTGGACATTCGCATCCTCAACTATCTCGACAGCTGGCTAATCCTAGCTCACTCTCGGGAGTGTGCGCACAGGGACCTGATGCTCTCTCACCTCAGCCGACTAGGGCTTCGGGTCAACTGGGAAAAGCGCAAGCTCCTCCCAGTTCAGAGCATCTCTTTTCTCGGCTTGGAGTTAGACTCAGTCTTGATGACGGTGCGCCTCACAAGTGAGCGCGCACAGTCGATGCTGACCTGTTTGAAGGAATTCAGACAGAAGATAGCAGTTCCACTGAAACTATTTCAGAGGCTCCTGGGGCATATGGCATCTTCAGCGGTGACCACTCCACTCGGGTTGATGCATATGAGACCGCTTCAGCAATGACTCCAGACTCGAGTCCCGAGATGGGCATGGCGCCGCGGGACACATCGTGTGGCCATCACGCCGGTCTGTCGCCGCCTCTTAAGCCCTTGGATCGACCTCACATTTCTACAGGCAGGCGTTCCCCTAGAGCTCCTGGACGGGCCCACGGCTACGTTGACACATCAACTGCCTCGAGTTGTTGGCAATTCTGCTCGCCCTGCGGAGGTTTCAGCCATTGATCCAGGGCAAGCATGTGTTAGTTCGGACAGACAACACGGCAACAGTGGCAAACATAAACCGTCAAGGCAGTTAACGCTCCCGTTGTATGTCACAACTCACCTGCTGTCTCCTCCTCTGGAGTCAGTAGCACCTCAAGTTGCTGCGAGCCACTCACATCCCGGACGACCTCAACACTGCAGCAGACACTCTGTCATGACAGGTTACCCTCAGGGGAGAGTGCAGACTCCACCCTCAGGTGCCCAAGGTTCCCACGACCCCTTTTAGGGATCAGGTGGTGAACTGCAAGTGCTGCCCCAGGAGAAGGCAGACCCAGCCCTGACGTTGCTGTGTCCAGTGTGCGCTTTACGCATCTATTTGGATCGCACGCAGAGCTTTAGACTCTCTGTGCAGCTCTTTGTCTGCTTTGGTGGACAGCGGAAAGGAAGCGCTGTCTCCAAGCAGATTATCGCCCACTGGGTCATTGACGCCATAGCAATGGCATATCATGCTCAGGACGTGCCGCCCCCAGCCTGGCTACGAGTCCATTCTACCAGGAGTGTGGCGGCCTCCTGGGCTTTGACCAGTGGCGCCTCTCTAACAGACATTTGCAGAGCAGCGGGCTGGCCAACACCTTTGCGAGGTTCTACAATCTCTGGGTGGAACCGGTTTCGTCCCGTGTAGTGACAGGCACAAGCAGGTAAGTCCGGGACAGCTGGCCGGGTGTATCGCTTGCGCATAGCGCCTTTCACCTCCCCTGAGCTGAAGACGTGCGCTGTTGACTCCCAGAGGTGTTCACAAACTGTGTTCTCTGGATGACTTCCTCCAAGCCCTATGGCAGACGAGTTTGAGAAACTTGCTGCCAGCTCAGTACATGTGCTAACTAAGAGCCCTGTACTGGGGTAGGTGCTCCGCATGTGTTGGTTCCCCATATGTAACCCCTTGCGATGTATATCTTCTGCTAATTCGTTTCCCTGTTGGTAAACTGCGTCTTCTTTGGGCAGAGGCCCCTCTGCCCCAGTCACCATGTTTGTAGAAACTCGTCCCACATAGGGTAGGAACTACCATGGGACTTCTCCACATGACATACTTCCGACAGAGCTCGGCAAGATCATGTGACGTATTTCCACTCAAAATACCCCCCGGGCAGTGTGTGGTCTCCATGGTGTCTTCCCCTTGGGAGTGAAACCCCCCGACGTAGACCTTGTGGCCACAGTTGGACGTAGACCTGGTGGCCCCAGTCGGTTAACAAATTTCAATCTTTTTTTGGGGAGAGAAAAAAAGAGAGGATAAGAGGCCACAACTGGGCTAGCCTGTCTCTATCTTTTGGGCAGTAGACTTGTCCCCGAAGGGCAAATCGACACTCATAACAGCGTTGGGGGAGGTTATGTGTCAGCCTGGTGCGCTGGCTACGAGGCACACAGTGGTCTGCTCGTCACACACCGCCAGTCCACGTAACACAGTTCAGCCAGTTGTGGCGTTTCGTATAGGGACCCCTAGTGTCACTGCATTGACACAACTTCGAGTGAGTGACAGATAGGGAACGTCCTGGTTACTTGCGTAACCTCCGTTCCCTGATGGAGGGAACGAGATGTTGTGTCCCTCCTGCCACAACGCTGGACTACCCGCTGAAATGGCTGGGACCTTGTCTCGGATCCTCAGCACAAAAGCTGAATGTGTGGTTGCATACCAGCTCCTTTTATACCCATATGTCATGCAAATACCACTCGCCAATTTTCATTGGCCTTTTTTCAAAGACCAGTGGTGTTTCGGGCTCCCAAGAGTGACCCCTAGAGGAGAATCTTTTGTTACCTTTTCATTTAATTTCGCCGCATGCCCAAGTGGCTGCGGTACCCAAGAGTTCAGCAAAAGAGCGGTTTCCTTGTTCCTTGGGTCACATACCCGGTGCGCTTGGCCGTCATCATGACCACCGTCCACCATTCCATCTCGGCAGGTTTGGCGCTCCAGCGGCAGTCTCCCCACCCCTGCGCGCCCAGCATTGGCACAAATCCGCCCCCGATGTGACGGTCTCCACGGGTCACGAGGACAAGCCTCTTCCTCCCCGTCCCAGGCTGTTCCGGTGGTGGTCACAAGGAGCCAGGTAAGTGCTTCGATGTCCCTGAACTCAGCACGGCCACGGCACGACATGGCACCTCGGGCTCCGCCCCGACGCGAGGCCCCACCCGCAGGTACGTCCGATGATATTGTCCCCTTGGTCCCCCTCGCCTGGAGCTTCGACGCGTGGCTTGCGCTTTCCAACCCGTCGTGATGGCTGGTCCGACTCGGCTACGCGATTCAGTTCGCCAGGCGTCCGCCCAGGTTCAGTGGCATCCACTTCACCCTGGTGAAGGGCGAGAACACCGCTACCTTGTCCGCGGAAATTGCTACCCTCCTACGGAAGGGTGCGATAGAGCCTGTCCCTCCAGCCGAGATGAAGAAGGGGTTTTACAGCCCCTACTTCATTATACCGAAGAAAGGCTTTACACAGACTCCCGTTCAAGATGCTGATGCAAAAACGCATTCTAGCGAGCATCCGGCATCAAGATTCGTTCACGGCGGTAGACCTGAAGGACGCGTACTTCCACGTCTCGATTCTACCTCGACACAGACCCTTCCTGTGGTTTGCATTTGAGGGTCGGGCGTATTAGTACAAGGTTCTCCCTTTTGGCCTGTCCTTGTCCCCTCGCGTCTTCACGAAGGTCGCAGAGGCAGCCCTTGCCCCATTAAGGGAAGTGGACATTCGCATCCTCAACTATCTCGACAGCTGGCTAATCCTAGCTCACTCTCGGGAGTGTGCGCACAGGGACCTGATGCTCTCTCACCTCAGCCGACTAGGGCTTCGGGTCAACTGGGAAAAGCGCAAGCTCCTCCCAGTTCAGAGCATCTCTTTTCTCGGCTTGGAGTTAGACTCAGTCTTGATGACGGTGCGCCTCACAAGTGAGCGCGCACAGTCGATGCTGACCTGTTTGAAGGAATTCAGACAGAAGATAGCAGTTCCACTGAAACTATTTCAGAGGCTCCTGGGGCATATGGCATCTTCAGCGGTGACCACTCCACTCGGGTTGATGCATATGAGACCGCTTCAGCAATGACTCCAGACTCGAGTCCCGAGATGGGCATGGCGCCGCGGGACACATCGTGTGGCCATCACGCCGGTCTGTCGCCGCCTCTTAAGCCCTTGGATCGACCTCACATTTCTACAGGCAGGCGTTCCCCTAGAGCTCCTGGACGGGCCCACGGCTACGTTGACACATCAACTGCCTCGAGTTGTTGGCAATTCTGCTCGCCCTGCGGAGGTTTCAGCCATTGATCCAGGGCAAGCATGTGTTAGTTCGGACAGACAACACGGCAACAGTGGCATACATAAACCGTCAAGGCAGTTAACGCTCCCGTTGTATGTCACAACTCACCTGCTGTCTCCTCCTCTGGAGTCAGTAGCACCTCAAGTTGCTGCGAGCCACTCACATCCCGGACGACCTCAACACTGCAGCAGACACTCTGTCATGACAGGTTACCCTCAGGGGAGAGTGCAGACTCCACCCTCAGGTGCCCAAGGTTCCCACGACCCCTTTTAGGGATCAGGTGGTGAACTGCAAGTGCTGCCCCAGGAGAAGGCAGACCCAGCCCTGACGTTGCTGTGTCCAGTGTGCGCTTTACGCATCTATTTGGATCGCACGCAGAGCTTTAGACTCTCTGTGCAGCTCTTTGTCTGCTTTGGTGGACAGCGGAAAGGAAGCGCTGTCTCCAAGCAGATTATCGCCCACTGGGTCATTGACGCCATAGCAATGGCATATCATGCTCAGGACGTGCCGCCCCCAGCCTGGCTACGAGTCCATTCTACCAGGAGTGTGGCGGCCTCCTGGGCTTTGACCAGTGGCGCCTCTCTAACAGACATTTGCAGAGCAGCGGGCTGGCCAACACCTTTGCGAGGTTCTACAATCTCTGGGTGGAACCGGTTTCGTCCCGTGTAGTGACAGGCACAAGCAGGTAAGTCCGGGACAGCTGGCCGGGTGTATCGCTTGTGCATAGCGCCTTTCACCTCCCCTGAGCTGAAGACGTGCGCTGTTGACTCCCAGAGGTGTTCACAAACTGTGTTCTCTGGATGACTTCCTCCAAGCCCTATGGCAGACGAGTTTGAGAAACTTGCTGCCAGCTCAGTACATGTGCTAACTAAGAGCCCTGTACTGGGGTAGGTGCTCCGCATGTGTTGGTTCCCCATATGTAACCCCTTGCGATGTATATCTTCTGCTAATTCGTTTCCCTGTTGGTAAACTGCGTCTTCTTTGGGCAGAGGCCCCTCTGCCCCAGTCACCATGTTTGTAGAAACTCGTCCCACATAGGGTAGGAACTACCATGGGACTTCTCCACATGACATACTTCCGACAGAGCTCGGCAAGATCATGTGACGTATTTCCACTCAAAATACCCCCCCGGGCAGTGTGTGGTCTCCATGGTGTCTTCCCCTTGGGAGTGAAACCCCCCGACGTAGACCTTGTGGCCACAGTTGGACGTAGACCTGGTGGCCCCAGTCGGTTAACAAATTTCAATCTTTTTTTGGGGAGAGAAAAAAAAGAGAGGATAAGAGGCCACAACTGGGCTAGCCTGTCTCTATCTTTTGGGCAGTAGACTTGTCCCCGAAGGGCAAATCGACACTCATAACAGCGTTGGGGGAGGTTATGTGTCAGCCTGGTGCGCTGGCTACGAGGCACACAGTGGTCTGCTCGTCACACACCGCCAGTCCACGTAACACAGTTCAGCCAGTTGTGGCGTTTCGTATAGGGACCCCTAGTGTCACTGCATTGACACAACTTCGAGTGAGTGACAGATAGGGAACGTCCTGGTTACTTGCGTAACCTCCGTTCCCTGATGGAGGGAACGAGATGTTGTGTCCCTCCTGCCACAACGCTGGACTACCCGCTGAAATGGCTGGGACCTTGTCTCGGATCCTCAGCACAAAAGCTGAATGTGTGGTTGCATACCAGCTCCTTTTATACCCATATGTCATGCAAATACCACTCGCCAATTTTCATTGGCCTTTTTTCAAAGACCAGTGGTGTTTCGGGCTCCCAAGAGTGACCCCTAGAGGAGAATCTTTTGTTACCTTTTCATTTAATTTCGCCGCATGCCCAAGTGGCTGCGGTACCCAAGAGTTCAGCAAAAGAGCGGTTTCCTTGTTCCTTGGGTCACATACCCGGTGCGCTTGGCCGTCATCATGACCACCGTCCACCATTCCATCTCGGCAGGTTTGGCGCTCCAGCGGCAGTCTCCCCACCCCTGCGCGCCCAGCATTGGCACAAATCCGCCCCCGATGTGACGGTCTCCACGGGTCACGAGGACAAGCCTCTTCCTCCCCGTCCCAGGCTGTTCCGGTGGTGGTCACAAGGAGCCAGGTAAGTGCTTCGATGTCCCTGAACTCAGCACGGCCACGGCACGACATGGCACCTCGGGCTCCGCCCCGACGCGAGGCCCCACCCGCAGGTACGTCCGATGATATTGTCCCCTTGGTCCCCCTCGCCTGGAGCTTCGACGCGTGGCTTGCGCTTTCCAAGAGTTCAAGAGTGACCCCTAGTGTCACTACATCGACACAATGTTTTGTTCCCTCCATCAGGTAACGGAGGTTACGCAAGTAACCAGGACGTTTTTAAGAGTGCCACAGGCATCAAGTTAATACTCAAGCCCAAAGTACACTTTGGTTTTGATGCTTATGCTAGCTAGAGTCTTGCACTGCAAAGTAAACCCCGAAGAGAAATAGTCCAGTATCTCATAGCAGTCATGGCACGCATGCGTCAACCGCCTGTTTTATGCACGCACAGTCAGATTAAGTACATTTTGAAAGCCTAAAGTGTTTGACTGTACGCATACGCTAGCGTTTGAAAAACCAAAGTTCTGGCTTAAAAGTGAACATGAATCCCTGTTCACAACCCATTTTTTTACAAAGGGATATTCCGTGAGAATAAATGTAGTGTGATTTTATCCTTTATGAATTGATTGGATTGTGAAAAGTGGCCTTTTCCACACCAGAATGGAGTCAGACCTGAATGCGAGTTTGCTAAAACAAAGCTAAATATCTATTTGACTACTGGTTCATAGGAATGTTGTTTTAGAGGAAGTTATTACATTTTGATTAATGAGTTTAAGACAGAAATCTATTTGGAAAAACATGCATAGATAAATCGTTCACAATAAGACCAGGAACATACAAGAAATTAAATAGGGTCAATGTTGATTTCATGTTGATTTTAAAGACAAAAATGAAGAATAAATAAGTAATCTTCTTTTTTGATGAAGTGAAATATGCAATGCATACAACATTAAAAGACAGCAGCTATGCGTATATGTGTATGTATATGTGTGTGTGTGTGTGTGTGTGTGTGCATGTTGAGGGTTGGTGTATAATTGCAGGAATGTTCATTTGAAAGGAGGGGGAGGAGCAGATAGGTGGAGAACGACACCACTCTACCTGTTGAAACAAAAACACAGATGTAATAAGGGTTCTCCTCACTTTTGTCTTGTGTGTGTGAGGAGGGGTAAACAGGAAAGGTTCAATAGTTCACCTAAAAAGGTTTCTCCATGTTTTTATGATTCATTGCATTGTTATGCCTCTGTGGTGTTTGCACACAAACACACACACTCCCACAAAAAAAAAATAAAAAAATAAAAAATCCTGAAACAGTTTCTATGTCTGTAAAGAGTAAATGTTTCATTTGGTGTACTATTAAATCAAACCTATATCTAATGTTCATTTTATGTCTGTGTTATCTTTAATGTATTTTTTTGTTTTCTCTTTGTGTGGGTTGGGGTGAGGGGCAGGGAAAGGGCCTGAGAGGAGGTGCAGTTGTTTGATGGGGCGGCTGCAGTAAACAAGTGTGACTGCAGTGAGAGTGACGTGCTAAGCAGAGGGGTGGAGACACTTGTCTTTTCAGATTGAAGGAATCACCATGGCAGCAATTAAAAGCCTGAGGCTCCCCGCACAGGGTCAGTGTGCACAGGGAGATGAAAGTGTGTTTTTGCATGTGTTTGTGTGTAAAGTTCCCAAAAGCCTTTACTCAGTAGGGGAGACAGAAATGAACTAATGAACTTTTAGAGGAGCAAATCTTTGAGGGAAGGACAGGTGTCAGCATTAACTGATTAAACTGAACTTAAATAATAAAAATATCAAAGCAAATATAAATGGTTTCATTAACTGGTGCATGCATCAGTTGCTACTATATGGAGGTAATGAATAAAGACAAAATAATAAAGCATTTGCAGTGCATTATGTAATGTGATGTTTTTCAGAGAGAAACAGAATGCACAGTTTGAAATAATTTAGAGTGGGACTTGATTTTATCCATCAGGATTTGATTGGATTATAAAAAAGTAGGAAATTATTTTATTGGTTATTATTTTCCCTCACCCACATTGCTTGGTTTACGTCAGCAGAAAGGTTGTTTCAAAGGCTGACAAAGTTGTAACTTTAGTTGTATTCTTTAGAGCAGAGGTGCCCAAACTAGGGCCTGCCTTGCCATAGATGACAAGAGAAAAAACAAATAAAAAAATATGGCATTGATGCAGCTCTTCGTTTTTAATTAATCTTTTTGTTTTAACGTGTTTTGTTTTATTTTTGCATTACAAAAACTATAGCTTATTTGAAAAGTAGAGAGATCTTACTTCAATGACCTTTAAATAAGTGCTGTCTGAAAATTCACTCCATTGGCCATCCCAGGTGCCACCCCAAAATCTTCACTATAATTGACCAGCTCCAAAGTCGGAGGTGGGCATTCAATACCGCCAGACAGAACCTAGTTGGTTTAAAATGGAGCGGGAACTGAAGCGGTGTTAAGAAATGACAGGTAATTAGGTGGACTTGCAGAACAGTGCGTTCAGTCATCCGAAATGAAATATGGCTTGAACGCACACTAGACGTTGTGCAGCATTTCATATCCGCGTGAACGTGACCAGTGAAGCAGGCTTGATAATTCTTCATATTTCATCTTATTCTGACTAAAACCTATTTTGGGGTGTGTATAACATCTGTGTGCATATTGTAATTCGTTTGACAAACGTGAGGATATCTCGTTTACTTGCAACTATCTGCCTAAAAACAGATAGCTGCAATTTTTTTAATAACCATAAGACACTATGCCATATTTCGGCAGGTTCTTAATCATATTCATATTTTGGAGTCAACGAAATTAACAGGCCTCTCAATTTTTTTATTTTAATCTTTTATTTCCTTTCATAATGTAATGCATTCAGCCTTAATCCATCGCCTCTTAAGAAAAGAAGCAAAAGTGCAATTCAAGTTTTTGATATCACAACATGAAAACAGTTTTAATGTCAAATAAAAGTAAGTAGGCTAAATGCATTAACTATGCAAAAGCATTTTACGGCATTGTTTAATTCAATAATCCTATTACATTTGGCAGTCCCAATAAATGGTAGTTCTGAGTGAAATCCAGGACAATGTGTAGCCTAGGTCTATGATAAGAAATATCTTTAATATCTTATTTGTCATAAAACAAAACAATATCCTACTTGATAGTATTACGTCATGCCATTGTATCTTCATCTCTCCAAAACCGCACAGAACTACCTTGTGTTCAATGTGAGGAGATGTGCTATTCTTAAAGAGACAGTAACCATGTTTTAAGATAACGCTTACATTTTTAGCAGACATTTCATTCAAAGTGACTCATAAATAAGAAAGAGACACAACATCCAAGGGTGTAGATTTGGCTTGCGGGGTCCCAGCGTGAAGCATTTACATGTTTCCATTGATCGTGGTATAAATGGAGGGTGGGGGGGGGGAGGTTGTACTTGCTCGTTTTGATTTTTTGGGGGGGTTATAGGACACTTGATGATTTTAATTTTAAATTCTGTGTGTTTTGCAATATTAATATTTAATTTTAAAATAATACAATTTGATATATGTGTAAGCTGGTAGGTAGCTGACCAGGAACATTTATTAAGAAAGTCGATACAGTCAGTTTTGATATCATGTTGTCTTATTCAAGCAATATCACATAAGCAAAAGTGCTGTTTCAAAAGTGCTGCTATATCAGCATGGCTGTGATTCAGCTGTAAGCACAAGGTTGCAGATTTTTATACAACAATTCTATAAACAAGAAGGTAATATTGAATAACTTACATTTTAGACATAATTTTGGTCAGATATTTGTTCATTTTTGCTCCAAACGAAATCAATGCAGAATCAATCATTGCTCGGTGCCGAGCAATGCACAGAATGACAGGTATAGTGTTGCAAGCATCAAAGCATCCCAGGGCTGTTATACTAAATATCAGCTCTTAGAATGCTGATTGTCCAGTCAGATTAGAGGACTGGAACTCTCTGTTGTATAATATGATGTGGATTCTATAAACAATTTCATGACAGGTTTTATATATGCAGCAGCTGTAATTGTCTTGTATATGTGGTGTGAGTAAGTGTGGGTGTGCATGCCTGTGTGAAGGGGGTCTGTGCTTCCTTGAATATGGAACACCATTAATGCTGGAGTAGCTGCCTTTTAATATCAAGCTCACATACATGCAGACAGACACACACCTGAGCACCATAGATTTTGATTGGCCATTATAGTTAGCACAGTTCTGCTTGAAGCAGAACAGTGTTTTTTGATTTCAGTAGCAAACTCGGAACTGTTAATACACACACACACACACACACACACACACACACACTCATGCATAAGGCACATTACCCCACAGGTGTGCCTGTATTGTTTTATCCAGTGAGGCAGAAATTGCTACAATGGTCTTGACATGGTCGTTGCTCATGCATTTATGGAATGGTGTCTCCTTGCAAGTCTACAATGCTCTATCAGGGATATCAATCAGTAGTTTAGATAGGCCTGTGTGTGTCTGTGTTTGTGTGTGTGTGTGTGTGTGTGAGAGAGAGAGAGAGAGAGAGAGAGAGAGAGAGAGGGAGAGAGAGAGAGAGTCAGCAGAGAATGTTAAAGGTGTAGTTACCTAGAGTTTTTTTTTTTTTTTTTTTTTACTTTTCTAACATAAGGCCAGTTTACAAGTCAAAAAATAAAATTAAAGCTGATGTGTGAAATTTTTCTTTTAAAATACCCCCTATCTCTGTTTAGATAAGCCATTTTTGCACCCTTGAAGGGCAATTGGGAATGGGGCGCTACTTGTAGGATTACAATTTAAGGAAGTAATTTTGCTGTTTTTGATCAAGTGATTCTGGCTAATGCGTCCTTGCATTTTATTTTCAAACATGAGGTAATTTATTTATCTTTCCTGTGATTTTAAATCCCTCATTTTCTCTCATGTACCAAATGACCATGTCATCGTGAACTATACTCTAGACTACATATCCACATATTTTTATGGAAAATTTTGGGTTAGTGCATAAAAAAATGCTGGATGGAAACACCAAGATGCAGTTAAAATCTCCAAAATGCACATTAAAAACTTAAATGCTCGCTTGAAGTGGATTCATTTTTTATTCGATGAGAAGACATGCACATAAACTAAGATGGAAACACATTTACCGAATATATTCCTAGATGCTCATCAAAAAGTCACTTGACTTTGCCTCAACAAGTCATGTGAATAATTCACTCATAACTGGACTAACCAGCTGATCAAAATCATTGCATGGCATCTAAAATGTTACTCTGGTCATTCTGAAATGTGTAGCCAAAGCCTGTCAACAGAGGCACAAAAACTATATATGCAGTGTACAGTATGTAATGCATAGGGGCACCACACAATGCTTAGGGGCAACATACAAATGGGGGCGCCAACAGGTGCAATGGCTGCTATAGTGGATTTTGCATTCATTACTGAAAATGGGTAGTTGCGCCCCTGCCTGTTATCAAAATGGGGGGATTTCTCCTGAAGTCCACTATCATCTCCACTGTTTTGAGTGTGTTCAGCTCAAGGTTGTTGTAACCGCACCAGACAGCCAGCTGTTCAAACTCCCATCTGTATGCAGACTCATCACCATCGTGGATGAGGCCAATGACCGTGGTGTTGTCTGCAAACTTCAGGAGCTTGGCAGAGTGGACCTTTGCAATGCAGTCATTCGTGTACAGGGAGAAGAGCAGTGGAGAGAGAATGCATCCCTGAGGAGGACCAATGCTAATAGTGAGGGTCCTGGATGTGAGTTTCCTCAGCCTCACTAGCTGCTGCCTATCTGTCAGAAAGCTGTTGATCCACCGACAGATTGTGGTTGGCACGGAGAGCTGGGTCAGTTTGGTTGAGAGAAGATCAGGCATGATGATATTAAAGGCTGTATACAATATGCAGTCCCATATTGACAGCATCATCCACAGAGCTGTTTCCTCAGTAAGCAAACTGAAGGGGGTCCAGCAGGGGTCCAGTGATGTCCCTCAGGTAGGCCAAAACCAGTCTCTCAAATGACTTCATGACCACAGACGTGAGAGCGACAGGTCTGTAGTCATTAAGTCCTGTGATTTTGGGTTTTTTGGGGACCGGAATGATGGTGGAGAGTGATGAGGATCTATTTAAGAGGGGCCAGTTGGTCAGCGCAGACTTTCAGACAGGCAAGTGAGACACCATCTGGACCTGAAGCTTTCCTAGTCTTTTGTTTCCAAAAGACAAGGCACACATCCTCCTCACAGACCATAAGTGCAGATTGAGTAGCAGGAGGGGGGTTCCAGGAGGTGTTGGTGTGTGTGAAGTGAAGATTAGAGCAGGGGAGGGGTGTGAGACTGGGCTTTTCAAACCTGCAGTAAAACACATTCAGTTCATCAGCTATTAGTTGACTCTCTACAGAGTGAGGGGAAGGTGTCTTGTACTTGATGATGCTTTTCAGGCCTTTCCACACAGATGCAAGATCATTGGCTGAAAACATAATTTTCAGCTTTTCAGAGTAGCTTTTATAGCAAATCTGATTTCCTTAGTGTAGAGCCGAGGAGGGCGGGGCCTGGCTGGAATGACGCATGCCCGGTCCCCAATCAGCCTTATGAGGTGCGCGAGGGATAAAGGCGGCCAGGGACGACAGTTTGAGAGAGAGAGAACTACAGGCAGCTGTACTGTGTGTTTATAGTTGTGGAGTTTTTGTTTCAGTTGTTTATTAAATTATTATTTAAGTTGTCAAGCCGGTTCTCACCTCCTCCTTTCCACTGAACCCCCTTTACACTTAGTCAGTGTGTTTCTGGCCTGGTTGTACAATATTTTATCCCCACTTCTGTAAGCATCCTCTTTGGCATGATGAAGCTTTCTGAGTTTTCCTGAAAACCATGGTTTATTGTTATTTAATGATAAAAATGTCCTAGTAGGGATGCACATATCCTCACAGAATCTGATATATGATGTCACAGTATCTGTGAGCTTGTCCAGGTCTGTGGCTGCATTTTCAAAAACACTCCAATCAGTGCAGTTAAAGCAGGCTTTAAGTTCCAGCTCTGCTTCATTAGTCCATCTCTTTACAGTCCTTACTACAGGCTTAGCTGATTTTAGTTTCTGCTTGTAGGTCAGGAGAAGATGAACCAGACAGTGATCAGAGATTCCTTAAGTGGCTCTAGGGATAGAGCGATATGCATCCTTTACAGTGGTATAGAAGTGATCCAGTATATGTCTGTCTCAGGTGGGGCATGTGATGTGTTGTTTGTATTTGGGCAGTTCACAGGTGAGGTTATCTTTATTAAAATCTCCCAGAATAATAATAAGTGTGTTGTTGCTCCATGTCTGTGATCTGATCAGCAAGCTGTTGCAACATTCCTGCATGCTTGTGGCAGGATAAAAGCACTCACCAGAATGTACGAGGTAGAAAGGCTTACAGTTGATTAAGAGTGCTTCTAAATTAAGACAGCACATCTTCTTCAACGCTGTTACATCTGTACACCAACTTTTGTTGATGTAAAAGCTTGTTCCACCCCCTCTCGTTTTCCCCGATGATTCAGCAAACGAGATCCACCTTGAAGAGCTGGAAGCCTGGCAGATGTGACGTGTTGTCCAGGATGGCTTCATTCATCCAGGTGTCCGTGAAACGTCATGGTTACTTGTGTAACCTCTGTTCCCTGATGGAGGGAACGAGACATTGTGTTGATGTAGTGACACTAGGGGTCACTCTTGGGAGCCCGAGACACCTCTGGTCTTTGATAAAAGGCCAATGAAAATTGGCGAGTGGTATTTGCATGCCACTCCCCCGGACATACGGGTATAAAAGGAGCTGGTATGCAACCACTCATTCAGGTTTTATGCTGAGGAGCCGATATAAGGTCCGGCCATTTCAGCGGGTATTTCAGCATTGTGGCAGGAGGGACACAACGTCTCATTCCCTCCATCAGGGAATGGAGGTTACACAAGTTACCATGACGTTCCCTATCTGTCACTCACTCAACGTTGTGTCGATGTAGTGACACTAGGGGTCCCTATACGAAATGCCACAATTGGCTGAACTGTGTTACGTGAACTGGCGGTGTGTGGTGTGCAGACTACTGTGTGCCTCATAGCCAGCACATCAGGTCAACACGTAACCTCCCCCAACATAGTTATGAGTGTCGAATGGCCCTTTGGGGAAAGTCGACTACCCAAAAGATAGAGACAGGCTAACCCAGTCGTGGCCTCTTTTCCCCTTCTTTTTTTCCACTCCATAAAAAAGAAGGGGGATTATCCGACTGGGCCGCCAGGTCTAGTTGGGGGGTGTCCCTCTCAAGGGGAAGACACCGCGGAGACTACTACACCTCGCCCAAAGAGAGGGGGGATATTTAAGTGGAAAAATACGTCACATGGTCTTTCCGACCATGTGAAGAGTCTTCAAGGTAGATCCTACCCAACGGGGGAGGAGTTACTACAAACATGGAGACTGGGGCAGAGGGGCTCTGCCCAAAGAAGACGCAGTTTGCCAACAGGGAAACGAACTAGCGGAAGATATATCTCGCATGGGGTTAGCCTACAGGGAACCGCCACATGCGGAGCACCTACCCCAGAACAGGACTCTTAGTTAGCACGTGTACCGGGCCAGCAGCGAGTCTCTCCGAAAACTCGACTGCCACAGGGCTCGGAGGAAGTCAACCAGGGAACAAAGTTTGTGAACACTACTGGGAATTAATGGTGCACGTCTTCAGCTCAAAAGGAGGTGGAAGGCACTATGTGCAAGCGATACACCCGGCCAGGTATCCCAGGCTTATCCACTTGTATTGTGTGCCAATACCTGGGACAAAACCGGTTCCACCCGGAGGTTGTAGAACCTTGCAAAGTGTTGCCCAGCCTGCTGCTCTGCAAATGTCTGTTGGAGAGGCACCCCTGGCCAGGGCCCAGGAGGCTGCTACACCCCTGGTAGAATGGGCTCGTAGCCCTACCGGGGGCGGCATGTCCTGGGCGTGATATGCCATAGTTATGGTGTCAATGAGCCAGTGGGCGATCCTCTGCTTGGAGACAGCGCTTCCTTTCCGCTGTGCACCAGAGCAGACAAAGAGCTGTTCAGAGATCCTAAAGCTCTGCGTGCGATCCCAATAGATGCGTAAAGTGCGCACCGGACACAGCAACGACTGAGCTGGGTCTGCCTCCTCCTGGGGCAGCACTTGCAGGTTCACCACCTGGTCCCTAAAAGGGGTCTTGGGCACATAGCCCGGTCGGGGTCTCAGGATCACGTGAGAGTAGCCCGGACCAAACTCCAGGCACGTTTCGCTGACAGAGAACACTTGCAGTTCTTCTACCCTGTTGATGGAAGTGAGTGCAGTCAGGAGGGCAGTCTTCAAGGAGAGTACCTTAAGCTCGGCTGACTGCAAAGGCTCAAGGTGGGCTCTCTGTAGACCCTGAAGAACTACAGAGAGGTCTGATGAGGGAACGAGGCACGGTCTGGGGGGATTCAGCCTCCTGGCACCTCTTAGGAACCCGATGATCAGGTCGTGCTTCCCTAAGGACTTACTGTCGACTGCGTTATGGTGTACTGCTATGGCAGTAATGTACACCTTCAAGGTGGAAGGGGACAGTCTCCTTTCCAACCTCTCCTGCAGGAAGGAAAGCACTGATCTGACTGCGCATCTCTCGGGGTCTTCCCGTCGGGAAGAACACCACTTAGTGAACAGACGTCACTTCAAGGCATACAGGTGCCTCGTAGAGGGAGCCCTAGCCTGAGAAGATCCTTCCTCAGGGGAATTCGCCGGGGGGGGGGCTTTCGCGAGGAGCCTGAGGTCCGAGAACCATGTCTGGGTGGGCCAGTAGGGTGCTACCAGGATGACCTGCTCCTCATCCTCCCTGACCTTGCACAGGGTCTGTGCAAGTAGGCTCACTGGGGGAAATGCATATTTGCAGAGTCCAGGGGGCCAGCTGTGTGCCAGTGCGTCTATACCGAGAGGTGCCTCGGTCAGGGCATACCAGAGCAGGGAGGATTCTTGGGAGGCGAACAGGTCTACCTGTGCCTGCCCGAATTGACTCCAATTCAGCTGGACCACCTGCGGGTGGAGTCTCCACTCTCCCCTGAGGTTAACCTGCCGTGACAGCTCGTCCGCTGCAATGTTGAGATCGCCCGGGATGTGAGTGGCTCGCAGCGACTCGAGGTGCTGCTGACTCCAGAGGAGGAGATACAACGGGAGCGCAGACCACCTTGACGGTTGACATATGCTACCGTTGCCGTGTTGTCTGTCCGAATTAACACATGCTTGCCCTGGATCAATGGCTGAAACCTCTGCAGTGCGAGCAGAATTGCCAGCAACTCGAGGCAGTTGATGTGCCAACGCAGCCGCGTGCCCGTTGCATACAGCGCCCCAGCCCATTTTGGAGGTGTCTGTCGTAACCACAATGCACCTGGAGACCTGCTCTAGGGAAATCCCTGCCCGTAGAAACGTGAGGTTGGTCCAAGGGCTGAAGAGGCGGTGACAGATCGGCGTGATGGCCATACAATGTGTCCCTCGGCGCCATGCCCATCTTGGGACTCGAGTCTGAAGCCAGTGCTGAAGCGGTCTCATATGCATCAACCCGAGTGGAGTGGCCACCGCTGTGGATGCCATATGCCCCAGGAGCCTCTGAAAGAATTTCAGTGGAACCGCTGTTTTCTGTCTGAACGCCTTCAAACAGGTCAGCACCAACTGTGTGCGCTCGTTCGTGAGGTGCGCCGTCAACGAGACTGAGTCCAACTCCAAACCGAGAAAAGAGATGCTCTGAACTCGGAGGAGCTTGCTCTTTTCCCAGTTGACCCGAAGCCCTAGTTGGCTGAGGTGCAAGAGCACCAGGTCCCTGTGTGACGGGTGGCGTCTGCTTCCTGCGGCCCTTGGCGACGAGCAGGCGGGGTGCGGGATCTTGAGCCGCGCCGGGGCAGGATGTGCCGGATAGCCTCCGGCAGCTGCTTCACCGTCGAGAACTGCTGGGCAATGTCCTCGACGGTGTCGCCAAATAGGCCAACCTGGGAAATATGGGCAGCAAGGAACCGTACCTTGTCGGCCTCACCTATCTCGACCAGGTGGAGCCAAAGGTGGCGCTCCTGGACCACCAAGGTGGACATCGCCCGCCCGAGAGACCGCGCCGTGACCTTCATCGCCCGGAGAGTGAGGTCGGTCATCGAGCACAGCTCCTGCATCAAACTTGGGGCAGAACTACCCCCGTGCAGTTCCTTTAGCACTTTGGCTTGGTGGACTTGCAGGAGAGCCATGGTGTGCAGGGCGGAGGTGGCTTGTCCAGCGGCACTGTGGGCTTTGGCCGTCAGGGATGACGTAAACCTACAGGGCTTGGATGGGAGCTTTGGGTACCCGCGCAAGGTGGCAGCGCTCTGCAGGCATAGCTGCACCGCGAGCGCCTTATCCACCTGGGGAATCGCCGAATAGCCCCTGGCCTCCCCACCATCGAGGGTAGTGAGGGCGGGGGAGCTGAAAGATCGGGACCGGGCAGTAAAAGGTGCCTCCCACGACCTTGTCAGCTCCTCGTGCATTTCCGGGAAGAAAGGAACTGGAGCGGGGCGTGGCTGCTTTGAGCGGCCCAGGAACCAATCGTCGAGCCGCGAGGGTTCAGGGGAGTGCGGAGGGTTCCACTCTAGCCCAACGCTCGCTGCTGCCTGGGAAAGAATGTCCGTCATTTCTGCGTCAGCCTGTGACTGGGCGACCGTACCCGAGGGGGGGAGCCCAGCTGAGGCTTCCGCGTCCAACTGGACGAGAGCTCATCAGCTTTGCGGGCTCCGAACAAGAGGTCGAACTCACCGTGAGATGAGCCGGCGGACTCATCCGGAAGCCCGATCGGGGTAGACGAGTGTGCTGGGGAATGGGAGGTCCGTGGGGGGATACCCGGCGGAGTAGGTCCCATTGGGGTCCCCAAATCTCCCCCAGTGCTAGCCGCACTGGCCTCATACCCATAGGTAGAAGGACCGAGGCGGGGAGCCACTGGGGTGACCACAACGTTGCCATGGTCATGTTCTCACAATGAGTACATGATCTGAACACTGTCTCCGCGTGGGTCGTGCCCAGACATGAAAGACAGCGATCGTGACCGTCAGAAGTTGAGAGATAACGACCGCAACCAGGAATAACACACAAACGGAAAGGCATCTTTAAAAAGTTGTGTCTTTAAAAAGACATTCCGTGTGTGCCGCTCTTTTAGAGAAATATACTCTTTTAGAAAAATATACTCTCCTATTTCTGCCGAAGCGCCCAGGGGCATTCTCTGCAGTGCACCAGTGCAGAGGAGGGAAAAGCCACTGAAATGCGCCGTTAGATCCAGCAGAGGTGAATGAACAGTCAGCTCAGTAAACATCGACCGTTCGGCTCCGAAGAGAAAATCTGAATGAGTGGTTGCATACCAGCTCCTTTTATACCCGTATGTCCGGGGGAGTGGTATGCAAATACCACTCGCCAATTTTCATTGGCCTTTTATCAAAGACCAGAGGTGTCTCGGGCTCCTAAGAGTGACCCCTAGTGTCACTACATCGACACAACATTGAGTGAGTGACAGATAGGGAACATATGGTTTGTGGGAGTGTTTTGTTTGAACGCTCGAAACAGCAAGTAATGTACTATATTGAAAAAAGAGCCACAGTGGCTTTTCCAGTGACAACAACTTCCATTTTGTACCAATTTCCCAAGAATTGACCAATAGGATGAGATGGAGGTGCTGCTTTATTTGGTAATTGTTTCACGATATTTCGATTTTTTTCATAACATTTTGTAACTTGGATGAAAACACGACTGTTGATATATTTTCAGGTTTGTTTGTTTCGATCAAACTTCACACAGCGAGACACAGTTTGCAAGTTGAAATAAATTGAAATTGAAGACACAAAAAGGCAATTCCACATTGTTTTAGTTACACTATTCTTACAGTAACAGCTATAATATATGTATTTTGCTGCTATGTTATCAAGGTAACTTTCCAATTCAAAATAAAGTGGAATTGATGAACAGTATGTCTTTGTATAAAGTGTTTCAAACAGCCACACATGAAATAGTAGCTAATGCCCTGCTTGCTTTAATGGGAGATGGGTTTTTATTTGGGAAACCTGTTTTGAAACTCATTATTTTTGCAACTGTGTGCGTATATCATGACTTTAGTACCTCAACAGCTCACTTCCTCCTGTCTGTCTGTATTTGTAGTGCAGAACTGACAGATGGGGTCTAATTGGCCCTAGTCATTTCAATGGATGTGGGGTTTAGTGCTTCTGTCTCTCACACTCTCTTTTTCTCTGCTTTCCTTGCCTCTACTGTATGTTTTCCTTTGGGATAAAATTGTTTTCACTTGGGAATGTGGGTCTAGCAGGTGTTCATTTTATTTTTCTCTTTGTCTTTCTCTTTCTCTCTCTCCCTCGCTCTCACAGGAATTCCTCCTATGTTAGGTCACTGTAATCTTACTTTTCCAGTTCACTATTATGATGAAGACATGCAACATAATACCACTATTCGGAAGTGAGTTTGTAAGAAAGAAAGAAAGATAGAGAGAGAGAGAGAGAGAGAGAGAGAGAGAGAGAAAGAAAGAGACAGAAAAGAGAGATTTGCTGGAGAGACAAAATGGACTTTTAAACCAATGTTCTTGAAGAGAAATCTCAGATAATCCCCCTTTCTTCAACCGCTAAGACCGCAGTCTAAAAAATGCACTTAATTTCCATTGACAATTTCGCTCACATAGGTTACGCTCTGTTTGCCAGCTCTGTCTTAAGCTCCAACAGTCGGCCATTGCAGTGCCCTTTACAAAAACATCTTCCTCCTCATCACCTATCCCTTTCTCTATCCTTCCTCTTCTTCCTCTTAATTCTTTTCTCATTTTGAGTAAAAATACTTTGGGTTTTGAGTGAGATTGGCCAAGTCATAAGACCCCACAAGCATGAGGTTCAGACCACTGAACTGTTCTTGAGTTTGCATCAACACTTTTCATCAACACTTTTCACACACAAAACAATGTGGTGAGTGATTATACAAAAATAAGAGGGACTGTTTTAACAAATGTTAGGTACTTAGGGCAAAAAATAAGAAGAAATTAATAATAAATAACCCCAAAGAAAAGAGATTCAGTCAAAATGCCTTTTTAGGGTAGGGCTGCACAATTAAACTAATAAATAATCGAGATTACAATTACAGCTGCCACAATAAACTAATAGTGAAAAGTGTCAACTATAGAGGTGTTTGTAAGTCTACTCATGTTGCATCAAAATTTTAGATAACATTTTATTTTTAATGCATATTTTAGCAGGGGTTGAGCACTATAAACCATCACAGACAAGTGTCACAGTCACCATTATTCCAAGGACGCTTATTTTGAAATAATTTTTGTCTTGTCCCCAAATTATGTTTCCCAGGATTCACTGCCCTCATCACAGCCACCTGTTCTCCATTCCCTTATCAGCACCTTGTGTATATATACCCTCTAGTTCAGTTCCATGATTGTCAGTTCTTGTTGGTTGTTCGTAGTTGCATTGTTTATGTTTACTCAAACGACTGTCTTGTTTTGTAACCTTAGTCATCGTCTTCTGTTTATCCTCGCCTTCTTGTCATTGTGAATTAAAGGATTGCTGCACTAGGATCCTGCTCTCTCGCCTCATCTATACTAAACATGACAGAAGAACTGACCAAAAACAAAATGGATATACCTGCAGTTAGAATTATCCTCCTCGAGCAAGGGGACCGTCCAGTTGAGGATCATGTTCGTGAGTTTCTCCAACTGGCGAATTTAGCGCTCTCTGGTGGCTTTCTTCGGAGCTGGTCTGAATAGTGCACTGAAGGAACTGATGCCTCAGGCAGATCCTCACTGGATGCTGGCCGACTACGTGGAGGTGGCTCTGCAATTCTGTGGCTCACCCTTCACTGTGGGAAGGGAGGATGAGGACAACTGCTCCAAGCCTTCCACAGCTCCTTGCTCCAAGTCTTCCACGGCCCCTGTCTCCAAGAAAACTCCTCTCCATACATTCCCCCTAAATAAATGTTCGGGGGGGGGGGGGGGCTCACCCTCTCCAAGCTCCGGTGGTCGATTCCCCGCCGCAGTTGGCGGTAGCGACCACGGAGGTGGCATTTTCTCCGTACGCTGTGAATTATGGCGGGAACCCCGGGCCACAACCAGTGCCCGTGCCTGCCACGGTTAACGAGACAGTGCCTATGCCTGCCACAGTTAACAAGCCAGAGCCCATGCCTGCCATGATTAACGAGCCAGTGCCCATGCCTGCAGCCTCGACCCTCCCAGTGCCAATGCCTGTAGCCTCGACCGTTCCCGTAACAACGTTCCCAGCTGTCTGGAAAAGGACACCTTCTCCCTAGTCTCTGCCAGTGCTCACGACCACAGAGGTCGTTCCCCAGCCGCTGCCAGTGCTCATGACCACGGAGTTCGATCCCCAGTCTTTGCCTGTGCCCTCGACCATGGGAGTCAGTTCCCAGTCATCCACGGCTCTTAGTCCCGAGCCTCCCATGGCTCCACCTTCCACAGCTCCACCCGCAGAGTCTTCCACGTCTCTGCCTCCTATGGTTCCTGACCTGAGGCCGCCTCCCAGACCTCCCGACCCTGGTCTTGCTCTGTGGCAGCCTCCCAGGCCTCCCGACACTGTCCCTGCTCTGTGGTTGCCTCCCAGGCCTCCCCACCCTGTTCCTGCCCTGACGCCGCCTCCCGATCCTGTCTCTGCTCTGCGGCCACCTCCCAGGCCTCCTGAATCTACCCCTGTCCTATGGTTACCTCCCTGGCCTCCTGATCATTCCCAGACTCCACCCTGGCCACGGGATCATCCGCCAATCCCTCCTGGACACCATGGTCTTCTTCCTGGACCCTCCCCTCTCACCTGTTTCCTCCTGCCCTCCTCCACCTTTAGGCTCCAGGAGTCGCCTTGTCGGGGGGGGGGATTGCTGCACTAGGATCCTGCTCTCTCGCCTCATCTATACTAAACGTGACAACAAGTCTGTTGCTCGCTTCTGTGTATAATTTATTCAACATTTGATTTACAGCTTCTTCTTTTTTTTTCCAAGTTGAAGTTGACCCTTTAAACACTATCTTCATTTATAAAGAAATTCAGAAACAATTCTCAGCTTATTTTGGATGTGTAGTCTGCATAAAAAAAAGTCATGCAGTTGATCCACCAAAATTAAGTATTTGAATGTAAATTGTATTAATCAAAATGCATCGTAATTACAATATTAAGGGAGATAAGCAACAATTATGGTTTTTGTCATAATCGTAGAGCCTTATTTTCAAGCATGTGTAAAAAGCTGTCATATTTAGTGTTACGTACTTTTATTCAATCAGACGTGCTTGAATTTACTTTTGAGTTTACAGTGCAGTTTATTTTAGATGGGCCGTAGACTGCGGGCAAATGTTAACTGTAACATTGCAACATCAAGTTACAAATGCATTTGATGTAAGCATGCAATGAATTTACTATGTTTAAAATTGAACTGAGCTGTTATTTACAGTGAAATTAACTCTGCTGATTTTATGGAAACTGTGAATTTGAACTTGTGAATTCAATTTGAACTCAAATAGATTAGGTTTACTGGATCGTGTGTGTGTGTGTATGTGTGTGTGTGTGTGTGTGTGTGTGTGTGTGTAAATCCCCCAGCTCCTAAAAATAATGCAGGAACTGTCAGGAATGTGACACGCAGATAAAACGAATGTAAGAGCTTAACAGCGGATCAACACCACACACACACACTCACTTGCACACCCTATAAAACACACTCTCTCAATAAACCTAAACCTGTCGACAACTGCTGTCCTATTCAGACATGCTCACAAAACGTATAAGTTTGATGACGACCACAACCACAAATACATGCTGCATTACACACACACAAACTGCAGTGAAGTTCAGCTTTAAAAACACTAAGGATGTCTTCAACACTCACAAGCTTTATCAAAAATAATGAAAATGTCCATTGTTGTGCAGATGTTTTGGTCGGAGTGTGGTGTTTGCCTGTGTGTGCATTTGTTTGTGTTTTCACTGTTGGGGGTAATGTCTATCTACTCATGTGTTACAGTTAATTTTAGACATCTCTTCCAGCTCATAAGTCTTAGCCCCCCCCCCCCCATCCCTCTTTCTCTCTCTTGTCGCGTCAGTGTCTGTGTTGGAATTTACCACTGTAAGTGTGAAATTAGTGCATGAGGCATCAGTGGTTTTAAACTAGACCCTCATCAGTTCGCATGTAATCTGCAAAACATGAAAGAAGTGTTGTGTCGTACAGCACTGTCTCTTAACCGGTGGGTCACCACCTAAAAATGTGTCACAGGTCTTTTCTGATAGGGTCTCAAAAGACAGCAGGGAAAACAATGCTAAATTCAAATAATAAAATGCAACTAACCATATAACTGTGTATAGTCATAATAGCAAAATGAACAGGCATATGAACTTTATATCTTTTGTTTCTGACATTGAAGGGCATGCATTTCAGCATACAGTAAATTCATCTGTCACTTAGTAGTTAATCAGATTAGGCAGATGCCAACATGGACAGGTTGTTTGACATGCCGTCATCCTCAAAAACTGTGTACAAACAAATTCAACCCAGACTACTGTACATTATACACAAGGATGTTTTTTTGCTTTGAATCACTGGCTATTGCATGAAACCATTGAAATTGATGAGATATGTAGAAACCAAAAATGACTATTTTCTTGTGTCTTGTTAATCATTTGCATTGTTAATCATTGTTGGATCTATGCAGTTTATAGTAAGGTTAATAAGTTTCAATGTTTGATATTAAGGACATTTTTGTATGATTATTTTACTCTGTTGTTGGGTTGCCACTTGATTTTCAATGTAAAATCTGGGTCCTGAAGCAAAAGCAGTTGAGAACCACTGTCATAAAGGACCATGTGATGTTTATGGCTGTGTGTATATTGGCAGATATGTAGGAGAAGATATTGAGTAGTCATTTATATTATGCTGAATGTTGTGTCTAAAAGCACAGATGGATATGATCTCTCTTTGATTTGATGTAATAATACTCTCCACCATGTTGTCTAGTCGCTCTGGAGATATGGGTGTAGTTAGGCAAATATTTGTGTTTGACAGACAGCGATGGCCGACTGTTTATTGAAGTTTATGTCTGATGGACAGAAGTGGAAAATGAGCAACACGCCTGCTATGAATAATCTCTTGGAGCAAGTGTACAGACTTTGGCAGTGTGTGTGTGTGTGTGTGTGTGACATACATTATTGGCTTTGTGTTATTGCGGATGGCATTTTTGACCGGTCAATCTGTTTTCAGACACACTAAAGCTAGCACACTTTTACAGACACAACCTTTGTCAGTGTTTCCCGAGGACACAACATACACACTCACACGAGTCTTTCTCTCTTGCTTTAAAAACGCATGACTGAGGGCCATGTTTTAAGAGGGAGATGGAGAGAGTGAAAGAAGAGAAAAGTAAAAGAGCAGCTAAAGTGAGAGCCAATTTGCCTTCCAGCTTTTGAAGGGTTTTTAAGATGCTCAGCTTTCTGTCCATATAAGACATAAAGGAATGACCTCTTAAATCATTAACAAACACTCACATCCTGTATGTTTGACTAAAAGAACCCAAAGTTTTCACATTTTCATTTAGTTCACATGCATGTGTGTTAAAACAGGTATAGGGTAGATTGAAGCTAGTAGTTGTTACACTTTTTATTTGAGTTAATATGTTTCAGGAATAGGTCTATTTTTGAAAGTCATTTTTGATTTAGACACATACCTTAAAGTCCTGGCTACAAAATAGCTTGTGATCATTTCCACCGTTATTGCCCAGGAAAAAAGATACAGTTCAATAAACCTTTTTCACAGCAGCGCCATCTTTGATTTTTGACGGGAATGACAGCGAGTCTGTAAGGGATAGATGTACAGTCTCTTTAATAAGTTTAGTAAGTTTAATAAGTACAGTTGTTTAAAGTGTTTTTGGATCGTTCAGCTGACGAAACAATGAAAAATATCTTTCCAAGAAAGTTCAGTTGACAAAAAACTCCAGACAACATGAGTTGTGGAAAAGATTTGTCACAATGGAAAATTAGTCACAATAGAACTTGCAATTAAACAGCCTTTTCATCAAAATTTAAACACTAAAACAAATATGAAACGAAACAATCCATGAAACAGCATTAATGTAAAAGGTACTCTAACAAAAATATCAATCCAATGTTTTGAACTAGGTGTTTGAAACCAATATACCATACCACTTGAAACAATATACTGTACCAAACCACTGTTTGAGAAAATACAGATTTGTGTATAGTAATTGGACTTTTGATTCAAAACCTTAAAGTTAGTGTGATATGGCCCTTGTGAGAGCTTCCCTGTGTGACAACTAGCACCACTCTCCACTTTTCCCAATCAAGTTGATTCAAAAAGTTGAGTGAGTGAGAGGCGTATTGGAATGCATCTGTAAAAATTAACTTGTCAAATTATTTTTTATAGACCTCTTCTCCTCTCTCTATTTCTTATTTTTGTAAACTATGGATAGATGGACAAATACTGGCATCTTTTCTCTCTCTCTCTCTCTCTCTCTCTCTCAGAGTGTGTGATCTATTAAGATACACAGACAGGGGATGACAGATACACAAAGACCTCTGCAGTTCTATTGTGGTGGCAGCCTCACCATACAGTATGATCATTGTGTATGGCCTGCGGGTGGACTGTGTGTGAAGAACAAATATGTGTGTGTGTGTGTGTGTGTGTGTGCGTGTGCGTGTGTGTGCGTGTGCGTGTGTGTGTGTGTGTGTATGTGTGTGTATGTATGTATGTGTGTGTGATCATGGGACATACACACTGCTCTGTGATGAATTACTCAGAGTGGGCAGATTATGCCGGCATGACATTGATACATTGAGACATCCAGTGAGATTTTATTGCATTCATAATGTGTTTATGTGCATGTGTGTGTGCAGCTGGGTGTATATAGATTTTTGAAGGACTAGAGTCACTTGTTATCATCACACGGGTGAATACGAACTTCAATCCACTCTCCAAACCAACAAACACACACACACACTGAAGTTTGTTCTTCAGTTATGGTGGGGACTTTCCATTGACTTATATTTTTCTTAAACAGAGATCATGGTATTTTCTATCCCATATCCCTACACCTCACTCTCACATAATTTTTTCAGAATTTTTACCTTTTATTAAGACATTATTTAGCATGTGTATTACTGTAATCCATTTTCTTGCTTAACAGATGTTCTGTAAATTCTAATGACCATGAATTCTTTAAACAAAAACAAACATCTTTTGCTGTATACTTTTGTCTCATCAAAAAGATTAGATTTTTTTGCTATTTAGACTAGTGTGTGTGTGTTTGCTTATATAGATGTATTATAGGGTGTATGCAAGTGTGTGTGAATGTTTGTGTGTTTTGGTTTGAATGATTATTGAATTCCAGTCTTTGTTTCCTTTTGCTGTCATGGTAACATGTTTTAGGGGAGTACGGTGGTCCATAGGAATCAAATGAGGCGTGAATAATTTATCTCTTAATGACTTCATTCACATCAATAGCACTGACTCTAATAAACCTCCTGCCATGACTGGAGTGTGTGTGTGTGTGTGTGTGTGTGTGTGTGTGTGTGGTAGTGTGGCTGTTCCTGCAAGTGACACTGAAGTAAACACATTGCTTACGTGAGAGTTTTTATGTTTTTAAACGTGAATGTTGTAAAGTCAGAGGATTTTCCATGGAAGCAAGTTGGTATGTCTACTTTGTCAAATCAAATCAAAATCAAATCACTTTATTGTCACACAGCCATATACACAAGTGCAATGGTGTGTGAAATTCTTGGGTGCAGTTCCGATCAACATAGCAGTCGTGACAGTGATGAGACATATACCAATTTACAATAACATCAAATTAACACAACGCAATTTAAACATCTGTTATACATAATTACACTCAACTTAAAACATCACATTAACACAACACAATTTAAACATCTGTTATACACATAATTACACTCAACAATATACAAATAATAACATACACTGTACAGTATACAATATGCTGTTTTTGTTTTTTTGTTTTTTACTATATAGATACTATATAGATACACATTATTCAATAAAAATTTAAATATATATAAAAAAAAGTATGTATATATATATATATATATATATATATATATATATATATATATATAGAATGTACAGTATTGTACTGTATTGACATTCAGGCTGTCGGTTGATAGTCAGTTGTTAAGAGAGACATAATATAATAACAGTAATATAATTTATGACAGTCCGGTGTGAGATAAAAGAGTAATAAAGTGCAGGGCTGATGTATTTTGATCGTGGGAGATCAAGAGTTCAGAAGTCTGATTGCTTGGGGGAAGAAGCTATCATGGAGTCGGCTGGTGCGGGTCCTGATGCTGCGATACCGCCTACCTGATGGTAGCAGTGAGAACAGCCCATGGCTCGGGTGGCTGGAGTCTCTGATGATCCTCCGAGCTTTTTTCACACACCGCCTTGTATATATTTCCTGGAGGGAGGGAAGCTCACCTCCGATGATGTGTCTGACAGTTCGCACCACCCTTTGCAGTGCTTTGCGGTTGTGGGCGGTGCTATTACTGTACCAGGCGGAGATACAGCCAGTCAGGATGCTCTCCACAGTGCAGGTGTAGAACCGTGTGAGGATGTGGCGGTTCATTCCAAACTTCCTCAGCCGTCTCAGGAAGAAGAGGCGCTGATGAGCCTTCTTCACAACGACTTCAGTGTGGACAGACCATGTGAGTTCCTCAGTGATGTGGACACCCAGGAACTTGAAGCTGCTGACTCTCTCCACTGGTGCTCCATTGATGGTGATTGGACTGTGTTCTCTGTCTTTTCTTCTGAAGTCCACCACAAGCTCCTTTGTCTTACTGACGTTGAGGGAGAGGTTGTGCTCCTGACACCAGTGTGTCAGAGTGTGCACCTCCTCTCTGTAGGCTGTTTCATCATTGTCAGTGATCAGACCTACCACCGTCGTGTCATCAGCAAACTTAATGATGGCATTGGAGTTATGTGTTGCCACACAGTCATGTGTGTACAGGGAATACAGTAGTGGGCTGAGAACACAGCCCTGCGGGGCTCCAGTGTTGAGGGTCAGTGATGAGGAGATGTTGCTGCCTATTCTAACCACCTGGCGTCTGCTTGACAGGAAGTCCAGGATCCAGCTGCACAGCGAGCTGTTTAAGCCCAGAGCCCGGAGTTTCTCATCTAGCTTGGAGGGCACTATGGTGTTGAATGCTGAGCTGTAGTCTACAACCAACATTCTCACATAAGTGTTCTTTTTTTCCAGGTGGGAGAGAGCAGTGTGTATTGTAGATGCAATGGCATCATCAGTGGAGCGGTTGTTGCGGTAAGCAAACTGCAGCGGGTCAAGATTGAGTGGTAATACAGAGCAGATGTAATCTCTGATTAGTCTCTCAAAACATTTGCTGATGATGGGGGTCAGAGCAACAGGACGCCAGTCATTTAAACAAGTTATTTTTGATTGTTTTGGAACAGGCACAATGGTGGATGTTTTAAAGCATGTGGGGACTACAGACAAAGAGAGGGAAAGGTTGAAAATGTCCGTAAAAACACCAGCCAGCTGGTTCGCGCACGCTCTGATGACGCGGCCCGGAATGCCGTCTGGACCCGCGGCTTTGCGGATATTCACCCGTCGGAAGGATCGGGTTACATCCACTACAGAGACGGAGAGTGAACTAACCTCTGTAGCTTCGGCCGTGAGAGCTCTCTCCGCGAGGGCGGTGTTATTTCCCTCGAAACGAGCATAAAAAGTATTTAGCTCATCCGGTAGAGAGGCAGCGGTGTTCATGGCGGAGTTTTTATTCCCTTTAAAGTCCGTGATGATGTTAATTCCCTGCCACATGCTTCTAGAGTTGGTGGTGTTAAACTGTCCTTCAATCTTGCTCCTGTACTGGCGTTTTGCTGTTTTGATAGTTTTTCGGAGGGCATAACTGGCTTGTTTATGCTCCTCCGCGTTCCCGGAATTAAAAGCGGAGGTCCGCACATTAAGTGCCGCGCGAACATCGCTATTGATCCACGGCTTCTGATTCGGATAGATTCGCACAGTTCTGGTCAGAATCACTTCCTCTACGCACGTTCTGATGAAACACATTACGCTATCAGCGTAAAGCTCGATGTCGTCATCAGAGGCGGACCGGAACATCTCCCAGTCCGTGTGATCAAAACAGTCTTGTAGCGTAGAGTCTGATTGGTCCAACCAGCACTGGATCGTTCTGAGGGTGGGTGCTTCCTGTTTCAGTTTCTGCCTGTAAGCGGGCAGAAGCAGAATGGAAGAGTGGTCCGATTTGCCAAATGGTGGGCGGGGGAGGGATTTGTAGCTATTCTGGAACGGAGAGTAGCAATGGTCCAAAACCCGGTCCCCTCGTGTGTTGAAACTAATGTGCTGGTGATATTTTGGTGCGACTGATTTTAAACTGGCTTTATTAAAGTCCCCGGTCACAATGAACGCGGCCTCAGGGTGCGCGGTTTCCTGCTCACTTATACTCCCATACAGTTCCTTGAGTGCCCGGTCTGTGTCGGCTTGTGGTGGGATGTACACAGCAGTGATAATGACCGCTGTGAATTCCCTCGGTAGCCAGAATGGTCGACACAGAAGCATAAGAAATTCCAGATCAGGAGAACAGAAAGACTTGATGGAATGTACGTTTCTCTGATCACACCAGGATTTGTTGATCATAAAACATACACCACCTCCTCTAGTTTTACCTGAGAGGTCTTTCGCTCTGTCCGCTCGGAGCATGGAGAACCCCGCGGGTTCAATGGCTAAGTCTGGAATCTCCGCAGACATCCAAGTTTCCGTAAGGCAGATAATGCAGCAGTCCCTCGTCTCTCGTTGGAAAGAGATCCGCGCTTTCAGCTCACAGAGCTTGTTATCCAGAGACTGAACATTTGCCAGTAGAATAGTGGGTAGCGGGGGTCGATTTGCGCGGTGTCTTACTCTGATGAGAACGCTGGCTCTGTTTCCCCTTTTCCTCCTGCGTTTCCGCGGCCGTGCTGCCCAGACAAAGGGCTCCGCTTGCGTGTTTGTAAAAGGCGGGTCGGCATTGAGGAATGTGAAGTCCGGTTTACGGTGTGAGATCGCTGAACCAATGTCCAAAAGTGTTTGTCTGTCGTAGACAATAAGGCAGACAACATCCAAGACAAAAAACATAAGAATTGTAAACAAAACAAACAAACCATTGCTATGTTGTGTCGGAGCTCGCAACGCAGCAGCCATACTCGGCGCCATCTTGAGTGTGTGTGTGTGTGGGCAGGTTTGGGTGGTTTATGAGGAAATTGTTTTAGTTTACAAACTGGTAATTACAAGGGTATTATGCTATAAATGTGGTTTATGAGGATATGTCTAGTGTCCCCATAATTCAAATCACTTAAAAAAAAACAAAAACATATTAAGCTAGGTTTTTTTGAAAATGTAAATTTTTTTTTGAGAGGTTTAGGTTTAGGGGTAGGGTTAGAGTTAGGGGATAGAATCTATAGTTCTTACAGTATAAAAATAATTATGTCTATGGAGAGTCCTCACAAGGATAGCCGCACCAACATGTGTGTGTGTGTGTGTGTGTGTTTATGCATATGTGTTTGCACTGGCAGATTTACATTCCTCTTGAAATGTTATGAATTATGGAGTGGGACATTATCATTCAAAGACAATTAAACAGACAGACTCTTTCTCTTTATCTCTATCTCAAACACACACACACATACACACTCATGTATTTCATGGTAATTTGATCCCGCAGTCCACAGGTTTCTCTATTGAGATTGTTATTATAATTTAAATATCTTGACATTCACAAGTCATGCCTCTTTAGCGTGTGCACGTGTGTGTGTGTGTGTGTGTGTGTGTGTGTCTTTTCATGACCAGATATGTGTTTTCTAGCATAAAAGTACCAAAATTTGCCACTTTTTTTTTTTTTTTTTTTTTTACTGTTGCAATAGTACCATGCACCATAGTATCATAGTATTCTCTGAAGTACATTGAGTGTCCATGTATATGGCAAAAAAGATGAATGTTAATCATTCAGTGCCAAGGTATATATCAAAGTAGCAAGTTATTACCATTTGATTACCATCACTGTACCATGGTACCACCATAGTAGTTTTTTGTAAGGGTTGCATGATTTGTTTTCTTATATGATGCATTTCCAATAATGCATTTTAGTCAAAAGGCAGTTCGCTGCTTACTAAGAAAGTTCATGACTTTCATTCATACTTTGCATCTCTAAATTTTATTTGTATGTTTGCTTTGGCTCTCATACTTATATATTGAACCTCCTGTGTGTGTGTACACATCTGAAATTACAAAAAAGAAAATCCCATGACAAGAATTTTAACCACAAAGCATGCAGGAAAAATGGGCATCAGAGAGAGAAAGCATAATTCAAAAATATAAAACACTGAAAACTGTACTTAAGTCATGGAATTCATTCAAATGAGACAGTAAATCAGTGTCTTTACGATTCCCTGAAGTGTCTATATGTGGTTTAAACATGAGGAATACTGCGCAGTACAACACCACTCTTCAGCAATGGTTTATGGGTTGGTTAGGCGTTAACAGAACCTTCCATTAGCCTTCAAACAAAATCTCCTGAAAACCATCATTATTTGTTCCTGATGAACTCACATGATAGTGGAACTGTGGGAAAGGTCAGAGAAAGAGAGGGAGATGATAATGTTTGAGTGTGTTTCATATGTAATGTAATCAGATATGTAAAGCTGACATCTTAACAGCTGCGTTTTATTGATTGGTTCATGATGGTTTATGCCGAGGGAAACTTCTCGTAAGCAACCTGCTATTACAAATGTGAGGCACACACGCATACATGCAAACACACACGCTCACACACAAACTGCTGTGATTGTTAAGCTGTAAATTACAGAAGGAAATCCTCGACGGCTGTATGTAATTCCCACTGGCAGATTGAGTGTGACTGAAAAACCACACCGTTCTCTCTCTCTCTCTCTCTCTCTCGCTCTCTCTCTCTCTCGCTCTCTCTCTCTCTCTCTCTCTCTTACTCTCTCTTTTTGTTTTCTATGAGATTTTCAAACAATAAACTGTAATTGTAGATTCAGACATTTAGAAACTGTTCATAAGAGCTCATCTACTTAACTGTGTGTGTGTGTGCGTGCGTGCGTGTGTGTATGTGTGCGTATTTGGGAAACTGAACCTTAAAGCTCCAAAAACAACAGCCCTGATAGACACATCCTTAAAGTGATGAAACGTGGGCTTAAAGGGTCATTCAAAACCTGTATGAATTTCTTTCTTCCTTGGAACACACACAAGAAAAGATATCCAAAAGAACATCCAAGCTGCTCTTTTTCTATGCAATTACTGTAAAGTGGATGGGGTCCAGGGAGAGCTATGGTCACCATTCACTTTCATTGTAAAGAGAAAATACTTTTTTTCTTATGAAAAAAAGTAATACAGGTTTGAAACAACATGAGCAAATGATGACGGAATTTTCATTATTGAGTGAACTATCCCTTTAGTGTGTGTGTGATTGAGTGTGGAAAGGACAGATGGACTCAAGCAGCTGTGTGTGTAGCCATTGGTCCTGAGTGAAGTTTGCGGGTGTGTGAAAGACAACATTGAGGCCTCGTCTGTATTTGAACAGGAATATTTTAGTTTGACTCACCCACATATACACACACAAACTGTCTGCTGGAATCTATGGCAAATAGATTTTTTTTAAAAAGAGACTTAAAACATCTTGAAAAGATTTAGGGAGAGAAAGAAAGAGGGGAGGGGAAGCAGTTATCTCCTATCTTTCATCTTTGAGTGTTTCTTAGTCTCAATTGTGTGTCTTAATCTGTGTGTCTTAAAGAGAGAGAAACAGACAGACAGACAGACAGACTGCGAAAGAGAAAGAGAATGGCACACAGGCCGTGACAGACAGAGGGAAAACCAGTGGTTGTGGGAAAGTTGTTGGTTGTCTGTGTACACCCACAGAATATTGGCTAAATCATATCTCGCACTCTTTTTGACCCTGAACTCAGCCCTCTGTTTCAGACACTATCAGTTTATCTCCAATCACTGATTCCATAATTCATTCTTTTTAATAAGTGATTATAGTCTGGCCTTGCTGATCCAAACTTTAATTGGACCAAGGTACAAAAATGTGGATTGGTCTGCTGGCCTGGAGCAAGTGTGAGAGAGTTTCAGGCCAGTTGATGGAACTATCACTTGCCCTATTGGGCTTGTACTGCGTTGTCACAAAATCCTGGAAAAAGACATTTGTTGATCTTGTACATATGTTCTTAAACTTTATAAACTATTTTGTCACCAAGGTAAAACTATCTAGCTGGCTTACATAGATGAGGTTTTGTTAAGTTGACTTAAAATAGTGACTTATGTTAGTCTTGGAAACATCAGTAAGAATGGGTTGAAAGTTATTAAAAAATCTTTCATTGTTTTTCAGCAAAAGTGTCATGTAGTTAAATTAACTCAAAATTAAATTAACTTGATTTTTATTTATTTTTTAATTTAACGAAAAATAAAATATTTTTCTTGCACATACAAAAACACTGTTATAATTCAAATATATATTTTTTTGTAACAGTTCAGTGAAAATGTTGGCAAGGCAAGTAAAAATCTGAACTGTAGAGCCAGCTGGCTCAGCATAATTTTTTACTGTTGAACCATGAGAACTAAATAAGTTTGAACAACTGCATGCTCACCTCACCAATATTTGTGTCTCTGCATTTGTGTATGTGAAGGAGGGCAGTCTGTGCCTGGCTTACAAGACGAGTGCTGAATTCCTCCAGTTCATAAACACCTCACTAATGAGCCTCTCAGGGGAAAGCAAATGATCAGTGCTAATTTCTCCACAGATCCCTCTAACATCTGGTAATGTGTGTGTGGATGACCTTTTCATGGGTGACAGGTGGTCTCCCCAAAACCACTGGTTGTTAACAGAGAGGGAGAGAGAAAGAGAGAGAGAAACTGTGAATCATACATTCATGCTCACAGAGTACTGGTAACTAATTCACTTTCAATGTTGCTATCATTGTGATTCAGCTGTTAGTGGAGTTAAACTACTAGCAAGAGGAACCAACTCAACATCAGCTGTGACTAATCTGGCACATGTGAACTAGTAGTCAACTGATATGGGTTTTTCAATGGCCAATGCCTATATCTAACAAGCAGGGTGGCCTATATAATGCCGATATACACATAGAGTAATACAATGGCAGATGTGATGTGCACAGAATTGCTTTAATAAAATTGTACACAATATTTATTCAAAATGTAAAAATAATAATAATAATAATAATAATAAAATAAAATAAAAATAAGTGTAAGAAAAAAAAAAAATAGAACATTGTTATTATCTGTTGACAAGGCTGTTGGTAGAATTGGAACTGGCCAAATCTATTAATCGGCCTAAAGGGCAGGGCCTCTTAAAAAGCAACAAGAGTTACCCATTGGAACCAATGTCCATACTGGGGCGCCCAAGTCATGGGACTCTACAATAGAGTTTTTCTCAGCTGTCGCAGTGTCTCTTGTGCCATCTGTAGGTCTTCAGATCACCAATCCTCCTCTTGCCCTCTAATCAACTCTCACATTCCAGAACCTAAATCAACTCCCAAAACCGTCAAATCAACCTCATATGTCCCACAGCCAAGGAACTCACAAATCTCCTCAAATTCAAATACAAACAATTGAATAATTACTTTCAATTCAGGAAAGCAAGTATGCAACAACTTCATTGAGTTTGGTTGCCCTAGACAACACTGTCGCTTTCTCCACATCTGTAATTACTGTGGTGGTGCCCGCCCCCACCTTATTTGCCCATTGTACAAATCCTCTGCAAGAAATAATAAAGATCTAAAAAAGTACCCCTCCTCTCCTATCAATGTCTCTCTCTTGGCTAAAGAACTAAAAAAAAAAAAACACCCAAACAAAGATTTCACAAACTTTCTCCTTTCTGGTCTAAGCCAAGGCTTTGACCCAGGTCTAGAAAGCCTACCAGATACCAGCATAATCTGCAATAATTTACAGTCAGCATTTGCAGAACCAGAGGTTGTCGACACTATCCTAAAAAAGGAACTAGATCAAGGTTTCACTTTTGGCCCCTTTGACTCTCCCCCTTTAAACTCTGCATCAGTCCCATCAGGATTGCTACAAGGAAATTCTCAGGAAAAAAGCATATTATCATTGACCCTTTCAGCAACCCATGAAAACCTCTACCCAAGCATCAACAGTCTAATCCCAATTGACGAGTACTCTCTTCAATATCACGACGTAGACCAAGCTATTAAATTGATTAAAATCGCCGGCCAAGGGGCCTGGCTCGCTAAAGTCGACAACATCTCTGCTTTTAAAGTTATGCCAATCCACTCCGACTTCTGGCACCTTTTCGGGATACGCTGGCGAGACAAATACTGCTTTGTCATCTGACTAACCTTCGGCTGCAAAAGTAGCCCCAAAATCTTTGATATGCTCTCCGAAGCCCTCTGCTGGATCATGTCAAATAACTACGCAATTCCCATCCTTATCCATCTGCTCGAATGACTTTCTCACTGTTTCCCCAAACAACTCCCCACCAGCAGCCCACCTCTCCACTGTTGTAAATGTGTTCCCCATCTCCCCCGAGAAAACTTCAGGCCCTCTACCATCGAATTCTTGGGAATCAATCTCGACATGATCAAATTCTAAACCTTTCTCCCCAGGGAAAAAATTGATAGAATCATTATAATCATTTCCAGCCTCCTGGATTCCCCTCAAAGCACTAAACGTGATTTTCTTTCCCTGCTCGGTCATCTCAACTTTGCTATGCGTATAGTGCCCCGAGGTCGCCCTTTCATCTCCCACCTCCTCACCCTAGCCTCATCTCCTCCAGCTCTAAATGACCAAGTACATTTAAACTCAGCCTGCCATGCCAATTTACAGTTATGCCTCTCATTTCTCAAACAATGGAATGGACTCTCCTTCTTCTACAAAGACCTCCTGTCCACCTCCAGCGACCTGTAGTTATTCACTGATGCTGCCCCTACTGTAGGTTTTGGAGGGTACTTTCAAAACCACTGGTTCTCTTCCACCTGGCCCCCAGAATTATCTGCTCTTTCCAAATCAGACATTTCCACCACCTTATTCTAACTATACCCTATTGTAGCAGCAACTCATCTGTGGGGAAAGGAATGGAAATCTAAAAGCATACTTTTTCACTGTGACAATCAAGGAACAGTCCAATGTATCAATAAAGGCTGTTCACATTCCCCGAAAATCATGCCACTATTAAGACATCTCATTTGCATCTCCGCCTGCGACCAATTCATCATCAAAGCACAACACATCCCAGGTCGTAAAAATAAAATTGCTGACTGCCTCTCTCGTTTTCTCTTCCAGAAATTCAGGACATTGGCCCAAGAAGCAGACAAGAATCCAACTCAAGTGCCTCCCTTTTCGGAACTGATCTTCCAGTAAACCATCCACTCAGACACCTCCACAGCTCCATTATCTCGTGACCTCATAATTCAAGCAATCTCCCCAAGAACACTCCAAACTTACTGGACAGCCTGGAACAGCTTCAAGCTTTTCCATCTAAGTAACAGCATTCCCTGCCCCGATTATTCACTCATCTCTATCTTCTCATTATCTACCCACCTCCATATTTTAAAGCATTTGCAATCTGGAACAATCAAAGTATAGTACCTAAGCAGCATATACTTCTTCTACAAACTAATCCATGGCCAACAGCACCCCTCACTAAACAACCCCCAAATTTCTCTCCTCACTAAAGGAATTAAAAAAATTCAGCCCGCCAGACAACCTCTACATTCATTCAAGAGAATGAATGTAGTGTCCATTGTTCTAGATGTGTTGTGTGAAGGATAGCCTGAACGGAGAGTGGTTAGGCATCTTTGCAATAGGTCTAGGGTCAGAGGTTGTCTTTATTCATTTCCGTCGAGGCCCAACATCCTAACAACTCGGGAGACCTCGGGTCTGGACCTCAATTCTCCGACCCAACACACTCCCGCAGGAGACCTATTCTTTGGGTGTTATAACAGGTTCTAGGGAACTCTTTCAGCTCAACTATTACCTTCCTCCATTCTGTCCCCCAGGTGTGAGGCTGCCTCCGCAAGTAGAATCGGAGCATTTCTACCCCCATGGTGTGCATCAGGCAGGGCCCAAATTGTTTTTTTTTCCCTTCTAATTTTTTAATTTTTGGGGGGATCTTATTTCCGTCCATACAAATATTCAGCTCTCCATGTTATCCAAATCTTGTTGTCCTTTAATCTTTAATCCTTTTTGGGGGGAATATAAGATTGGCCTTCTCTCTCGTTCGAGCCCTCCCTCTCGTTGGACAGCAAGCCAAACAAGTTTACCATTATCATAATATTTACCTCTTCCTAGGATCAGGCAAGGAGGTGAACTCGTGAAATGGAGTTATAAACAAAGGTTCAGGAGGAGCCTACTAATCTGATCCTATTAATCAATTATGCAAAAACATGCAGAAAATAAGCAGAGCTCACCTCTCTCCCGGCGCTCATCGGTTCTGGCAAACCTCCACCTCCCCAACTCCACCTATTCTCATCATCCATTAGTTAATAAATGGGGGGATCTAAGATCAGGCCTTCTCTCTCATTTGTGCCCTCCCTCTCCTTGGACAGCAAGCCAAACATGTTTACCATTATCATAATATTTACCTCTTCCTAGGATCAGGCAAGGAGGTGAACTCGTGAATTCTTGTGTGTAGTGTTGATTGTGACTTGTGGTGTTTTTGTGAATTTGCATTCAGATGTATTTGGGTGGGTAAATTGTATTGAAATTTAAATGTGTGTCTTTTATTGTTAGCACCTGGTGATCTTTTAATTGATTCTATCCTGTGACAAATCATGATTGAAAATGTAAAGTCATGTGATGAAGCTACAGAGATGTGGTTTGTATATAAAAAGATGGTGAATATGATGATTGTTATACACATTGAGGAAAGCCTGTGCACCGAAACATCTGTGTCCATTCCCCCATAAAGTTATGTAATAAAAACATTAACAGATCACTATCGGAGTGTGGATCATCTTTTCACTGTGTCACAGATACTTTTTGGGGCCACTGTTTCTGTCGATCATGAAATTAGTACTTGACAAGGAACATAAAAAAAGTGAAAGAAGAATAAAGGAAGTAAAATGGGAGTGTGTAAGAATGCAGATTCATCATCTTTGGGTCGTTCCAGCCAAACACACATTGGCAGTCGACTGAAAAGGCTCATATCTGAGATTATTTAACCCTGTCTCAAACTTCGGCATCTTAGTGAACTGACTGTTTCTGATACCGTCCAAGCAAATCCAAACACTTCCAGCTCTGATGTTTGTGTGCTTGTTTCATTTAGCGAGATTCTGTTGTTTTTGGTTTTTCAGATTGCCGGTAATGTAACGTTTGCTTTCAAAGGCTCAATGATGTGATAGTATCTCCGTTTGTCTGTTTCTCCCTCTCTTTTTCAACTCACTCTTCCCTATCAGTTTACTTTTCCCCGCTTTCCTTCCTTCTCTTCCTCTCGTCTTGTTCAGCACTCTGTTGTCTGAATGTGAGGCAGACTCTCTGTTTTTGTTTTTGTGCAAAAATCATAGTAAACTGACAGGATTTCAGTGTGCTTCTCTCATTTTTTTTTTACTAATTAAATATTAATAGATTTTTAAATCAGGGGGAAATCATCATAAATCATATGGAAAAACTATTTGTAGATAAAAAAAAACTTTTTTTTTTTTTTTTTTATAGATAAAAAACAGTTTTCTTTTAGGGTTAGATTCAGTCTATAGTTATTATTTTATATACAGCTTTAGCTATATTAAAACAATACAATTCTATAGTAAGTAAATGCATACAGTACTTTGTGAGTGCGTTTTTGATTGTCCATGCTGGTGAGATTGCACTGCCCCCTAGTGGATCAAGATATAACCCATCTTGACAAGTGTTTGTTTGTGTATGTGAAAGTATGTGTGTTTGAGCGGATAGTTTTGATATTGAAAATATCTGTAGGTCTCATTGTCATTTTTCAGTTTATTCCCTGCTGCTCTGTGATTGGTGCTGTCATCTGTCACTGATGGAAATTACATCTAGATAGGCATCTGCCCCCATCTCAGCACACACACACAAACACACAGTGGTCAGTGTCTGGTTTTTGGAGACTGAGTGTCTGTCTCACATTATGATTGACAGCTGAGGAATTTGACTGACAGGTCTAGCTTGCTCAATTGGCTATTCATGATCTGTAAGGGTCCCATACTGTGTGGATGGATGTCTGTAAATGAGAGGGTTGTCTTTGAGGGTCTGCTTTGCATGAGGGAAGCCACTTCATTAAAATCGTCCCCTGCAGAGACACAAACACACACACATGCACACTCCATAGGTGCAAAGGTTAACCTTTGGGGAACCCTGAATGGAAATCTGATCATGTGACTGGGGCTTAAAATCTGATCATGTGAGCTCTTGAAATAATCCAAGCATTTCGGCAATGGTGATTATAATAATTGATATTTAGTTAAATGAATAAGTTCATTGATGGTCGTAATCACTGCAGGTGGATTCTCTTCAGTAACTCTTTCTTATGTTCATTAACATTGTGATAACAGAGTGCGTATAGCATTCATTCGATTACAGTGACTTCTCTCAGCATTTACTGTGTTTTATGAGTTTTTTTTTCTCACAGTAGGAGAAAAGAAAAAGGGAGCAGAAAGGACAGAAAGTGTAAGACAGAGAGATGGGTGAAAGCAGGGATTAAGCCTCTGTTAGTTTTTGTTCATCTATTGAAAAGAGGAAGAGAGGGAGTGAAGCATTTCCTCTAAAGCTGCTCAGGGTCATCATTCAACCCTTTTTCTCTCTTTTATTCTGTCGTTTCTCTCTCTGCTCTCGATGCCCTCCTGGGTGTTCCACTCTATGCTGCCACTGAAGCCCTCCCTAACTGTCTAACCCACCTCCCACCATGCTTTTGTGTGTGTTTTATAATGTTTTGATTTAAATAGTTTGATTGTCTTGTCTGAGTTTGTCTTAGAGACAGACCAATAATGGGTTTGAGCAATATTTTTTTTGCCAAAATACACACTTTTCTACTTAAACTCACTGCGCACTTTGTTAGGAACACATGTGCACCTACTTATTCATAGGATTATCTAATCAGCCAATCGTGTGGCAGCTGTGCAATGCATAAAATCATTCAGATACGGGTCAGGAGCTTCAGTTAATGTTCACATCAACCATCAGAATGGGGAAAAATGTGATCTCAGTGATTTCAATCGTGGCATGATTTTTGGTGCCAGACGGGCTGGTTTGAGTATTTCTGTAACTGCTGATCTCCTGGTATTTTCATGCACAACAGTCTCTAGAATTTACTCCGAATGGTGCCAAAAACAAAAAACATCCAATGAGTGGCAGTTCTGCATATGGAAATGCCTTGTTGATGAGAGAGGTCAACAGGGAATGGCCAGACTGGTTCGAACTGACAAAGTCTACGGTAACTCAGATAACCACTCTGTACAATTGTAGTGAGTAGAATAGCATCTCAGAGTGCACAACATGTCAAACCTTGAGGAGGATGGGCAACAGCAGCAGGCCATGCCGGGCACTTTATTAGGACCATAGTGTTTTTAATAACGTGCTCAGTGAGTGTATATTATCAAAATCAGTTATTGGTTCTTCAGGATTGCATTTAATAATAAGTTCTTCACAAAAGATGATACATTTGCAACCATTTAGATGGGAAAATAACTTAAAATTGCATAAAATTAGTGGCATAATAAAAATAATGACCTTTATTTTTAAAATATTCATAATGCATATTGTTTAAATTGCTGAGTCTATTGATTATTTACTATGCATGACAACGCAAAAATAAAACAATAATTTAAGAATTGGCTATACATATTGTTGACAACAAAAATAATTGGTTTGACCAATACATTTATTTTTATTTTTTACCAATATTCACACTTTTCTACTTAATTGATTCTTTTATAACAGGTTTACTGATAAGGGCTGCCATTTTCATTCTTTTAAAAGATAATAATTGTGCAACCATTTAGAATGCAAAACAACTTTGTATTAAAATAATGGCATATTAATAATAATATTATTAATCATCATCATCATCATCATCACTATTGCTAAAATATTCATAATACATGTTACGTTTTTATTGTTGTAGTCTACTGATTATTTGTATGCATGAAAATGCTAAATTAAAACAATAATTAAAAATGTATTCTCCATATTGTAATTACTTTAGTATAAATATTTGGTATCAGTCATAAAAAAATATTGGTTGATCTCTATGTTGTTTGGTTTGCTCCCATCTGTATGACATCTGGAATGTTTGGTCTATAATCTAGAAGTATTTTTGATCTAATAAATGTGCATGCAAACTGGTGACGGTGTCTTGTACAGATGTCAATGAACCAGATTACAGACAATTCCCATCCAGTTCACGTTCAGTTCAAGTTCAGTTCACGTTAGAATGACATTTTTACAGAGTGATGAATACAGGCTGGTATGGAAGTTTAAATGTCTGCTTTGATGCTTGAAAAACCTGGAATTTCAGTTAGAAATGTTTGTTTAGTCTCATCATAAATACGTGCTTGTGCATGCACAAAAGAGTGTTGTGCTTGTGCATTTTTATTGTGTTCCTTCGCACAGCAGCTGCTGAATTTGAAAGAGGGGACATATAATTCGTTCTCATTCTCTTTTACCCAATTTTTTCATAGTTTATTTTTCTTCCATTGACAGAGTCTGCATATGCCTGTGAATATTGAGTGATGTGTGTGTGTGTGTGTGTGTGTGTGTGTTCTTATGTGTAAGTCTTATTTTATCACACAAGGACAAAGCTATTATGTGAAGTTTTCACACTGAAAGATCTTGATGAGATGTTTAATTATTTTATTCCCTCATTTTACTCTTGCACACTGCCTTCCCTTTCTCCTCTTTTTCTCATTGACTCAAAAAGAACTAAAGATCATGCAAATAAATACAATGGGGACCAAAATTCTGAGACCCCTAGTAGAATTGCTTCTATTTTGCATTTTTTTAAATAATTTAATTCAAATATTTTACATTACAAATTATATTTTCAGCATAAACATTTGCATGAAATGGTGAATTCATCAAATAATATTCATAGTATTTTGTATGTCCCCCTTTTGCTTTAATGACAGCATGCACTCTGGCTTGGACTCCACATGTTTGTTTAAAACCTGATGATCTGTATTGTCTCAGCATAATATGATAATGTTCCTAAGAGCATATTGTGTGCTTCAATGGAAACAAGTTAGTCTGACCTAGAAAAAGTGCAGAATCTAAACTTTTCCTTCTTCATATTGCATAATACATTTTCTGTGTTTTAAAATGTAAAAATACTAAAACTTTCTATTTATTTCCAAGTTAAAATGGAAAAGAATCCCAGAATTTCATTTTGGTCTCAGATTTTTGGAACCCTCTGTATCTATTGTCTTCATTACTACAATGATTGTTAATTTTCTGTCTCTGTATTTTTTAGTGATCTGAGTGAGAATCAAATCCAGGGAATCCCCAGAAAAGCATTCAGAGGAGCTACTGAGATAAAAAACCTGTGAGTCTGCTATATGTGTGAAATAGAGAGAAATAGAGCTGTGACACAATAATTTAATGATTGTGTGCTTTAATGAGATGCTCAGGCAAACTGACCAGCACACACATACACACACACAGAAGGGGGGAGTGGGCAGTGCAGGTAGATGTTAGTGGAGGAAAGCACATCAGACAGAGTGAAGAGGCTGTAAAGTGAAGAACAGCGAGAGAAAGAAATAGAGAAAGAGAGACAGAAATATTGTGACATCACAGGAAGAGATAGATAGGAAGAATGTGGTTTATTAGTGAGGATCAGTGATGTCTTTGAGTGTATTGCTTTATAAATCTGTACCATGACTAAACTGAACACCAAACAGAAGAACTGCCAACAAGATCACTTCATCTTCAAATGCAGACATTATACCTCTCTCTTTCTTTCTCTCTCAGGCAGTTGGACTATAATCAGATTTCCTGCATTGAAGATGGAGCCTTCCGAGCTCTGCGGGACCTAGAAGTACTGTAAGTGCACTGCATGTGTGTGTGTGCGTGTGTGTACTTGTTTGATTCTGTGTTCTTTTCAATTAAACCCATTACAAAGATATTTTAAAAATTGCAAGGTCTAAGGTCTTAGGTCATAGCTGGGTCACACTAGTCTTGGGGTTGTTCCAGTTATGAACTTGATTTGATTTTTAGATTGGAATTGAGATTAGAAAACTGTATACTCATGATAAATGGGTATGAGTTTTGATGTATGTAGATTGCATACTGTGTGTTTCACTGTCAAGATCATGCCTGCAGTGCTGATTGATTGTATAAAAAACATACTGTATGTACTTTGTAAAGTGGGATAAGCGGAGCAATCCTGTTACAGGGAATGGAATCAAGACAGATAAATGGGATTGTGTCAGATTATTTTATTAGGATTATTTTGATGCTTTGTCACACATTGACAGAAGGGGGTTTAGGAGATAAAATCTCCGTATCAAATAGCAGATATGCATCAACAAAGTGGTTCTCTGCACATAACCACACACACACAAACAAACACACATAGATGTACTGCAAAGAAATGCCATATCAACCATATATGGTTGTTTACAGAATATTGTAATATAAAAAACATTAAAGAGATAGTGCCGCCAAAAATTGAAATTCTTTCATCATCTTCTCATCCTCACATCTTTCCAAACACTTATGACTTTCTTGTGTGAAACACAAGTAGAGATGTTTAGCAGAATGTCAACCTTGTTTTTTTTTTCCATACATTAAAAGTGAATGTGGGCCAAGGACAACTGTGGTCACTATTCACTTTCATTGTATGGAAAAGAGCAGATTGAACCATCTGCTAGCTAACTTCCTTGGAACAACATGAAGGTGAGTAAATGATGACATAATTTTAAATTTTTTGGGTGGACAATACCTTTAAGTCTCATTATTGCATATACTGTATGTGCTCTCAAAATAGGTCTTAAACAATTATTGTCTTTTTCTATCTTTGTTTCACAGCACGCTGAATAACAACAATATCACTCGTTTGTCAGTGGCCAGTTTTAACCACATGCCCAAGCTCAGGACATTGTGAGTATCACACACACACACACAATCGACACATGCACACATACACTCAAACAGCATTAAACCAGTCCTTCAGATGGTCATTGGCATCATATCCAGCACTTATCGTGCTGGCCCTTAATAAGTGTCATTATGAGATAATAAGGTATAATAATCGCATTAATATGTATGTTTCATTAGCATAAATTAGATTGGATTCCTTTGTGTGTGGTCATGAATCCCATTTGTGTGATGAACAAAAGTGGCTAATTGATATTTCAGTATTCTGGTCCTTGTTAACTAAACTATTTGTATCTTAAGAAGCGATATGATAGGTGTGAAACAGATCAATATTTAAGTCCTTTCTTACTATCAATCTCCACTTTCACTTTCATATTTTGAAAGTGAAAGTGAAGATTTATGGTAAAAAATGACTTGATCTGTTGATCTGTTTCTCACCCACACCTATCATATCGCTTCTGAAGATACAAATTAAAGCACTGTAGTCGTATGGATTACTTTATTTGGACTTTATGTGATTTTTTGGAGCTTCAAAGGTCTCATCACCATTCACTTGCATTGTAAGGCCAACAGAGCTGAGATATTCAACAAAAATCTTCATTTGTGTTCAGCAGAAGAAAGAAGGTCATGCACATCTGGGATGGCATGAGGTTGAGTAAATTATGAGAACCACCCCTTTCAATAATTAAAATCTATACATAAATTACATTTGAAAAGTAGTAAAAATAAATTATGAACGCATGGTATAAAGTTTACAAGACAGCTTTAATGATACCTTCATATAACAAAAATAAAAAGTTGAAAATCTGTTTGAATAAAAATCAACTGCTCGCTCAGAAAAGTGCCCAAAGTTAAATAAACACCCAGCAATTCATTATTATTGCCATGCAGAAATATTCCACACAGTAAACTCATTTCCTCTCCCTTCCTTTTTCACTCATATCCTCCACCCCCACCTTATGTTTATAATATCATGGTTTTCTATTCAAAGTTAGTTACATCTGTAATAGTATTTCAAGCACATTACAGTTTTTTCAATCATTTTCACACATTTCTCAATACTGAGAACAAATTTTCAAAACTCTTCATACAGTCATTTCTACCAACATTTATACTAGCACAACAGTTAATATTTCATCCAAAATGCCCTACAACCATCACAACATTTCATGCATCTCTCAAAATCAATTAATTTTATCAAAACACTGGCACACTGTTTCTCCCAATAGAAATACTTTGTCACTTAAAAACACATGACCTAATAAACACAAACAACAGCAGTCATTACAAGATGTTTAACTTTGGCTTAAGGTGTGCTTGATTTTTTACATACAGTACTGTGCAAAAGTCTTAGGCACATAAGATGGTTATTTATATCTGCTACTTTAGAGTGTCAATAGGAAATATACATATTATACTCTCATTCTTTTTGCAAATAGAATAGAATAGAATAGAATAGAAGAACAGGGAGCCCTGCAACAGATGGCATGGCCAACACAGAGCCCCCCACTGAACATCGGGTCAGTCTGGGATTACACAAAGTGACAGAAATGAGACAGCCTAAATAAATAACAGAACTGTGGTGAACTCTCCAAAAGCTTGGAACATCCTGTCTGCCAACAACCAAGAAAAACTGTGTCCAGGTGTAAGTAGGGGAATTGGTGCTGTTTTGAAGGCAAAAGTGTTCACACCAAATATTGATTTAGCTCTTTTTCTGTTTACTGGACTTTGTATGACGTTAATTGGTTAATAAAAACTATTTATGTCATTATTTTTTTAAGAATCTCACTTTGAAATTTTTTCACAAGTGCCTAAAACTTTTGCACAGTACTGTATGTAAACCAATATTCTGTTATTGTTGGAATGAATCTCAAATGCTGCAGTTATCTTCAGTGTACTTTACTGTATTTTCACATATGTGTGCATGTTTTCAAAATAGCAAAATAATTTCAAAATGACAAAAAAAAAGAAAAAAGTTGCAAAGTTACAGTCAGAAAAATACACAAGTAGTTCTGCAATCTCAATTTACAGTACACACTGTCCACTGTAATGTAGGTCTGTTAGGTTCACTTGCAGAATGCATATCTTACCTGTTTGTTTGTTGAAATATTTGCACAATGTGTGCCACTGTTGAGTATGGGAGATTTGGCTGCACTCTTAAGCCAGCATCTCTCAAAGATAGACCATGGTTTATCACATAATTGATGATAACAGCCCTTATTTTATCAGCGACTACAGTTCTTGGTCTTCCTTTCATTGGTTTTCTACCACACATTTGCACTCCTCTCCTTCTCCTGCTAACACCTCTTTCTCTGTTACCTACTTGTTGATCCATGCTTGCAAAAGAATTCATTCCAAAAATGTTCTTTTGTATAGCTGGTAATGGCACAGAAGACAAAACACTAAAATCGGAATCAGCTGTTTTTTATTGTTTGTTTATTCATTTATCTTGATCGTGGATATATTTCAGTATACTATTATTATAGAAATATAGTAAATTCTGTCAAATTTCATTTTGTGTGAGGTTTTAAACTGAAGTTTAACAGTATTGAAAACAGTTTGCAAACAAGTACAAAAAAATTATTATTTTTTTTTTTTTTTTTTTTTTTAAATGCTGCTTTTACATAAAGTTTTGCTGGTTATTGAAAATGAGTGACAAAAGATTTAATGATTATGATAGATGTGGTCACTGAATGGATTTTGCGTTAAAGCAATAAAAACTGATCCACAGTTTAGTCCACATAGACTGATGTGGTGCTGATTGTATGAAGAGTTTTGAAAATGCATTCTCAGTATTGAGAAATGTGTGAAAATGATTGTAAAAAACTGTAAATATGGTTTGAGAAGAGAATGGTTTAAAAAGATAAAGCCTTGAGTCTCTTGAGACCTCTGAGTTTATGGCAATAATCGTTTATAGGGAAAGACAAAACAGAGAGATGCAGAGGTCATTCCTGAAGGTGCTGACCACACAAAAAACACTAGAGTCAGAGTTAACAGAGAAATCACTATGTGCTTGTGTGTGTGTATGTGCATGCATGTGTGTGTTTGTGTGTGGATGTTGGCTGGTTGCTGTGCTGTTGGCAGGTACAGGACATTAATTAATGAACATGAAACTCTGCGATGCAAAATCAATAACACATACTGTAGCACACATACACACAGGTTTTATTTAGATCTCAGCAACTGTCAGTGGTCCTTCAAATCACGCTGTCTCTCTCTCTCTCTCTCCTCTCTCTCTCTCTCTCTCTCTCTCTCTCTCTCTCTTTCTCTGTCTCCCTCTATCTCCATTTCTAGTCGTCTGCATTCTAATAATCTGCTGTGTGATTGTCATGTGGCATGGCTCTCTGATTGGTTGAGACAGAGGCCCCGCCTAGGCCTCTATACTCAGTGTATGGCCCCACCATCCCTGAGGGGCCACAACATTGCTGAAGTGCAAAAAAAAGAATTCATCTGTTCAGGTGAGTGTGTGTGTATTTGTCTGTGTTAGTTCTTAGTGTTGGTTTATATTAGATATGGTTTGTTAATAGGAGATAAGGGTTTGTGTGTGCAAGAATAAATACAAGAATTTGCTCTTTTGTTGTCAGTGCTTTCATATTCTTTCTATTTTTCACTTCAATTCAGGCAAGTTATTTGTGTAGAGATAATGCAGGCAAAACATTTCTTCACTTAAAATTGAATTTTTTTTTTCATGTCACAATACACAGACCAAGACATTGCTTCTATCCAAATTTTTGTTTAAGAAAGTTTTCATTTATTTCAAACTAAACCTTCCTTTGTATATCATATTACCTTTGCATACACGTCATTTCTTTGGGTGTATGTGTGTATGTTTCAGGGTCCCAGTCACACTCGTCCTGTAGTGTGCTGCAATGTCCTGAGCTGTGCACCTGCAGTAATAACATAGTGGACTGCCGGGGGAAAAGCCTGACTGAAATACCCACCAACCTGCCAGAGACCATTACTGAAATGTGAGTGAGGAGCACACACACACACACACACACACACACACACACACACGTTGGTACTCCTATCATTATGAGGATTCTCCATTTTATACTGTACAAACTATGTATTCTATCCCCTAACCCTACACCTACTCCTGAACCTAACCCTCACAGAAACCTTTTGCCATTTTTACATAAAAAAAAAAAAAAAAACTTTGTTTATTATGTTGTTTAAGCCACTTGAATTACAGGGACTGGTGGTTTGAGTATTTCTGTAACTGCTTATCTCCTGGGATTTTCATGCACAACAGTCTCTAGAGTTTACTCAGAATGGTGCCAAAAACAATAAACATCCAGTGAGCAGCAGTTCTGCAGACGGAAATGCCTTGTTGATGACAAGGCATAATAAAAATGTCTTTGAATTATCTGAAATTATTATTACTATTACAGTTTTTGACAATTGCTTACACACAATTTCTGAAACTATGGCTCCTTTTCTCTAAACTCTACACACAAAACCCCAAAACACACACACAACATGCAAAACGTCACACATCTCTTGCAAAAGCAAACACTTCATTCAAAACTATATTAACTCTTCTCAAAATCGTGTTTTTGCATCAAAACTCTACATACAATCCATCAAATGATTAGATCTTATACACGCCAACTACACACGGATGTGACAAATGTAAAACACTACTATCTTGTGTCTTTTGCATGTTCAGTGTGCAGTGTAGTGCATGGCAGTTTGTACATGTATGTGCACAAATTCAGTATGTATGCATTTTCAGTATATATTTACACTATAAACAGAATATGTTTTCTTTCTTAAAGCATTGTATTTCATCTCAATCTCTAATTTCTAAGTGAAGAAATTAGCTATAAGTGTTTTTTACACGTGAGCACTGGGTGTTGGTAATCAATAAATGACTGGTATTTTGAATGGCAGTGTTTTCCAAACGAAACACAAGAGCTATTAGTTTGGAATGATATGTCTAATGTTGAGAACTGATTAGGGTTTTGCAAAAAGTGTGTTTTACACTTGTAAACTGAGTGTAAAGCAGATAATGTGCTTGCAGTTTTGCAGACTTGGTCTGAAGATTAGGTACATGAGTTAATGGTTTCACTAAGTATGCCTCAAGTACCACTTTAGTTTATAAGCGACTGTAAAAAAAAAAAAAAAAACCAATACTATTAATAGTATAAGTGATTATTATTATTATATTTTTATATATATAATATATATTTATCATTATTTTGATTATTATATATTGAATTATTTTTTATTTGGGAGCCTTTTTCAGCAAAAAAAAAAAAAAAAAAAAAATTATTGTGAATATTGTGAATTATTGTGAATTATTAATTGTGAATAATTTGATTTATTACTGTAATCAGCATATCATGATTAAAATTGATTGACAGCCCAATTCATTTTAAAATAAAGCTAATTATAATTAGTAACCCAAAGTCTAACCATACCACTAAAAGGGATTTTTATATACATTTTTCATTTAAGTTTTAATATAAATATACACTGGCAGCCAAAAGTTTGGAATAATGTACAGATTTTGCTCTTATGGAAAGAATTGGGTACTTTTATGCACCAAAGTACCAAGTGGCATTCAACTGATCACAATGTATAGTCAGGACATTAATAACATGAAAAATTACTATTACAATTTGAAAAAAATACAAATAAACTACATCAAAGAATTCTCATCAAAAAATCCTCCACGTGCAGCAATGACAGCTTTGCAGATCCTTGGTATTCTAGCTGTCAGTTTGTCCAGATACTCAGGTGGCATTTCACCCCACGCTTCCCATGGCACTTGCCATAGATGTGGCTGTCTTGTCGGGCACTTCTCATGCACCTTACAGTCTAGCTGATCTCACAAAAGCTCAGTGGGGTTAAGATCCATAACACTCTTTTCCAATTATCTATTGTCCAATTTCTTTGCCCACTCTAACCTTTTCTTTTTGTTTTTCTGTTTCAAAAGTGGCTTTTTCTTTGCAATTCTTCCCATAAGGCCTGCGTCTTCTCTTTACTGTTGTACATGAAACTGGTGTTGAGCAGGTAGAATTCAATGAAGCTGTCAGCTGAGGACATGTGAGGTGTCTATTTCTCAAACTAGAGATTCTGATGTACTTATCCTCTTGTTTAGTTGTATATCTGGCCTTCCACATCTCTTTCTGTCTTTATTAGAGCCAGTTGTCCTTTGTCTTTGAAGACTGTAGTGTACACCTTTGTATGAAATCTTCAGTTCCCTATCTGTCACTCACTCGATGTTGTGTCGATGTAGTGACACTAGGGGTCACTCTTGGGAGCCCCAAACACCTCTGCTTTTTTGAAAAAAGGCCAATGGGAATTGGTGAGTGAAATGAATTTGCATGCCACTTCCCTGGATATACGGGTATAAAATGAGCTGGTATGCAACCACTCATTCAGATTTTCTCTTCGGTGACGAGCGGTTGAATTCAGTGCACTGAATTCAATTCCCTCCGAAGACGCACCTCAAAACTGCTGGATTTACAGTGCATTTCAGCGGCTTCTCCCCCTCTGCACCCGTGGAGTGCAGAGAACGCCCCTGGGCGCTTCGCAGAGCGAAAATAAGAGAGTATATTCTAAAAGAGTATATTTTTATTCACAAAAAGAGCGGCACACACAGAACGTCTTTTTAAAGATGCCTTTCCGTTTGTGTGTTATTCCTGGTTGCGGTCGTTATCTCTCCGCTTCTGACGGCCACGATCGCTGTCTTACGTGTCTGGGCACTGCCCACACGGAGACATCGTTCATGGATGAGTCATGTCCTCATTGCGAGAACATGACCATGGCAACGTTGCGGTCGCGGCTTGCTCTCGTAAGAAAGCAAGCCACCCCAGCGGCTCCCCGCACTGGTCCTTCTACCTACGGGTTTGAGGCCGCATCGGTTAGCACTGGGGGTGAATTGGGGACATCAATGGGACCACCTCTGCCGCATATCCCCTCACGGACCTCCCATTCCCCAGCACGCTAGCTTGCCCTGGTCGGGCTCTCGGACGAGACCGCCGGCTTGTCTCAGGGCGAGTTCGACCTCTAGTTCGGAGCTCGGGAAGACGATGAGTTATCAAGCGCAGCATCAGAGAGCGGGTTCGTCCAGTCTGATGCAGAGGCTTCGGCTGGGCTTCCTCCTTCGAGAATGGTCACCTAGTCTCAGGCCGATGCGGAAATGACGAACGTGCTTTCCCGGGCGGCCGCGAGCGTTGGCCTAGAGTGGAACTCTCCACTCTTCCCTGGACCCTTGTGGCTCGACAGTCGGTTCCTAGGCTCAGGGTGCCGCCCACGGCCACGCCCCGCCCCGGTCCCTTTCTTTCCGGAAGTGCATGAGGAGCTGATAAGATCGTGGGAGGCACCTTTTACTGCCGGTCCCGGTCTTTCAGCTCCCCCGCTCTCACTACCATCGATGGTGGAGCGGCCAGGGGGTATTCGGTGATCCCCTAGGTGGATAAGGTGCTCGCGGTGCACTTGTGTCCACAGAGCGCCGCCACCTGGCGCGGGTGCCCGAAGCTCCCATCCAGGGCCTGTAGGTTTACATCGTCCCTGACGACAGTGGCCTGCGGTGCCGCTGGACAAGACGCCTCCGCCCTGCACGCCATGGCTCTCTTGCAAGTACACCAAGCCAAGGCGCTAAAAGATCTGCACGAAGGTAGTTCTGACCCAGGATTGATGCAGAAACTGTGCTCGGCGACCAACCTTGCTCTCCGGGCGACGAAGGTCATGGCACGGTCTCTCGAGCAGGTGATGTCCACCCTGGTGGTCCAGGAGCGCCACCTTTGGCTCAGCTTGGTCGAGATGGGAGAGGTGGACAAGGCAGGGTTCCTTGACCCCCTCATTTCCCAGGTTGGCCTGTTTGGCGACACCATCGAGGACTTTGCCCAGCAGTTCTCGGTGGTGAAGAAGAGATGGAGGCCTTACAACATATCCTGCCCCAGCACGGCTTTAGACCCCACACATTGTCTGCTCGTTGCCAAGGTCATCCTCCTGCAGCATCAACACTGGCTCCGCCGCAGCCCGCCCCCATGGCCCGGCTCTGGTGTGGAGCCCTCTGCAGGAAGCAGATGCCACCCGTTTCATGGCCAGCAGCTAAGAACCCGAGGAAGTCTTCGAAGCGCCCCCGAGACAGGCGACCCAGGGGTGAGGAGACCCGCATCTCTGGAGCTGGTCGACAGATCACTCCATCCCCCGGTGGAGGGCCGGGAGGAGAATCTTTTGTTGCCGCATGCCCAGGAGGCTACGGCACCCAAAAGCTTGACAAAAGAATGGTTTCCTCATTTCCTGGGTCATATGTCCGGTGCGCACGGCCGTCGTCACGACCACCGTCCACTGTCCCATTTTGGAAGGTATGGCGCTCCAGCGGCGGACCCCCCGCCCCTGTGGCACAAACACGGCCACATGGGATTGGTTCCGGTGGACTACGGGGACAAGATTCCTCCTCCCAATCTTATGGTGGGCGGCAGGAGCCAGGTAAGTGCTTCGATGTCCCTGGACTCAGCACGGCCACGGGGCTCGAGTCCCCTCAACGTGGCACCTCGAGCTCCGCCCTGCCGTGAGGCCCCACCCGCCAGTACGTCCGACGGGATCATTCCCTTGGTCCCCCTCGCCCGGAGTTTGGGCGTGTGGCTCACGCTTTCCAACCCGTCACGATGGCTGACCCGGACCGTCCGACTCGGCTACGCGATTCAGTTCACCAGGCACCCGCCCAGGTTCAGCAGCGTCCGCTGCGTGCGGAGATCATGACCCTTCTGTGCAAGGGCGCAATAGAGCCTGTCCCTCCAGCTGAGGTGAAGAAAGGGTTCTACAGCCCTTACTTCATCGTACCGAAGAAAGGCGGTGCGTTGCGACCAATACTGGAACTGCGAGTACCGAACCGGGCTTTGCACATACTCCCGTTCAAGATGCTGACACAGAAACGCATTCTAGCGAGCATCTGGCATCGAGATTGGTTCGCAGCAGTAGACCTGAAGGACGCATACTTCCATGTCTCGGTCTTACCTCGACACAGACCCTTCCTGCGGTTTGCCTTCGAAGGCCAAGCATACCAGTACAAGGTCCTCAGACTCGAGTCCTGAAATGGGCATGGCGCCGTGGGACATATCACATGGCCATCACGCCAATCTGTCTCCGCCTCTTCAGTACTTGGACCAACCTTGCATTTCTACGGGCAGGGGTTCCCCTTGAGCAAGTCTCCAGGTGCATCATGGTTACAACAGACGCCTCCAAGACGGGCTGGGGCAACACTGCATTGGCACATCAACTGCCTCGAGTTGTTGGCAGTACTGCTCACCCTACGGAGGTTCCGGCCATTGATCCAGGGCAAGACAGTAGCGTACATCAACCATTAAGGCGGTCAACGCTCCCGTTGCATGTCACAACTTGCCTGCTGTCTCCTCCTCTGGAGTCAGCAGCGCCTCAAGTCGCTATGAGCCACTCACATCCCGGGCGACCTCAACACCACAGCGGACGCGCTGTCACATCAGGTTACCCTCAGGGGAGAGTGGAGACTCCACCCTCAGTTGGTCCAGCTGATTTGGAGTTGATTCGGTTGAGCACAGGTACACCTGTTTGCTTGCAGGGAATCCTCCCACTGCCCACTTTGATATGCCCTGTCTGAGGCACCCCTCGGTATAGATGTGCTGGCACACAGCTGGCCCCCTGGACTACACAAATATGCATTTCCCCCAGTGAGCCTACTTGCATAGACCTTGTGCAAGGTCAGGGAGGACGAGTAGCAAGTCGTCCTAGTAGCAACCTACTGGCCCACCCAGATGTGTTTCTCGGATCTCACGCTCCTCACGACAGCCCCCTCTGTTGAATTCCCCGAGGAAGGACCTTCTTTCTCAGGGACGGGGCACCATCTGGCACCCACGAACAGACCTCTGGAATCTCCATGTCTGGCCCTTGGACGGGACTTGGAAGACCTAAGTGGCCTACCACCCGCGGTGGTAGACACGATCACTCAGGCTAGGGCTCCCTCTACGAGGCGCCTGTATGCTTTGAAGTGGCATCTGTTCACTAAGTGGTGTTCTTCCCAACACGAAGACCCCCAGAGATGTGCAGTCGGATCGGTGCTTTCCTTCCTGCAGGAGAGGCTGGAGGGGCAGTTGTCCCCCTCCAACTTGAAAGTGTATGTAGCCGCTATTTCGGCTCATCACGATGCAGTAGATGGTAAGTACCTGGGGAAGCATGACTTGATCATCAGGTTCCTGAGAGGCGCTAGGAGGTTGAATCCCTCCAGACTGCGCCTCGTCCCCTTGTGCGACCTCTCTGTAGTCCTTCGGGGTCTACGGGGAGCTCCCTTTGAGCCCTTGGAGTCAGCTGAGCTTAATGCACTCTCTTTGAAGACTGCCCTACTGACTGCACTCACTTCCATCAAGAGAGTAGGGGACCTGCAGGTGTTCTCTTTCAGAGAATCATGCCTGGAATTTGGTCCGGGTTACTCTTACATGATCCTGAGACCCCAACCAGGCTATGTGCCCAAGGTTCCCATGACCCCTTTTAGGGATCAGGTGGTGAATCTGCAAGACCCAGCCTTGGCGTTGCTGTGTCCGGTGTGAGCTTTACGCATCTATTTGGATCGCACGCAGAGCTTTAGAAGCTCCGAGCAGCTCTTTGTCTGCTTTGGTGGACAGCGGAAAGGAAGCGCTGTCTCCAAACAGAGGATCACCCACTGGGTCACTGACACCTTTGCGATGAAATATCAGGCTCAGGACATGCCACCCCCTGCGGGATTACGAGCCCACTCTACCAGGAGTGTGGCGGCCTCCTGGGCCCTTGCCAGTGGTGCCTCTTTGGCAGACATCTGCAGAGCAGCGGGCTGGGCAGCACGCAACACTTTTGCGAGGTTCTACAATTTAGGCATTGAGCTGGTCTCATCCTGTGTATTGGCAGGCACGAGCAGGTAAGTTCCGGGACAACTGGCCGGGTGTACCGCTTGCGCATAGCACCTTTCCCCTCCCTTGAGGTGAAGACGTGTGCTCTTGACTCCCAGTCGTGTTCACAGACTGTGATCCCTGGATGACTTTCCTCCTTAGCCCTCTGGCAGTTGAGTTTGCAGAGAAACTCGCTGCCGGCCCAGTACTTGTGCTAATGAGACCCTGTACTGAGGTAGATGCTCCACATGTGCTGGTTCCCCGAAGACAACCCCATGTGATATCTTCCGCAAAATCGTTTCCCTGTTGGTAAACTGCGTCTTCCTTGGGCAGAGGCCCCTCTGCCCCTGGTCGCCATGCTTGTAGAAACTCCTCCCCCTTGGGGTAGGACCTACCATGGGACCTCTCCACATGACATACTTCTGACAAGACTTGATAAGACCATGTGATGTATTCCACTCAAAATACCCCCCCCCCCCCCCTTTGGGCGGGGTGTGGTCTCCGTGGTGTCTTCCGCTCGGGAGGGACACTCCCCGATGCAGACACTTATGGCTCCCAGTTGGTTAACAAATTCCACTCTTTTTGGGGAGAAAAGAGAGGAAAAGAGGCCTCAGCTGGGCTAGCCTGTCCCTATCGTTGGGCAGTCGACTTGTTTCTGAAGGACCGTTCGAGGCTCATAAGAGCGTTGGGGGAGGTTACGTGACGGCTTGGTGCACTGGCTACGAGGCACACAGCGGTTTGCCCATCACACACCGCCAGTTCACGTAACACAGTTCAGATAGTTGTGGCGTTTTGTATAGGGACCCCTAGTGTCACTACATCGACACAACATCGAGTGAGTGACAGATAGGGAATGTCATGGTTACTTTCATAACCTCCATTCCCTGATGTCCCTCTTGCCACAATGCTGAACTACCCGCTGAAATGGCCGGGACCTGGTCTCGGCTTCTCAGCACAAAACCTGAATGAGTGGTTGCATACCAGCTCCTTTTATACCCATATGTCCGGGGGAGTGGCATGCAAATTCCACTCACCAATTCCCATTGGCCTTTTTTTAAAAAAGCAGAAGTGTTTGGGGCTCCCAAGAGTGACCCCTAGTGTCACTACATCGACACATCGTCTCATTCCCTCCATCAGGGAACGGAGGTTACAAAAGTAACCAAGACGTTTTTTGGCAATTTCAAGCATTGTATAGTCTTCATTCCTCAAAACAATGACTGACAAGTTTCTAGAGAAAGCTGTTTATTTTTTGCCATTTTTGACCAAATATTGACCTTAAGACATGCCAGTCTATTGCATACTGTGGCAACTCAAAAACAAACACAAAGACAATGTTAAGATTCATTTAACGAACCAAATAGCTTTCAACTGTGTTTCATATAATGGCAAGTGATTTTCTAGTACCAAAGTAGCAATTTAGCATGATTACTCAAGGATAAGGTGTTGGAGTGATGGCTGCTGGAAATGGGGCCTGTCTAGATTTGATCAAAAATGATTTTTTCAAATAGTAATGGTGCTGTTTTTTACATCAGTAATTTCCTGACTATACTTTGTGATCAGTTGAATACCACTTTGGTGAATTGAAGTACCAATTTCCTACCAAAACAGCAAAATCTGTACATTATTATTATTAACTTTTGGCTGCCAGTATATATAACAGAACAAACCCCATTAACGTAAATGAATAATAATGAAATAATAAATAACGTAAAAGTACATAACACAACAGCAACCAAAAACAAAGAAACAATGTAACAAAAATCCTCATGTGGGAAATGCCAAGTCCACAGTACCAAGCAGCCAATCAGCAAATTCTAAAGGTAGTGATTTCATATATTCAACAAAGGGCTACCATACCTTAATGTAATATATTATAACTATTTTTATTAAATCTTTCTTTGTCATGCTTTCTAGACTTCAATGAAGGCAAGCTATTTGTGCTGAGGTAGGGCAGGCAAAAAGTTTCGGTTTCATGTCCCAATAAGCAGTCCAAACCTTCGCTTTTACCCAACGTTTTTATATGAGAGCATTTTTATTTTATTTTAAACTAAACCTTCCTTTGTTTTTTGTTTTGTTTTACACACAACTAATGAGGATTTTTGCCTCCTTTTTTAACAGATGTAGCTCCCGCATTGCACACACATACACAAACAAACACAAGAGAGGGTTGTATATCTGTATCAAGTATTTTAACTATGGAGGTCATGCACATGAATTCAGTGTGGAAATTGATTTATTTTATCAATAGCATCTCATCTGAGGGCCAACACTCTGCCAATGGAGCCGGATTGAGAAGCCACATCTTTTAAACTGTTGTGACTCTCAATGCCAGGGTCATTGGCTATCTTTTTTTCTTCCCTCCTGTCTCCGTCTGTCATCCCTTCATTTTTCTTCCTTTGAAAGGCGCATTCAGAGCCTTGGCAGATGAGTACGATTATCTCATTTGGCTCAGCTTGAATGAAATGTGTGTATGTGTGTGTTTGTCCACCTACAGTATGTGGGGGTCTGATTTTCATACTCTGTCAACTTTGGAGAGCTTATCTGATTTATGACATATTTACTGTCACAGAATAGAAGAGACAGATTGAGAGAGAGTGAGAGAGAGGGAGACATTAGTTATAAATAGGCATTGCTATGTGTTGATTGTTCTAGTATTGAATGGATAATATAATTATGTTTCTTGATTCATTATTTCTGCCTTGATTGTTCCCAGATGGAAAAACTACAGCTGATGTTGATTTACCTCTTATTACGCAGACCTGTTTATCAGATAGTTGCATTTAATGAAAAGATAAAGTTGTTATTCTGATTAGTGAATGTGTCTGTTTTTTGTTGTTGTTTTGTTTTTGAGGCAGTGTTTAGATGTCAGTGTGCTGATAATTACATTTTTCACAGAACAAATATATTGGATTTGTACCAGATTGTCTGAACAAAAAGCACTAAAATGCACATACACAACCAGGCAGTCTGGCAGACATGGGTACTGCTTCAATTTTGAGCTACAGCAAACAGACACAGCTGCTACACTATGACAAAATGATCTGAGAGATGTTGACATTAATCTTCAAATTCTACCTGTCACAAATTCTACCTCTCTTCCTCCTCACCCTCTTATTGTCTCACATTTTTCTACTATAAAAACAGACATTTATAGTACAAAATAGTCATGTAATAGCCCATCATTTTCCATTCACCCTCACCTTTTTGTGATTTGGATTAATTCCCTCTTTTGGGGGAAACTTTTTTGATTTGGTTTATTCTCTCTGTTCACAGTCGACTGGAGCAGAATTCCATCAAGATAATCCCACCAGGAGCATTCTCACTTTACAAGCGATTGCGGAGAGTGTAAGTGTGCGTCCCTGTGAGCACACATACTGTACACAATCACACACACTATCATACCTCACCTCTCTCTTCTTCTTTTTCAGAGATTTGAGTAATAATCAAATAACTGAACTGGCTTCTGACTCCTTTCAAGGTCTCCGATCTCTAAATTCTCTGTGAGTATATATATATATTTATATATATATATATATATACAGGATGTGTCTGGGTATGTGTGTGTGTGTGACTGTGCGTGAGAAGAGGATGTAAAAGTTATATTCAGCTTCCATTCTTCTTTCAATTATTGATGATCTGACTCATTCAAACTTTTAGAGATGATAGAACAGATATATCCCAGCAGGATCTCAGTCAACCCAACCACCATTCAAACATACAGGAGTCCAGGACACTCCTCATTCTAATAGATTAAAGGGATAGTTCACCCACAAATGGAAATTCTGTCATCATTTACTCACCCTCATATCGTTCCAAACCCATAAGACTTACTTTTTTCAGAGTTTGTGAAGAGAAATTGTGAAGAATGTAAACATTGCTCTCTTCCATAAAATAATAGTAGATGGGGGCCAGGGGCTGTAAAGGACAAAAAAGGACCTTAAAGGAATATTCTGGGTTCAATACAAGTTAAACTCAATTGACAGCATTTGTGACATAATGTTGATTACCACAAAAATTAATTTGGATTCATCCCTCCTTTTCTTTAAAAAAAGCAAAAATGTAGGGTACAGTGAGGCACTTACAATGGAATTGTACATTTTTGGAGGGTTTAAATGCAGAAATTTGAAGCTTACAATTTTTATAAAAGCACTTACATTAATTCTTCTGTTAAAACTCATGTATTATTTTAGCTGTAAAGTTGTTTAAATCGTTATTTTTGCAAGTTGTTTAAATTATAATTTTTAAAGTCATTTTAGGGTTTGTTGACATTACATCATCATGGCAACGAAGTCATAAAATTGTCTATAACTTTACACAGAAAAGGTTAGTTAGCAATGTTATCACACTAAAATCATGTTAACACGCATGTTATTTATGTCTTGTGGCTATACTTTTGAAATAGCATTTTAATGTATACGGATTGGCCCCATTCACTTCCATTGTAAGTGCCTCACTATAACCTACTTTATTTTTTTTAAAGAAAAAGAGGGGCAAGTCAAAATAAATTTTTCGGTAATCAATATTATGACACAATGCTGTCGATTGAGCTTAACCTCTATTGAACCTGGAACATTTCTTTAAAAGCTTCATGAAAGAAGTTCAAATTAGTCATCTTGCCTTAATAATTGTGTTTGCCAGACATGAGTGTGAGTAAATGATGACATAATTTTAATTTGGGGATGTTATCCCTTTAACATCCTTTAAAGGCTGTTTAGATATGGACACATTCTTATGTACAGTACTGTGCAAAAGTGTCAGGCACATTAGATGTTTTACATGAACATTTGTCTTAAGATGATTATTTTATATCTTCTGTTCCCTATCAGTCACTCACTTGACTTTGTGTCGATGTAGTGACACTAGGGGTCACTCTTGGGAGCCCGAGACACCTCTGGTCTTTGATAAAAGGCCAGTGAAAATTGGCGAGTGGTATTTGCATGCCACTCCCCCGGACATACGGGTATAAAAGGAGCTGGTATCCAACCACTCGTTCAGATTTTCTCTTCGGAGCCAAACGGTCATGCTCACTGAGCTGAATTCTCACGACTGTTCATTCACCTCTGCTGGATCTGACGGTGCATTTCAGCGGCTTCTCCCTCCTCTCCACTGGTGCACTGCAGAGAACACTTCTGGCTCTTTTCTCTAAAAGAGCGGCACACACGGAACATCTTTTTAAAGACACGTCTTTAGAAGGTCACGGCACGGACTCTCGGGCGGACGATGTCCACATTAGTGGTCCAGGAGCGCCACCTTTGGCTCAACCTGGTCGAGATGGGTGAGGCTGAGAAGACACGGTTCCTTGCTGCCCCCATCTCCCAGGCTGGCCTATTCAGCGACACCATCGAGGACTTTGCCCAGCAGTTCTCAACGGTGAAGCAGCAGACGGAGGCTATCTGGCATATCCTGCCCCGGTGCGGCTCAAGATCCTGAACCCCATCTCAAGATCCCGCACACATTGTGACTGCACCGGCTCCGCCACAGCCCGCCCCTTCGGCCCGGCCCCGGCGTGGAGCCCACCGCAGGAAGCAGACGCCACCCGTCTCACAGCCGGCCGCCAAGAACCCACGAAGGTCGTCAAAGCGCCCCTGAGACAGGCGACCCAGGGACGACAAAACCCACTGCATTGGAGCTGGTAGTTAGACCAGTCCATCCCCCGGTGGAGGGCCAGGTGGAGAATCTTTTGTTGCCTTTTCATTTGATTTTGCCGCATGACCAAGTGGCTGCGGTACCCAACAGTTCAGCAAAAGAGCAGTTTCCTCCTTCCCTGGGTCACATACCCGGTGTGCACAGTTGTCATCATGACCACCGTCCACCTTTTTTCCCTTGCAGGATTGGCGCTCCAGCAGCGGTCTCCCCACCCCTCCACCCCCGATGTGGAAGTCTCCACGGGTTGCGAGGACAGGCCTCTTCCTCCCCCGTCCCAGGCTGTTCCGGGGGTGGTCACAAGGAGCCAGGTAAGTGCTTCGATATCCCTAGACTCAGCACGGTCACGACATGGTGTGGCACCTCGAGCCCCGCCCCGCCGCGAGGCCCCACCTGCCAGTACGTCCGACGACGTTGTCCTTTGGTCCCCCTCGCGTGGAACTTGGATGTGCGGCTTGCGCTTTCCAATCCGTCGTGATGGCTGGTCCAGACCATCTGACTCGGCTATGCGATTCAGTTCGCCTGGCGTCCGCCCAGGTTCAGCAGTATCCACTTCACCTTGGTGAAGGACGAAAACGCTGCTACAATTGCGCGCTGAGATCGCCACCCTCCTACGGAAGGGTGCGATAGAACCTGTCCCTCCGGCCAAGATGAAGAAGGGCTTTTACAGCCCCTACTTCATCATACCGAAAAAAGGTGGTGGGTTGTGGCCAATCTTGGACCTTGGCTTCAGACTCGATCCAGGGCAAGCACATGTTAGTTCGGACAGACAACACGGCAACGGTAGCATATTTCAACTGCCAAGGTGGTCTGCGCTCCTGTTGTATGTCACAACTCCCCCGCCGTCTCCTCCTCTGGAGTCAGCAGCACTTCAAGTCGCTGCGAGCCACTCACATCCTCAACACTGCAGCAGATGCGCTGTCACGGCAGGTTACCCTCAGGGGAGAGTGGAGACTCCACTCTCAGGTGGTCCAGCTGATTTGGAGTCAATTCGGACAGGCACGGGTAGACCTGTTCGCCTCCCAAGAATCCTCCCACTGCCCGCTTTGGTACGCCCTGACCAAGGCACCTCTCGGCATAGACGCACTGGTACACAGCTGGCCTCCTTGCCTACGCAAATATGCGTTTCCACCAGTGAGCCTACTTGCACAGACCCTGTGCAAGGTCAGGGAGGATGAGGAGCAGGTCGTCCTGGTAGCACCCTACTGGCCCACCCAGATGTGGTTCTCAGACCTCACGCTCCTCGCGACAGCTCCCCCTGGTGAATTCCCCCGAGGAAGGACCTTCTTTCTCAGGGATGGGGCGCCGGCCGGGTGTATCGCTTGCACATAGCGCCTTTCATCTCCTCTGAGCTGAAGACATGCGCCATTAATTCTCAGTAGTGTTGACAAACTGTGTTCCCTGGTTGACTTCCTCCGAGCCCTGTGGCAGTCGAGTTTTTGGAGAGACTCGCTGCCGGCCCAGTACACGTGCTAACTAAGAGCCCTGTTCTGGGGTAGGTGCTCTGCATGTGGCGGTTCCCTATAAGGTAACCCCATGCGATGTATATCTTCCACTAATTCGTTTCCCTGTTGGCAAACTGCGTCTTCCTTGGGCAGAGCCCCCTCTGCCACAGTCTCCATGTTTGTAGTAACTCCTCCCCCGTTGGGCAGGATCTACCATGAGACTTCTCCACATGGTCGGCAAGACCATGTGACATATTTTCCACTTTAATATCCCCCCCTCTCTTTGGATGAGGTGTGGTCTCCACGGTGTCCTCCCCTTGGGAGGGACACCCCCGACTAGACCTGGCGGCCCAGTCGGATAATCCCCCTTGTTTTTTAGGGAGTGGAAAAAGAGAAGGGGAAAAGAGGCCACGACTGGGTTAGCCTGTCTCTATCTTTTGGGTAGTCGACTTGTCCCCAAAGGGCCGTTCGACACTCATAACTATGTTGAGGGAGGTTACGTGTCAGCCTGGTGCGCTGGCTATAAGGCACACAGTTGTCTGCCCATCACACTCCACCAGTTCACTTAACACAGTTCAGCCAGTTGCAGTGTTTTTTTATAGGGACCCCTAGTGTCACTACATTGACACAATGTCGAGTGAGTGACAGATAGGGAACGTCCTGGTTACTTGCGTAACCTCCGTTCCCTGATGGAGGGAACGAGACGTTGTGTCCCTCCTGCCACAACGCTGAACTAGCAGCTGACATGGCCGGATCTTGTCTCGGCTCCTCAACATAAAACCTGAATGAGTGGTTGCATACCAGCTCCTTTTATACCCGTATGTCCAGTGGAGTGGCATGCAAAAACCACTCGACAATTTTCATTGGCCTTTTATCAAAGACCAGAGGTGTCTCGGGCTCCCAAGAGTGACCCCTAGTGTCACTACATCGACACAACGTCTCGTTCCCTCCATCAGGGAACAGAGGTTACGCAATTAACCAGGACGTTTTAGTGTGTCAACAGGAAATATCAATTTTAGATTTCCAAAAATGTATTTTGCAAATAGAATGGAATAGAAGTAGAACAAGGAGTTCTGAAACAGATGGTATTGACCCCACAGCCTCAACATCATTGAGTCAGTCTGGGTGTAACGTAGGAAGGCGGTCACGGGAGGCTGGATCTAGGTGCAGCAAAACATTCTTTAATAAAATAAACAAAGTACAGGATAACGGGTAAAACACAGGAATAAAAGAAAGATCCATGAGGGGAAAACACAGGAAACACATGGGAGGTCAAAACACATAACAACTGACCAGGAATGAGTAAACAACAGGGCATTAAATAGACAAAGACTAATGAGTGAATGGAACACAGGTGAGAACAATGGGGAACAGCTGGAAGTGATCAGGGCAGGGAATTATGGGAAGTGTAGTCCAGGGGGAACAGATGGCAGGGGCAAAACACAAGGCAAACAACAGTGAATCGTGACACTGGGATTAAATGAAAAGGCAGAAGCAATTAAGACATCCTAAATACATAAAACTATGGCAAGTTCTCCAAGATGCTTGGAACAACTTTCTGACAGCATTGCAAAAAAGTGCACAAGTGTTACACTAAATATTTATTTAGTTTTTTATGTTTATTGCATTTTGTATGAAGTATATTGATAAACAAAAATTATTCATGGCATTATTTTTTTAAAATATCCTCACTATACAACATTTTTCACAACTGCCTAAAACTTTTGCACGTATGAATTTCTTGCTTGAATGCACTAAGCTGTTTGTGTTGGCCTGATATTTTCATTGTGTCTGTATGTGTGTGGGGGTATGGTGGTATATGTGTCCACGTCCTGCTCCCTTGGTCTCTGTATTTTCTTTGGTTTACTTTACTGACTGGGTTCCAATGAGCCAGAACCTAGTGGGCAGAACAGTTCTCCCTCTCCCTCGTTCCCCCCGGACCAGCCTCTTAGGAACACCAGCCAGCCATACAAAAACACAATCTCTAGCCAGGAGAGACATCCAGCTTACGTGTAGCACAGCCGAACACACACATTCAAGTCCTGATATGGCATCACAGCAATTAAATATGTTTTATATGTAGGATATCAGCATATAGCCGAAACCACAATGTCTTTGTTCATTCTAATATAAAGATGCCAAGAAATCATTTACTGTAACCTTATGTGGCTATTTTAGATTCGTCATGTATTTTCCAATATTCTTCACACATTAATAGAGCAACCTCAGGTTGCATAGGGTAATGGATGGTTAGGAGAATGTAATGAATATGAGCTGTAATTGATATAATTATCGTGGGAAGATTATTTTACGCATACTTTTTTCATGGTTTTGCCACACAAATTTGGGTCAACACGATTTGATCTATGTTGAATGGAATAGTTCCCATATGAAACCCATATGACATTCTTTCAGGAAAACAAAACAAATTATTTATAACATAATGTCTAATCTGCTCCATATAATGAAAGTAAATGGCAACCACCGCTGTCAAGCAAGATTTTCAATGAATTGTGATTTAAATGTCAGTCTATTCCTTACACAAAGCTATCATATGCTTCTGAAGATTTAAATTGTATAAGAAAAATTAGTCACATTTTTTTTTTTTTTTCTTTTTTTTTTTGCATTTTTGCAGTTTTGTCCTTTTTTGGAGCTTGACAGCCCCTGGTCACCATTCGCTTTCACTGTATGGAAGAGAGCAGTTAGGACATTCTGCTAAACATTTGCTTTTGTGTTCAACAGAAGAAAGAAAGTCATGGGTTTGGAACGACATGAGGGTCAGTAAATGATAACTGAATTTAAATTTTTGGGTGAACTATTACTTTAAATATGATTTGTGACTGATTACACTGAAATGATTTCAGGTGGGGCATCTCATGCTCCGTTTAAGGAATCATTTCTGATGAATGGTTGTGTGTGTGGGTAAGTAATGAACATCTCTAATCTTTTTATTTAATGTCCCCTTGTGTTTCTTCCTTTTAGAGTTTTATATGGGAATAAAATCGCAGAACTTCCCAAAGGCCTTTTTGATGGACTATTCTCATTGCAGCTACTGTGAGTAATACATATTTTATTAATTTGTGTTTGAAGAGGCTGTGGAGGCGTGTTTGTGTGTGTGCGTGCGTACGTACGTGCATGCATGCGTGTGTGTGTGTTTGTGTGTGTGGACACGTGAGGAGAACACCATAAGCATCATTCATTCCCCTGATGACAGACAGCACAGGTGGACATAAACTACAAACCACACACTTCCACTGTGTGTTTTTGGTTGAGGAGGGTGTGTTAGGAAATACATGTTAATCCAAGTATTAATAGGGGTTTAAGTATATTATAAGCATTCTGTGCTACTACAGAACAACACATACACATTCATACCATGTCAAAGTTGAATATAGATGTTACTTTTATTCACACATTCTAATGAATTATTCAGAGATAAACAACTAAAAGATGTGAAACTTACAATGAAAGTCGGGCCCCAATAACTCACACCACACACAAACACACACCCTCTCTCTCTCTTTCTCACACACAGACACACTATTTTATTGTTTTATATGAGATGTGGATCATAAATTGTGTTTAGATGAAAGCTGATTTGCAAACTGAAGCCTCTGCTTATCCAGAACTTTCTTTTCCCATAAGGCACAGCAAACAAGTCTAAAAACCAAGGGGAATATTTGTGAAGTGCTATTTTTTGTAATTTAATTATCTTCCCTGAGGTCCAGTGATAATGTTATAAAAGTTTTTTTGCATCAAAACAGTCACAATTTAGTAATATATGATCATTTTCCACCCTGTTTTTGGCCCTCTGTCTGAAACGCTCGGTTTTGGCCTGAGAGCCTCCTTAAAACTGAAATGTAAACACCCACTCTTCTGATTGGCTAACATCATGCAGCCCCTCAAATTCAGCAAACTCAATCTGAAGAGAATGAACACAAGCCCCTCAACATCATAAAACAAATTTGCAGGGTTTACACATAACGCACATCTAACACATTGCATCCGAATATATTAAACTGTTAATCTCAAGCACAACTGTTAACACTCAGCACTATCAAACAATCATATCAGTATAACTGTCAAACAGTCATGACATTTGAAATATTCATGAATGAAATGATTTACTAACATTTTGATAGGGTCCAAGTGTTTTTAACTGCCCCATACTTCAATAAGTATAAGTTCAATAAGTAGTTTCACAAGCGATCCATGCCGACATGAGCCAAAAAAACGCACACACATAGTCCAGAGCGGTGAAACTAGATGCATATACATACAAAATCATCCTGCACTGAGGCGCACATCGCTGGAAACACATCAAAACTGTCAAAGACATCCATCTTAGTACATGTTTACATACACTGATGAGCCAAAATATTATGACCACTCACAGGTGAAGCAAATAACATTGATCATCTCCTAACAAGGCCACATAGAATTGCCTTTCAGAGTTGTAACTTGACACTTTTAAAAGCAGCGAGATACTGTACATGACAGCGGTCAAAGAGTCTGCGTAGTTCATGTTTATATACAAAATAACTCAAAATAGTCCAGATGGGTCCTCTTAGGTGTTATGTTAGGAATAGTTAGCCACAGAAGGCTTGCTCTCTTGACTTGAACTGCATGCCAGGGGGCGGGGCCAAGAGTGCGATGACGCATGTTAAGGGATGTGTCTCTTTAAAGTGTCGCTCATTTATAGGTTTGTAGATTTAAATCTTTTGCAAATGGCATTTATAATATCTCAATTTACAACAAATGTATAGATATTCCTTTCTGTTTGCCTGAGAGATTTGTGTAAAATGTCACATCTGAATGTTTATCCCAACAGGTTGCTAAATGCGAACAAGATCAATTGTTTGCGTGTAGATTCTTTCCAAGACCTGCAAAATCTCAATCTTCTGTCACTTTATGACAACAAACTCCAGACCATTGCAAAGGGAACCTTCTCATCTCTCCGAGCCATACAGACGCTGTGAGTTTCTTAAAGTAACAAATATTGCGTATCTTGAAAATAGTAATTGATTAAATTATTTAATCCCACTTTATCTCTTTTTTTATAGTTAACCCATATAATGTGTTCGGGTCAAAACTGACTTTGTTCACACAGGGCATCTGTAAACACATTTTTTTTTTTTAGATCATTTTCATAAAATGTTATTGGATTTATTTCACTTTGTTACACCTGTGGAGCTCCCAGTCTAAAGTGACTGACAATTGGAAATGAATGGATTAGACTACAAAATATTAAGCATAAATATTAAGTATTCAGTAGTATCCCAGTCCTTTAGATGAGCACATATTTGGATGTGTGTTTGCACACACAAAATCCTCAGACATTTTGTTGGTGTGGCTATCCTTATGAGGACTCTCCATAGACATAATGATTTTTATACTGTACAAACCATAGATTCTATCCCCTAACCCTAACCCTACCCCTAAACCTAACCCTCACAAAAAACTTTCTGCATTATTACATTTTCAAAAAAACATTGTTTAGTATGTTTTTTAAGCAATTTGAATTATGGGGACACTAGAAATGTCCCCATAAACCACATTTATAGCATAATACCCTTGTAATTACCAGTTTGTAACCTAAAAAAAATGTCCTTGTAAACCACACACACACACACATACACACACATACACATTCACACACACAACATGTGTTGAGTGCCATTTTGTGCATCATCTTTCCATTTACACTCTTTGAGGAATGTTTCAAGATCTATAAAAATATTTGTGTTTGGGCTTGTTTGAACTGGGATAGTCTGCTGTAAGTTACAATATGTCATTGTCTATGTTTTTCAGGAAGTAATAAGGAAAAATGTGACAAAAGGACATTCCTGTTTATTATACTTTTGTTTCAGTGGGAATTTCATACACTAATACTCATTGCAGTTTGGCCTCTGAGTGAAACAAATTTGCCACTACTTCTGCTAATTGAGACCATTCCAATGATATACACATGGATCTCATCTTTTTATGTTTTTACCAACTCTGAATATATTTTTTGTGATAACAAATTTGCAAATTATGAGAACAAAACAGTTCTAATTTGTCAGCAAATTTAAAAGCATTTTTTAAGAGTTGGTAGGATCAGCTATATGCATTGTAAAGTCCAGATTGTAAGCTTTAAAATGTTACCTGTTTAGATCAAGCAAGTGGTTATTAATTTATTATGTAATTATTATAGTTTTTTTTTTTTTTCTCTCTCTCTGCAGAAAGTGCCCCCCACTAGCCGGGGATAAGCTCAGTTCAATGAATCCTTCTGTCAATAATAATAATAATAATAATAAAATAAATAAAAAATAAAAAAATTATATATATATATATATATATATATATATATATATATATATATATATAAAACAAGTGTTAATATGTTGACACATTCAGTTCTGTTTTAAGAAAAGAAAATGATATATGTGTGCTGTAATCATACGACAATTTGTGTTGATCACACTCATAAGTATATGCATATTTACAGTATAAATGAGACTGGACAGAGGCAAATTTATGCAATGGTGCTCGTCTTAAGCTAATATATTTCTGTTTATCAGTCATCTAGCCCAGAACCCCTTCATGTGTGACTGCCATTTGAAGTGGCTGGCTGACTACTTGCAAGACAACCCAATTGAGACCAGTGGAGCTCGTTGCACCAGTCCGCGTCGCCTTGCCAACAAGCGCATCGGCCAGATCAAGAGCAAGAAGTTCCGCTGTTCAGGTACATGAACACATGTAAATGGCTTTTTGCCAATTGCTGCTGTTAAAGGTGTAAATATTATTCGTTTGCCAGTCTTGCTCAAAGAAACACACACACACACACTCTTTTTGACTGTTCCTTACAATGGACTTCAAGAATGTGAATGGCAATAAATGTGTAAGTGTGTGTGGTTGAGGATGAAAGCATCTTAGTGAGCTTTTACTTATACAGGCATACGCATTTTTGAGGGTCTCAGCATGAGTTATCTTCTCCTATCTAAGCAGATTACAAATCTGAATGCAAATGTGTGTGTGCGTATGTGTGTGTAATATTCGTTTACTGTCTGTCAGCTGAACATTGATTGTTGCTGGGTTATAAATGAGCAGGATTCTCTGATAAATATTCATATTTATTTATTGATCCACACATGCAGATGAACACACACACACACACACACACACGCGTTGGTGCGTAATGATTTTTATACTGTACGAACTATAGATTCTATCCCCTAACCCTAACCCTACCCCTAAATATAACCCTCACAGAAAACTTTCTGCATTTTTACATTTTCAAAAAAACATTTAGTATGTTTTTTTAAGTGATTTGAATTATGGGGGACACTAGAAATGTCCTTATAAACCATGTTTATAGCATAATACCCTTGTAATTGCTAGTAGGTAACCTAAAAAAAAATTCCTCATAAACCACCCAAACCTGTACACAAACACACACACACACACACACACACACATACACACACACAGTTCTTTTCTCAGTTATCTGTATATCTTTCCTTTTATAGCTAAAGAGCAGTACTTTATACCAGGTATGTCCAACTAACAAGTACTGTATTTATGCCTGTGTGTGTGCACTGCACAAGAGCCTCAATTACACAATGCACACTAATACACCAATGTACACAATCACACACTCACACATGTTTAGTATTTGGGTTATTCATGAATTGATTAACTGATTCAGGATTGATTGTGGATGCAGTGCCTGTTGAAACCTTCACCAGCCTGGTCTATGCAACTCTTGCTGTGTGCATGCTCACAAGCGCACTTGGTGGCATGGGTCTGACACACAGTTTTTCTAGTGTTTGAGTGTATGACATCCTTTGTCTCTTTCTTCCTTTCTCGCACACATACTAAGGGATTCATCATGTCAATAAGTGTAAGTAATTGACACTAGTGCCACCAAAGTCCCCTCCACCCAAATCAGTCAACCAACAAGCCCCTCCCCCCCAATCCCAGCCAATCACAGACCAGGAACCCAAATATATTTGAAATTAGTTCAGAGGTTTATAAAGAATATGGATTCAGTTGAATGTATATGTCTGTTTGAATGTGTGTTATAGAGTAGAACTGCTGGTTTATAGACAGTATGCTTATTTACTGTACAACAGCTGTAATGTTCCTGCCACACTCCTCTGTTTCTGCACTTTCCACCTTTCACTATCTCCATCTGTTTTCACATCCCTTATATTTTTTAAACCTGAATGTAGTATCTCATTCTGTATCTCTTCACCCTTTGTTTCTCTCTCTCTCTCTTTCTCTCTCTCTCGCTCTCTCTCTCTCTCTCTTTGTGTCTTGTGGAGGAAATTCAGCGGGGTTTTCCTTTGTGCTTGATCTAACCATGTGTTTGCAGACTCGGACTAATACATGGTTCTGTCAAGCACCATGGAAGGTCTTGCAGCATCTACAGCATGGCAAGCAACAAGAGACAACCTGTGTGTATGTGTGTGCAAATGTTTTTTTTTTTTTTTTTTTTTTTTGTCATTGTTTGACTGTATGCATCGAATGTGCAGTTTAGTCTTTGTCCACATTGTACTGTGTGTGTGTGTGTGTGTGTGTGTATGTGTGTGTTTGTGTGTGTTTGTGTGTGTTTGTGCACAACACTCTAAAGTCATGGCTAATATAAAGGTTCCCACTATCATGAAAAACCTGGAGAAATCAGTTAATTTTAAAACTGTGTTTTCCAGGCCTGAAAATTACATAATCTTTAAAGTAATAGGAAGTCATGGAAATTTCTAATAACGAACACACAGGTTTCAAGTGCTATTCTCTATTTGCTTTTGAGTAGAGTAATACTTGCTCACAAGCCAGAGTGAGTGTTGCCTGAAAAGAATGTGAGTGAATCATTCTTTTGAGTCAGGTTTTTTTATTAATTTTTTTTTATTAATTGGCCAGATCGGTTCACAAATTAGTCTGAATGAATGCATCATTAGTAGATTGTTCTGAATGTGAATTACAGTTTAAAAACATCCTTATGTTGTAATCACAAACCATTGTAAAAGTTATGGAAAAGTCATGGAAAGTCATTGGTCAAATAGTTTGGGAACCCTATCGTATGTCAGCATGGCTTTATATGTTGTTTTAGTAATCAGGAGATTACTGATAGCATTTTGCCATGGTGATAACTGAGTTTCCTCTGGTCTTGGACAATTACCCTTTGATGTTTCACCTCCAGTGATCCTTTACCACTTTACGGTTTTCCGCATTCCTCTCTTTTTTGTGCTTTCTTTTTCTATCTCACATTCTTCGCTCTATCTGTTTCTCTCATGCACTCTCTTTTTGTGATTGCTTGGTGTGTTTTTCATTTATAGGTGTGGAAGACTACCGATCTAAACTAGGTGGGGATTGCTTTGCTGATCTTGCCTGCCCAGAGAAATGTCGCTGTGAAGGAACTACAGTGGACTGCTCTGGGCAAAAACTCACCAAGATCCCAGAGCACATTCCTCAATATACAGCAGAACTGTGAGTGTCTCTGTCTTATTCATTTAAAACACTTGTTTATATCCACCCTTACAAAGCCACTGCAAAAAAGGACAAGATGAATAATAAAACAGATGAACATGTTATAGAAAACTTGCAGGTTTCACATGTGCATATACAGTGGGATCCAAATGTCTGAAAACATTAGTGAAAATGATTTTATTTAAAAAAAAATTAGATGAATTTCAGAATTTCAGAATTTGGTATGTCCCCCTTTTGCTTAAATGACAGCATGCACTAGAACTGGCATGCACTCCACAAGTGCAAAACCTGACGATCCATGGTATTTCAGCATGATTTAAGAATGTTTCAAATTCAGCAAGGAAATCTGGACTTGTGTACAAAGGAGTTCATTGTCACACCTTGGCTTACATTTGATTCGTGACCAAGATAGTGCCGAATCTTAAATATTTAATCTTTGTTTTATGTCATAACATTTCTTTGTTTTGATTTATTCAAAATGCTAAAATTCCATATTTTCAATCTGGTCTCAGATTTTAGAGATGTGTTTTTAAGGAGGGCCTGGGTAGCTCAGTGGTAAAATACGCTGGCTACCACCCCTAGAGTTCGCTAGCTTGCTAGATCGAATCCCAGGGCATGCTGAGTGAATCCAGCCAGGTCTCCTAAGCAACCAAATTGGCCCAGTTGCTAGGGAGGGTAGAGTCACATGGGGTAAACTCCTCGTGGTCGCTATAATGTGGTTCGTTCTCGGTGGGGCATGTGGTGAGTTGAGCGTGGTTGCCACGGTGGATGGTGTGAATCCTCCACACGCACTATGTCTCCATGGCAATGCACTCAACAAGCCATGTGATAAGATGCATGGGTTGATGGTCTCAGACATGGAGGCAACTGGGATTTGTCCTCTGCCACCCGGATTGAGGCGAATCACTATGCGACCACGAGGACTTAAAAGCACATTGGGAATTGGGCATTCCAAATTGGGAGAAAAAGTGGAAAAAAAAGAAAAAAAAGAGATGTGTTTTTAGATATTACCAAACTGCACTGCTTTTATCTGCAATGGCATAGCCAAGACTGATTGGTACTTACACATACACATGCACACACATAAAAACAGATACACAGTCATTAAACAAATAATTAACATTTTACTGGTTGTGTGTTGTGTGTTTGATCTTTTTTATTTTCCACATAGCCGCTTGAACAATAATGAATTTACAGTGCTGGAATCAACAGGAAGTTTTAAGAAGCTTCCACAACTGCGCAAAATGTAAGTCTCTCTGCCTCCCAATTTATTTCTCTGTCTGTGTCATGTCTCATTTTACAGGGAATTGTTTAAGTGACCATTGTCAGAGTACTATTAATACATGGTAATTTTTGTGTTCCCACAGTAACCTTAGTAACAATAAGATCACAGATATTGAGGAGGGCACGTTTGAGGGGGCCAGTGGCGTGAATGAGCTCATATTAACTAGTAACAGCTTAGAGAGCGTCCACTACAGCATGCTGAAAGGTCTCAGTGGCCTCCGTACACTGTGAGTACTACACATGTGTACACATGTATATTGACTTCACAAACACCAATCATTTTTGTACTGATCACAATGATGAATATGTGCAGTCTTGGCCTGATTTTACTCTTAGGTATGGAACATGGTTTGCAGCTTCTGGCTGGTTTAAATGATTGTGTGTGTTTGTTATGTGTAGGATGTTGAGGAGTAACAAGATAAGCTGTGTCAATAACGGTAGTTTTACTGGTCTGAGCTCTGTGAGGCTGCTCTCCCTCTATGATAACCTGATCACCTCCATGTCCCCGGGAGCCTTTGACACTCTCCACTCCCTCTCAACACTGTGAGTATCAACCCCACTACATTTTCTTCTCTTCTCTTCTCTTCTCTTCTCTTCTCTTCTCTTCTCTTCTCTTCTCTTCTCTTGTTCTCTTCTCTTCTCTCTGTCGTTGTCAAGGAGGTCAGCCAATTATTGTTTTATCTCAAATTTTTGGGAAAAACAATTTGGGAAAAAAAAAACATTTTAAGTTAATAGAATATTTGGGTAATGTTGATTATCACTAAAATGTATTTAAATTGTCACTTCTTTAAAAAAAGCAAAAATCTGGGTTATAGTTAGGCACTTACAATGGAAGTGAATGGGGCAATCAGTGAACGTTAAGATAATCACTGTTTCAAAATATAGCCACAAGATTTAAAAATTGCTAACCTTTTCTGTGTAAAGTAATATCCAGTTTTACAACTTCATTGGCATGACGACATAACGCTGTAAACCCTAAAACTCTAAAACGACTGTAAAACATCCATAAAACAACGATTTAAACAACTTTATGGATAAAAAAAAAGACAAAAGTTTTAACAGAAAAAGTGCTTTTATAAAATTATAAGTTTCTAATTTCTGCCTATAAACTTTTAAAATTGGCCCCATTCACTTCCATTGTAAGTGCCTCACTGTAACCTCAATGTTTTTTTTTTTGTTTTTTTTTTTGTTTTTTTTGGTAATCGAAATTAGAGTACATCACCTTGTATTGAACCTGGAATATTCCTTTTCAAGTTCAGCTAAATGTTTCATTGCCTTTAAAATGTATCAAGTAAAATGAAAATCAATTATTGTACAGTAAGTAAAGTAAGTAAATCCAATAATATGATACTTTACACATGTTATTATAGGCCAGGCTTAAAATGCAAGACTAAGGGGGGAATTAACTAAACAGTTGTGTCACTTTTGCATGTGGTATTTCAGCACAAAAACCTGCTTCTTATTCACTAACCACAAACAATTTAGTTTAAGCAGGTGCAAATAGAGCTGAAATTGCACTGCGTTTTGAGTATTTAAATTATGTAATTGTCATTCCTTTCCATGCAAATGTGCACACCTCCTTTCCATGTAAATAAGACTTACTATAGATTGCGCTTCATTCACAAAAATTGCCTGCACAGTTTACATCACGCTATTACCACCAGAAGAAAACAGGTGTTAAAATGAATTTTATTTAAAAGAGATGTTTGTGTGCATTTTCTATCAATCAGCAGTAATTCATCAAATAACGATCAAATGATGGAGAACATCTGTATAACCTAGCATGGGGTATTAAATTAAAGTTCCAAGAGGTCCGGCCTCTACATTTCCTTCCCAGCAAAGGTCTGGATAATGTTACGTAGCTTACACGGTGTCATATGGCTATGAAACTATATAATATATATTTTTGAATAGTTTTTATAACTTGCCACATTGGCAACAATAGTACTTTGTAAAAAAACTAAAAACAAAAACAAAATCCTAAACAGTCAAAATAGTCTCTTCAAAACTCTCAGAGAAAGATCAAAATGTAGTTTTGAAGCTGAATGACAGCAGCCCAGTTTTTGTGTTTAAATATTTTTTACATTCGAATATGTATGGGACATAGCATAGGAGGCTTTTTGATTAATAAAAAATACTGTATGAGGGTTCAAGGGTGTCCCCTGAGAGAAAATTTATAAAAATGTAAAGGTCTGAATGGACAATTTTTATATTTTCCTTAAAGTGAGAATCTGCTAACAAACAAACAATTTACATAACAACAGTGAAGCATAAAAATACTGTTTGCTTAATTAAATTTTTTTATTTATAAATAGGCTTTCCTTGCCACCCATGCCATGATGACATCTCTGATTAATTTTCACAAAATTAGAACAAAAATCTGTTTGTTTTTTTATGAAAGGCTAACATCAGAATGAGCTTTATTGCCAAGTATGCTTCCACATACAAGGAATTTTTCTTTGTGACAGAAGCTTCCAGTGCACAAATACAACAACAAGACAAGATAATAAAAAAATAAAAATAGAACAAAAATAAAGAGTGAATAGAAATATAAGTATATATACTGTAGAAATAAACAATAAGACAAAAATATACATATAGTATGTACAAAAACAAATCTGTTATATACAGTGCAAGGGAATGTAATGCAGAAGAGGTAGGATATGTTAAATAATATAATTGACTAGGCTGTGTATTGCATGCAATTATAGTATAGTTTGAACTGTTCATGAGATGGATAGCCTGAGGGAAAAAACTGTTCTTGTGCCTGACGGTTCTGGTGCTCAGTGCTCTGTAGTGTCGGCCGGAAGGCAACAGTTCAAAAAGGTAGTGGGCTGGGTGAGTGGGGTCCAAAGTGATTTTACCAGCCCTTTTCCTCACTCTGAAAGTGCGTTCTTGAAGGGAGGGCAGGGGGCAACCAATAATCCGCTTAGCAGTCCGAACTGTCCTTTGTAGTCTTCTGATGTATGATTTCTTAGCTGAACCAAACCAGACAGTTATTGAAGTGCAGAGGACAGACTCAATGACTGCTGAGTAGAACTGGATTAGCAGCGCCTGTGGCAGGTTAAACTTCCTCAACTGGCAAAGGAAGTACAACCTCTGCTGGGCCTTTTTCACAATGGTGTCAGTGTGGGTCTCCCACTTCAGGTCCTGTGAGATGGTAGTGCCCAGTATCCTGACTGACTCCACTGCTGCCACAGTGCTGTTTAGAATGGTGAGCAGGGTCAGTGTTGGGGTGTTCCTCCTAAAATCCACAATCATCTCCACTGTTTTGAGCGTGTTCAGCTCCAGGTTGTTATGACTACACCAGTAAGCCAGCTGTTCAACCTCCCTTCTGTATGCAGACTCATCGTCATCTTTGACGAAGCCGATGACAGTAGTGTCATCTGCAAACCTCAGGAGCTTGACAGAGGGGTCCTTGGCAGTGCAGTCATTGGTGTACAGGGAGAAGAGTAGTGGGGAAAGCACACATCCCTGGGGGGCACCAGTGCTGATCATACATGTGCTGGAAGTGAATTTCCCCAGTCTCACTAGCTACTGCCTGTCCGTCAGAAAGCTGGTGATCCACTGACAGATAGATGTGGGAACAGAGAGTTGGGTTAATTTATTCCATAGGATAGCTGGGATGATGGTGAGTTGTGTGTGGATGCCGCGGAGAATAGTGTGAAGCCTCCACACGTGCTAGGTCTACGCGGTAACACGCTCAACAAGCCACACGATAAGATGCGCAGATTGACGTCTCAGACGTGGAGGCAACTGGAATTGGGCATTCCAAACTGGGGAGAAAAGGGGAGAAAAAAAAAATGCATTCAATAGCGATTTTGCAGACGCGTTTGTGCCGTTGCCTGATCTGCATATTTTCTTTAGTGAATTGGGTTCTAAACACAGACAGCACGTGCAAATAACTGTCACCTTTACCAGGCACAATTCATTTTTAGTGAATTCCCCCCTTAATATTATACAATATGTACAGTAGCTGAGGGTCCCTGCTACGTTTCTCTTTCAACCAGGGAGTCCTTGGCCTGAAGAAGGTTAAAGACCAGGTGTTGTAGTTTTTGTTTTTTCTTTTGGGAAAATATTTATTTGTGATCAATACTTTACTATTTGCAAAATAAGAATGGGGAAAACATTATATCAGTAGGATCTTCGATCCTTTTGAAAGCTGATTTTTTTTCCTTGTGTAATTCCACAGGAACTTGCTGGCCAATCCGTTTAACTGTAATTGTCATCTGGCCTGGCTGGGAGAATGGCTTCGTAAGAAACGAATTGTCACAGGCAACCCCCGCTGTCAGAGACCATACTTTCTTAAAGAGATCCCTATTCAAGATGTAGCCGTACAAGACTTTGCCTGTGAAGACGGTATGGCTATGTGTGTGTGTGTGTGTGTGTGTGTGTGTGTGTGTGTGTGTGTGTGTGTGTGTAAGAGGTCTGTATGGTATTGAAGATCCTGTTTCTAACTTTTAATAGGTCTACGATAAGATCTGTTACACTAACTTGAGCATAGCCCCTGAGTATAGTTATCTTTCCTTTACACAAACTCAGGCAAGCTTACAATAACAATCATCCTGGCTTATCTTCAAATTGAAAAGCTCATTTCAAATTTCATTATTCTTTAAATGAGAACATTAATATTTTTATTAATTTAGTTTGTGTGTGTGTGTGTGTGTGTGTATATGTGTGTGTGTGTGTGTGTGTGTGTGTGTGTGTGTGTGTGTGTGTAGGTAATGATGAGAATAGCTGTTCACCTCAGGCTCGCTGTCCTGCTGAGTGTTCATGTTTGGATACAGTGGTTCGCTGCAGTAATAAAGGACTCAAAGTTTTACCCAAGGGCATTCCTAAAGACGTTACAGAACTGTGAGTGTACACAAACACTTTTGTACTCCACAATCACAAATCTCATAGTAATTCCATGATATATCATTTTCGAAATAACTCTTATCTGATTCAGGCACACCTTTTTTAATATAAAAGCAGCAGCCTCCAACAACACATAGTTGACGTTTGAACAATGTACACAGCTACTATATGAGTTTTTGAAGTTTCTCCTATTACACTGTTGCTAATGTGCTATTTCCTCTGTGTTTGAGTAATAACATGTTTGTCTTTTTCTGATAGCTATCTCGATGGCAACCAGTTCACACAAGTCCCTCTGGAACTATCCAATTATAAACACCTCACTCTCATGTAGGTACAGCCCTCTCTGGAGATAACCAATCACAAATACTGCATCCAGACCCTGCCCTTTTAAAACCACCCAATCATAAAAACCTTGTGCTCTTTTAAAGGGACAGAGTTGCCTAGTACATATGGTGTTTGATCTATTTTCCCATCCACCCAAGGCCAGAAAATGTAATTGTTTGTAGATTTGTTCTGAGTAGGTTTATAGATTTTGGTCCTCGTTTCCTGGACTTCCATGTGAGAGCAACCTATAATATTACATTTCTACCAAAGATTGCCACTGAATTTGCTAGAGTTGGAGTACTCGAGTTCGAGTCACAAGTCTAATTTTAATGACTCAGATGCATTTTTCGCAGACTTGACTCGGACTCGAGCATTTTGGACTCTGGATTATGTCCAGCCGAGTTCATGGCATTTGTGATGCAATTAAAAACAAACAAACTAACAAAATAATTATGTAACCTAGGGTGACAATACATCCTCTTTTTCTGGAACATGTCCTCTTTTTCAGACCTGAAAAATCATCCGGCCGGGATTTCAAAATTGCCTCTAAATGTCCAGGATTTGGCTTTGTCTTCATATTGATGTGCTCTCTACAGTTAGTACTATCATACAATCTGTGTATTTGATACTGCGCATCAGTTTTCACGCATATTTGTCCTTACGTGTGATTATTCTGGCTGAGAGCAGCAGCGCGCACTCTTTCAAAGTACTTTTTTAACTCTCTCGCCTGCGCGCCCGTGCTGTATGTATGTGCGGGAAAGAGATCGCCATTCGCCAGATGTGCTCTGCCGCTCTCATCCAGAAATATCAATAACATAAGTGCACTTTAAAAAGTACGTTCCCCAACTCTGCAAATTATTAAATAGAACACATGTTTTATCAGACTCACGCTTACTACGTAAAGTCATTTCTAACTGAAAATGTTGACTATATCGAGACAAAATAAAATTTACTACATATCAAGGACATTTAAACTAATATGATAGATGATTATAATTGGAAATTGTGCAACTCAGTCCGTCACATATTTGGAGCGCAACCTCTGTGTGATACCTGTAAAGCTGGCACTTGTGTTTCAATGGCAAAAATGACAGAAAATACAATGAAGAACACAAGTGAGGGGAGAAGTCTCTATTCACCTTATATCCATACTAAATATAATGTGAAAAGAACACAACATAAGCCCAAGGAGAGTTTGTCATAAAGATTTTATCTTTACTTTAGGGAAGTAGGCTACACCTGGACACAGCAGGAGGACTGAAAAGTGAGAAGTGTAGTAGTATAAAAATACATTTTTAATGGTATCTGATCCTTTCTGTTTTTATTTTATATTGTTGTATTTAATTTTATAGGCATTATTAAATGTGTTAATATTACCATTTATTAAATGTATTAAACAGATTTAATGTATTTAATTAATTAAATTAAATGTATTTCATCCATAATTTTAGATAAAAATAAACTAAATTAAATGGATAAATTGAAAATGAAGTAGAAATAAAAACTAAATTAAAATTTGAAATAATAACTCTGTAATGACTAACGCAGCTTTCACTTTCTTTAGTCTATGTTTGAGTGGAAAAAGCACAAATTATTGAAATGTCAACAGAACGCAATAAGAAGTATGTTGAAGGACAGTTCCCTATCTGTCACTCACTCGACGTTGTGTCGATGTAGTGACACTAGGGGTCACTCTTGGGAGCCCAAGACACCTCTGGTCTTTGATAAAAGGCCAGTGAAAATTGACGAGTGGTATTTGCATACCACTCCCCCGGACATACGGGTATAAAAGGAGCTGGTATGCAACTACTCATTCAGATTTTCTCTTCGGAGCCGAACGGTTGATGTTTACTGAGCTGACTGTTCATTCACCTCTGCTGGATCTGATGGCGCATTTCAGCGGTTTCTCCCTCCTCTGCACTGGTGCACTGCAAAGAACGCCCCTGGGCGCTTCGGCAGAAAAAAGAGAGTATATTTTTCTAAAAGAGTATATTTCTCTAAAAGAGTGGCACACACGGAACGTCTTTTTAAAGATCCGTTTGTGTATTATTCCTGGTTGCGGTCGTTACCTCTCAACTTCTGACGGTCATGATCGCTGTCTTTCGTGTCTGGGCGTGACCCACGCGGAGACAGCGTTCGTGGATGGATCATGTACTCACTGCGAGAACATGACCATGGCAACGTTGCGGTCGCAGCTTGCTTTCGTAAGAAAGCAAGCCACCCCAGCGGCTCCCCGCATCAGTCCTTCTACCTACGGGTATGAGGCCAGTGCGGCTTGCACTGGGGGCGATTTGGGGACTCCAATGGGACCACCTCCGCCGGGTATCCCCCCACGGACCTCCCATTCCCAGCACGCTCGTCTTCCCCGATCGGGTTTCCGGATGAGTCCACCGGCTCATCTCACGGCGAGTTCGACCTCTTGTTCGGAGCCCGCAAAGTTGATGAGCTCTCGAGTGCAGCATCGGAGAGCGGGCTCGTCCAGTCGGACGCAAAAGCCTCAGCTGGGCTCCCCCCCTCGAGTACGGTTGCCCAGTCACAGGCTGATGCGGAAATGACGGACATGCTTTCCCGGGCAGCCGCGAGCGTTGGGCTAGAGTGGAACCCTCCGCTCTCCCCCGAACCCTCACGGCTCGATGATTGGTTCCTGGGCTTGCGGCGCCGCTCAAAGCAGCCACGCCCCGCTCCAGTCCCTTTCTTCCCGGAAGTGCATGATGAGCTGACAAGATCGTGGGAGGCACCTTTTACTGCCCGGTCCCGATCTTTCAGCTCCCCCGCCCTCACTACCCTCGATGGTGGGGTGGCCAGGGGCTATATGGTGATTCCCCCGGTGGATAAGGTGCTCGCAGTGCACCTATGCGCACAGAGCGCCACCACCTGGCGCGGACACCCAAAGCACCCGTCCAAGGCCTGTAGGTTTACGTCGTCCCTGACGGCCAAAGCCTACAGTGCTGCTGGACAAGCCACCTCCGCCCTGCACGCCATGGCTCTCCTGCAAGTCCACCATGCCAAGGTGCTAAAGGAACTGCAGGGTAGGGTAGAGGGTAGTTCCACCCCAGATTTGTTGCAGGAGCTGCGCTCGGCGACCGACCTCGCTCTCCGAGCGACGAAGGTCACGGCGCGGTCTCTCGGGTGGGCGATGTCCACCTTGGTGGTCCAGGAGCACCACCTTTGGCTCAACCTGGTCGAGATGGGTGAGGCCGACAAGGCACGGTTCCTTGCTGCCCCCATTTCCCAGGTTGGCCTATTCGGTGACACCGTCAAGGACTTTTCCCAGCAGTTATTGACGGTGAAGTAGCGGATGGAGGCTATCCGGCACATCCTGCCCCGGCGCGGCTCAAGATCCCGCACCCCGCCTGCTTGTCACCAAGGGCGTCACCCTACGGTGATTGCACCAGCTCCGCCGCAGCCCGCCCCTTCGGCCCGGCCCCGGCATGGAGCCCCGAAGCAGATGCCACCCATCTCACGGCCGGCCACCAAGAACCCACGGAAGGCTTCGAAGCGCCCCTGAGACAGGCGACCCAGGGACGACGAAACCCACCATGGAACTGGTAAGCAGACCACTCCATCCCCCGGTGGATGGCCGGGAGGAGAATCTTTTGTTTCTTTTTCATTTAATTTCACCACATGCCCAAGTTCAGCAAAAGAGCGGTTTCCTTGTTCCCTGGGTCATGTACCCAGTGTGCACGGCCATCATCACGACCACCGTCCACCTTTGGTCCCCCTCGCCTGGAGCTTGGATGCGTGGCTTGCGCTTTCCAATCTGTCGCGATGGCTGGTCCAGACCGTCAGACTCAGCTATGTGATTCAGTTCGCCAGGCATCCACCCAGGTTCAGCGGCATCCACTTCACCTCAGTGAAGGGCGAGAACTCTGCTACCTTGCGCGCGGAGATCGCTACCCTCCTACGGAAAGATGCGATAGAGCCTGTCCCTCCGGCCGAGATGAAGAAGGGGTTTTACAGCCCCTACTTCATTGTACTGAAAAAAGGTGGTGGCTTGCGGCCAATCTTGGACCTGCGAGTACTGAACCGGACTTTACACAGTCTCCCGTTAAAGATGCTGATGCAAAAATGCATTCTGGCGAGTGTCCGGCATTAAGATTGGTTCGCGGCGGTAGACCTGAAGGATGTGTACTTCCACGTCTCAATTCTACCTCGACACAGACCCTTCCTGTGGTTTGCATTCGAGGGTCAGGCGTATCAGTACAAGGTCCTCCCTTTTGGTCTGTCCTTGTCCCCTCGCGTCTTCATGAAGGTCGCAGAGGCAGCTCTTGCCCCATTAAGGGAAGTGGGCATTCGCATTCTCAACTATCTCGATGATCTGTCACTGCCTCTTCAGCCCTTGGACCGACTTCACGTTTCTACTGGCAGGCATTCCCCTAGAGCAGGTCTCCAGGCATGTTGTGGTTATGACAGACACCTCCAAAACAGGCTGGGGCACTGTTTGCAATGGGCACGCAGCCGCCGGCTTATGGACGGGCCCGCGGCTGCGTTGGCACATCAACTGCCTCGAGTTTCTGGCAATTCTGCTCGCCCTGCGGAGGTTCCGGCCGTCGATCCAGGGCAAGCACGTGTTAGTTCGGACAGACAACACGGCAATGGTTGCATATGTCAACTGTCAAGGCGGTCTGCGCTCCCGTTGTATGTCACAACTCACCTGCCGTCTCCTCCTCTGGAGTCAGCAGCATCTCAAGTCACTGCGGGCCACTCACATCCCGGGCAACCTCAACACTGCAGTGGACACGCTGTCACGGCAGGTTACCCTCAGGGGAGAGTGGAGACTCCACCCTCAGGTGGTCCAAATGATCTGGAGTCGATTCGAACAGATACAAGTAGAACTGTTCGCCTCCCAAGAATCCTCCCACTGCCCGCTCTGGTATGCCCTGTCCGAGGCATATCTCGGTATAGAGCACACAGCTGGCCCCCTGGATTTCGCAAATATGCGTTTCCCCCAGTGAGCCTATTTGCACAGACCCTGTGCAAGGTCAAGGAGGACGAGGAGCAGGTCATCCTGGTAGCACCCTACTGGCCCACCCAGACATGGTTCTCGGACCTCACACTCCTCGCGACAGCCCCCCCACCCCACCCCCCGGCAAATTCCCCTGAGGAAGGACCTCCTTTCTCAGGGACGAGGCACCATCTGGCACCCGCGACCAGACCTCTGGAATCTCCATGTCTGGCCCCTGGACAGGACATGGAAGACTTAAGCGGTCTATCACCTGTGGTCACTCAGGCTAGGGCCCCCTCTACGAGGCACCTGTATGCCTTTAAGTGGCGTCTGTTCACTAAGTGGTGTTCTTCCCGACGCGAAGACCCCCAGAAATGCGCAGACAGGTCGGTGCTTTCCTTCCTGCAGGAGAGGTTGGAAGGGCGGCTGTCCCCTTCCATCTTGACGATGTATGTAGCCGCTATAGCGGCACACCATGACACAGTGGACAGTAAGTCCTTAGGGAAGCACGACCTGATCATCAGGTTCCTTAGAGGTGCCAGGAGGTTGAATCCCTTCAGACCGCACCTCGTTCCCTCATGGGACCTTTCTGTAGTTCTTCAGGGTCTACAGAGAGCCCCCTTTGAGCCCTTGCAGTCAGCTGAGCTTAAGGCACTCTCCTTGAAGACTGCCCTCCTGACTGTGCTCACTTCCATCAAGACAGTAGGAGACCTGCAAGCATTCTCTGTCAGCAAAACGTGCCTGGAGTTCGGTCTGGGCTACTCTCACGTGATCCTGGGACCCCGACCGGGCTATGTGCCCAAGGTTCCCACGACCCCTTTTAGGGACCAGGTGGTGAACCTGCAAGCACTGCCCCAGGAGGAGAGTCTCTGAGCAGCTCTTTGTTTGCTTTGGTGGACAGCGGAAAGGAAGCGCTGTCTCCAAGCAGAGGATCACCCACTGGCTCAATGATGCCATAATTATGGCATATCTCGCCCAGGACGTGCCACCCCCGGTAGGGCTATGGGCCCAAAATACCAGGGGTGTAGCGGCCTCCTGGGCCTTGACCAGGGGTGCCTCTCTAACAGACATTTGCAGAGCAGCGGGCTGGGCAACACCCAACACCTTTGCGAGGTTCTACAATCTCCGGGTGGAACCGGTTTCGTCCCGTGTAGTGGCACGCACAAGTAGGTAAGTCTGGGACAGCCGGCCAGGTGTATCACTTACGCATAGCACCTTTCACCTCCCCTGAGCTGAAGACGTGTGCCGTTAACTCCCAGTAGTGTTGACAAACTGTGTTCCCTGGTTGATTTCCTCCGAGCCCTGTGGCAGACGAGTTTGCGGAGAAATTCGCTGCCTGCTCAGTACACGTGCTAACTAAGCCCTGTACTGGGGTAGGTGCTACGCATGTGGTGGTTCCCCATAGGTAGCCCCATGCGACATATATCTTCTGCTAATTTGTTTCCCTGTTGGCAAACTGGGTCTTCCTTGAGGCCCCTCTGCCCCAGTCACCATGTTTGTAGTAACTCCTCCCCCATAGAGTAGGACCTACCATGGGACTTCCCCACATGGCATACTTCCGACATAGCTCGGCAAGACCATGTGACGTATTTCCACTTAAATACCCCCCCCCTCTGGGCGGGGTGTGGTCTCCGCGGTTTCTTACCCTTGGGAGGGACACCCCCCCGACTAGACCTGGTGGCCCCAGTCGGTTAATCCCCCTTTTTTGGGGGAGTGGAAAAAAAAGGGGTTAAGAGGCCACGACTGGGCTAGCCCGTCTCTATCTTTTGGGTAGTCGACTTGTCCCCAAAGGGCCGTTCGACACTCATAACAGTGTTGGGGGAGGTTACGTGTCGGCCTGGTGTGCTGGCAATGAGGCATACAGTGGTCTGCCCGTCACACACCGCCAGTTCACATAACACAGTTCAGCCAGTTGTGGCATTTTGTATAGGGACCCCTAGTATCACTACATCGACACAGCGTCGAGTGAGTGACAGATAGGGAACGTCCTGGTTACTTGCCTAACCTCCGTTCCCTGATGGAGGGAACGAGACGTTGTGTCCCTCCTGCCGCAACGCTGGACTACCCGCTGAAATGGCTGGGACCTTGTCTCGGCTCCTCAGCATAAAACCTGAATGAGTGGTTGCATACCAGCTCCTTTTATACCCATATGTGGTATGCAAATACCACTTGCCAATTTTCATTGGCCTTTTATCAAAGACCAGAGGTGTCTCGGGCTCCCAAGAGTGACCCCTAGTGTCACTACATCGACACAATGTCTCGTTCACTCCATCAGGGAACGGAGGTTACGCAAGTAACCAGGACGTTTTGTCTTCATACACATAAAGCATATGCTTTCATTCTGAAACCACTTTGAAGTTTGCTCAGCAGGATACTAATAAAATGTATATATGAAATGCAATAGAAGTGTTTTTGTTACATTTATATTGACAAATAGTTTTTCTTACTTGTGAAGGTTAAAATAAGCTTAAAATGCTGATGTTAAGTTTATGGTTTAAATTTTAATTCAGATTCATGAACAGATTAATTCAAATTCAGTCTCGACTCGGACTTGGCCTGTTATGGACTCGGTCTTGAGTCCGACTCTGACCCTTTTGGACTCAGACTCGACTTGGACTCGATTGTTTAAAGACTTGGACTCGACTAAGGTGGACGCAAACCAACACTAGAATTTGCCTCTAATGAACTACAGTCATTATACACACAAATGTACATATTCATCAATTATATATGTCAACAGACTTAATGCTAATTTCCCTTCCTCCTCTGGGCCAAATGAGATATTTATACCATACTGCCATTCAAAGACACAACGCAATACCTTTACATTTGTCAAAACTCAATTATGACTGAAATTGGGCATCAGATGGGTTTGACTCAACTATAATATAAAATCAGTGCATTAGCATGGGTACATTCAACTGGACAGTCAAAACATTTCTCAGTGCTGACGTAATTACTGCACTTCACCTTTGCAGGGCAGCATAGATGTTCTTAGAGAGGTACTAAGTACATTTTTTGTCAGTTTATAAAGAATAATACCAAATATTAAGGGCACAAAAGAAGTTTATAAAAAAAAAATACCCTCAAAGAAAAGTCGCTTCTAGTGAAGCAATGCATAAAGACTGCTGAAGGCTTCTGTATGTTTTATTATGATTTTGAATTTAACACATAACTGTACTTGTTCTGTGTATGCTCTTTGCAGTTTTTAAAGGTCACGGCATTGATAGTGTAGGTCTGCTGTTTGAACGTCTTTAACATGAAATTGGTTTTACTTCAGTTCTACTCTGTGCATTGTCTTACATCATGCATTAAGCCTTGTAATGTATTTCTTTAATTTAGTTTGGACCAGTTTAATTTAAATATTGCTCTCTTGAGTTATTTCATCTTTAAAAAAGTATTTTATTTTGTTTTGTTTTTTCGTAATTTTATTTACAGTAAAGCTCTAGTCAGTTTGTTTACGATGGAGATATTGTAATTCAAAGAAACTATTTATATAAATTCTGCAGCTCGTCAATTAAATGTATTTTTAATTGTGTAGAATGTTAAGAATCTGGTCTTTTGATTTTTTTAATGCTGCATAGCGTTTTGTTACTGTCATGTACCCTAAATGTTGGCTATGTGTGTTTGATTTTACTCATAGCACTTAGCCTTTGTTTGTCTGTGTGTTTATGCGTGTTTTCTTGCAGTGATTTGAGTAATAACCAGATCAGCACATTGTCCAACCACAGCTTCAGTAACATGTCCGAGCTGCTCACCCTGTGAGTGTCACCATGATATATGCCTTCGGTTTGTGTGTCTGTGTGTTTTTGTGCAAACTCTAGTGTAAATGTGTACATGTGTTGCTCTGCATGAAGCTGAGAGTGTGCGTTTTAACAGTTGTATATTTCTCTAAATGTTATGGAGTGCACTTACAAAAAAAAAAAAAAAAAGTCCACCCACAAAAGAAAATTCCTCATTTACTAATGCTCATGTCATTTGCAAACTTGTGTGAATTTATTTCATGAAACACTAAAGTAGAAATGTTGAAGAATGTCCTGGCTACTCTTTTCCATATATTGAAAGTAAATAGGAATCTGTGGTGATCTCCAAAATGACAAAAAAAAAAAAAGAATAAAAGAGAAAACACTTTAAAATTACCACAAATGTGGTCCATATGGCTTGTGCACTATATTCCAAGTCTTCTGAAGCCATGCGATTGCTTTGTATGATGAACAGACTGAAATTTAAAGGTAATTATTGAAAATCTTGTGAAGATCATCTTTGATTTTGTTCTGTTCATAACACAAAGCAATTGTTTGGCTTCAGAAATATTTGGGGCCCTATTTTAAACGCACAAGAGCTAAGCACAGCGTAATGCTTAACTCATAAGCGCAAACTCAATGGGCATGTCAATGAAGTATTGATATTTTCGTGCAAGCATGCACTAAGTGTAGGCGCAAGTAGGTTTGGCGAAATTGAGTGCACAAGGCACTAGATTGGGTCAATGGAGGTTCTTCTCCGGCACCGTCTCTGTCCTATTATACAGTCCATTCCCTGTCAAGCACTAGCGATATAAACAAAGACAGTACATTCATAAGAGGTTGGTAGTGTAAATGGACTGTATGTAATGAATTGCAAGAATACAAATATAGGTTACATTATTTTGTGTGTCCTTGTTAAGTGGGACATGTTCCTTTTATACGCACGGATAATGTGGTTCAGGATATAGAAGTTCCATTAAATTATAGAGAATGTAAGTATTATTAATCATTTTCATCTACTGACACACATATCATGGCTAGTATTAACAGTAATTTTATCGGCATGCACTTCACTTCTACTGGTCAACATTTGATTTTGAAAAATGTAATTCATTTATTGAAACACGAAATAATTAAACCAAAAATATTTCTAAATTAAAATTACACTTCAAATGAAACTAAAATATAATCTAAACTAAAATATAACTAAAATATAATCAAAAAAATGAAACCAAAAATATTTCTAAATTAAAATTTCACTTCAAATGAAACTAAAATATAATCAAAATGTGGTCAAAAAAATCATACCAAATCCAAACATTTTACTCTCTCCTTCTTCCACTGGTCCCTTTTGCAGTGACTTAAACATAACATTAAAAATTATTTAGAAAATGCAACACAAATCTAATATTTTTTTGATTCAATAAACAGCTTCAACAGTGATTGAAGGGACATAATTTGATGTTCTGTACTTTCAGAATTTGGAATGAACTTTATTACCACCTGCTGGTGAAATTGCCAAACTGCAAATGCGGGAACTGAATTTGGACTTTGCGCTGAGTTAAGAGGTGGTATTGAAACTGGCTTAGCGCAATGACCAAATTCTTAGTAAAATAGTAAATTGCGCTTTGCTCCACTTCATTTACATAAAATACACCCACAGTTTGTGCACCTACACCCACAATAGCGCAAACACTCCCGCCCACGGCCATTTGTGCTTTGCGCTGGTACGAAAATTGTGCTTAGAATTAGCGCTCTCATGAAAATTGGATAATGCATTGCGCACGGTCTTAGCGTGTTGCGCTGCACTTTGCACACTCACGAAAATAGAGCCCCAGATATAAAATAAATACAAAATAAGAAAAGTCATATGGACTACTGTTATGATACTTTTATGTTATTTTTTTAGCTCTACATCACTATTCATTTTTATTATATATGTATGTATGTTTACATTATATGGAACAATCTTCAACATTTCTTCTCGAGTGTCCTATGGAAGAAAAAGTCATACGAGTTTGAAACAACATGAGGGTGAGTACGTATATGATGACAGACTATTGCTCTTAAGTGTGTATTTGCCTGAATGCATGTTTTGGCAAGTATTTATAATAGCTTCTGTTTTGTCCCAGAATTTTAAGCTACAACAGACTGAGGTGTATTCCTTTAAAAGCTTTCGACGGCCTCAAATCTCTGCGCTTGTTGTGAGTATCTCATTTGTGTGTGTGTATGTCTAAGTGCTATTAGACTGTGATTTATGTGTATTGAGGTCTCTTGGATTGCTTCATTACTCTCTCTTCACTCTGCAGGTCTCTCCATGGTAATGATATTGCTGTGATCCCAGATGGAGCTTTCAAAGATCTGTCCTCTCTCTCCCACCTGTAAGTACCTCAGAATGGCGAAACACACACACACACACACACACACACACACACACTCACACACACACACACACACACACTTATGAGTGCACCAAATAGGTTTTGACAGCTGGATGTACTTTGGTTCTTTCTTTTACTCTCATTCAAACACACACACACACACACACACACACACACACACACACACACACACACACACACACACACTGAAACACTCTCAACGTCTGAGCTATAGCAGCCACAGATTGGTTCTTGGTCTCCCACAATGACCAATTTTCCATAATTCCCATGGATCAGATTCACAAATATTGTTATGACTGACAGCAAAGTAGAACCAACAACATTAAGAAAAACAGTACACACACACTCACACACTGAAATATATACTGTATATATAAAAATAAATAAAACAAACAATTATAAATATAATTTATCTGAAACGTAATACTAATACCTCATTTTGGTATTAATAATCTCAAACAGATGAGTGTATCTAAGTGACTGTATAATGAGTAACACATGTCCTTTTTTTACCTTTTTGCAACTCTCCATGAATAACACTTAAATGTGCCTATAATAATGGGTCTCATTTACTATGAATAGTGTAAAGTGGTCTTACGGCAGTGTTTCTGCAAAATTCACAAGAGATGTATGTGCACATAAATTTGTTCTTACCTTCTTTTTAATGTTGATGAATCCAGATTATTCTAAATGAGAATTATTCTAAATAAGCACGTCTACATTCTCTAAAGATACGCTCTCGCCTGAGAGCATGTACAGCCAGATCTTTGAGTAAATGCAAATGTGCCAATCTCAAAACCTATTATATACTGTTGGCATAGACTACATTTGTTCGTGTTTTAGACCCCTAATCGTTCAGGTGTACATATGCATGCACAGTCTGCATTTTTAAGCAGAACTTATCCAAGATCAAGCTATATGATATATAAATTTCTAGTTAAAATTAAGTATTTACCCTTAAATACATGATTGTTTTGCCAAACATTATTACATACTCGGGTCTTTAAAGACCTGGCATGTACACTACCGTTAAAGTTTGGGGTCACTTGACTGAAATGTTTCTCATGATCTTAAAAACATTTTGATCTGAAGGCATATGCTTAAATGTTTGAAATTAGTTTTGTAGACAAAAATATAATTGTGCCAACATATTAATTTATTTCATTTACAAAACTAAAATTTTATATAAAAAAATATAATTCTTTTAATTTTTTTTTTTTTAAATGGATGACTTATAATAAAGAAAAGCAGCCAATAAGTGGGAACTCCTTCAATACTGTTTAAAAAGCATCCCAGGGTGATACCTCAAGAAGTTGGTTGAGAAAAGGCTGAGTACATTTCTGCAAATTCTAGGCAAAGGGTGGCGAATTTGAAGATGCTAAATATAACATAGTTTTTATTTATTTTGGATTTGTTTAGTCACAACACAATTGCCATAGTTCCATTTCTGTTATTCCATAGTTTTGATGACTTTATTATTATTCTAAAATGTGAAAAAATTATGATAATCATAAAGAATGAGTAAGTTTCTAAACTTTTGACCAGTAGCATATCTCTATTACAAATGGATCTACAAAAAATGCCCAGATAGTGTAACATTTTCAAAACATTTTAAAGACAATTAGAAAATGATAGAATAGAATATATTCTGATATATTTTTGTTTTATTTTTTATATATCGAAGATATGATGCAACAAATATAAAAAAGAATTAATTACTTCCATACTGAAATTTCCTGAGATGCAACTGTTTATCAAACACATATTGAGCTACACGTAACACATAATCTACACACAAGATACACATAAGATATACATACTGTATGTATTTCTTTAGCCATTTTTTAAGTCTAAATAGATGCACAATTTACATAATTTCAGTAGTACACCCAAATGACAATAGTCATATCATTCTGTTACACTAGTTTACTTCTTCGCTTCTTTGTCAAATAGCAAAGTCAAATGTAAATCAAGTCAATCACTGACACATCACCTTGAGTGACAAATAGCATGTAAAATATGTATGTGTACACCAGAGTTTCCTATAAGAAATTTTGGCTCCATCCAGCTTGTCCGGGAATGATAAAGTTTGCCGGACAAATTAGGAAAAATCCGGTCATCTCATTTCAGTGTTTATTTTGCACTATAAACGCGATGGACTATGTATAATAATGTGATATAGGCTAATAATGACACAATCAAGTCAAATGATTGTTAAACCTTTGTTCAATATAGCTGCTTTTTCATAAAAAAAAAAAAAAAAAGAACTGCCATCATAGAATAAACGTCTAATTAAAAAAAACACAATTTCAACAATGGGGGCAAAACAAAACAACTAAACTGCAATTTGCCACACATCTTTTTTTCATAGCACAAAAGCGTTTTGCAGCCAAAGTGAAGTCACATGTGTCCAGTGTTTGAATGTTTGAATTTGTTTGACATTAGGACATTTTAATGGTCAAAAACCAGTAATTACCAGCTAGAGGAAAGCCTGGTGTACATGCATATGGAATACTGATAATTCACCATTGTCACACAGAAAATCTATTTTATATAGTAGTCATTTGTATGAATATACTACTCATTTGTCTTGTGATAAACAAAGAAATATGTATCCTGTGACAGTAAACTTATATAGATATGAAATAATCATGAAAATATGATTTATGGAAGCGCAAAACCCCCCGACACTAGGGGGTCTTTAATGACCATATACACTTTTGGTAATTAAGCAGTTATAAAAAATAAAAAAAAACTTTTTTGTAATTTTACATTTTTTTGAGAGAGAGAAAAGGTTGAGGAATACTAAAGAGGTGTGGGCATAACTTCAAAAAATGGATTAGGAACATGGGGTGGAATGAGGTCAAGGGTCACCCGAGATATGTATTAAAGGGTTATAACTGAAGCATGTAATTTCTGCACCCCCTTAAGCCAGCAGATGGAATAGCAAAAAAAAAAAAAAAAAAAAAAAAAAAAAAAAAAAAAATGGATTGTTTTCAAACAACTTTCCTGAATAATGCCCTTTTCTCCCAAACTCAAGCTGTTGGCAGAGTCGATGTTGCTGTGTTGGGATAGATGGACCAGCAACAACTTTTATAGCACCACAGAGACACAGTTTTCGAGGAAATCAACCTATTGTCTCTGCATATTAAAATGGGTTATGAGAAATGATATTAACATCGCAAAAGTTACACACTTCAGCTGTAAAGTCAAATTTCCAGCTTAACACATGCTATGTTTGTAAGGCCATTGGTTCTGAATTTTATTCTTAATTTATGAAAAATGTAAGCACAGACTTATTAATTAATTGTGATTTCTGCATAATAAAGTTTTACGCAAAAAAACATGGGTACACATGGTTAGCGAAAAAGACCCAGGTGTTTGGTTTAAATAGGTGTGTAATCTGTCTTCTTGTATGTGTGTTTCCTGCAGGGCTCTGGGAGCAAACCCCCTGTACTGTGATTGTCACATGCAGTGGCTTTCTGACTGGGTAAAGAGCGGCTACAAGGAGCCTGGAATTGCACGCTGCACTGGTCCAGGAGAGATGACTGACAAACTCCTGTTGACTACGCCCTCCAAAAAATTCACCTGCACAGGTACACACACCATGAACACCCACCCACACTCATCCCATTACTGAGAGGTATAACATTAGCTCTAACTCTAACACTGTGTGCTCAGACGATAATATTGTAAGTAATTTGATTTGATTGGTACGTTTGTAGAGGTGCCGGGGACTTGTGGTATTCCTGTGCCAGGTAAGGAAGCCAATCAGAGCCCAGTGTGAGCTCCTAAACCCAACCCTATGTATCTGCCACCAGCCCCCTGACTTCTCAGGTTTACCGTGACCTTTGCTAGTTTGTGAGGCAACTCTGTGATGCTTTACCTGCTTAATCCTGTGGGCGTTCCAGTGTTTGTGAGCCAGTAAAACTGTTCATGTACATTTGTGTTTGTGTGTGTAACAGTCTGTGTAACTTGTTTTGCTCTTTCTCTGTTGCACAGCTCCAGTGGATGTGAGCGTTTTGGCAAAATGTAACCCTTGTTTATCCAACCCCTGTAAAAACGACGGAACCTGCAATAACCATCCTGTAGACTTTTACAGATGCACCTGTCCATATGGTTTTGAGGTATGTACACCCAAAAACACAAACAATTGTTGGTTCAATAGTACCTCGGACTCGAGTCCGAGTCACGAGTCCAATTTTAATGGACTTGGATTTGTCACGGACTCGGATGCATTTTTACTCGGACTTGACTCGGACTCGAGCCTTTGGGACTTGGGATTTTTTTCTGAGTCCAGATGAGTCCATGACATTTGTGATGCAATGAAAAAATAAATAAATAACAAAACAGAAATTAATGAACACATCTTTGTCTGCATGCAGCTGTATTAGTCCCTGAAGTCGTAGATGCAGCCAGAGTTGTTTCACTGTGCTTAAGCAAACACACGCACACACACATACGCACGTGCACAGTCACACTCATCAGTCAACCAATATGCTTGAATGTTACTACAGAGACTACTGTATAACATCGACTACCAAGGTGGCTGGCATGACTAAAACATAAAGACGGGTATGTATCCAATGTAATAGAAACTAAACAAGGCAGTTTCACATGACATGGGACCTGACAACTGGTAAAATTGCATGTGGCGTTTGTGCAGCCAAGACGGTGCTCGCATTGCGGTTTCATCATGGTTAAAAACTTAAAATCAAGAACTTAATTGAGTCAAGTCACCCACATCATGTCTCTCACAGTTTACTAAAAACAGCATATTGAAATAAAATTACATAAAAATAGTAGTATTAATATTGGATATTAAGTCTTTTTAGGCGTAATGTATATACACAGGCTTCTGTAGTCTCTTGTGGTCCATACAGTGTTGTCAGCTTGAACTGGTCCATAATAGCTTGATGAATTAACTGTGAAACCTTTTAAATAGCCGGGGGAAAAAGCGTTATTGCTAAAGCAGACAGCAGCTCTAAACAGATAAACAGCACTATTTATTATTGATTGACTATTTTCAAAGCATGGACGAGCTGCTTAAAATACATTCTTTTACAGCATTTGTCTAACATTCACAACATTCAACCATGCACAATAAAATATTAGGATATTTTGGGCAGTGAAATGTTTTGCTTATAATTTAATTATAGACTATAAAATATATGTATTATTCGATGACAGAGTTTGTGTATGAAGCTAAACTTCATGTTACGAGATGAATTATTTGGTTATGATGTTATTATTTTAAATGTTTATTTTATTTTTATTGTAAACCACCGGGTAATTTATGCGCATCTATTTTTAGCCTACATCTCTGACACTTTTGAAGGACAATTCTGTTAAATTTATGACTCAAAATTATTATTATTCTCCATGTTTTTGCGGTTAGAGAATAGCTCAATGAAATTTTCTTTGGTTGGTATTTAAAGATTTCAGACTGATTGCAGAACAACGCATCTGCCGCTCAAGCAAATATCAATTATTAATATTTTTTTTATCTTCTGCGGCAGCTGCTGCAAGTCGCACATGGACACATCAGGGATTTAGTTACACGAGCAGCACGCAGAACTGCTCTGCATTGTGTGGTTTCCCGCAAATTAACTAGAAAATCATGTCCGTGACGACATGGCCCAAATATTATCAGTGGGCTTTTCCGGTGTTTTTGGATGTAGCATTTGCAGTCAAATCGTGAGACATAACTTCTCAGCAAGTGCTAATTACTACTGTGTTGACTCATTTGTATGTACTGTATTTTCCCAAATCAGTCGGCAGATAGAGAAAAAAGATTCAGAAAGAAATCTCAGTATAGACTTATTTTTTTCTTTAGATAGGGATAATTTTAAATAAAACTAAATTAAAGTGAATTGACAAATTGAAAATGAAGTAGAAATAAAAACTAAATTAAAATTAGAAACATAGTAACCTTGGTTGTAATGACTAACGCAGCTTTCACTTTAGTCTATGTTTGAGTGGAGGGGAAAAACAACAAATAATTGAAATGTCAACAGAAAGCAAAAAGAATTTTTTTGAAGGACAGTTTTGTCTTCATACACCTAAAGCATATGCTTTCATTCTGGAACCACTTTGAAGTCTGTTCAGCAGGATACTAATTATAAAATGTTTATATGAAATGCAACAGAGGTGTTTTTGTTACATTTGTATTGACAAACATTTTCTTAGTTGTGAAGTTTAAAATAATCTTAAAATATTGATGTTGAATTTACGTTACAATTTTAATTCATATTCATGACGGATTAATTCAGACTCTGCCTGTTATGGACTCGGCCTTGAGTCCAACTTGGCCCCTTTTGGAATTGGACTCAACACGGATTTGATTGTTTATAGACTCAGACTTGACTCAGATTCAACTAAGGTGGACTCGAACCCAACACTATAAATAACATTACTAAACAAAGTTGCTACACAATGCAACTTTTGGCAATCTAGCAGTTAAAGCATAAAATTGCAAGCAACTTGCGGAAGAACACTTTAAGTGAGTTGCAATTCAGCACTGCTCTTCTGGGCGGATGAATTTAATGGTTTGAGGTTACCTGGACATTGCCTGTGATCACTCAGACACATTCATCATAACTTGCTATTTTCATGTTGATATTAGCTATTCATTTAAACATTTATATCCTGAATATTACTTGCTTTGGAAGAAAAACAACACTCTTATTTATATTTTTTACGTTTTTTATCCACTTCACGTTAATGGTTGTACTGTACAAGAAGTGAAACTCGTGAAAGGGCTGATATGAGTTCAGTAGAATACACTTAGTAATTTTTATATTAGGCATACAATCTACAGTGCCTAAGTGGACAATTCAACTGAACCGTAATACTAGTCTGTCTGTGCACTGCAAACAATAAGACTGTAATATAAAAACACAAAACAAGGATTAAATAATGATGGCGATGAAATATACTTTAATAAACATGAAAATATTATGCATAAATATGCAATATTACAATTACAGTAATGAACAGTTTCCTTGGTTCCACAGAAAATAGATTAATATTACATTACTGTGCTATGAAACCGGTAAACAACTTAAGATGAGCTTACATTCATGGGGATACACCTATAGCAGCGTTTAGATGCAATTTTAAATTGTCTACTGTGTTTAAACAGACTATCTGCTAAAAGGGCAATGAATGAAAAGTGATAACAAATGTGAAATTCTGTGTCTGGTGTATAAGAAATAAGAAAACAGTGTCACACACACTTAGGGACAACACAAACACACACAAACACGCATCTCGAAAATGCAGCAATGTTATAAAATATTCAGAATCAATGAATATTAGTAAACATATTACACAGTAACTCCAATGGAAAACTAAATCTATTAAACACATCGCGATCTGTAAACATAATATCCCTGAGTGATATTCGATTAATTAAAGCATGATGGCCAATATAAGCTTCAAAAACCCTACCAGAAAACATATCCAAGCATTTTAGCAAGTAAACAACTTCACCAAACAGTTAACAATTAAACATCCAACCGGAGAACACTGTCATCCCCCTGCTGTCCAGAACTGCGACTGACTGAACAGCCACTGCTTCCCCAGCCGACGTGTGTGAAGCGACTCAGACAGTAGCCGGTCCTTCTTCCTGAGCTTACGGATATGATGTAAACACGCAAGGAAGAATGACGAAAGCCTGCGATTGCACACCAAATCAGCTTTAAATATTGAGAACTACTGAAATATGTATGCATGTTCATAAATTAGAATAATATCTCTATGTAATGTGTGTTCGTATAGGGTCAAGACTGCGAGGAACCAATTCATGCATGCATCAGTAACCCCTGTCAGAATGGAGGTACCTGCCACCTGAAGGATGGAGAGGAGAACACTCACTGGTGAGACAGACCTTCGTCATCATCATTGTCATCAGCAAAACCTCAAATCTTTGAGGTTCCGGCTGATGTGCATATACGTATGTGTGAGACAGATAAAGAGATAGTATTCTCTTCTTTACTGTGTTCAGCTCCTGTTGAAAACAGCAGATTGGCTTTCATGTAGTACATTAAATAAATGCTCAGCTTAGTGAGGGTGTGTCCCTGCTGATGAGATAATGAATATACCTCATGGACAGTGTGTGCCTAATCTGTCGTAATCAGACTGAAGTGTCTGAAAATGATCTGAGCTCACTCATGCATGTAATCAGCCAATGAATGGCTTCGCTGTGGACATATACAGGAGAGAGATGTGACTGTGATGTGCTTGAATTCAGCTGCAGTCATAAGCACTGATCAGTGTTAATGAATCCTTTGTGTTGGTGAATGAGGGCAGTTTCATTTGAGAAGTTCTGCTTTAAATTATTGTTAGATACTGTAATGACACACACACACTCCATGAGGGGTTTATGGAGGTCTGTCAAAGGTGATGTTAGTCATTTTTTCCATGTTAAAATAGCTCAACCAATTACAGATGAAAGGGGCAGTAGGAGTGATTGGAAACAATCATTACTGGTGCTTGTTAAGCCAAGCATCACTATTAGGGTTGCCAACCGTCCCGTGTAATATGAAATCTTCCAGTATTTAGGGAACAAAATTGTGTTCTAAATGAAATCCATATGGCATGCTGTTTGTCCCATATTTTAGTGTCTCACACCCAAACTGCTAAGAATGTTCCAAAAACCGAGAGAAACAGATCTGAAACACACACATTTTCGCATTAGTGGTGTGAGAGTTCGGCTGTTGCTACGTTACATAGACGCCATACTTGACAGAAGCAACCGGGGGAAAGATCATATATTATTCAGGTGCGTGATAATTGTTTCTCACTATTGTGATTTCAAAACAAAAGTAAACGCTTCTTTTCATGACATGACATTACATTGCATTGCAATGCCAGTGCTCGTTCTGAAAGAGAGACTCAGCTAAATGACAGTGTGAAAAAACGGAGCACTTTTAGTACAGAAGTACAGTACAGTACAGGTTTAGTTAAAACACTTAATGTGATTTTCTAATATTTTCCTTGTGGGAAAAAACAAAACACTATATACTGCCAAAACAATAACACTATGTTTCATGTCAAGCATTTTCTCAGAAAAATCCATTATAATGCATGGTTCCTTAAAACAGTACAAAGACAGTGGCCCTGGAAGGCCAAATTAATTTTTTTGTGATATATACTATTTTTAACACATTAAACATTTACTGTCTGCAAACCAATGACCCCAACTTTAAACAAAAAACTGGTTTGCTGAGCTTTAAAAACAGAAAAGTTTAAACTTAATTATGGGCAAGAAAATGCTTGACAGAAAAATATTGTCTTTCTCCATTGATTGCAGCTTTGTTCTTTTGGTAAACATAGTTTTTTTTATAAGGGAAGATTGATAAATATTTGGTTCTTCCTGGTTGTTGTATTAAAGTGGTTTTCATTTCATTTTAAGGGCTGTTCAAACCAAATGCATGTTTACGTCTGTCCGTGCTGTTTTTCAATTGTTTTCATATGAAAAAAATGTCCGCCTATTTAAAGCTGGAATGTCCCGTATTTGGCTGGTAGAAAGTTGACAACTCTAATTACTATCATTATTGCTCATACTTTGGGTTAGGAATTTAAACAAACCACTAAACTCGTCCCACACCATTTGTGCTATGAACATGAATTATATCCTAAATTGTGTGGCTTAATGAGGAGAGGTGTGCTATTACTTTTTAAAGCAATCAAACTTATGATTTTCATCTGGCAGATGATTCACATGTTCTTTGAATCTGACGATGCTGATTGAGTGATAGCAAAGAAAAATGTCTAGGTTACTGGTGTAACCTCTGTTCCCTGATGGAGGGAACGAGACGTTGTGTCGATGTAGTGACACTAGGGGTTCGATCTTGAGAGCCCCAATCACCTTTGCTTAAAATAGAAAAGGCCAATGGGAATTGGCGAGTGGAATTTGCATGCCACTCTCCGCCTCGGACATACGGGTATAAAAGGAGATAGTGTGCACCACTCATTCAGATTTATGCTGATGAGCCGATAGAGAGTCCTGGCCATGTCAGCGGTCGGTTCAGCGCCGTGGCAGGAGGGACACAACGTCTCGTTCCCTCCATCAAGGAACAGAGGTTACATCAGTAACCTAGATGTTCCCCGTCTGTAACTCACTTGACGTTGTGTCGATGTAGTGACACTAGGGGTTCCTATAGGAAACGCCTCAGGAGCTGAACTGTGTCACGAGGTACGGAAGAGTGGACACGGGCAAGCTGCTGTGTGCCTCGCAGTGAGCGCTCGACCACGTCATGACCTTCCAGTGAGTTAGGTAAGGCATCTCCCTAGTCCCGTTAAAGGGGGGAGGAGGCACTTACCCAAGGAGGCTACAGGCGGTAGCCTTTCCTGATATTTGCTGTTAAGCAATTTCCCGCCGAGCACCTTCTGGAATAATGCTGGGAAGTGCTCTTCCCTCTCCAGGAGGGAGGGCACTACGGAGACTACATCCTACCGGAGGGAGGTTAACATGTGGAGAATACCTCACATGGACTTACCAACGGGGAAGTTCACATATGGAATGATGCCACCGGGAGGACCCTAACTACGGAGAGGGTACACAGCAACAGTGGCCAAAGCCAAGTGAAGCTCTGATTAGGGGAAATACAGGGTTCACCTGAGGGGAACCGAACAGTGGAAATGCATCACACATTACCCAGAGGGGAATCACCACGTATGGAGCACTGAGCCTGAGTACACAGGCTCACCTGAAAAGGGGCATACCACGAGTACTGGGCCTGGTAGTGTCACTCCTCTGCCGAGTTCGTCACAGAACAGTGCTTAAGACTTAAATTGGCGTCCAGGGTTCACCAGTTACGGGGAACTGTAGTGGACAAAATCACCTTGAAAAAGGGGAAAGGCATAAATGCAAGCGGTACACCCAACCGGCTGCCCGGCCTACCTGCTGTTACCCCGTAACACTCGGGACGAAACTGGTTCTATGCGTAGGTTGTAAAACCTTGCAAAATTATTGGGTGAAGCCCAACCCACAGCACTGCATATGTCTGCTAGAGAGACCCCCTTGCCAGTTCTCAGGAGGACGCAACACCTCTAGTGGAGTGTGCCCAGACTCCCAAAGGGCACGGCAGGTCTTGTGACTGGTAAGCCAATGAAATGGCATCCACAATCCAATGGGCCAACCTCTGTTTGGAGACAGCTGTCCCCTTCTGCTGCCCTCCAAAGCAGACAAAGAGTTGCTCCGAGCATCTGAAGCTCTGTGTGCGGTCCAGATAGATGTGCGGGGCATGAACTGGACATAGCAACGACAAGGCCGGGTCTTCCTCCTCTGAAGGGAGCGCTTGCAGGTTCACCACCTGGTCCCGAAAGGGAGTGGTGGGAACTTTGGGCACATAACCAGGCTGGGGTCTCAAGATCACGTGAAAGTGTGCTGGCCCGAACTCTGGGCATTCACTGATGACAGAGAGCACCTGTAGGTCCCCCACCCTCTTGATGAAGTGAGCGTCACCAGGAGGGCCATCTTCGGTGACAAAGTGCTGAGCTCGGCCTGCTCCAGGGGCTCAAAGGGGGCTCTCTGTAGGGCAGGTAGGACCACAGAGAGATCCCAAGAGGGAATCATGCGTGGTCTAGGAGGATTCAACCTCCTCGCACCTTTGAGGAACCTGGTGATCAGGTCGTGCTGTCGTGAGGGTATCCCAACCAGTGTATCATGATACGCTGCTATAGCAGCCATGTACACCTTCAGGATAGAGGGAGACAGCCGTCTCTCCAGCCCTTCCTGAAGGAAAGACAGCACAGACCCGACCGAGCACCTCTGTGGGTCTTCCCCACGGGAAGAACACCAGTTCACGAAGAGACACCACTTCAAGGCATACAGGCACTTCATAGAGGGGGCTCTGGCCTGAGTGATCATATTTACCACCGCTGGCAGAAGGTCCACTAGGTCTTCCACGTCCCATCCAGGAGCCAGACGTGGAGGTTCCAGAGGTCTGGCCGTGGGTGCCGGAGCATGCCCTGCCCCTGAGTGAGAAGGTCCTGCCTCAGGGGAATGCGCCAGGGAGGGGCTACTGCCGGGAGCATTAGATCTGAGAACCAAGTCCGGTTGGGCCAGTACGGCCCAACGAACAGGACTTGCTGCCCATCCTCCCTGACTTTGCACAGAGTCTGAGCAATGAGGCTCACTGGAGGAAACGCATACTTGCTTAGCCCCCGAGGCCAGCTGTGCACCAAGGCATCCATGCCGAGGGGAGCCTCGGACAGGGAGTACCAAAGAGGGCAGTGAGAGGACTCTCGGGAGGCGAACAGGTCTACCTGCGCCTCCCCGAATCTCTCCCAAATCAGCTGGACTATGTGGAGGTGGAGTCTCCACTCCCCACGGAGCGTTACCTGCCATGAGAGCACGTCCGCTGCATGGTTGAGGACGACCGGGAAGGTGAGTGGCTCGCAGAGGCTTCAACATCTGCTGACTCTAAAGGAAGAGGCTGCGGGCGAGTTGCGACATGCGACGTGAGCGTACGCTGCCTTGGCGGTTTATGTACGCCACGGTCGCTGTGTTGTTGGTCCTGACCAACACATGCTTGCCCTGAATCAACGGCTGATGCCTCCGCAGGGCCAGCAATACTGCCAGAAACTCTAATCAGTTGATGTGCTTTTGGAGTCGGGATGTGCCTTCTGGACCCTGTCCAGAGCCCTGATACTGCTTGCCCATTGCACACGGCACCCCAGCCCAAGTTCGAGGCGTCTGACGCACCTTGAGACCTACTCTAAGGGAACAACCGCCCGTAGAAATGCCAGGTCCGACCAAGGACTGAAAGTCTGATGGCACTGTGGCGTAATAGTCACATGCTTGGTGCCGTGGCGCCATGCCCACCTCGGAACTCGAGTCTGTACCCAGTGCTGAAGCGGTCTTATATGCATCAACCCGAGGGGGAGAACTGCCGCCGAGGATGCCATATGCCCCAGGAGCCTCTGAAATTGTTTCACTGGCGCCGCTACCTTCTGCCTGAAGCTTTTCAGGCAGGTCAGCACTGACTGTGCATGCTCGGTCGTAAGACGTGCCATGAGAGTGACCGAGTCCAACTCCATACCAAGAAAAGAGGTTCTCTGCGCAGGGGAGAGCTTGCTCTTCTCCCAGTTGACCTGAAACCCTAGTCGGTCTAGGTGCTGAAGCACAAGGTCCCTGTGCACACACAGTAGATCTCGTGAGTGAGCTGGAATTAGCCAGTCGTCGAGGTAATTGAGAATGCGTATGCCCTTCTCCCTTAGTGGGGCCAGGGCAGCCTCTGCGACCTTGGTAAAGACACGAGGGGACAGGGACAGGCTGAAGGGGAGGATCAGGCAAACTGAAGAAAGGGTCTGTGTCGAGAAAGGATTGATACCTGAAAGTACGTATCCTTCAGGTCGATGGCCGCGAACCAATCCTGATGTCGTACTGACGCCAGGATGTGCTTCTGCGTTAACATCCTGAATGGAAGCCTGTGTAAGGCATGCAGGTCCAAAGTTGGGCACGACCCCCCCCCCAGCTCTTGGGCACCATAAAATAAGGGCTGTAAAGGCCATTGTGTGACTTGGATAAGGGGACAGGTTCTTGCCCCCCTCACCCCGCACAGAAGTGGAGAGGATGCCACTGAACCTGGGCGGGCGTCTGGCGAACTGGATCGCGTAACCGAGATGAATCGTCCTGATGAGCCACTGCAAGGGGCTGGAGAGCGCTAACCAGGCCTCCAGGCTCCGCGCCAGCGTCACCAAGGGGACGACTGGATTTATCGCGCCCGGGGAGGGTGGTTCGCAGCAAGGCAGAGCAGGTGCCCCACCGGAAAGACAATTCAGGGGGGACGTACTGCTCTGCAAACCCGCAACGGTGGCCGGTGGCTGGGGTGGGCAAGCGGCCCCAGAGACCAGCATACATACCTGTTCGCCGGTCATCTCTCGATGGAGAACAAGGGCACGCGAGGTATTCGCGTCTGACTGGTTGACCGGAAAGACTTCCAGCGATTGGCCGTCGCGAGCGCGCTGACCCAGGGATTGAGGAAACTGCTCTTTCATTGACCATATGGGTGTCGAGGCGCAGAGGGCACCCGGCGATTTCATACTCAACACGTGCTGGCCCAGGGGCAATGATGGGGCTGGTAAGTTCCCCCAGGCCAGACTGGTCAGAGTCAGTCGCCTCATCCCTGGGTCGCCCATGTCAGGGCCGCCTCAAAGCCCGTCCGGGGTTCTTGGGGGCAGGCTGATGGGCAGGTGGAGCCATCTTTCTGTGGGAGAATCTTCTTCTCATGGACCGGCGTATGGGCTCCGATGGTGCGGGAGCCGGGGCCAGTGCCGCAGGAGGACTGTCCTGGCAAGAAGCAGATGGGGTGCGGGACTTTGGAGGTCTGAAGGCAGCCAAGTCGCGCCGCGGCAAGATATGTTTGATCGCCTCCGTCTGCTTCCTCACCGTCGAGAACTGATGGGCGAATTCCTCAACAGTGTCGCCAAAAAGCCCCCCTTGGGAGATGGGCCCATCGAGAAAGCGAACCTTTGGCCTTTTCTATTTTAAGCAAAGGTGATTGGGGCTCTTAAGATTGAACCCCTAGTGTCACTACATCAACACAACATCGCGTGAGTGACAGACAGGGAACACCCATTTGGTGACGTAGGTCTGAACATGTTTAACAGATTAATCCAAAACAATTGTTTGATGGATAAACTTTGATTCTTTCAGTTCTGTAGCCTGTTTTGTCCCACTACTCAAGAATAAGTTCAGCAAAAAGAATACTACTCATAGTGTTTGTCTAATTTAATTAAACGTTTGTAGTACAAGGCTAATGTTACTGCTGTGTGTGTGTTGTCAGGTGTGTGTGTCCAGATGGATTTGAAGGAGATGAATGTGAGATAAATATTGATGACTGTGAAGATAATGACTGTGAGAATAACTCTACCTGTGTGGATGGGATCAACAACTACACCTGCCTCTGCTCACCTGAATACACAGGTAACACACACGGACACACCCACACACATAAGCACGCACACTCTAAGTGCTCTGTGCTCTTTGTGCTTGTGTTTAACTGTCTGATGCTAACATGCAAATGTGCTGCTTGAGCTAACCTGTCAAACGTGTCCTCTGTATTTCTTTGTTTTTCTGCCTCTCTCTCGCTGCTTGTTTCACTTTCTACTAGCTGCTAATAATAATGAGGTGGAGAAAGGTTAGTTTACACTCTCTTTCAGTTCATCCTCTGATTGTGTGTCTCTCTCCTTCGCTGTTTGTTGCTAGTGTGTCTGTGCTTGCTTGACAATATATCATCTGAAACACACACTTACACACACATTGATGTTTTCCTTGCTGGGACATTAGAGCAACATGTACTGCTGTTCTTCAGGGCACTGGTATTTTGACATCTTGCCCTGCTTTCTCTTTTAAAGATGAAAAATCACAGACTACCATGCATGCACAAACACATACCTACTGGTTTAATGGGATGGGGCAGTTCTAGGCTTTAGGCAGGGGTGGTATGACTGTATTTTTTATTAATGGTATAACAATATAGTTATTTTTGCTGGATATTCAACCCCAAAATATTTGATATATATATATATAGACCTTTGTATATTTATGGACGCAAAGCAAAAGGTATAATTATTGATGGGTTATTGACAAACAAGGTTGTAATCTTTGAATTCGTGTTGGTTTACAAAAGTTTTATAAACATTTGTTGATTTGTTTTACAATTGATTTTATGACTTTTAAAATGTCATGTGGTGTGACCACCAAGGTAGTGCATTACTTTCCTTGCACCTTGAATACATGAGTGTATGCAACTAAAAAATTTCAAACATGTTTTTCAAGGTAAAAAATATTTAAAAATAAACAGGGGAAAATTCGGCCCAGGATTTTACATAGAAACTGGCCCAAAAGTTGTTGAGCGGGGTGGGATTGCTGTCCTTTTCTGCATATCGCTGCCCCCTTCCGCATATTGTGGCCCCATTTTTGTGGCATGTTCTGCATAACGCGGCGGCCCATGCGGCCCCATTTCGCGGCCGGCCCACCGGAAAATGTCCCGGTTCTCCCAATGGCCAGTCCGCCACTGAAAATAAATATGAATCTTTGAGTCAAGAATATCAAGAGTTTTCTCAGGGTTACGCTGAACAAATGACCTGAACAAAATGTGTCTTTCATAAAAATGTAAATATATTGATATCAAATCAAATCAAATCAAATCAAATCACTTTTATTGTCACACAACCATATACACAAGTGCAATAGTGTGTGAAATTCTTGGGTGCAGTTCCAAGCAACATAGTAGTCGTGACAGTGATGAGACATATACCAATTTACAGTAAACATCAGTTCCCTATCTGTCACTCACTCGACGTTGTGTCGATGTAGTGACACTAAGGGTCACTCTTGGGAGCCCGAAACACCTCTGGTCTTTGATAAAAGGCCAATGAAAATTGGCGAGTGGTATTTGCATGCCACTCCCCCGGACATATGGGTATAAAAGGAGCTGGTATGCAACCACTCATTGAGATTTTCTCTTCGGAGCCAACGACTGTTCATTCACCTCTGCTGGATCTGACGGCGCATTTCAGCGGCTTCTCCCCCCTCTGCACTGGTGCACTGCAGAGAATGCCCCTGGGCGCTTCGGCAGAAATAAAAGAGTATATTTCTCTAAAAGAGTATATTTTTCTAAAAGAGCGGCACACACGGAACGTCTTTTTAAAGACGCGTCTTTCTAAAGATGCTTTTCCGATTGTGTGTTATTCCTGGTTGCGCTCGTTATCTCTCGCCTTCTGATGGTCACGATCACTGTCTTTCGTGTCTGGGCACTGCTCAGGTGGAGACAGCATTCGTGGATGGTCATGTTCTCATTGCGAGGACATGTCCATGGCAACGTTGCAGTCACGGCTTGCCTTCGTAAGAAAGCAAGCCACCCCAGAGGCTCCCCGCCACGGTCCTTTTACCCATGGGTATGAGGCCAGCGCGGCTAGCACTGGGGGCGATTTGGGGACCCCAATGGGACAGCCTCCGCAGGGTATCCCCCCGCGGACCTCCCTTTCCCCAGCACGCTCGTCTGCCCCGATCGGGCTTCCGGATGAGTCCACCGGCCGTCATCACGACCACCGTCCACCACTCTATTTGGCAGGTTTGGCGCTCCAGCGGCGGTCTCCCGCCCCTGAGCGCCCAGCTGTGGCACAAATCTGCCCCCGATGTGACAGTCTCCACGGGTCACGAGGACAGGCCTCTTCCTCCCCCGTCCCAGGCTGTTCCGGGGGTGGTCTCAAGGAGCCAGGTAAGTGCTTCGATGTCCTTAGACTCAGCACGGCCACGATGTGGTGTGGCACCTTGAGCTCTGCCCCGCCGCGAGGCCCCACCTGCTGGTACGTCCGATGACTTTGTCCCTTTGGTCCCCCTTGCACGGAACTTGGATGCATGGCTTGCGCTTTCCAATCCGTCACGAGGGCTGGTCCGGACCGTCCAACTCGGCTACGCAATTCACTTTGCCGGGCGTCCGCCCAGGTTCAGCGGTGTCCACTTCACCTTGGTGAAGGACGAAAATGCTGCTACCTTGTGTGGAGATCGCTACCCTCCTACGGAAGGGCACGATAGAACCTGTCCCTCCAGCCGAGATGAAGAAGGGGTCTTTCAGCCCCTACTTCATCATACTGAAAAAAGGCGGTGGGTTGTGGCCAATCTTAGACCTGTGAGTACTGAACTAGGCTTTACACAGACTCCCGTTCAAAATGCTGACGCAAAAACGCATTCTGGCGAGCATCCGGCATCAAGATTGGTTCGCGGCGGTAGACCTGAGGGATGCTTTTTTATGTTTTATGTTTTTTAATGTTTATTGTACTTCCATGTCTCGATCCTTCCTCGACACAGACCCTTCCTGCAGTTTGCGTCCGAGAGTCAGGACGAAGTTCTCCCTTTCGGCCTGTCCCTGTCTCCTCACAACTTTATGAAGGTCGCAGAGGCTGCCCTTGCCCCGTTAAGGGAGGTAGGCATTCGCATTCTCAACTATCTCGATGACTGGCTGATCCAAGCTCATTCTCGAGACATGTTGTGCGCACACAGGGACCTGGTGCTCTCACACCTCAGCCGACTAGGGCTTCGGGTCAACTGGGAAAAGAGCAAGCTCCTCCCGACTGCATTGGCACATCAACTGCCTCAAGTTGTTGGCAATTCTGCTTGCCCTGCGGAGGTTTCGGCCGTTGATCCAGGGCAAGCACGTGTTAGTTCAGACAGACAGCAAGACAACGGTAGAATATGTCAACCGCCAAGGCGGTCAGCGCTCTCATTGTATGTCACAACTTGCCCGCCGTCTCCTCCTCTGGAGTCAGCATTACTTTAAGTCGCTGCAAGCCACTCACATCCTGGGCAACCTCAACACTATAGCGGACACGCTGTCACGACAGGTTAGTCCAGCTGACTTGGAGTCGATTCGACAGGCACAGGTGCACCTGTGTGCCTCCCAAGAATCCTCCCCACTGCCCGCTCTGGTACGCCCTGACCAAGACCCCCTCGGCATAAACGTGCTGGCACACAGCTGGCCCCCTGGCATGCGCAAATATGCGTTTTCCCCCAGTGAGCCTACTTGCACAGACCCTGTGTCGTCCTGGTAGCACCCTACTGGCCCGCCCAGGCGTGGTTCTCGGACCTCACGCTCCTCACGACAGCCCCCCCGGCGAATTCCCCTGAGGAAGGATCTTCTTTCTCAGGGACGGGGCACCATCTGGCACCCGCGCCCAGACCTCTGGAATCTCCATGTCTGGCCCCTGGACGGGACGCGGAAGACCTAAGCAGTGGTAGACACGATCACTCAGGCTAGGGCCCCCTCTACGAGGTGCCTGTATGCCTTTAAGTGGCGTCTGTTCGCTAAGTGGTGTTCTTCCTGTCGGGAAGACCCCCAGAGATGCGCAGTCAGATCAGTGCTTTCCTTCCTGCAGGAGAGGTTGGAAGGGAGGCTGTCCCCTTCCACCTTGAAGATGTACATTGCCGCCATAGCAGCACACCACGACGCAGTCGACGGTAAGTCCTTAGGGAAGCACGACCTGGTCATCAGGTTCCTAAGAGGCGCCAGGAGGCTGAATCCCTCCAGACCGTGCCTCGTTCCCTCATTGGACCTCTCTGTAGTTCTTCAGGATCTACAGAGAGCCCCCTTTGAGCCTTTGCAGTCAGCCGAGCTTAAGGCACTCTTCTTGAAGACTGCCCTTCTGAATGCGCTCACTTCCATCAAGAGGGTAGGTGACCTGCAAGCGTTCTCTGTCAGCGAAACATGCCTGGAGTTCAGTCCGGGTTACTCCAGGGTGATCCTGAGACTCTGACCGGGCTATGTGCCCAAGGTTCCCACCACCCCTTTAGGGACCAGGTGGTGAACCTGCAAGTGCTGCCCCAGGAGGATGCAGACCCAGCCCTGTCATTGCTGTGTCTGGTGCGTGCTTTACGCATCTATTTGGATCGCACACAGAACTTTAGAATCTCTGAGCAGCTTTTGTCTGCTTTGGTGCACAGCAGAAAGTAAGTGCTGTCTCCAAGCAGAGGATCGCCCACTGGCTCATTGATGCCATAACTATGGCATATGTTGCCCAGGACATGCCGCCCCCGGTAGGGCTACGAGCCCATTCTACCAGGGGTGTAGCAGCTCCCTGGGCCCTGGCCAGGTGTGCCTCTCTAACAGACATTTGCAGAGCAGCGGGCTGGGCAACACCCAACACCTGTACAAGGTTCTACAACCTCCGGGTGGAACCGGTTTCATCCCAGGTAGTGGCACGTAACACAAGCGGATAAGCCCAGGATAGCTGGCCGGGTGTATCGCTTGCACATAGCACTTTCCACCTCCCTTGGAGCTGAAGACGTGTGCCATTAATTCCCAGTAGTGTTCACAAACTTTGTTCCCTGGTTGACTTCCTCCGAGCCCTGTGGCAGTCGAGTTTTCGGAGAGATTCGCTGCCGGCCCAGTACACGCGCTAACTAAGAGCCCTGTTCTGGGGTAGGTGCTCCGCATGTGGCGGTTCCCTATAAGGCTAACCCCATGCGATTATATGTCTTCCGCTAATTCGTTTCCCTGTTGGAAAACTGTGTCTTCCTTGGGCAGAGCCCCTCTGCCCCAGTCTCCATGTTTGTAGTAACTTCTCCCCCATTGGGCAGGATCTACCTTGAAGACTCTCCACATGGTTGGAAAGACCATGTGACGTATTTTTCCACTTAAATATCCCCCCCTCTCTTTGGGCGAGGTGTTGTCTCCGCTGTGTCTTCCCCTTGGGAGGGACACCCCCCGACTAGACCTGGCGGCCCAGTCGGATAATCCCCCTTCTTTTTTAGGGAGTGGAAAAAAAGAAGGGGAAAAGAGGCCACGACTGGGTTAAGCCTGTCTCTATCTTTTGGGTAGTCGACTTGTCCCCAAAAGGGCCGTTCGACACTCATAACTATGTTGGGTCACTACATCGACACAACGTGTCACTACATCGACACCAACGTTGAGTGAGTGACAGATAGGGAACGTCTTGGTTACTTGTGTAACCTCCGTTCCCTGATGGAGGGAACGAGATGATGTGTCACTCCTGCCACAACGCTGAACTACCCGCTGAAATGGCTGGACCTTATATCGGCTCCTCAGTATAAAACCTGAATGAGTGGTTGTATACCAGCTCCTTTTATACCCGTATGTCCGGGGAAGTGGCATGCAAATACCACTCGCCAATTTTCATTGGCCTTTTATCAAAGACCAGAGGTGTTTTGGGCTCCCAAGAGTGACTCCTAGTGTCACTACATCGACACAACGTCTCGTTCCCTCCATCAGGGAACGGAGATTACACAAGTAACCATGACGATTTACACAACACAATTTAAAATCTAATATACACTTAATTACACATAACACAATATACAAATAATAACATACAATGTACAGTATACAATACACACAATATAGAATACACATTATACAATGAAAATAGTATATATAGTATATATAAAATATACAGTAGGTTGTATTGTACTGTATTGACATTCAGGCTGTTGGTTGATAGTAAGTTGCCAGTGTGTTGTTAAGAGAGAATATAATTTATGACAGTCCTTTGTGAGATATAAGAGTAATAAGAGTAATAAAGTGCAGTGCTGATGTATTTTGATCGTGAGAGATCAAGAGTTCAAAAGTCTGATTACTTGGGGGAAGGAGCTGTCAAGTAGTCGGGTGGTGCGGGTCCTGATGCTGCGATACTGCCTGCCTGATGGTAGCAGTGAGAACATCCCATGGCTCGGGTGGCTGGAGTCTCTGATGATCCTCCGAACTTTTTTCACACACCGCCTGGTATATATGTCCTGGAGTGAGGGAAGCTCACCTCCGATGATGTGTCTGGCAGTTCGCACCACCCTTTGCAGGACTTTGCGGTTGTGGGCAGTGCTATTGCCATACCAGGCAGAGATGCAGCCATTCAAGATGCTCTCTACAGTGCTGGTGTAGAACCGTGTGAGGATGTGGCGGTTCATTCCAAACTTCCTCAGCCGTCTCAGGAAGAAGAGGCGCTGATGAGCCTTCTTCACAACGGCCTCAGTGATGTGGACACCCAGGAACTTGAAGCTGCTGACTCTCTCCACTGGTGCTCCATTGATGGTGATGGGGCTGTGTTCTCTGTCTTTTCTTCTGAAGTCCACCACAAGCTCCTTTGTCTTACTGACGTTGAGGGAGAGGTTGTGCTCCTGACACCAGTGTGTCAGAGTGTGCATCTCCTCTCTGTAGGCTGTTTCATCATTGTCAGTGATCAGACCTACCACCGTCGTATCATCAGCAAACTTAATGATGGCATTGGAGCTGTGTGTTGCCACACAGTCATGTGTGTACAGGGAATACAGGAGTGGGCTGAGAACACAGCCCTGTGGGGCTCCAGTGTTGAGGGTCAGTGATGAGGAGATGTTGCTGCCTATTCTAACCACCTGGCATCTGCTTGACAGGAAGTCCAGGATCCAGCTGCACAGTGAGCTGTTTAAGCCAAGAGCCCGGAGTTTCTCATCAAGCTTGGAGGGCACTATGGTGTTGAATGCTGAGCTGTAGTCTACAAACAACATTCTCATATATGTGTTCTTTTTTTCCAGGTGGGAGAGAGCAGTGTGTATTGTGATGCAATGGCATCATCAGTGGAGCGGTTGTTGCGGTAAGCAAACTGCAATGGGTCCAGTGATGGAGGCAGCACAGAGCAGATGTAATCTCTGATTAGTCTCTCAAAGCATTTGCTGATGATGGGGGTCAGAGCAACAGGACGCCAGTCATTTAAGCAAGTGATTTTGGATTGCTTTGGTACAGGCACAATGGTGGACGTTTTAAAGCATGTGGGAACTACAGACAAAGAGAGGGAAACGTTGAAAATGTCCGTAAAAACACCAGCCAGTTGGTTCGCACATGCTCTGATGGCACGGCCCGGAATGCCGTCTGGACCCGCGGCTTTGCAGATATTCACCTGTCGGAAGGATCGGGTTACATCTGCTACAGAGACGGAGAGTGAACTAACCTCTGTAGCTTCGGCCGCGAGAGCTCTCTCCGCGAGGGCGGTGTTATTTTCCTCGAAACGAGCATAAAAAGTATTTAGCTCATCCGGGAGAGAGGCAGCAGTGTTCATGGCGGAGTTTTTATTCCCTTTAAAATCCGTGATGATGTTAATTCCCTGCCACATGCTTCTAGAATTGGTGGTGTTAAACTGTCCTTCAATCTTGTTCCTGTACTGACGTTTTGCTGTTCTAATAGTTTTTAGGAGGGCATAACTGGCTTGTTTATGCTCCTCCGCATTCCCGGAATTAAAAGCGGAGGTCCGCGCATCAAGTGCCACGGGAACATCACTATTAATCCAAGGTTTCTGGTTCGGGTAGATCCGTATTGATTTGTAGCCATCCCGGAAGGGAGAGTAGCAATGGTCCAAAACCCGGTCTCCTCGTGTGTTAAAACTAATGTGTTGGTGGTATTTTGGTGCGACTGATTTGAGATTGGCTTTGTTAAAGTCCGCGGCCTCAGGGTGTGCGGTTTCCTGCTTGCTTATTATCCCATTACAGTTCCTTGAGTGCCTGGTCTGTGTTGGCTTGTGGCGGGATGTTCACCGCAGTTATAATGACTGCTATGAGTTCCCTCGGTAGCCAGAATGGTCGACACAGAAGCATGAGAAATTCCAGATCAGGAGAGCAGAAAGACTTGATAGAATGTACGTTCCTCTGATCACACCAGGATTTGTTGATCATAAAACATACACCACCACCTCTGCTTTTACCTGAGAGGTCTTTCGCTCTGTCCGCTCGGTGCACGGTGAACCCCGCGGGTTCAATGGCTGAGTCTGGAATCTCCGCAGACATCCAAGTTTCTGTAAGGCAGATAATGCAGCAGTCCCTCATCTCTCGTTGGAAAGAGATCCGTGCTCTCAGCTCGCAGAGCTTGTTGTCCAGATACTGAACATTTGCCAGTAGAATACTGGGTAGCAGGGGTCAATTTGCGCGACGTCTTACTCTGATGAGAACACCGGCTCTGTTTCCCCTTTTCCTTTTGCGTTTCCGCGGCCGGGCTGCCCAGACAAAGGGTTTAAGTCCGGTTTACGGTGTGTAATTGCAGAACCAATGTCCAAAAGTGTTTGTCTGTCGTAGACAATAAGGCAGTCAAAATCCAAGACAAAAAAACATAAGAATTGTAAACAAAACAAACAAAAAACTACAATGTTGTGTCGGAGCTCGCAATGCAGTAGCCATACTCGGTGCCATCTTGAGTCCATATTTAATGATATGAGAAAACAATGTAGTAGGGTTAAGGTTAGGATTAGGTTTAGGGTTAGGGGTAGGTGTAGGGTTTCTGTAGGACTCTAAATAAACACAAAAAACACAGTGTGTGAACATTCAATGCGGCTTTCACAAGATTTTAGGTAACTGGAGGGTTACCTTCTAGAAACGACCCTATATGATCCCTGTGTCCGAAACTGCATACTGTCACAGTATGTACTGTATTTGATGAAGGACACACTTCACGACCAGTAAAACAGTACATTCTTTAGGTATGCATGCGAGTAGTATGAATAGATTCCAGACATACTTCATCCGGGGTACGTGGGTATTGACCCATGACCCGAATATACAACGTAAGAACAACTGCGGAAATTATCCGCTCTGATTTTGTTAAAAAAGCACTATTTAAGCACAAGAAACAACTTTCTTGGTATATACAGTGCATTCAGAAATTATTCAGACACCTTAATTTTTTTCACATTTTGTTATGTTGCAGCCTAATGCTAAAATGCTTTACATTATTATTTTTTTCACATCAATCTACAATCCATACCTCATAATGACAAATCAAAAACCAGATTTTTGATAACTGCAACTTTATTAAAAAGGAAAAACTGAATACTGTATTTGTACCGTATTTGATGAAGGACACACTTCACGACCAGTAAAACAGTACATTCTTTAGGTATGCATGCGAGTAGTATGAATAGATTCCAGACATACTTCATCCGGGGTACGTGGGTATTGACCCATGACCCGAATATACAACGTAAGAACAACTGCGGAAATTATCCGCTCTGATTTTGTTAAAAAAGCACTATTTAAGCACAAGAAACAACTTTCTTGGTATATACAGTGCATTCAGAAATTATTCAGACCCCTTAATTTTTTTCACATTTTGTTATGTTGCAGCCTAATGCTAAAATGCTTTAAATTATTATTTTTTTCACATCAATCTACAATCCATACCTCATAATGACAAATCAAAAACCAGATTTTTGATAACTGCAACTTTATTAAAAAGGAAAAACTGAATATACTTATATACACATTGTCATAAGTATTCAGACCCTTAACTCAGTACTTAGTTGAAGCACCTTTGGCAGCGATTACAGCCTCAAGTCATTTTGGGTATTATGAGACAAGCTTTGCACACCTGGATTTGGGTTTTTTCTGCCATTCTTCTATGCAGATCCTCTCAAGCTCTGTCAGGTTGGATGGGGACTGTCGGTGGACAGCCATTTTCAGGTCTCTCCAGAGATGTTCGATTGGGTTCAAGTCCGGGCTCTGGCTGGGCCACCACCATGCTTTACCATTGGGATGGTATTGCGTAGATGATGAGCGGTGCCTGGTTTCCAACAAACATGACGCTTGGAATTGAGGCTAAACAGTTCAATCTTCATTTCATTAGATCAGAGAATCTTGTTTCTCACAGTCTGAGAGTCCTTTAGGTGCTTTTTTATGTATCTTGCACTGAGGAGAGGCTTCCATCTAGCCACTCTGCCATAAATCCCATTGGTGGAGTGTTGCAGTGATGGTTGTCCTTCTGCAAGTTTCTCCCATCTTCACAAATGATTTCTGGAGCTCAACCAGAATGACCATCGGGTTCTTGGTCGCCTCTCTTACTAAGGCTCTTTTCCCCCGATTGCTCAATTTGGCCAGGCGGCCAGCTCTAGGAAGAGTAGTGGTTGTTTCAAACTTCTATTTAAGAATTATGGAGGCCACTGTGCTCTTGGGAACCTTCAATTCAGCCGAAATGTTTTTGTAGCCTTTCCCAGATCAGTGCCTTGATGCAATCCTGTCTCTGAGCTCTGCAGGCAGTTCCTTTGACCTTATGGTTTGGTTTTTGCTTTGATATGCATTTTCAGCTGTGAGACTTTATATAGACAGGTGTGTGCCTTTCCAAATCATGTCCAGTCAATTGAATTTGCAACTGGTAGACTCTAGTCAAAGTGTAGAAACATCTCAAATATGATGCTGAGAAATGGGATGCACCTTAGCTAAATTTCAAGTGCCATGAAGTGAGTGGCCTGAATACTTGTCAATTTGATATTAGTTTTTTATTTTTAATAAATTTGCAAAGTTATCAGAAATCTGGTTTTTGCTTTGTCATCATGGGGTATGGAGTGTAGATTGATGTGAAACAAAAAAATTATTTAAAGCATTATAGCGTAAGGCTAAAACATAACAAAATGTGAAAAAAAATGAAGCGGTCTGAATATTTTCTGAATGCACTGTATAGCACTTACAGTTGAGAAGAGCCATCTGACTCGTGGTTCACCGATGTTTTTTTAAATCCAGCATTTTGAACATGACGTCGCCTCAGATCCCGAGGGATTATGGGATTGTAAAGTGTCCAGTTGCCAGAAATAGTAGGTCATCCAGGTATTTCTTGTTCAAACTAAAATGCTGCATTATAATAATCAGCTGTCTACTCTGGAAGTGCCCATCTGCAACACAGTTTGGATAGTAGGCTATAGTTTTCTACTTGAGATCGTTTTTGTTGTTTTTTATTTTATTTGCTGATATACCATGGTATAAACAGTATAGCAGAATTGCTACAGTTAAAAACATTTCTATACCATATATACTATCATACCGCCTAGCCCTAAATGCAATTTCTTTTTTCTGAAGAGATCATTTATTTGATTATTCATTCTCCTCCCATTCTTTCTATCTATTTAAAATATGTGTGTGTGTGTTGTGCAGGAGAGCTGTGTGAAGATAAGATGGATTTCTGTGCTTCAGAGCTGAACCCATGTCAGCACGACTCAAAATGTATTCTGACTGCTAAGGGCTTCATGTAAGTTTGATCAACACTACCTGTATCATAGTCTTAGCCTCAGACGGCATGAGTAGAAAGATAACTAGATATCCACAAGCAGAACTTTTTCTGAAGAACCACTGTTTCTGAATTATGGTTGTGAAATAATTAGTTCTTATTACTTGGGCTGAAATTTTAAACACAAACTAATTTCTTGAGTGTTTTCTGTAATAGTTTTTTGGGACTATTTGACCATTATTTGAGTTATTTAAACATCGGTCTATTGTTGAGGTGTCATCCAATTCATATTTACAGTACCTGTGAAGGCAAAAAAAATGTTTTGGCTTTACATGGTTGTACCATGAGCGTGCAGATCTTTGCCAGAATATGTTGCAAAGTGAACAAATCCTAATGCCAGTAATCAAAAGTCTAACTTCCACCTGTATCATGCCAATCTGAGTATGGTCCTATGACTCCTGGGTCAAAAAATGACTGAGGTCAGGAATCGGTTATTAGTGATGTTAAGAATGACCACACACTTGAGTCAAAATAAGTTAGCATTTCAGCTCCTAGACGAACATGTCTTTTAACAGGACATTTAAAGGGGTCATGAACTGCCTTTTTTATTTTTTACTGTTCTCTGAGATCCACTTATAATGTTATCAAGACTTTTACATAAAAAAACATCATAATTTAGTAATAGGCTATTTTCTGTCCTGTTTTGACCCCCCCCCTCATCGTAACACACCGTTTTAATAGGCGTGGCGGATTGTAGACTCGGAAGTTAACGCCCACTGGTATGATTGGCTAACAGTTTTGCATATTTAAAAAAACCTTTGCTTCTATGATTAGGTCCCAAAGTTCCAAAGGACAGCTGTGTGCCCACCAATGTAAACTTCTGCATGTATGTTTGACAGCCTACATCCTTCATAGATGATGCTGCTGTGATTTAGGTTAAAAATGCATAAATACGCAGTACATATCAAATAACAGACAAAGCAATAAAAACAGTTACTCACACTTGTGTAGTGCGACATTACTGTCAGATCCAATATAGTTGGCACAGCATCGTCTTTTAGTTTCAATCTTTCTGAAAATCCTTCGTCGAATTGTGCCTTGTTTGTAAACGAATCCGAGGAAAAATGAAGTGAACAAAGGACCAAGTTCTTACTGACGTGGTCTGGAACTTCATTAAAAATAAAGTTCATCCACTCTCTCCTAATGTTGGGATCAGAAGGAAGGCAATGCAAAGACTGTGTTTTTCCACAACTTGGCAATGCACAGCATCTTGTTGTCTTCGGAGCCATCTTTATCGTTTGGTTTCTGCGTAGACCTGCATTTGCCTCTCTCGTTATTTACCTACTACATGCGTGAATTGGTGGGCAGGGCTAAACAAGCAGTGATGTAGAAGCAAGCGTTGATCTTCTTCTGCGGAAGCGGTGCTTAGCCACACTATTACGTAATAAAGTGGCACATTCCACATCCTGTCGTTTTGGCAGATTGGCTTCAATATAAGCTGTTTTTAGACTAACGAGAAAGTTTTGAATTCTGAAACTTACAGGATGTTTTTATAGTACAATGACCTCTTATATTTCAAAAGATCAAGGGAATTTTGATTTCTCAATTCATGACCCCCTTAAATCCTTCCCTGTAAAAACAGTATAAAAAGCCATTCAACAGTCACTTGTGTGTTCTGTGCTCTGTTGATGTGTGTATGTGAGCAGCTGGCCACATAAGTTAATTTGTGTTTTTATGCCTAGTGGTGCATATGTAAACATAATGCTAGAGCTGTCTGGAATGCAGCTGCAGTCTCAGAGGTTCTGCACTGTGTTTGGGTTTTGATATTCCATTACAGCTCTCCTGTTGGGTTTACTATAGAAATGGGTTTGAGGGGAGGGGTTCAAAGATTATACTATGCGATTTGATGGGATGATGAATGTGTTTATGTAGCTTTAAGAGCTTTTAGGGTTTGTGTAGAGTCATGGAAAGTAGACCCTCTTTCAATTCAGTGGTTTTACATATCAGGTCAAGTAACACCAGCTTCTAGAATTAGAATTATTAAAGCTAAATTCAGATAACACACTTGTTTCATTATGTACAGTATAAAGAAAAAAGACAAATCTACAACTGAATTGCTGAAGCAGTGAATAAGTGTTGCTGTGGCAGGACCTTAAGTTACTGAAAAAGTTTTTATGGCTTCTAAATGTTGGCTTATTTTCATTTAAATGAATCTCCATGAATGCACAAGAAAAGAGTTAAAGACCCCAAAAAATAAAATAAATAAATAAATAAAAATAAAAGAAATTGTGCCTTTTAGTTCAGTTTTGTTATCTTTGAGGTCATCTATGCACGTGTACTCCTTGACGTTGATAAAATTAAATTTTCGCATTTCAAATTTACAGTTTTTCTCTTCCGGGAAAATGGGTCAAATATATTGATGCTATATTGATCATCTTGCACTACATAGATTTTTGACAAATCAATTACTCTCTAGAATGAGAATGTCCCTCAGGGTAATGCCACCTGCAACCCACTAGCAGCTAGAAAATCATGGCCATGACATATACTAAAGCCTACAGGCTATTGAAAACAAAAGGATAATCCTTTTGATATGTCCCGCCCCAACTTCCTGTTTCATCAGGATTTAGGTCAACACAGGGGGAAAAAAACACACTTTTTAAGCAATTTCATTGGGTCTTTTAACTTAAAGATGAGGCTGTGATTTTTTAATGTTCTGTGATAGTCACAGTGTCTTGGTGTGTGTTTATAGGTGTGAGTGCACTCCAGGTTACACAGGGGAGCACTGTGAGGGGGATTTTGATGATTGCGAAGACAATAAGTGTAAAAACGGTGCTCAGTGTATCGATGCTGTGAATGGCTACACGTGTGTGTGTCCAGTAGGGTACAGGTGAGCATAAATGCACATGTAATATATCACAGACACACTAAAGTGATCATTGACAGGTCATAAACAGACCATTCAGAGTTTACCACGTGACACATCTGTCCCTCTGTGTGATTGTGCAGTGGGCTGTTCTGTGACTTCTCTTCTCCGATGGTACTGCCCAGAACAAGTCCGTGTGACCACTATGATTGTGCCAACGGTGCACAGTGTGTTGTCAAGGACACAGATCCTGTGTGTCAGTGTCTCCATGGTTACGAGGGCATGTGGTGTGAGCGATTGGTCAGCGTCAACTTCATCAATAGAGAATCTTTCCTACAGATCCCCTCCAATCTTATAACAGAACAGGCCAATATATCACTCCAGGTATATATGACCTACAATTATTATTCTACTTTTATTCTGTTCTGTGTGTGTGTGAAAGAGAAATTAAGGTAATGTATCATCATGTATGCATGCAGTATACACACTCATGTGGTGTGTGTGTGTGTGTGTTTTATAGATTGCCACAGATGAGGATAATGGAGTGTTGCTTTACAAAGGCGATAATGAACACATCGCTGTTGAGCTGTACAGAGGCAGACTGAGAGTCAGTTACGACTCTGGGTCCTATCCCCCTTCTGCAATCTACAGGTGCACACACACACCTACTATACCTTGACCCCGTTAACACCTGGTATTAAGATGCATTTCAGGTGATCCAATCACAAGTGGTCAGCACTAAAAACAGGTGTACAAAGGGTTTTAAAATGTTTTGTGATCAGATCACATATGGAGGAAGTCAAAAGCACATGGGACCACATTGTATTTGAAGTGTTGTAACTAGGGTTGCAGCGGTATACCGGTTTCACGGTATACCACGGTATGAAAATTGACGGTTTTCATACCATGTACATTTGCTTATTTACGGTATTGAGAAAGAAAATGCAACCAGATGGAGAATCTCACCTGTGCATGCGCATCTCCTTTCCTCCTCGACTGCCGGCGGGGGAATGTCAGACTTGTCAACTTGCGCCACACACACACATGCAGCGGAGAATATGTCAGAGAGAAGCAAGGTGAGGGGGTCTGACATAAGTGAGTGTGTGTGTGAGTTAAAGCAGTGTTTTTCAACTGGTGGGTCGCAGGTCTATTTAGACTGGGTCGCGGACAGCAGGGAAAGAACAATGCCATGGTTCTCCCATTGAAGATATTTCAGCGGCCGCCCAAGTGATAGCCTATTTAGGACTGCCGAGGCAGATTTAATGATAATCTCGCAATCAGCTAAAGGCTTCTCATCTGCACTTTCGTACGAGTGTAACGGAACATATGAAATAATCTAAAGGTAGAATCTATTAGACCTCATTTTATATCAACAGTGGCAGTTGTAGTTAAAGTTTCAAGTTGTGTTTCAGCTAGTACTTATTTTTTCAAAAATACTATAATTTGGTATTATTATTACTATTATTTAAGACTAGCTACACTGACCTAACCATGGTAATGAGGAGCCTTTCCTCCTGTGTAATATGTATGTTCTGTTTGAATTATGTTTAAAATTAGAAACAAACGGGATAATAATGGGCTCATATAAGTAAATATGCTTTTCAATTTTTAAAAGGGGGGAGAGAAACGTCTTGGTTACTGATGTAAACTCTGTTCCCTGATGGAGGGAACGAGACATTGTGTTGATGTAGAGACACTAGGGGTTCGATCTTGAGAGCCCCAATCACCTTGCTTAAAATAGATAAAGCCAATGAGAACTGGCAAGTGGAATTTGCATGCCACTCTCCGCCCCGGACATACGGGTATAAAAGGAGATGGTGTGCACCACTCATTCAGATTTATGATGAGGAGCCGATAGAGAGTCCCGGCCATGTCAGCGGCCGGTTCAGCGCCACGACAGGAGGGTCACAACGTCTCATTCCCTCCATCAGGGAACAGAGGTTACATCAGTAACCAAGACATTCCCTGTCTGTCACTCACTCGACGTTGTGTCAATGTAGTGACACTAGGGGTTCCTATAGGAAATGCCACAGGCACTGAACCATGTCACGAGGTACGGAAGTGTGGACACGGGCAAGCTGCTGCGTGCCTCGCAGCGAGTGCTCAACCACATCGTGACCTTCCAGCGAGTTAGGTAAGGCATCTCCCTAGTCCCGTTAAGGGGGGAGGAGGCACTTACCCAAGGAGGCTTTTTAGAATAGCACTGGGAAGTGCTCTTCCCTCTCCAGGAGGGAGGGCACAATGGAGACCACATCCTACCGGAGGGAGGTTAACTCACATGTGGAGAATACCTCACATGGACTTACCAACGGGGAAGTTCACATATGGAATGATACCACCGGAGGACCCTATCTACAGATAAGGTATGCAGCAACAGTGGCCGAGACAGAGAAATCTCTGGCGAGGGGAAACATAGGTTTCACCTACGGGGAAACCGAACAGTGGACACTTATCATACGGGATTACCAAGGAGAATCACCACGTATGGAGCACTGAGCCCGAGCACATTGGCTCACCTGAAAAGGGGCATACCACGAGTATTGGGCCTGGTGCCATAACTCCTCTGCCGAGTTCATCACCGAACAGTGCTTAAGAATTAAAGAGGCGTCCGGGGTTCACCGGATATGGGGAACTGTTGTGGACAAAAGGCGCACATTATCACCTTTGAAAAAGGGGAAAAGAGCAATGCAAGCGGTACACCCAACCGCATAACACTCGGATCGAAACTGGCTCTATACGTAGGTTGTAAAACCTCGCAAAGGTATTGGGTGTAGCCCAACCTGCAGCTCTGCATATGTCTGCTAGAGAGGCCAGTGCCCAGGAGGACGCAGCACCTCTAGTGGAGTGCGCCCGGACTCCTAAGGGGCATGGCAAGTCCTGCAATTGGTATGAAAGGAAAATGGCATCCACAATCCTATGGGCCAGCCTCTGCTTGGAGACAGCTTTCCCCTTCTGCTGCCCTCCAAAACAGACAAAGAGCTGCTCTGAGCATCTAAAGCTCTGTGTGCTGTCCAGATAGATGCGCAGGACATGAATTGGACAGAGCAACGGCAAGGCCAGGTCTTCCTCCTCTGAAGGGAGCGCTTGCAGGTTCACCACCTGGTCCCGAAAGGGAGTGGTGGGATCTTTGGGCATGTAACCGGGCCAGGGTCTTAAGATCACGTGAGAGTGTGCCGGCCCAAACACCAGGCATTCACTGGTGACAGAGAGCACTTGCAGGTCCCCAACCCTCTTGATGGAAGTGAGCGCCACCAGGAGGGCTGTCTTCAGAGACAAAGTGCTGAGCTCGGCCTGCTCCAGGGGCTCAAAGGGGGCTATCTGTAGGGCAGGTAGGACCACAGAGAGATCCCAAGAGGGAATCAGGTGCAGTCTAGGAGGATTCAACCTCCTTGCGCCCTTGAGGAACCTGTTGATCAGGTCGCGCTGTCATGAAGGTCTCCCGTCCAGTGTATCATGGTATGCTACTATGGCAGCCATGTACACTTTCAGGGTAGAGGGAGACAGCTGTCTCTCCAGCCCTTCCTGAAGGAAAGACAGCACATCTCAGCACATCTCTGTGGGTCTTCCCCATGGGAAGAACACCAGTTCACGAAAAGACGCCACTTCAAGGCATACAGCTTCCTCATAGAGAATGCGCCAGAGAGGTGCTACTGCCAGGAGATCCAACCAAGATCCAACCAAGAACCAAGTCCGGTTAGGCCAGTACGGTGCAACGAACAGGACTTGCTGCCCGTCCTCCATGACTTTGCACAGAGTCTGTGCAATGAACCCCCAAGGCCAGCTGTGCGCCAAGGCATCCATGCCGAGGGGGGCCTAGGACAGGGAGTACCAAAGTGGGCAGTGAGAGGACTCTTGGGAGGAGAACAGGTCTACCCGCGCCTCCTTGAATCTCTCCCAAATCAGCTGGACTACGTGGGGGTGGAGTCTCCACTCCCCGCGGAGCGTTACCTGCCATGAGAGCACGTCCGCAGCATGGTTGAGGACGCTCGGAAGGTGAGTGGCTCGCAGAGATTTCAACGTCTGCTGACTCCAAAGGAGGAGGCGGCGGGCGATTTATGTATGCTACGGTCGCTGTGTTGTTGGTCCAGACTAACACATGCTTGCCCTGAATCAACGGCTGAAGCCTCCTCAGGGCCAGCAATACCGCCAGCAACTCTCACTTGACACTACCTGCCCGTTGCACACGGCACCCCAGCCTGAGTTTAAGGCATCTGTCATGACCACAACGCACCTTGAGACCTGCTCTAGGGGAACACCTGCCTGTAGAAATGCCAGGTCTGACCAAGGGCTGAAAGTCTAATGGCACTGTGGCTTGATAGTCACACGCCAGGTGCCGTGGCACCATGCCCACCTCGGGACTCGAGTCTGTAGCCAGTGCTGGAGTGGTCTCATATGCATCAACCAGAGGGGGAGAACCGCAGCCGAGGATGCCATATGCCCCAGGAGCATCTGAAATTGTTTCACTGGTACCACTACCTTTTGCCTGAAGGTCTTCAGGCAGGTCAGCACTGACTGAGCATGTTCAGTCATAAGACGTGCCTTGAGAGAGTCCAACTCCATACCGAGAAAAGAGATGCTCTGCACAGGGGAGAGCTTGCTTTTCTCCCAGTTGACCTGAAGCCCGGAGGATGGAGGCACCCTCGCCCCCCACTGTATTGGAGAGGTTGCCACTGAACCTGGGCGGGCATCTGGCGAACTGGATTGCGTAGCCGAGGCTAATTGTCCTGATGAGCCACCATGAGGGGCTGGAGTGCGCTAACCAGGCCTCCAGCCTCCATGATAGCAGCACCAAGGGGACAACTGGACTTACCGTGCCCGGGCAGGGTGGTTTGCGGCAAGGCAGAGCAAGCGCCCCACCCGGAATAAAGCCCAGGGGGGACGTGCTGCTCCGCAAGCCTGCAATGGTGGCCGGTGGCTAGGGTGGGCAAGTGAGCGACCCCAGAGTCCAGCACACTTACCTGTTCGACAGCTGTCTCTCGACGGAGAACGAGGGAACGGGAGGTACTCGCATTCGCCTGATTGACCGGAAAGACTTCCAGCGCCTGGCTGTCATGAGTGCGCTGACCCAGGGAATGAGGAAACTGCTTTTTTATTGACCCAGAGGGCACTTGGCGATGGAATACTCACCACACGCTGGCCCAAGGGCAATGGTAGGGCTGCAGAGAACACCCGGGCCAGACCGGTCAAAAATAGTTGCCTCATCCCTGGGCTGCCCATATCAGGACCACCACAAAGCCCGTCTGGGGTTCTTGGGGGCCAGCTGATGGGCAGGTGGAGCCGACTTCCCACGGGAGGATCTCTTTCTCTTAGGCCTGCGTACGGGCTCCGATGGTACAGGAGCCGGGGCCGGCACTGCAGGGGAACAGCTCTGGTGAGAAGCAGACAGGGCATGGGACTTAAGAGGCCTGAAGTCGGACGAGTCGCACTGTGGCAGGATGTGCTTAATTACCTCGGTCTGCTTCCTCACCGTCGAGAACTGACGCCAAAAAGCCCCCCTTGGGAGATGCAGTTCCTGCATCAGATCTTTCAGCACCTTGGCCTGGTGGACCTGCAGGATGCCCATGGTGTGCATGGCGGAAGTGGCCTGACCCACGGCCTTGTAAGCCTTCATCATTAAAGAGGAAGAGAACTTACAGGCCTTGGAAGGGAGCCTTGGTCGGTCGCACCAGGTGGCTGCGCCCTGCGGGCATAAATGCACCGCTATGGCACGCTCTACCGGGGAAGCTAAGCAAATCCCTTTGCCGCTCCGCCGTCGAGGGTAGTCAGAGTGGACGAGCCTGCGAAGCGTGTACAGGCAGAAATGGCACATGTCTTCAGCTCAGAGGAGGTGAAAGGCGCTAGGTCTGTTTGTGTTGCGCAAACCACGCATCCAAGCTTCATGCGAGGTGGACCAAAGGGACAATCTCGTCGGACGTACCGGCAGGTGGGGCCTCGCGGCGGGGCGGAGCTCGAGGTGCCACACCATGTCGTGGCCATGCTGAGTTCAGGGACATTGAAGTACTTACATGGCTCATTGTGACCACCCCCGGAACAGCCTGGGATGGGGGAGGAAGAGGCCTGTCCTCGTGACCCGTGGAGACTGTCACATCAGGGGCGGATTTGTGCTACAGCTGGGCACTCAGGGGCGGGGAGACTGCCGCTGGAGCGCCAAACCTGCCAAATAGAGTGGTGGACGGTGGTCGTGATGACGGCCGTGCACACTGGATACGTGACCCAGGGAACAAGGAAACCGCTCTTGCTGAACTCTAGGGTACTGCAGCCACTTGGGCATGCAGCGCAATTAAATGCAAAGATAACAAAAGATTCTCCTCCCGGCCCTCGACCGGGGGATGGAGTAGTCTGCTTACCAGCTCCAGAGCAACGGGTTTCATCATCCCTGGGTCGCCCGTCTCAGGGGCGCTTCGAAGCCTTTCGCGGGTTCCTGGCGGCCGCGAGATGGGTGGCGTCTGCTTCCTGCGGTGGGCTCCACGCCACGGCCGTGCCACAAGGGCGGGCTTGCAGGAGAGCCATGGTGTGCAAGGCAGAGGCGGCTTGTCCAGCGGCACCATAGGCCTTGGCCGTCAGAGACGATGTAAACTACAGGCCTTGGACGGGAGCTTTGGGCGCCCAGGCCAGGTGGCGGCGCTCTGCGGGCATAGGTGCACCGCGAGCACCTTTATCCACCGGGGGATTGCCGAATAGCCCTTGGCCGCCCCACTATCAAGGGTAGTGAGGGCGGGGAAGCTGAAAGATTGGGACCAGGCAGTAAAATGTGCCTCCCACGACCTTGTCAGCTCTTCATGCACTTCAGGGAAGAAAGGAATGGGGGCGGGGGCATGGCTTTGAGTGGCGCTGTGAGCCCAGGAACCAATCATCGAGACCCGAGGGTTCAGGGGAGAAAGGAGGGTTCCACTCTAGCCCGACGCTCGTGGCTGCCCAGGAAAGCATGTCGTTATCTCCGCGTCAGCCTGTGACTGCGCAACTGCACCCAAAGGGAGGAGCCCAGCTGAGGCTTACGCATCCGACTGGACGAGCCCGCTCTCCGATGCTGCGCTCGAGAGCTCATCACTTTCGCGGGCTCCGAATAAGAGGTCGAACTCACCGTGAGACGAGCCGGCGGACTCATCCGGAAGCCCGATCGGGGCAGATGAGCGTGCTGGGGAATGGGAGGTCTGCAGGGGGATACCCGGTAGAGGTGGTCCCATTGGGGTCCCCAAATCGCCCCCAGTGCTAGCCGCGCTGGCCTCATACCTGTGGGTAGAAGGACCGAGGCGGGGAGCCTCTGAGGTGGCTTGCTTTCTTATGAAGGTAAGCCGCGACCACATCGTTGCCATGGACATGTTCTCGCAATGAGTACATGACCCATCCACAAACGCTGTCTCCGCGTGAGCAGTGCCCAGACACGAAAGACAGTGATCGTGACCATCAGAAGGCGAGAGATAACAAGCGCAACCAGGAATAACACAGAAAAGACGTTCCGTGTGACCTGCTCTTTTAGAGAAATATACTCTTTTAGAGAAATATACTCTTATTTCTGCCGAAGCGCCCAGGGGCATTCTCTGCAGTGCACCAGTGCAGAGGAGGGAGAAACCGCTGAAATGCGCCATCAGATCCAGCAGAGGTGAATGAACAGTTGTGGGAATTCAGCTCAGTGAGCATGATCGTTCGGCTCCAAAGAGAAAATCTGAATGAGTGGTTGCATACCAGCTCCTTTTATACCCGTATGTCCTGGGGAGTGGCATGCAAATACCAATTGCCAATTTTCATTGGCCTTTTATCAAAGACCAGAGGTGTCTCGGGCTCCCAAGAGTGACCCCTAGTGTCACTACATCGACACAACGTTGAGTGAGTGACAGATAGAGAACCATGAACAAAACTATGCAACATAAGAACCAGGATACATTAAATACAGGTTATGTTTTTACTATGGTGGGTCGCCATTTGATTTCCAATGTAAAATCTGGGTCCTGAAGCAAAACCAGTTGAGAACCACTGAGTTAAAGGTACAGACAGGAGTACAGACACTGTCATGCACCTACAGTATATGTTAATTATTAATAATCATAGAACATTACTTTAAAAGCTCACACAGCTGATGTTATTTTTCATTTAGTAGTTCATTTTACATGCTATGCTAACATGTAAACTAACATGCTTTAGTTATATAACATATTATGGTTACATGCTATTTTTTATCATCGGGAGACTTTTTATACACATCCATTAAAAAAAATGGTTTAAAGTTTCAATTATAATAAAGCATTTGTTCAACCAACTTTCACTTCTTTAAAGGTCATTGCAACTGATAATAATAATTGTGTAATACCGTATACCGTGATACCGTGAAACCATGATATTTTCTGAGACGGTTATCGTACTGTGAAAATGTCATATCGTTGCAGCCCTAACCACTGATGCGTCCCGGACAGCAATGAAGCACCATCCCTCACCTGCTGCGCTAAAATTAGAGCTTTAAACTTTGCTGGTTATGTGCTGCTTTAAAAGTAAATTATGGTCTGATCGGAAAAATTTAAAAATCAAATACATAAACAAGTACGAGAACTTCACGGATCTTCTTCAGCATTTCTGATATTAACATGCAGTGACATCTGACAAGCACACACATATCAAATCAATCAAATCAGATCCTTTTATTGTCACAACACCATATCCACGAGTGTACAGGTGGTGAAAAACTTGAGTGGATGCTCATCAACAATGCAGTGTGAACAAATATCAGACCACAAAATACACAACAGATGATATACAGTATGTACAATATTAACATATACAATATACACAGATATACACAGACTCAATGTACAGATAATATACAATGTACAGTGCACAAGGACTAATATACAAATATGAAATATACTGAAATATATATAAATTAATCTCATCTAAAAGAGAAACAATGTGGCAGTTTTGTTTGCGCTTTGTCTTTTCTGACTTTCCGCGGTTTATTATCATACAGTAACACAATGGAATACTGATTGATGTACAGTATGTCATCATGAAATCCAAACACAAGTTGTCACAGGAGATGCATTTGAGATGCATGGTAATACCAGGTGTAAACAGCGATGTGTCTCTCCTCAGGGTATGAAAATAGCACACGCCATATGCCAAATGCAGGTACATTTTGAAAGTGGTGGGTCACTTTGGTCATCTGCTTACAGCTGTGGCGGGTGACATGCAAGATGTCTCAGAGTGACATATGACAAGAAATGCCTTAGACACACTTGAAGAGATTATATTTTGAAAAACAAATGAAAGAAAAGCTTTTGATGCGTGTGTCTGATTCACTGTTTGTTCAGAGGTTCAGTGGCACTGCCAGCGAGAGCGCTTCTTGTAGAACAATCACGTGTGAAGAGTTTTCACTCTTTCTTCTCTGTCAGTCACCTAGAAATAGTTCACAAGAATGGTGTTGTATGTGTGAAGTTGAATGCTGCAAATGATCTCCGACCATCTCAAGAGCTCCTTGAGTTTAGTTGGCTTTATTTGCAGGGAACAGTTTGTGTTTGTGAATGCAACTCTCAGGTTCACTGTATTTTGACATTATAATTCCAATAAATCCAGATAATTGTGGCTGTATACATTACCATACAAAGCAAAGGGCATGCAGTGACATTGGGACTACAAGTAAACTATTGTGTGTCATCATAATTCAATACAGCCTCAGAAATGGTGATAAAAGTTGATCTTCTGTGCTTGTCTACTCTTTAGCCTCTATGTGTGTTTTGCAAATTTTCCATTATGATAATAATATTATTATGGTATTTTTATGTGTAATAAAGAACATATACATATAGTTTATATAAACAGTAGAAAAAAACCAAAATCTATATTTGAAGTGGCTGGTAAAAAATCAAAGTGGCTAGTAGGCAAAAAAGTCAAATTTCGTACGCTGGTCTCGCCATATGTGATCGAATCACCTGAGACACATCCTAATACCAGGTGTAAACGTGGTCACAGTGATTCCACTGGTACACACATTAAGGAAAACTTTGTCTTAATTGGTGTACTAAGGAAAAAAAGTCATTGGGAAAAGAGAAATGAATAATCCAATAACCGTTTACTCAAGAACCCTTTTTATCCTTGATGAACAGTAAAAAAAAAAAAAAAAAAAAAAAAGAAAGAATTTTTTTTTTTTAGTGGTTTAAACCAGTTATTAAATCTAATCTAAGGCAAGAGCAGGTTACAAAATTATCTTTTTTGCCACAGCTGGTGAATGCCCAATTTTACCAGCCACATTGATTTTTTACCACCCACTTTAATTTTTCATGTATATATTATTATTTGGTACTTTATAGAAGAAAAATAACTTACCAGCACAGGCTCACCAAAACTGGCCAGTTGAAGACTGGAAAAACATATCCTGGTCTGATGAATTTTGATTTCTGCTGAGGCACACAGATGGTAGGGTCAGAATTTGGTGCCAACAGCATGAATCCTTGGACCCAACCTGCCTTATGTCAACAGTCCAGGCTGGTGGCTGCGGTGTAATGGTGTGGGTAATGTTTTCTTGACACACTTTGGGCCCGTTAATACCAATCAGTCGTCGTTTGAATGCCACAGCCTATTTGAGTGCTGTTGCTGACCATGTTATGATTATCAGATGTTATTATTAATATGTTATATTAATGTGTTATTATTATCATAATGATAGCTTCACAATTTTTTTCCTTAGTACACCATGGAGGCTAAAGAGTAGACAAGCACAGAAGAGAAACTTCTTGTTCAAGCATCATTTATAAGGCTTTACTGAATTATGATGGCAAACATGACAGTTTACTTGTAGCCTCAATGTTTTTATTAATTCTTACAATAATAAAGAAAAGCAAAAACATATATGTATATATATATATATATATATATATATATATATATATATATATATATATATATATACACAATCAACATTTAAACCCAACAACAACCCCTCCCCCTCCCAATCCCCAACCTCGCCCCGATCCCCAACAAAAATCCCTGTGGTCACACATGAGTAAAACACCAAAAAAAAATTGCAAACAAACACACACAAAAAAAATGTATATATGTAATAATCATACTCAGTTAAAACTATACTACTCTCTCCACACCCCACCCCGAGAGCCCTCCAAAAACTCAAAATAGTTGCCCCATTTCCCAACAAACAAATCCAAGTTACCCTGTATTCCAAATGACACCTCTTCAAAAGCCGCCACCCTCCCCATCTCCGTGCACCACTCCCGAAATGGGGGCGCACCAACTGATCTCAAGTCCCTCAAATAATCTGCCTGGCGATCATCACACTGGTTAGAACCCAATTCTCTATGTGACTATTCCCCACATCGATGACTGCCCCATTGCCCAAAACACAGAGTCTGGGGCAAAACGAAACCTGAGTGCCCAACACGTCACACACAAAACTCTGAACCTTCAACCAGAATTCCTGGATCTCAATACACCACAAAAAGACATGGGCCATGTCTCCATCCTCCGACTGACATCACCAGCAAGTGGGTATGCCTTTAAGACCAAGCCTATACAATCTAGAGGGGGTCCAATAAAATCTATGTAAAATCTTGAATTGCATAAGGTGCACCCTTGCATCTCTAGATGCAGACTTTATGTTTTTTTAGAATCCTAGCCCACACTCCCTCCTCCAACACCAAGTTGAAATCTTTCTCCCATAATCTCTTGACAGAAGTTAAAGCTACATCCCCCAGACTCTGAATTAGCAGGTAGTAATACACTGATGCCTCATGACCTTTTCCAGAAGCAGTAATCACCATTCCCAGAGTATCTGCCACTTTAGGGGGGTTTATGCTACTCCCAAAATAGTACAGAGCAGGTGGTGCAGTTGTAAATACCTAAAAAACTAGGATCTGGGAATCCCAAAATGCTGAACCAAATTTTCAAAAGATCTCAACACTCCACTCTCATATAGGTCACTGAGAGTATTAACCTCCCTCACAATCCATTCTGACCAGCAGAAAGGGGATTAATACATAATTGTGGGTTCTGTCATATGCTCGAGGCAACATTTAAATAAATGTCTGAGTTAAACACTCTGGACACTTTCGTCCATACCGTGTGCAAATGCGAGATAACAGGGTGTAACTTAACTTCTCCGATTAGTTTGATAGAAAGGCTTTGCCATGACGAGATAGGGGTAAGAACTTCCTGTTCCATACAAAACCAGGGAGGGTCTCTCTCAGGTGGAAGTGACCAATGAGCCAAATGTCTGTGACCGAATGCATAATAATTAAACAAAATCTTGGGTAGGACTAGCCCACCTTTGTCAATCGGCCTATGTAACTTTTTGAAATGTAATCTGGGACATTTACCATTCCAAATGAAGGACTTTGCTATGCTATCAAATTGCTTGAAATAAGAGAGGGGACATCTACAGGGAGAGATTGTAGCAGGTAGTTAAATTTTGGAATACAATTAATTTTAATAACATTAACCTTCCCAATCATAGATAAATGTAATGAAGCCCACCTGCCCACATCGCTCGAAAACCTTTTTATTAAGGGGTCAAAAGTAACTAACTAAATCACACAAATTTGCTGGGAATAAAATACCCAAATACTTAATGCCCTGTCTGGGCCACTGGAAGGTGCCCGGCTGAAAAGCCGTTACTGGACAGTACGCTGTCAAAGCCAAAGCTTTAGATTTAGACCAACTGACTCTGTATTCTGAGAACTTAGAAAAGGAATTAATAATTCTGTGGAGGCAAGGCACAGATCTAGAAGGGTCGGAGATGAATAATAAAATATCATCTGCATAAAGCAAAAGCTTATGCACCACACCTCCCGCCATCACGCCTGGAAAATCATCCTCCTTTCTTATTGTGGCTGCTAATGGTTCCAGGGCAAGACAGAACGATAATGGGGAAAGAGGGCAACCCTGTCAGGTGCCCCTATTCAGAGTAAAATAATCTGAAATTAATCCATTTTTTTGTACCGCTGCTAACGGGTATCTTTAAAGTAACTTAATCCATCCAATAATCGTACTCCCAAACCCATACATTTCCAAAATCTTAAAAAGATAATCCCATTCTACCACATCAAACGTCTTTTTGGCATCAAGTGAGATGGCAGCGACCGGAGTCTGATCATTCACCATTGACCACATGATATTGATGAAATGCCTAATGTTATCAGAAGAGCTGCGGCCCAGAATAGACTCTACCTAATCTATATGTATAAGAGATGTCATAACTTTACTTAATCGATTAGCCAAAATTTTTGACAATATTTTAACGTCTAGCTGGATCAGGGAAATTGGACGGTAACTCTTACACTCGCTTGGATATTTGTCCTTTTTAAGAATCAGACTGATCCGGGTTTGTGTCATGGTTGGCGGAAGCTTTCCATTCTTTAATGAATCCATATAAACTTTAGCAAAAGTGGAGCCAGTTCTGTAGCATAAGATCTAAGGAGCCTTCCCTGGAGGCAAGGTCTTAATTACCTTGCCAAGCTCCTCCAAAGTTATCTCAAACTCAAGAGAATTTTTTTGCTCAGTCGTCAGTGTAGGGAGTTCTAATGGTTCCACAAAGTTTCTAATATCCTCTTTATTAGACGGGTCAATTCTCTGAGGCCATTAAATGACATTTGGTGCTTCGGTTCTGCCTCGGCACTTTTAATATTCCCTTCCAATTCCATGAGTTCTTGTTTTTTGGATGTTTTGGTGAATGAGGCATACTGTATGATCCGGCCCCTAAGAACTGCCTTAAGTGCCTCCCAAGCCACGCTTACCGAGGATACTGAGGACCAGCTGGTCTCCATATAGACATTAATTTCAGCCTTTAACATTTGTTGCAATTCAAGATTTTGCAAAAGGGATACATTAAAGCACCAACTATATAATTTCCTTTTATCCATATGTGGCAACACCTCTAAACACACCAGGGCATGATCTGAGACTAAAATGTTTCCAATTGAGCAATCAACAACAGATGAAATGACTTAGATATATAAAAAAATATGTTCTAGAGTAAATCTTATGGACTGATATATAGTCCCTCCCAGAAGGTTCAAAAGTCTCCAAATTTCTGTAAGACCAATATTTTTACACATCCTGTGAAGCATCAATGTTGCTCTAGGGGACTTGCACACTTTTGCTTCACTATGATCAAGGACTGAGTCCATCAAAAGATTAAAGTCTCCTCCCAATATTATATCATGAGGAGTCCCAGCGGCTTGCAACATCCCTTCAAGATCTATAAAAAAGCCCTGATCATCAACGTTAGGTGCATAAATATTAGCCAAAATCATCCTTTACCCCTGAATTTCTGCTAAAACAATAATGACTCTTCCTAATTTATCATTAATCTGTTTGAGACATTTGAATTGTAGATGTTTACTTATCAATGTAATGACTTCCCTGCTCTTACTTGAGCCAGCACTATAGAAAACATGCCCACCTCATATCCTCCCAAATTTTTCAGCTTCCTGCAGAGAAAGATGCATTTCTTGAAGAAACACTATATCATATTTCTTACGCTTAAGAAGAGAAATAACCTTCCTTCTTTTTATGGGGTGCCCCAACCCATTCACATTCCATGTGGAGAGAGACAATCCACTCATATTAAAATTTGACATTTTGACATATAAGAAAAAATAGATAGTGTGTCAAAAACAAGATTATAAAGAACACGTTCCAACATTAGTGCAACAATCAAAGCCCGAACATCCCCCAGAACAAAACAAACAGAAAAAAGGAAAACGTGCACATTAAACCCACGCACGACAGTGCCATGTGGCATCCGTCCCTCCAAACTCAAACAGTCCATGTACGCCTACGATAACCCCTGCGACAACTTTGCCATTGGATTGCTCAAGTCCGGTGTTTCTATACAAATTTTGTGAGACAGAATTACACAGCAAAAGATAATCTATAAAACAAACTCCAGCCGATAGGTGGAATAAGCACAAAGAGCATGTAGATTCATCCATAAAACTGTCCTGAAGGTGTGATACTCTACTAAATAAACTCCAGCCAATAGGTGGAACCAGCAAAAAAGAACATGCAGATTCCTCAAACAGTCAAGCAAATGTTCAGTGAGCTGGTCCACTCGGCTGCAATATGAATGCAATCAGATGGCTTACTCCCTCCAATGACTTTGCAAGAAATACTCCACAAAACGAACTCCAGCCAATAGAAGGAATAAGCACAAAGAGCATGTAAATTCATCTGTAAAACTGTCCTGAAGGTGTGTTACTCTACAAAATATACTTCAGCCTCTAGGCGGAACCAGCACAAAAAGTGCGTGTAGATTCCTCAAACAGTTAAGCGAATGTTCAGTGAGCCGGCCTACTCAGCTGCAATGTGAGTACAACAAGATGACTTACTCCATTGACTTTATGAAGGACATCGCTTGCTGTGGGCATGTGAATGTTTTACAGCCATCCTTAGCATCTATTCTCAATTTTGCCAGGAATATCAGTGCAAAAGCGACCTGCCGTTGATGTAAAAGTTTCTTGCATTCCATGAATTGATTTTGTTTCGAAAATTTGAAAATGCTGTGGTTCTTCCAAGAAAGCCTTCCTTTACTCCTCGACTCGGGTAATACAAGATCTTTATCGGATGATCTCAGAAATTTGGCCAGAATTGATCGGGGCCTGTCTTCCTCCGCAGATCACTAAGCAGGAACCCTGTGAGCTCGCTCGATTTCCAGCTTATGGCCTGCTATGTCGAGCAGATTTGGAAGGAGCCCATCCAGGAATTTCACCATATCCTGTCCCTCTACTCCCTCAGGAACTCCGACGATACGGACATTATTCCGCCAGCTATGGTTCTCCATGTCCTCCAACTTCTCCCAGACACGCTCCAAATCCACCTTGGTCACTAGCGGATTAGCAGATAATTCCCTCTCTGATGACTCCAGGTAATCGATCTGTTTTTTGACATCCCATACTCTTGTAACCACATCAGTGAACTTCACCTCCATGGCAGTGATCGATCGATGTATCACAGCAAGATCCTCCAAGTCAGCAACGACCTTCATCAGCATTGCCGACATGTTCAGCATCTCTCGCCACGTTTCCTGTACCTCCCCGACTAAGTCGTCTCCCAGGCTTGTGGCCTGCTCGGGGGCATCAGCTTGAGCATGTAAGTGTCTTTTAATGTCTCCAGAGCACGAGGATTTTGAATTATTAGACGTATTGTCCTCCTAGAACAGTTATGGAACAGAGTGTATCGAATCTCACCGGTTTATGTCATTAAAAGTATTAAAACTAGCAAAATGCGCAGAGCTCGCCGTTCACACATCCGATCCTCGCAAGCCGTCACGTGACTCAACCATTTGGGAACAGAACAGATTATTCCTTTCATCTGTTCTTCAAAATATAATCAAGTGTGTTTCATCAAGCACGCATCTTTGTGTCTAACAGTATATCTTGTCTTAGTTTGCCCGCCACAGTGGCGGCAGATGAGCAAAATTACCCGCCACTGCTCAAAAAGTACCCACATTTTCTGAGGGCAGTTGAATGTTACAACTTTTTACATACATGAATTTTGACTAAATACAGTTATTGGCACAGTTATATAGTTTGGGTACAACATGTGCGCCCAAACTTTTTTTGACAGATGTAAACGCAGGCTTGTTTGTTGTCAACTATGCTACAGTTGCATTTAGTTTACATTCACATTTTAGGTCTGTAATAAGGCATTTTTGGAAAATGTATTTGTATATATTTGGCTGCTGTTTAAGAATCCTTAAAGGAATAGTTAACCTTAAAATGAAAATTCTCTCATCATTTACTCACCCTCAAGCCATCCCAGATGTGTATGACATTCTTCTGCTGAACAAAAATGAAGATTTTTAGAAGATTATCTCTGAAATAATAATGAAATATAATGAAAGTGAATGGGTACCAAAACTTTGAAGGTCCAAAAGCACATAAAGGCAGAATAAAAGTAATCCATATGACTCCAGTGGTTAAATCCACATCGTCAGAAGCAAAATGATAGGTGTGGGTGAGAAACAAATAAATATTTTAGTCCTTTGTTTACTGTAAATCTCCACTTTCACTTCCACATTCTTCTTTTGTTTTTGCTGATTCATATTCTTTGTGCATATCCCCACCTACTGGGCAGGAAAGAGAATTTATAGTAAAAAAAGGACTTATATATTTATCTTTTTCTCACCCATGTTTATCAAATCACTTCTGAGGACATGGGTTTAATCAGGCGGGCAGGAAATAGCTGTTTAGCAGGTCCCCGCTAGCCCCTGCTTGTAGATTCTGAAACTACACCCTCCGGTGCTTAAGAGCATGTTTCCCCATATACGGCTATTCAAAAATAACCATGAATTATGATGACAAATTTTTTTGGCAGGCTGATAAAAGCATGAAATTTACTTGTTTTTCCCCGTCTCATACTATTGACGTCACAGCTGATGCATGAGCTTGAAAGCACCAGCCAAGCTCGAGCACCAACTCATGTGACGTTAGAAACAAACTTAATTTGCATTCTTGTTTGACAGACAGCAATAGACAACAATAAGACACGTTTACTACATTTCACGTGAATATCTTGTAATCAAATAAACAAACAGTAACTCTTGATTTTGCAGTCTTGTGTCATGGTTATTTAAACTATATTGATTATAGCAGAGTGTTAAAAACCAAACAGCAGCGTGTTAAAAACCACATAGTGAATTAATTTGTAATGCATAATTCATGATACATCAATCTGGAATGATGCCATTTTTAAGTAATTGTTAGGTCAATCATTTAACTCTTATCTTTTATTTTTAGAAATCAAGGAGATCTTAAATACTATTGAAATTAAATATTATAAAATAGAATTAATAGTATTTGTTTTAATGTACACCTGCTGTGAATGATCATTACAGAAGGTCAGTAATAAGAGAAAAATTTAATTAGTATAAACATGATAGTGGCTGGCAGGATTGGACGATTTATGTATTTTATTTTGCATTGAAAGCTGACATGCCAATGTGTGCTGCTTTTAATTGTGCTTATCACCACTCTACAGGGTCTGGTATAAAACTCCATCGGTAAGACATTTAATTAATTATTAACGCGCGCACTTTGTGCTGTGAGGACGTCATTTTTCTGCGGCAGTAGAGCAAGTCACGTCACAACTGGTGCTAAGATGGCTATTTCCAGGGTACCCTGTGCCAACTGAGCAACGCAATAGATATGAATGGGAATGCTAACTGATAGCTCTATCCAGGTATTTTAGAGCTCCTTGGGTTTAACCATTGGAGTCTTGTGGATTAATTTTTATGCTGCCTTTATATGCTTTTTGGAGCTTCAAAATTTAGTGCCCCTTAATTGAATTGTGTGGACCAACAGAGCACATATTTTCTTCTAAAAATCTTCGTTTTCAGAAGAAAAAAGGCATACATCTGGGATGTCATAAGGGTGAGTAAATGATGAGATCAATTTTCATTTTTGGGTGAACTATCCCTTTAAAGAAGACTACGGGAGATCTTTAAAGGCAAAACTCTAATGTGAAAATTGATTTGTGGGCCAGATTTAAAGATAAACTAGTGACTCATCAACTATTAATCCTGGTTACTTTCATAATCTCTGTTCCCTGATGGAGGGAACGAGACGTTGTGTTGATGTAGTGACACTAGGGGTCACTCTTGGGAGCCCCAAACACCTCTGCTTTTTGAAAAAAGGCCAATGGGAATTGGCGAGTGGAATTTGCATGCCACTCCCCTGGACATATGGGTATAAAAGGAGCTGGTATGCAACCACTCATTCAGGTTTTGTGCTGAGGAGCCGAAACAAGGTCCCGGCCATTTCAGCGGGTAGTTCAGTGTTGTGGCAAGAGGGACACAACGTCTCATTCCCTCCATCAGGAAACGGAGGTTACGAAAGTAACCAGGACATTCCCTATCTGTCACTCACTTGACATTGTGTCGATGTAGTGACACTAGGGGTCCCTATACAAAATGCCACATCTAGCTGAACTGTGTTATGTGGACTGGCGGTGCGAAATGGGCAGACCGCTGTGTGCCTCATAGCCAGCGCACCAGGCCGTCACGTAACCTCCCCCAGTGCTCTTATGAGCGCCGAACGGTCCTTCGGGAACAAGTTGACTGCCCAACAAATAGGGACAGGCTAGCCCAGCCATGGCCTCTTTTCCTGTTTTTTTCTCCCCAAAAAGAGTGGAATTTGTTAACCGACTGGGGGCCATAAATGTCTATGTCAGGGGGGTGTCACTCCAAAGGAGAAGACACCGCGGAGACCACACCCCGCACAGAGAACGGGGGGGGTATTTTGAGTGGAAATACGTCACATGGTCTTACCGAGTCTTGTTGGAAGTATGTCATGTGGAGAAGTCGCATGGTAGGTCCTACCCAAGGGGGGAGGAGTTTCTACAAACATGGTGACCGGGAGCAGAGGGGCCTCTGCCCAAGGAAGACTCAGTTTACCGACAGGGAAACGATTTAGCAGAAGATATCACAAGGGGTCACCTACGGTAAACCAGCACATGTGGAGCACCTACCCCAGTACAGGGCCTAATTAGCACATGTACTGGGCTGGCAGCGAGTTTCTCCAAAACTCGTCTGCCACAGGGCTAAGGAGGAAAGTCATCTAGGGATCACAGCTTGTGAACACGACTGGGAGTCAAAAGCACATGTCTTCACCTCAAGGGAGGGGAAAGGCACTATGCGCAAGCGATACACCTGGCCAGCTGTCCCGGAACTTACCTGCTCGTACCTGACAATACACGGGACGAAACCGGCTCAACCCAGAGATTGTAGAACCTCGCAAAGGTGTTGGGTGTTGCCCAGCCCACTGCTCTGCAGATGTCTGCCAAAGATGCGCCACTGGTCAGGGCCCAGGAGGCCGCTACACTCCTAGTAGAGAGGGCTCGTAACCCCACGGGGGGCGGCACATCCTGAGCGTGATATGCCATCACGATGGCGTCAATGACCCAGTGGGCGATCCTCTGTTTGGAGACAGCGCTTCCTTTCCGCTGTCCACCAAAGCAGACAAAGAGCTGCTCAGAGCTTCTAAAAATCTGCTTGTAATCCAAATAGATGCGTAAAGCACACACTGGACACAGCAACGGGTTGGAAAGCGCGAGCCACGCGTCCAAACTCCGGGCGAGGAGGACCATGGGGACAATCGTGTCAGACATACCAGTGGGAGAGGCCTCGCGGCGGGGTGGAGCCTGAGGCGCCACCATAAGATTGGTCGAGGAGGGGGGAGGAGGAATATCGTACCCGCACTCCGTCGGAACCAACCCGGTGTGGGCTTGTGAAACAAAAATGAAACAAAAGATTATCCTCCCGGCCCTCCACTGGGGGATGGAGTGGTCTGTCTACCAGCTCCATAGAAGTGGGTCTCCTCATCCCTGGGTCGCCCGTCTCAGGGCGCTTCGAAGCCTTCCTTGGGTTCTTGGCGGCCGGCCGTGAGACGGGTGGCATCTGCTTCCTGCGGTGGGCTGAACGCCGGGGCCGGGCTGTGGGGGCGGGCTGTGGCGGAGCCGGTGCTGATGCTGCAGGAGGACGCCCTTGGCGACGAGCAGACGGGGTGCGGGGTCTTGAGCCGCGCTGGGGCAGGATGTGTTGAATAGCCTCCGTCTGCTGCTTCACCACCAAGAACTGCTGGGCAGAGTCCTCAAAGGTGTCGCCGAACAGGCCAACCTGGGAAATGGGGGCGTCAAGGAACCATGCCTTGTCAGCCTCTCTCATCTTGACCAGGTTGAGCCAAAGGTGGTGCTCCTGGACCACCAGGGTGGACATCGCCTGCCCGAGAGACCGCGCCATGACCTTCGTCACCCGGAGACCGAGGTCGGTCGCCGAGCGCAGTTCCTGCATCAATCCCGGGTCAGAACTACCCTAGTGCAGCTCTTTTAGCGCCTTGGCTTGGTATACCTGCAGGAGATCCATGGCGTGCAGGGCGGAGGTGGCTTGTCCAGTGACACCGTAGGCCTTAGCCATCAGAGACGACGTAAACCTACAGGCCCTGGACGGGAGCTTCGGGAGCCCGAGCCAGGTAGTGGCGCTCTGCGGGCACAAGTGCACCGCGAGCGCCTTATCCACCTGGGGGATCACCGAATACCCCTTAGCCGCCCCACCATCGAGGGTAGTGAGAGCGGGGGAGCTGAAAGATCGGGATCGGGTAGTAAAAGGTGCCCCCCACGATCTTGTCAGCTCCTCATGCATTTCCGGGAAGAAAGGGACCAGGCGGGGCATTCTCTGCACTCCACGGGTGCAGAGGGGGAGAAGCCACTGAAATGTGCCATAAATCCAGCAGTTTGAGGTAAACAGTAGGGAGAAATTGAATTCAGTGCACTGAATGCAACCGCTCGGCTCCGAAGAGAAAATCTGAATGAGTGGTTGCATACCAGCTCCTTTTATACCTGTATGTCCGGGGGAGTGGCATGCAAATCCCACTCACCAATTCTCATTGGCCTTTTTTCAAAAAGCAGAGGTGTTCCCAAAAGTGACCCCTTGTGTCACTACATCGACACCACGTCGAGTGAGTGACAGATAGGGAAACACTGTCGGCAGGTATCACCCTCACTGTTTACTAACACACTCCCTCGCCCTCTCTAGTGTGGAAACGATAAATGATGGAAGTTTTCATGTAGTGGAGCTGGTGGCAAAAGATCAGTCTCTGTCTCTCTCCATTGATGGAGGCAGCTCCAAATCCATTACTACTGCCAACAATCCCAGCCCAGTACCCAGCCCTGCTCCGCTTTACGTTGGTGGTATGTAATATCTTAACATTTCAACTGTAATATCTCAATAATTTTCTTAATAATCTTCTTAAATAACAATCTGTTCTCCCCTCAGGAATTCCTCTGCAGTCTGGAATGGCCTCTTTGCATCAGGGCTCTGGGAGAAACGGCTCTAGTTTCCACGGCTGTATCAGAAACCTCTATATTAATGACAAGCTCCAGGACCTCACCCAGTTCTTGCTGCAGGAGGGGGTGGTGCCAGGCTGCCAGCCATGCCAGCGGAGTGTGTGCGCTCATGGGCAGTGCCACGCTACCGGTCACTCATCCTTCAGCTGTGAGTGTGAGGCAGGGTGGACTGGGCAGCTGTGCAACCAGCAGATCAACAATCCATGTGATGGGAACAAGTAAGAGGATAAAAAATGCAAACACATCCACATTCTTTCATCCTGTTTATTTTTATCTATCTGTGCTTTAGTGGAAGGTAAGTTACAAAGTCAGGGTTCCTATGCTTTTTGACCTGTGAATTTTCACAATTTTTCCATGACTTTTCCAGTCGTTGGTGATAAAAATAATTCTCTAATGAATCATGATTCATAAACTGAACATTAAAATGGCTTCCAAGTTTTGCTCTACGTAAGAACTATATCCAGCCGATTAAACATTTAAAGCACAGATAGAGAAAATGCATACTTAGTATACTGTTAGTATACTAAGTTTAAATAGTATACTTTAGTATACTCTTTAGAGAAATGTCAGTGTTCTTTAAATATTTTATTAATTTCAGTCACTTTTCCAGGCCTGGTAAATGCAATTAATATTATTAATATTTTCTGGTTTTCCATGATGGTGGGAACCCTGCAAGGGTTTCTGTCTTTTTTTGTTGGTCTATAAAATGCTTTGTACTTAAAGTGCTATGTACACACTCTTGTTTTGTGTGTCTGTCTGTCTTAGATGTATCCATGGTTCCTGTCTACCAATAAACTCGTACTCGTATAGCTGTCGCTGTCATCCAGGCTTCGCAGGTGTATTGTGTGATGAAGAGGAACAGATGAGTCCCTGTCAGTACATAGCGTGTAAACACGGGCGCTGTCGCGTGTCTGGGCTGGGGAAAGCCTATTGTGAGTGCAACAGCGGCTACACAGGGCAAAGCTGTGATAAAGGTATGACACGTTCACATAAAGTGATTGTTTTACCAATTATCTGATACTCAATTAGTCAGCTGTGCTTAAAGTTGCTATAAGCGATTTTAGACATTCTGGAACTTTCACCAGACTAGACGTTTAATTAGCCATGCCCCCTCTTTACAGAGACAGGTGTGATATTTAATGGCACCTATTTAATTGATATCTGACAGGTAATAGAGGCGTTTTCTGCATGTCATTTAATAAAAAAATTAACTTACAGCACCTTTAATATTGCAACCTGCTTTTGCATGTCACCAGTGTCCTAACAGCCTTTAAATGCTCATTTGCGTAATGTGTTTTTAGTGCGGTTGTTTTGTTAAAAAATGCTAACCCTGCAGGGAAATAATCTTGGACTGTTATTATTGTTATTATTAAACTAACGTTCATTTTTAACCTTCCTGAAACTTTCAAGCTGTTACTGAAAGCGGTGTGGACCCCACTCAGGTCCGCCAGGTGAGGGGTGTGTGCATGTGTGTGTTCAGCATTTTTGGCAGAGATTCATCTCAAATTTCCTCCCTTCTTTAACCACTAATTAATCTTAAGCTTGAGGTGCACTTATGTTCCTTATGCCCCCTACAAGCATGTTTTTCTTTTTTCTTTTCTTTTTCTAATTTTATTCTGTGTGTTTTCTTAGGGTCACCTTTCAGTTTCTCATGAAAAATATAGTGGCCAGATTATTATTGATATAATGAACCTAATATTGTGAGCAAGTGCTCAATCATTTTCTCTCTCTCTCTGTAGAGATGGCGTGTCGGGGGGAACGGGTCCGAGATCACTATCAGACGCAGCAGGGCTACGCAGCATGCCAAAGCACAGAGAAGGTCTCCCGTTTAGAGTGTCGGGGCAGCTGTGGGGACAGGACCTCCTGCTGCGCCCCCCTCCGCAGCAAACGCAGGAAATACACCTTCCAATGCACAGATGGATCCTCTTTTGTACAGGAGGTGGAAAAGGTTGTCAAGTGTGGCTGCACAAAATGTCCATCCTAAATAATGAAAAAGAAGAAATACATACTTACCCCCTCTTCTCCCCTCGCTTTCTTCTTGATTGATGTCCCCTGTTTTTGTTTCATCTTTTTTTGTCAGTGTTGGACTAATGTTTTTTTTTTTTTTTTTTCTGCAAAGGAGATAATGGATTACTGTAAGATAAAGAACAAATTTATTTTTTATTATGAAGTGGAAAAAAAGACAAAAAATAGATTTTAGAGGGTTTTTTTTTTTTTTTTTTTTTTGCCATCATTTCAGGAATTGTGACCTTTTAAATTCCTTATTTGCAAAATCACCTCAGTCAAGAATGGCAAGCAAGCACACCCTGTTGACATATTTCACTTTTTTGTGACATTCTTTTACGTGGTTTTCTGGACTGCCACTAACTAATTTCACCTGGACTTTAAGGTGAGATACAGTATCACCATGGAGACTGCAAGGGGATTTCCCTCCACTTTTTGACAGTGTACCTCTTCAAGCACACACAATCATAACTGCTTCCATTCACGCACATACAATTTTGCACACCTCAACCACTAGGTGTACACAGATGATCTCTTCAAGCATATACACACACTTACACACACATGCACACCCTCATCTGACTCACTTTATAAACCATTTGTATTTATTGTATCAAAAATACTGTCACATTACTTATATTCGGTATAGTCCTTCTTTTCCCTGGAGTTACAGTTGGAATTTCTTAATATATATTAATTTATATTCGTCCTTTTACTGATTTAAATTACTCCTAGCTTACTGAGTAGGATAACTAACATTGTGTCTCCTTCATTCGGTTGGTTTGACCAATGGGACTGTTGTATTTACCATAAAAAAGAAAATGTAAAAAAAACAAGCAAACAAACAAACAAAAAACTTAGTGGTGTTATAAATCTTCAAATGTCAAGTGAAAACCTTGTATATTTTTGTTGAATCTCCTAAAAAAATGTGTATGGTGACACAGATGTGCTTTATACTAGAGTTTAAATGTATAGTTAAAATTTCCCCATGTATTCTGTATAGACTGCACACCATAGTTAAAAAAAAAAATAACAGTAGCGACGATAGCCATCAATAAACCTCTTTGTAAAAAGTTCTCCTCGCAAATCCTTTTTAAATGATACAAATAGAAAAAAAACTGTGACATTTTTCTAAATGATACTACTTTGTTTACCACTCTGTTTCCCCAATGTTAACATATTGCTGCTAAATTGGTATTGTAGACTTTGGATGATGATGCTGATGTTTATTGTAGAGGACGTTGCTCATACATTGATGAGCAAATTGTTTTACTGACCTATGAATAAAGATGTCCCAGCCCTTGACAAGCTTGTTCCTCTGTATGCAGCGCTTACGCAGTCTCCAAACACAAATTATGATGACATGCTCAGCCAAAATCACACACACAACAGATTACACAATCAGACTGGCAAAACTTCTGATTTGCCGTTAATCATTGTGAAAATATTTTAAGATAAAATAAAAGATAAAGATAGTTCCTCACTGTCAAGCTACTAAGGGGCACACACAATTAAAATATTAAATAAAATTGATCCGATATTTATTTCTGCAAACAACTGATAAACACAATTCTAGTCTGTGTGTGTGTGTGTCTATATATATATATATATATATATATATATATATATATATATATATATATATCTCACCACATATGGTCAAAGGCAAGCACAGGAACACACTGATTTGACAACGTTCTTACTTGTTACCGGCAGGTGGCGACAAAGTTCACTCATTACTTCATGTCTATTCTCTTATGCTGCTTCTGCTCATGTAGAATCAGAATCAGAATCAGCTTTATTGCCAAGTATGCTTACAAATACAAGGAATTTGTCGTGGTGACAGGAGCTTCCAGTGTACAACAATACAAAAACAATACAAAAACAGCAAGACATAGATAAGAATAAAATAAAATAAATAGTTATACACATACATACATACACACACAGACACACACACATACAGGTGCATCTCAATAAATTAGAATGTCGTGGAAAAGTTCATTTATTTCAGTAATTCAACTCAAATTGTGAAACTCGTGTATTAAATAAATTAAATGCACACAGACTGAAGTAGTTTAAGTCTTTGGTTCTTTTAATTGTGACGATTTTGGCTCACATTTAACAAAAACCCACCAATTCACTATCTCAAAAAATTAGAATATGGTGACATGCCAATCAGCTAATCAACTCAAAACACCTGCAAAGTTTTCCTGAGCCTTCAAAATGGTCTCTCAGTTTGGTTCACTAGGCTACACAATCATGGGGAAGACTGCTGATCTGACAGTTGTCCAGAAGACAATCATTGACACCCTTCACAAGGAGGGTAAGCCACAAACATTCATTGCCAAAGAAGCTGGCTGTTCACAGAGTGCTGTATCCAAGCATGTTAACAGAAAGTTGAGTGGAAGGAAAAAGTGTGGAAGAAAAAGATGCACAACCAATCGAGAGAACCGCAGCATTATGATTGTCAAGCAAAATCGATTCAAGAATTTGGGTGAACTTCACAAGGAATGGACTGAGGCTGGGGTCAAGGCATCAAGAGCCACCACACACAGACGTGTCAAGGAATTTGGCTACAGTTGTCGTATTCCTCTTGTTAAGCCACTCCTGAACCACAGACAACGTCAGAGGCGTCTTACCTGGGCTAAGGAGAAGAAGAACTGGACTGTTGCCCAGTGGTCCAAAGTCCTCTTTTCAGATGAGAGCAAGTTTTGTATTTCATTTGGAAACCAAGGTCCTAGAGTCTGGAGGATGGGTGGAGAAGCTCATATCCCAAGTTGCTTGAAGTCCAGTGTTAATTTCCACAGTCTGTGATGATTTGGGGTGCAATGTCATCTGCTGGTGTTGGTCCATTGTGTTTTTTGAAAACCAAAGTCACTGCACCTGTTTACCAAGAAATTTTGGAGCACTTCATGCTTCCTTCTGCTGACCAGCTTTTTAAAGATGCTGATTTCATTTTCCAGCAGGATTTGGCACCTGCCCACACTGCCAAAAGCACCAAAAGTTGGTTAAATGACCATGGTGTTGGTGTGCTTGACTGGCCAGCAAACTCACCAGACCTGAACCCCATAGAGAATCTATGGGGTATTGTCAAGAGGAAAATGAGAAACAAGAGACCAAAAAATGCAGATGAGCTGAAGGCCACTGTCAAAGAAACCTGGGCTTCCATACCACCTCAGCAGTGCCACAAACTGATCACCTCCATGCCATGCCGAATTGAGGCAGTAATTAAAGCAAAAGGAGCCCCTACCAAGTATTGAGTACATATACAGTAAATGAACATACTTTCCAGAAGGCCAACAATTCACTAAAAATGTTTTTTTTATTGGTCTTATGATGTATTCTAATTTTTTGAGATAGTGAATTGGTGGGTTTTTGTTAAATGTGAGCCAAAATCGTCACAATTAAAAGAACCAAAGACTTAAACTACTTCAGTCTGTGTGCATTGAATTTATTTAATACACGAGTTTCACAATTTGAGTTGAATTTCTGAAATAAATGAACTTTTCCACGACATTCTAATTTATTGAGATGCACCTGTACATACTTACACACATACGTAGTGCAATCTAATACAAATCTGTTATCTGTAGTTTTTTGAGACTGAATCAGCTGGTTTTCTTTTGTAGCCACATACAGTTGTGGAGTTTGAACCTTCATGTATATCTTCCGTCAGAATCCGTTTGTATTTTAAAAACAGTGATTCTAAGAATTTTGACAGAAATTCCCTTTTCATATATATAGCCTATATCTTTGAATATGCCTAGTTTAATATACAAACAGGCCTGTAGCGTTGGTGAAAAACACTACTCCTAGGGGATTTATGTGACAGGCACCAAACGTGGCCAACATCATGCCAAGACACTGAAGATGCTAAATTGCGAACTGATATTTTATATATCGAATGGTGTTGCCATGGCAAGGCGATTACATTTATGGTGAAAAATGAGAAACAGGAAGTGCTTATATCTTCGGCGTGCATTGTGTGATTTAGATCAAAATTGAGATTTATATTTGGTATTGGGGGCTGATCACATGGATGTGACTATTGTGGGGCACGGTCATAGTGCCACCAACTGGCAGCAGGAAGTGTGGCACTTTTTACTGACTTTGGAGTAGCACTCTAATTTTTACCTGAATTGCTTCAAACTTGTTTAAAATAATGTCAGGACAATGCTGATGTGAAATTGGTAAAGATTTATTGATATCTTTTATAATGTTGCCATGGCAACACATTGAATGTTATTATTCCTTTCTTTATATATTAGGTGTGTTTTGAGGCACTTGGAATGCTTAATTTACATGACATTTAGCACACACATCAGAGTTGTTAACCATTAGGGCTGGGCAAAAGTTCACATGGGGGGGGGGGGGGGGGGTCGTGGGGAGGCTCTGTTTTGCCCCCTGTAAAATATGCATTTTTGGGATGCTCTGTAGCACACCGTTTTTCCAGCTACAGTCTCTAAACTCAGTACATATATAGATCTCATCAAGCCGGACAACTTCGCACTGACAGTCTTAAGCTCCGCCCAACAGGAAGTCAGCCAGGAAGTAGGTATAACTTGGTCATGCTTGGTCTGATCAGCTTCAAATTGTGAATGGTTACCAATGGGCCATTCCTGGTTACACCAACATGGCAATTACGAGGCAGACGCTGTATTCATTTACACAGATTTATATGTTATAGAAACACGGTTATGTTTGTGAAAATGTACAATGAATTGCTTCATGTGTACTGAAATATACTGGCATAACTTGTACAATGGTAGTATATTTAGGTGTCATTTTCTTGTACACATGATCAATCAATGTTCCATTTTCAGTGGTAGCTTCTTTGACACACTGAACATAGCCTAGGTTTGCCATCAGTGTAGACATTGTGTGTGTTTTCAATTCATCATGGTTCGAATCACCAATTAAAAAGATATTATCTGACATATTGTTTAATGTATTGCAGAGTTTGGTAATATATTTTTGAAACAAAGATAAGCGATATTGTGGTGGCCTGTAAATAACAACTATGATTATATCAAGTTTGTTGAGTTGACATACTATGCACTCTATGTTAACATTGGGAATGTCCTAAATATTGTAATCATTATTAGTTCTACAGTATATATCAACACCACCATGTTTTTGGTGTCATGTTTTGTTAGGTCATTTTTGGTGTCATGTTTTGTTTTGTTTTGTCATGTTTTTAACTGAGTTTAACAGAGGGTTGTCTGTACTGTAAGCAAAACAACGTGGAGCACTGTGAAAGTGGTAGCCTTCAATGCAAGTGGATTCACTTGATATATTTGCAGGCATCCATGTCTCTGTTACAGCTATACAGCTATAATTATAGGATTGGACTGAAGCCGTTAAATTTAGCAAATGGCAGTGTAAACCCTGAACATTCATTATGAAAATTTAAAAAGATTTGTTGGTGTTATGTGGTGAAAAATTATAAAGTTCAAACTGTGGCATTGCGTTGATACATTCTTGGATGTTGTTTTTGCAATAAATTGCTTTATCAGCAAAATCTTGAATGATCAACCCACTTAAAGTCTTGACTTGACTTAAAGCAACATTTGCCTGTCCAGCTGCAAAAATATTTGTTTAGTGATATGACTGCTTATGACAGTTAATCCTTGCACTTTGTGTACAATGCAAGCACATACAGGGCTCCAGACTAAAAAAATGACTTAGGAGACATTGGCTCCTAAACTGAAACATTAAGGAGCCAAATGGCTGTTTTTAGTCGCCAAATCACAGAATTGCTCGATTTAGATTGCTGTTCAGAAACAAGATATACAGCCAAAAAAAATGAAGACAGCTGATAACCCATTAATCGAAGGTTTAATAAACAGGATATATAGTTGAGAAGATAAGTTTGCATTCCCTTTTGTCTCATAAATGTTCACACCCATTTAATAATTTATACAAATATAAGAGATAAAATATTTTTTATTTAGTACTGCTCTTCAGAATCTACATTACAGATATTTACATAAAGTATAGTATGCATATATTAGTGTGTTGTCTTCTTGAGCATCAATGAATGTTTGCACCTTGTGTAATAGTTGTGTGCAAGTCCCTCAATTGTCCTAAGTGTCAAAAGCTTGATTTTATATACAGTGCATCCGGAAAGTATTCACAGCGCTTCACTTTTTCCACATTTTGTTATGTTACAGCCTTATTCCAAAATGGATTAAATTCATTATTTTCCTCAAAATTCTACAAACAATACCCCATAATGATAACGTGAAAGAAGTTTGTTTGAAATCTTTGCAAATTTATTAAAAATAAAAAAACGAAAAAAATCACATGTACATAAGTATTCACAACCTTTGCCATGACACTCAAAATTGAGCTCAGGTGCATCCTGTTTCCACTGATCATCCTTGAGATGTTTCTACAACTTGATTGGAGTCCACCTGTGGTAAATTCAGTTGATTGGACATGATTTGGAAAGGCACACACCTGTCTATATAAGGTCCCACAGTTAACAGTGCATATCAGAGCACAAACCAAGCCATGAAGTCCAAGGAATTGTCTGTAGACCTCCGAGACAGGATTGTATCGAGGCACAGATCTGGGGAAGGTTACAGAAAAATTTCTGCAGCATTGAAGGTCCTACTGTGAACAGTGGCCTCCATCATCCATAAATGGAAGAAGTTTGGAACCACCAGGACTAAAATGAGCAATCGTGGGAGAAGGGCCTTAGTCAGGGAGGTGACCAAGAACCCGACAGTCACTCTGACAGAGCTCCAGCGTTTCTCTGTGGAAAGAGGAGAACCTTCCAGAAGAACAACCATCTCTGAAGCACTCCACCAATCAGGCCTGTATGGTAGAGTGGCCAGACGGAAGCCACTCCTCAGTAAAAGGCACATGGCAGCCCGCCTGGAGTTTGCCAAAAGGCACCTGAAGGACTCTCAGACCATGAGAAACAAAGATTGAACTCTTTCGCCTGAATGGCAAACGTCATGCTTGGAGGAAACCAGGCACCGCTCATCACCTGGCCAATACTATCCCTACAGTGAAGCATGGTGGTGGCAGCATCATGCTGTGGGGATGTTTTTCAGCGCAGGAACTGAGAGATTAGTCAGGATCGAGGGAAAGATGAATGCAGCAGTGTACAGAGACATCCTTGATGAAAACCTGCTCCAGAGCGCTCTGGACCTCAGACTGGGGCGAAGGTTCATCTTCCAACAGGACAATGACCCTAAGCACACAGCCAAGATAACAAAGGAGTGGCTACGGGACAACTCTGTGAATGTCCTTGAGTGGCCCAGCCAGAGCCCAGACTTGAACCCGATTGAACATCTCTGGAGAGATCTGAAAATGGCTGTGAACCGACGCTCCCCATCCAACCTGATGGAGCTTGAGAGGTCCTGCAAAGAAGAATGGGAGAAACTGCCCAAAAATAGGTGTGCCAAGCTTGTAGCATCATACTCAAAAAGACTTGAGGCTGTAACTGGTGCCAAAGGTGCTTCAAAGTATTGAGCAAAGGCTGTGAATACTTATGTACATGTGATTTTATTTTTTAATTTTTTTTAATAAATTTGCAAAGATTTCAAACAAACTTCTTTCACGTTGTCATTATGGGGTATTGTTTGTAGAATTTTCAGGAAAATAATGAATTTAATCCATTTTGGAATAAGGCTGTAACATAACAATGTGGAAAAAGCGAAGCGCTGTGAATACTTTCCGGATGCACTGTATACACAGATCAGTCACAACATTAAAACCACCTGCCTAATATTGTGTAGGTCCCCCTTGTGCCACCAAAACAGCGCCAACCCGCATCTCAGAATAGCATTCTGAGATGATATTCTTCTCACCACAATTGTACAGAGCGGTTACCATAGACTTTGTCAGTTCGAACCATAAATACAATAAACTCTAGAGACTGTTGTGTGTGAAAATCCCAGGAGATCAACAGTTACAGAAATACTCAAACCAGCCCATCTGGCACCAACAATCATGCCACGCTCCAAATCACTGAGATCACATATTTTCCCCATTCTGATGGTTGATGTAAACATTAACTGAAGCTCCTGACCCGTATCTGTATCTTTTCACACACAATACTCTCTAGAATTTACTCCGAATGGTACCAAAAACAAAAAAACATCCAGTGAGCAGCAGTTCTGTGGATGGAAATGCCTTGTTGATGAGAGAGGTCAACCGAGAATGGCCAGACTGGTTCGAACTGACAAAATCTACGGTAACTCAGATAACCGCTCCGTACAATTGTGGTGAGAAAAATATAATCTCAGAATGCTATTCTGAGATGCGGGTTGGTGCTGTTTTGGGGGCACGAGGGGGACCTACATAATATTAGGCAGGTGGTTTTAGTGTTGTGGCTGATCGGTGTGAGTGTGTGTGTGTATATATATATATATATATATATATATATATATATATATATATATATATATAATTGTTTTAAAATATTGCCTTCGTCTTTCTGTGCTGTTACCAGATGGCCCAGACACAGAGACAAAAAGAGTGCAAATTGAATGAAATCCCAGATGCAGTTTATTGTGATACTCCAATCCCAATCAATAATTACCAGAAGGAAAAAAGTGGTACACAGTACGGGACTTTTCATTATCAAGAAGCCCCATATACGCATGGGACTCTTATTTTGAAATGTCTGCACTCCCAGATGTGAGCTCACAGCTGATTCGCAGAGAAAGTGAATCTGATTCAAACTGCTAACCTGAGTTCCTGAGTTCAAACCCTCAGTTCTTTTTGGGTGATTCATGAAAAAGATCCGGTTTAAAAGAGTCATTTGGTCATGACTCTCTTGCGCTGGGTTTGTTGTTGTGTGGTGCAGCAAGCTTGCATAACAGAATGGGTGAAAAGCGGCGCGAAACCGCATGTGAGCGCACACAACCCGACTGTCTCCAATGGCGACTAGAATTTAAATGATTGTCGAAATCAATTATTTTTGGTAGCATTTGCAACAATTTTATTTGCAGTCTGGCAATGCCAACTTTAATGGGAACTGCTTACACAACCCACCCTTGCTGTTAACGCACTTTTCCTCTAAAGTAATTGGAGTGGAATTCATGATGTTTCTTGGTGGTGGTGTACACTTTCAAGTGGTATTCTCAACTTTATCATCACCAAACTGAACAAATACTATGTTCACAATTGTGTTGTTTGTATTAAGGGCCATGCCTGTTACAGTACCACAGACACCATTTACAAGCCCATCAGCGACGTCAATATTTTTTAATTACATGACTCGCACACCTTTACCTAATAGAAACTTTTCCGGTGAACAGGAATTAAATACTTTGGGAAAAGTGTCCCTTTTTAAGTTGCATTTGTCCAGTTTGTTGATTTTTCTCAAAATCCTGAGCCTCTACACAAATGTGGTCTGAGCAATATGCAATTATCTATTTGATGTTATGCTCTTCCACTTGCGTTTTGTTGGGAAATTGTGTAAAGCGGAAGAGGTTTGCCCAGTTTCCCTACTTTTGAGCGTATTTAAGTCATTTATATTTCAGTTCTCTTGGTCCTCTTGGGCTGGACCAAAAAAGAAAATGATACATTTAGTCCCGGTTCGCTTAGCGTTCACACTGGCATTTTTAACACCGAACCTAACGATACAAAACCAAAGGCATCAGGAAAAAGTCACAACCTAATTGGACAGCTTTAATGACGTATATTTTTTTACAGAACTTGCCGATCATCCAAAACAATGCTGGCTGCTGGGCGAAATGCGCTCGTTATATTTATATATGTATATATGGTGGTATTTTTACCAGCTGAGAACAAACGAAGAGCTAATAAAATGTGTAAAGGAGTGAAAACAGCGCTAGGAATTCCTCCGTTACGCACACAAACGAAGATATTCTGCAAGGACAGCTGACGGCGGTTCCGACGCCTGTACCGAACTGTAATGGGCAACATACATAGCTCCTATAATGAGAAGAACCAGGTATGCTTGAGGTCAGTATTTGGCAAATTACTTCCTGTTTTTGGTCCGTTTAGACGTCTTTGGTCCATGTTGCGTTCATATATCAATCGAACCGCACCAGAGTTCGTTTGGAAGCGGACCGAGACCCACTATTCAGGCGGTCTTGGTCCGCTTGTTTGGTGCGCACCAAGGTTCGGATGGCAGCGTTCACACTTGTTCAAATGAACCGCACTAACAGAGCAATCGCACCAGAGTTCGTTTTAATCAAACCAAACCTGCCAAGTGTGAACACACCCAAAGTGATAGTGGGGAACTCTTGCTACGTGTATGCAATCTATTTAATATTTCCGCAAAAGCTGAGTCTTTTTGTCTAACAATGATTGTTAATTCTGACAGTGCAAATGTGCTGTTCCACAAATCCAATGGAGCATTTTGCAAATACAATTGGAAAATAAATCTCCCACAGCAATTATACTAACTTTACCAAATGGAGAGTAGTCACCTGTCTGCCTTATTTGTCTAAGCCTACCATGGACATAGGCTAGTAGGCTGTGGTTTACCATAGAAATGTCATCTATAATCTGTATACGCAAGTCACTAAATACCACACACATTGTTTTTACTTTTTCTTCTCCTAAAGATGTGTAAGGCAATTTTACATCTGTCCCGATTGAAAATGTTCTATGGATGGTCTTGGCACCCAAGTTGAAAGCAGCAATTCCAGTAGGTGCTGTCAACAGAACAGAAACTTTGTCTGGTGCAGTTGCAATTTGGGATAATAATCTGGTCGCTTCATATTGAATAGCTCTGATTAAATATGACTTTCCTGTTCCTGCACCTCCAGTAACAAATACATGGAAAGGATCTGGCTTTTTACCTCTAACTTTCTCTAAGCACCACTCTCTTGATAGAAAATATATTTTTGTTTGGAGTTCAGAGACCTAAATAGATTGAGAGCATCTGATCTACACAAGACATTCAAACTAGATTCAAATCGATTGTTTCATTCATTTTGAATGGATAGATCAGGAATTATATCAACATGCTCATCAAGTTCTTTTGATGAATCTCTAATTTCTTGTTGACATTCTAAGCACACTGACTCCTGCTCAGGACACATCTCACACGTTTGCCAGTTTTCCCTGGCTACATTTTGCAAGGGCCCTACGTCTGCCTGTGACGGGGACCCCTCGTTATTATTATTATTATTATTAATCTTTTCAAAGTTTTCGGTACTTTTGGGGTACTTAACATGCGTGAAAACTCTTGTGGGGGGGGGGGCTCTGTAGCACTACCTAGAACATGGGCCTGTTCGGGGGGGTCTGTAGCACATCCCTTTTGAGCTACAGTCACCAAACTTGGTACACATATAGATCTCATCAAGGGAGCAAAATACACATATTTGGCATGCTTGGATTTTCAAGTTTATTGTTAATAAACATATTTCTTATTTTTTATATAAATAAGACATAATAATAAAAATATCAACTGAAATGTAAAAATACTAGAAAACCAAAGTCATATTTCTAACCCAGTTCTGAGTGGCAATTACAAGAAAAGTCCAATAGAGGGCAGCCAAGCTCCATGAATGATTCCCAAAATAACCCTTTCAGATGATTTTTCTTGTGGTGTGTATAGAAGGGATCCCTCTTTCGTACATTATGTATATGAAGTATGTGTAACTACGTTCTTCAGTTAACTATATTTCTCATTTCATGTGTTAAACATCTCCAGTTCTTGAGTTGGATTTTCTGTTTGTGTATGTTTTTATTGCCGATCTGGCGCTGGAATGTGTTATTTTGAATTTATGATAAATGTTTGTTCTGGCTGTTATCAGTGTCGTTTAGTATCGGCAGTTTTTTCTGCAGCTCACTCTCTTTTCCAGGAAATAGAAAAGCGAAATATGTCCTCCATTGTTTTCTCTCTCTCTCTCTCTTAATCGCTCTCAGGTGTGGAGTAACCAGGTGAGCTGATTGTTAATGAAGGGCACTGGCACGCAGTGTGTTTCCTTCCTATATAAACTGAGTGTTTCATAGCTGGGTTGTGCGATGGGTGTTCGTGAGCTGTGCCATCTTGGTCGTCGCTGTCTGAACTTCGGAGGTCGCTAGGTTTATTTATTTATGTTTTTCAAATATAGAACGGTCAGTAAACGTGTGTTTCCGCTACTCTCGTCTCCCTGCATCTTTTATTGCATTTTATTTTTAAAATATAACACCCATCCACTGACATACAGATGCCAAATCTTGGTTTCTTACAATAACACTTATATTTGGGTGAATTAGAAACCAGAACCTCTAAAAACTAGATGCAAAAAGTAACCACTAGACCAATCAGTCATGTTCTTGATTAAATTGCTGATGTGTTCATCCCAAGACTGATAGTGGCAGACGTAGAGATTAAATTACCATATAATGTGCAATATCTATTTCACTGATTGAATAGGTAATTAAGAACAACTGTTTATAAAAATAGGTGATTTAAAATCTCTTATTGTGCTTAAAATATTACAACATTGCTAAATGCATATTCAGTTATTCACTAAAATATTTGCATGTAATTGCATTTAAAAAATAAACAATTACAATGGAGTTTTCACTGCAAAACAACCCCAAAAAATTCAGCTATTTTGTCATTCCAGCTAGCCAAATGATGTGGCCATTTCCTAACAACACCGTAATTTAATGACGAAACTTTAGTTGTGGCAATGTAACGGATTACGTTGTGACAACCAGAAAAGTGAAATTCCTGTATTCGTTGCCACAGCGTAACTTTAGAGCGGTGCCAGTCCGTGATGTTGTGGCAACATCGAAGAACAATAGTTGGTTACCAGTTGGTAATTTTTTGCTTTTAATGATTATTCTATAGGCAGACCTGCAGTAGTCTAACCTAATTTATGTCCTTATTTTCCCAACATTATTTAAAGGTGTAACACTTAAAGATGGGAAAGCAGGAAGCTGGGACCGGCTTGACAAACAAATAAACATTTAATAACACCTTTCAGTGTCCAAAGAAACAAAAACACGCACTACTTTTCAGCAAGTTGCGTCAAATCATAACGACACGCGGACAAGCTTCGCACATCTCTCTGCCGCTGTCTCTTCTCCTTAAATTCTCCAGCCTACCCTCACTGGAACACGAGGCCGGTGTGGCGCGCAGGTGGAAGTCATTCGCCACTTATCTTCCCGGCCTCGCTCTGCCCAGACGCCGCTCGGCTCCGCCCTGCTCACCACAAAAGGTTATTTAAACAGTTGCGTATGAATAACGAATGCAGACTAAAAGTTAATGTACTTCATTTATTTTGAAAAATTCAACAATAAAGAAATGAGGTATATTGCCACATAATTACAAGGCTAAATGACTTCTGTGCTCATATTTAACTCTACCTAGACCAACTTAACACCTAATGTAAAAAATAAAATAAAAAATGCTCTAATTACTAACTCAACATTTAAATTAATACCTGCATTTATGCTATATGCACATTATTCAACATTTCATACTCAGCTCAACATATATTCAATATTCAGAAGTTGTACATCACTATAGAATGAATAACCTTGCTGTAAAAATGTATGCTAGAAGGGATGTCGTAATGCAACATGAGTGTTTTAAACATACGCGGAAATACCACATCTTCATCAACAGAGTCAGGGCAACATAACTTTGGCAATTAATAACCTGGGCACTTTAGTTTTTGTTTCATGTCTGTCTGAGCTAGCAGCGAGTGCCTGTTTAAAAACGGAAGGGATTGCGTCTGTGTGCAGTTTTGGGCTCCCGTGCGGCTCTGTGCGCACCGCGCGCTATATATTACCAGGTGATGTCAGCGTAAATAATCAAACATCGATGTATTACCAGTTTACGGCACTCGCGTCAAGCAATGTCTGCAAACAGTGCCTGTTTTGTAAATGTTTTTTGACCATCGCTGTTTTGATTGAAGGCAAAAATAAAATTTTCCCAGACAGGAGACTTGAATGATGCAGGGGCCATTTTTAATTCACACTAATGCGTGCATAACTGTTAATCATCAACTGATTTAACATACTTACAGTTAATAGTACAACTTCTCCCTGTAGAAAGTTGACCCACATGAAACACAGGCGAAGTGTGTCCATCTACAATAGACAAGTACAGAACAGTCTTCTCTTTCACAGATAGAGGAGACAGGAACTAGTGATGGTATGGAAGAGATAGGTGATGATGATAACATTTCTGAAATGTCGGACATCCCTTCTCAGTGTGGAGATGAACAGCTGCACACTGTAAAAGAAATTAATGATTTCTTAGATTAAACTTTTGGCAGAACAGTTGAAGTGTGAAAGTTTTTCCCAGACATCAATAAGTTTTTGATTTCAGTGGGAAAAATACAGAAGTCTGTTGGTTTTGATGAGCTTAGTAGAAGGAAACGGTTTTGACTGAAGAAAATTGTAACAAATTTACGGAGAGGGAAAACCTCAACCAAAAGTCTAACCAAACCATGTTAATGTCACAAGGGGTAAATCTTCTGTCTTGTCTTAGATTGTTTTCCTTCTCTCTTCTTGTTCTTTTTCTTTTCCCTCTTTTCATGGAGAGCTTAACATTAGGAACAATTAATATTAATGGAGGGAGGGATAGAAATAAAAGGGCAGTCTTATCAGAATATATTCAGACTAAGAACATTATTATTATTTTTATTTTTTTACAAGAAACTCATAGTGACATGACAAATTAAATAGACTGGAAAATGTTGTGGGAAGGAAATATCTTTTTTTAGTCATGGCTCTAATGTATGTGGGGGTGTTGCTATTTTATTTGGGAAAAATTTAAATATGACTGTTGCTTCTTCTTGTGAGATAGAAAGAGGACGGTGTTTAGCTGTTCAAGTTGATATAATGGGCCAATTGTTTGTACTTGTTAATATCTATGCTCCAAATAATGGAGCAGAGAGAACTAGGTTTTTTAATAAAGTACAAGATGGTTTAAGGCAATTTGATAAGAATGCTTTTTAAATTTTAGGTGGTGACTGGAATTGTACCCTAGATTTTACTTTAGATAGAAATGGAGAGGAACTCTGCCCTTCCACAGTAAATGTTTTAAGTAATATTATTAGAGATTATGATTTATTTGATGTATGGAGAGAACAGCATCCAAAGGCAAGACAGTACACCTGGGTTAAAGCATCCAGTGCACATATTAGTTCAGCTAGGTTAGGTTTTATATTAGTAGGAATAATAGATTTTTAAAATCTATTATTTCTCCGAATGTTTTTTCTGATCATCATTTGTGTTTATTTGAAATAAGTTGTTTTTATTTGCATTTTAATGTTATATTATTGCATGATGTAGTTTTTTTGTGAAAAGTTTGTTTTATTGTGGCATGAATGGAGAGAACAGAAAAGTGAATATGATGATATTGTCAATGGTGGGAGGTGGGGAAAACCCAAATAAGAATGTTCTGTCAAAATTATACTGTTCACAATAATAGTTTGTTTAAAAAAAACTATTAGAGAACTTGAAAGAGACATTGAACAACTTGAAATGAGTGTAAGTAACAATAATTTAGCAGATGTGGGAATGTTGAAGAAAAAAAAGAATGCTTTAGGTTCTCTTCTTCATGAACATGCAAAAGGAGCTTTAATCAGAGCCCGTTTTTCCTCGTTGCAGGACATGGACGCTCCTAGTTCTTTCTTTTTTAGTCTAGAAAGAAAAGAATCGGAGAGAAAACAGATGCTACATCTGAAACGAACTAATGGAACTTTGACGTCTGATCAAAAAAGAGATGCGGACACTTGCAATGGACTTTTATAATGAACTGTTTGGAGCACAAGAGTGTGATGGCCCTAGTATGGACTTTTTACTTAAGGATTTGCCTAAATTGAGTGCTGAGCACCAAAATAAATTGGACTCTGAGATACAAATACAGGAATTGTCAGAAGCAGTTCAACAACTTTCTGTTGGTCGGGCCCCTGGTATTGATGGACTTCTTGCAGAATTATATAAACATTTCTGGGACTTATTTAAAGAAGACATGTTAGAGGTTTTTAAAGTTTCTTTTGAAAAGAAGGAATTACCAACAAGTTGTAAAAGAGCTATATTGTCTTTACTGCCCAACAAGGGTGACCTTGGTCTTTTAAAAAGCTGGAGACCAGTTGCTTTATTATGCACAGACTATAAGTTTCTTGCAAAGTGTTTTTCAAATAGACTAAAGCAATACCTTGGGTATATGGTACATAAAAGCCAGACCCACTATGTACCCAACAGAACTATAATGGACAATCTTTTTTTATTAAGAGATGTAATTGATTTAGCATGTATGGATGATCAAGATTTGAGGATACTTTCTATTGACCAAGAAAAGGCTTTTGATAGAGTTGATCATTTTATTTGTTCAGTACTCTTAAAGCTTTTGGAATTGGAAAAAAAATCATATCAGGGATAAAACTTTTATATGCTGGGGCATCGGCCATGTTAAGGGTAGGAGGTGGGCTTAGTCGGCCAGTTTTAATACATAGAGGCATTAGACAAGGTTGTCCTTTATCTGTATATGCTGATGATATAACTGTTTTTATAAAAAATGATAATGATGTAAGAGTGTTAAAAGAAAGTTTAAAAATCTACGAAAAGGCCTCATCTGCAAAAGTCAACTGGGAAAAAAGTGAAGGTTTTATTATAGGGAGCTGGCAAGAGAGAGAGATCTCCCTGTACTTCCAGGTGGAGTTGAATGGGGTAGTGAAGGGCTAAAAATTCTTGGTGTCCATTTAGGAAAGGAGGGGTATCAGGGAAAGAACTGGGAGGGTATGGTGGAAAAGGTATGTGCCAAGTTGTCTAGTTGGAACTGGGTGCTACCTCAGCTATCATATAGGGGAAGGGTTTTGGTTGCCAATAATCTAGTTGCTTCCATGCTCTGGCATAAAATGACTGTGCTTAATCCACCAGAGGATGTTGTTCACGAGATACAAAAGAGACTAATTGATTTTTTTTGGTCTGGATGTCATTGGATGAAGGCGGCTGTGCTTTTTTTGCCCGTTCATGAAGGTGGGCACAGATTAATAGATGTACAAAGCTGACTCATGACCTTCAGACTTCAAGCTGCACAGAGACTGCTATATTCTAGAGGATCAAATTGGATTGATACAGCCTGCGCTTTGCTGCAAAAAGTGGACATTTTTAAATATGACATGCAGTTGTTTTTAATAAGGCTGACAGACTTGGATTTGAGTGGCACTTCGTTTTTCTATCAGTCAATTTTAAAAGCATGGAGATCCACTTTTAAACTGGAGAGAGATTTTTCAAATCTTGGAGACTGGATAAAATTTGAACCACTTTTCAGTAATCCCCTGATAGAAGCTAAGGTATTAAACCTTAAGAGTTTAAGGACTATAATGGCAAAAGCTTGTTGTACCAAAATAACAGATCTGAGAGCTGGTGAAACCTGGAAAAGTCCTGATGAGATGTGTTGTTTGACGGGCATTAAGTCTGTCAGGTTCATGAAGATGGTACTTAATGAAATTTATTCTTTTTTACCTTCGGTCCTTAGACAAGTTTCTGAGGCCAACAAGATATCTCCGCTGGAGGAGGAAGGCTATCTTTTTTCTCCAGAGATAAAGGTTTTTGCTGCTATTGAGGAACAACCAAAGGAGGACTCAATTCTCAATTTCAGAACTCCAGAACTAACAAAGTTTGAGGAAACCTCTAAGAAAGCAATGTATGTAACATGTGTGAAAGTGTCTCATCATGCCTCTCTAAAGAAGCTGAAGGAATCAAAATGGCTAGATCTATTTGGGCCAGACTCATCCCCTAGGGGCTGCTGGAGGTCCCTGTATAAGCCTCCCATAGAGAAACACACTGCGGATCTCCAGTGGAGGGTTATTCACTGGGCGGTAGCCACAAACAGACATGTGGCACATATCGATTCCACTGTGTAAAAGTGGTGTCCGTTTTGTACATTTGAAGAGTCTGTAGACCATGTTTTTTTAAACTGTTTTAGACTGAACGGGTTGTTTCAGACTTTGGGGGAATGGTTTAGGAAATTTTAGGAAGTTTTTAGCGCAATACATTTTATATTTGGACCCAAGTATATTGCTTCAGAGAGAAAGAAAATTTCTCTGATAAACTTTATAGTGGGTGAAGCAAAGTTGGCAATATGGTTGACAAGAAAACGGAAATTAAGGGGGGGAAATTCAGTACATCCTGATTTGACTTTTAAAGCCCTTATAGCTGCTAGAATTAAAGCAGAGTTTGCTTTTTACAAAATGACAAATAATCTGTTTGCTTTTAATGATTTTTGGGGATAATGATGATTGTGGATTTTTATGTACACTTGATGAAGAGAACAATTTAGTTTTAATTCTGGGGGTTGGGGGTTTAGGATTTTTGTTTCTGTTGTCATAATGTGATTGTTTTAATTTTTTTTTTCAAATGTTTTAATAAAGGAGTGTTAGAATTCAAAAATTCTCTCTCTCTCTCTCTCTCTCTCTCTCTCTCTCTCTCCTTCTCACTGCTCTCCTCATTGCAAAGGTTAATAGACACTAGCTAACAATGGTTACCTTTGATTGCTGCCTTGCTCTGATTGGTTGCTAGATGGAGAGCTTGAGGATAAAGCTGTCGAGTTAAATCACTTCGAGGAGGCCTTTTGTCTCCAGGCTGCTGAGATGGTTTTCTCCTGCCCCAGACAGTTAGCAATTGTGCTGTTGTTGTATTATATTAAGTCTTTCCTCAGCTTATTGTAGTTGTTACCAGTTGTTATTGTACAACCTGTTGCTTATTGAAGTAACATTGGTAAGTGTTAATTCTTTGTTTCACATTTTAAGATATTGATACTCAGAGAATCCTTAGTGTTTTGTTTTTTTGTTCTTTCTGGAAGCAGTAGGGAGGAGGATGCCATTTGTTATCAACCATGTTTTCTCCTGTTTTTGGTTTAGAGAGGGAGTAAGGAAAGTGTTTTGTTTATTTACATTTTATTTGTAAAGGTTAGAAAGTACTCCCCAAAGAGTACTTTTTTTGTTTTGGCCTGGTCCCCTCCTGAAGCCTTTTGAAGCTTTTTCATGTGTGAACTTATAAAATAAATCCAAATAAATATAATATTTGAGTGATCTTTGTGACAGCGCTGGGACATGCTCAAGATGACACCCCCGAGCAGGCCGTGAGCATGGGAGTTGGTTTAGTCGGAGAGGTGCGGGAAATGCGGCGAGAGATGCTGAACATGTCGGCAGTGCTGACGAAGGTCGTTGCTGACTTGGAGGATCTTGCTGTGATACGTCGATCAATCACTGCCATGAAGGCGAAGTTCACTGAGGTGGTTACAAGACTGGGGGATGTCGAGAAACGGATCGATGATCTGGAATCATTGGAGAGGGAATTATCTGCTAATCAGCTAGCGACCAAGGTGCATTTGGAGTGTGTCTGGGAGAAGTTGGAGGACATGGAGAACCGTAGCCAGCAGAATAACGTCCATATTGTTGGAATTCCTGAGGCCAAAGAGTGTCAGGATATGGTGAAATTCCTGGATGGGCTCCTTCCGAATCTGCTCAACATAACAGGTCATAAGCTGGAAATAGAGCGAGCTCACAGGGTTCCTTCTCGGAGATCCGCATAGGGAGACAGGCCCCGATCAATTCTGGCCAAATTTCTGAGATCATCCACTAAAGATCTTGTTAGGTGAGGAGTAAAGTAAGGCTTTCTTGGAAAAACCACAGCATTTTCTTGTTCTCAGACTTTGCGAATTCAACGAGAGAAACGTGATTGATTCAAGGATTCAAGAAATTTATACATCAGCGGAAGGTCTCTTTTGCACTGATATTACCAGCCAAATTGAAAATAGATGCTAAGGATGACCGTAAAACATTCACATGCCCACATCAAGCGATGTCATTCATAAAGTCAATGGAGTGAGTAAGTCATCTTGTGGTACTCACGTTGCAGCCGAGTGGACCGGTTCAATGAACATTCACTTGACTGTTCAAGGAAACTGCGCACTTTTTTTGTGTGTGTGTGTGTGTGCTGGTTCTGCCTAGCGGCTGGAGTTCATTTTGTGGAGCATTTCTTGCAAAGTCAATAGAGTAAGTCATCTTGTGGTACTCACGTTGCAGCCGAGTGGGCCAGCTCACTGAACATTTGCTTGACTGTTTGAGGATTCTGAGTGCTCCTTTTGTGTTTGTTCCACCTATTGGCTGGAGTTTGGTTTATAGATTATCTTTTGCCATGTAATTCTGTCTCACAAAATTTGTATAGAAACACTGGACATGAGTAATCAAGTCTCAGGGGTTTTTGTTGGCATGCATGAACTGTTTGGGGCATGGACGCCAGTTGGCGCTGTCGTGCGCAGGGTTAATGTGCACATTTTTCTTTTTTCTGTTTGTTCTAGGGGATGTTCGGGTTTTGACTGTTGCACTAATGTTGGAATGTGGTCTTTATAATCTTGTTTTTGACACACAATCTATTTTTTATTATGTCAAATGTTAATGAGTGGATTGTCTCTCCACATGGAATGTGAATGGGTTGGGGCACCCCATAAAAAGAAGGAAGGTTATTTCTCTTAAGCGTAAGATATGATAGTGTTTCTTCAAGAAACGCATCTTTCTCCGCAGGAAGCTGAATAATTTGGGAGGATATGGGGTGGGCATGTCTTTAGTGCTGGCTTGAGTAACAGCAGGGGGAGTCACTACGCTGATAAGTAAACATCTACAATTCAAATGTCTCAAACAGATTAAAGATAAGAGTCATTATTGTTTTAGCTGAAATTCGGGGCAAAGTCTTATTTTGGCTAATATTTATGCACCTAACATTGATCAGGATTTTTTTTTTTATAGATCTTAAAAGAATGTTGCATGATATAATATTGGGAGGAGACTTTAGTCCTTTTTTTTATGGACTCAGTCCTTGATCATAGTGAAGCAAAAGTGTGCAAGCCCCCTAGAGCAACACTGACGCTTCACAGGATGTGTAAAAATCTTGGTCTTACAGATATTTGGAGACTTTTGAAACCATCTGAGAGGGACTATAATTTTTTTTTTTTTTTATCAGTCCACAAGATTTACTCTAGATTTTTTTTTTTTTTATATCTGAGCCCCTCATTCCATCTGTTGTTGATTGCTCAATTGGAAACATTTTAGTCTCAGATCATGCTCTGGTGTGTTTAGAGGTGTTGCCACATGAAGAAAAGGAAATCATATAGCTGGCGCTTTAATATATCCCTTTTGAAAAATCCTGAATTCCAACAAATGTTAAAGACTGAAATCAGTGTGTATATAGAGACCAGCTGGTCTTCAGTATCCTCTGTGGGCATGGCTTGGGAGGCACTTAAGGTGGTTCTTAGGGGCTGGATCATACAGTATGCCGCATTCAACAAAAAATCCAAAGCACGAGAACTTGTGGAATTGGAAGGGAATATTAAAAGTGCTGAGGCAAAGCTGAAGCGCCGAATGTCATCTAATGACCTCAGAGAATTGACCCGATTGAAATGCAGATATTATACTATTTTGTTGCGGAAGGTGGAGTTTTGGCTATTCAGGGCAAGACAGTCATACTTTGAGTCGGGGGACAAAGCAGGGAAGCTTCTGGCTAGATATATACAACAGAGTCTTTTTCTACCATTCCCTCAGTAAAATCTGCTGGTGATGAAATATTTACCTTGGCCACTGATATGAATAATGCTTTTAAAGAATTCTATCTGGATCTTTATAGTTCCACATCTTCGTCTACTGAAGAGGATATTAGAAACTCCAAGGTTAAGGCCTTGCCTACAGGCAAGGCTCTGGGGCCAGACAGCTTTGCCGGTTAATTTTTTTTAGATCTTATGCTACAGAACTCACTCCACTTTTGCTAGAAGTTTATACGGAATCATTAAAGAATGGAAAGCTTCTGCCAACCATGACACAATCCCGGATCAGTCTGATTCTTAAAAAGGACAAAGATCCAAGCGAGTGTAAGAGTTACCATCCAATTTCCCTGATCCAGCTAGATGTTAAAATATTGTCAAATTTTGGCTAACCGATTGAGTAAGATTATGACATCACTTATAAATATAGATCAGGTGGGGTTTATTCAGGGCCATAACTCTTCTGATAACATTAGGCGTATCATTACTGTCATGTGGGCAGTGGTGAACAATGTTCACTGTCATCTCGCTTGACTCCGAAAAAGTGTTCGATATGGTAGAATGGGATTATTTTAAGATTTCGGAAATGTACAGATTCGGGAGTACTTTTATTGGGTGGATAAAGTTACTTTATAGACACCCGGTAGAGGCGGTTCAAATGAATGGATTAATTTCAGATTATTTTACTCGGGATAGGGGCACCCGGCAGGGTTTCCCTCTTTCCCCCTTATTGTTCTGTCTTGCCCTGGAACCATTAGCAGCCGCGATAAGAAAGGAGGATGATTTTCCAGGGGTGGAGGCGGGAGGTGTGTCGCATAAGGTTTTTCTTTACGCAGATGATATTTTATTCTTCTCTGACCCTACTAGATCTATGTCTTGCCTCCACAGAATTATTAATTCCTTTTCTAAATTCTCAGGATACAGAGTGAATTGGTCTAAATCCAAAGCTTTGTCTCTGACAGCGTATTGCCCGGTAAAGGCTTTTCAGCCAGGCACCTTCCAGTGGCCCAAACAGGGCATTAAGTATTTGGGTATTTTATTCCCAGCAAATTTGTGTGATTTAGTTAGTTAATTTTGACCCTTTAATAAAAAGGTTTGAGCAATGTGGGCAGGTTGGTTTCATTACATTTATCTATGATTGGGAAGGTTAATGTTATTAAAATTAATTGTATTCCAAAATTCAACTACCTGCTACAGTCTCTCCCTATAGATGTCCCCCTCTCTTATTTCAAGCAATTTGATAGCATAGCGAAGTCCTTCATTTGGAATGGTAAACGTCCCAGATTACACTTCAGTAAGTTACATAGGCCGATTGACAAATGTGGGCTAGGCCTACACAAGATTTTGTTTTATTATTATGCATTCGGTCTCAGACATTTGGCTCATTGGTCACTTCCACCTGAGAGAGCCCCTCCTTGGTATTGTATTGAACAGGAAGTTCTTGCCCCTATCTCGACATTGCAAAGCCTTTCTATCAAACTAACCGCAGAAGTTAAGTTGCACTCCATTATCTCACATTTGAATGTAGTATGGACAAAAGTATTCAGAATGTTTAATTCAGACATTTATTTAAATGTTGCTTCGAGCATATGGCTGAACCCAAAATTATGTTTTGACAAGTCCCCTTTCTGCTGGACAGAGTGGATTGTGAGGGAGATTAATACACTCTGTGACCTATATGATAGTGGAGTTTTGAGATCCTTTGAAAATATGGTTCAACATTTTGGAATTCCAGGTCTCAATTCTTTAGTTATTTACAACTGCACCACCTGCTTTGTACTATATTCGGGAGTAGTATACACCCCCTAAAGCGGCAGACACTCTGGGAGTGGTGATTACTGCTTTTGGAAAAGGTCATGAGGCATCAGTGTATTACTCCCTGCTAATTCAGAGTCTGGGGGATGGAGCTTCAACTTCTATCAAGAAATTATGGGAGAAAGATTTAAACTTGTTATTGGAGGAGGGAGTGTGTGCCAGGATTCTAAAAAATGTCAAGTCTGCATCTAGAGATGCAAGGGTACGCCTTATGCAATTTAAGATTTTACATTGATACTTTTGCACCCCCTCTAGGTTGTATATGTTTGGTCTTAAATATACACCCATCTGCTGGCGATGCCAATCAGAATATGGGGCACAACCCATGTTTTTTTTTTTTTTTGGTGGTGTGTTAAGATCCAAGAATTTTGGTTGAGGGTTCAGAGTTTTACACTACCGGTCAAAAGTTTTGAAACATTTGACTGAAATGTTTCTCATGATCTTAAAAATCTTTTGATCTGAAGGCGTATGCTTAAATGTTTGAAATTAGTTTTGTAGACAAAAATATAATTGTGCCACCATATAAATTTTTCATTATAAAACTAAAATGTAATAAAAATATATATATATCTATATTTTTTTTTTTTAAATTGATGACTTGGACCAAATAATAAAGAAAAGAAGCCAATAAGTGTCCAACATAGATGGGAACTCCTTCAATACTGTTTAAAAAGCATCCCAGGGTGATGAAGTTGGTTGAGAGTACATATCTGCAAATTCTAGGCGAAGGGTGACTACTTTGAAGATGCTAAAATATAACACAGTTTTGATTTATTTTGGATTTTGTTTAGTCGCAACATAATTCCCATAGTTCCATTTGTTATTCCATAGTTTTGATGACTTTAATATTATTCTAAAATGTGAAGGGGAAAAAAACTATAAAGAATAAGTGTTCCAAAACTTTTGACCGGTAGTGTATACAGTGCATCCGGAAAGTATTCACAGCGCTTCACTTTTTCCACATTTTGTTATGTTACAGCCTTATTCCAAAATGGATTAAATTCATTATTTTCCTCAAAATTCTACAAACAATACCCCATAATGACAACGTGAAAGAAGTTTGTTTGAAATCTTTGCAAATTTATTAAAAATAAAAAACGGAAAAAAAAATCACATGTACATAAGTATTCACAGCCTTTGCCATGACACTCAAAATTGAGCTCAGGTGCATCCTGTTTCCACTGATCATCCTTGAGATGTTTCTACAACTTGATTGGAGTCCACCTGTGGTAAATTCAGTTGATTGGACATGATTTGGAAAGGCACACACCTGTTTATATAAGGTCCCACAGTTAACAGTGCATGTCAGAGCACAAACCAAGCCATGAAGTCCAAGGAATTGTCTGTAGACCTCCAAGACAGGATTGTATCGAGGCACAGATCTGGGGAAGGGTACAGAAAATTTTTTGCAGCATTGAAGGTCCCAATGAGCACAGTGGCCTCCATCATCCGTAAATGGAAGAAGTTTGGAACCACCAGGACTCTTCCTAGAGCTGCCAGCCCGGCCAAACTGAGCAATCGGGGGAGAAGGGCCTTAGTCAGGGAGGTGACCAAGAACCTGATGGTCACTCTGACAGAGCTCCAGCATTTCTCTGTGAAGAGAGGAGAACTTTCCAGAAGAACAACCATCTCTGCAGCACTCCATCAATCAGGCCTGTATGGTAGAGTGGCCAGATGGAAGCCACTCCTCAGTAAAAGGCACATGACAGCCCACCTGGATTTTGCCACAAGGCACCTGAAGGACTCTCAGACCATGAGAAACAAAGATTGAACTCTTTGGCCTGAACGGCAAGCGTCATGTCTGGAGAAAACCAGGCACCGCTCATCACCTGGCCAATACCATCCCTACAGTGAAGCATGGTGGTGGCAGCATCATGCTGTAGGGATATTTTTCAGCAGCAGGAACTGGGAGACTAGTCAGGATTGAGGGAAAGATGAATGCAGCAGTGTACAGAGACATCCTTGATGAAAACCTGCTCCAGAGTGCTCTGGACCTCAGACTGGGGCGAAGGTTCATCTTCCAACAGGACAATGACCCTAAGCACACAGCCAAGATAACAAAGGAGTGGCTATGGGACAACTCTGTGAATGTCCTTGAGTGGCCCAGCCAGAGCCCAGACTTGAACCCGATTGAACATCTCTGGAGAGATCTGAAAATGGCTGTGCACCGACGTTCCCCATCCAACCTGATGGAGCTTGAGAGGTCCTGCAAAGAAGAATGGGAGAAACTGCCCAAAAATAGGTGTGCCAAGCTTGTAGCATCATACTCAAAAAGACTTGAGGCTGTAATTGGTGCCAAAGGTGCTTCAACAAAGTATTGAGCAAAGGCTGTGAATACTTATGTACATGTGATTTTATTTTTTATTTTTATTTTTTTTAATAAATTTGCAAAGATTTCAAACAAACTTTTCATGTTGTCATTATGGGGTATTGTTTGTAGAATTTTGAGGAAAATAATGAATTTAATCCATTTTGGAATAAGGCTGTAACATAACAAAATGTGGAAAAAGTGAAACGCTGTGAATACTTTCCGGATGCACTGTATGTGACGTATTGGGCACTCAAATTTCATTTTGCCACAGAATCTGTATTTTAGGAGATGGGACGGTCATTAATATAGGAGATAAATACATAAGAAATTGGGTTATGATCGGCAGACAGATTACACTATGTAACACAATTTTTGTTCCTGGGTAGTAAGTGTTATTTCCTAATTGTTTATGCATCAAAAGTATAGAAAATGGCTATTATTCCCCACAAACTTTGCTTTTGTGACCAGGACAGTGATATTTTGAAATTTACCTATTTCCAGTGAGAAAATGGGCGAATTTGTGTCTTTTCGTTCACAAAGTCAGAAAAAATCTAAATTAACATGTATTTATACTAAAGAAATACAAAAATGACTAATGATTTAGAAGTTAGTTTTTCGAGATTTACGATTATACTGTAAATCACTTTCACAAATCAGCCCCCAAATGTACTCATACTTCCAGGCATCCAGCAAGGTCTTGATGCTGTTGTAATCCTCTTTGAGGTGCACCGAGTGAGCCAGGGGAAGAGACGGTTACTTGTTACCATTATGGAACAGCACGGCTTTGAGGCTCCTGGATGAGCTGTCAATGAAGTGGTGCCACTCATTCTCATTCCAGGCGATTCCGGTTGCCTCGAACAGACTGGTCACATTGTGGCAAAAGTAGAGCCCATCTTGACAGGTGAAGAAGCTGGAAAAAGTTTGGAGACGCTTCCTCTGATCTGCGACTTGCACACTTTCATCCAACAAGTTCCACTGCTTAAGCCTAGACGTCAAAAGCTCGGCATTGGACTTGGTGAGACCAAGATCTCTAATGAAGTCGTTGGGGTAGTATGGGTTTCTCTCCTCAGCTCCACCTCTGAAATTGTCATCTGGATCTCTTCTAAAGACGGCTGCTCTCTCTCCGGAGGAGTGGGTACAGGGAGCTCATGGCAGTGTGGCACCAGGGCGATGGATGAAGGAAGGTCCGGATAAGTGATAGCATGTGCATTCTTGCCAGTCCGACATTTGGAAGGGTCCACCATGCAGAAGTAGCAGTTGCTTGAGTGGTCAGTGGGTTCCAGCAAAATTCTTGGGATAGCGAACTTCATGGCTCTCTTTTCCCTCTGTACCATCCTACAAAAATACAGTTATTTCACCCATGACTAATACAGGTGCATCTCAATAAATTAGAATGTCGTGGAAAAGTTCATTTATTTCAGTAATTCAACTCAAATTGTGAAACTCGTGTATTAAATAAATTCAATGCACACAGACTGAAGTAGTTTAAGTCTTTGGTTCTTTTAATTGTGATGATTTTGTCTCACATTTAACAAAAACCCACCAATTCACTATCTCAAAAAATTAGAATACATCATAAGACCAATAAAAAAAACATTTTTAGTGAATTGTTGGCCTTCTGGAAAGTATGTTCATTTACTGTATATGTACTCAATACTTGGTAGGGGCTCCTTTTGCTTTAATTACTGCCTCAATTCGGCGTGGCATGGAGGTGATAAGTTTGTGGCACTGCTGAGGTGGTATGGAAGCCCAGGTTTCTTTGACAGTGGCCTTCAGCTCATCCACATTTTTTGGTCTCTCATTTCTCATTTTCCTCTTGACAATACCCCATAGATTCTCTATGGGGTTCAGGTCTGGTGAGTTTGCTGGCCAGTCAAGCACACCAACACCATGGTCATTTAACCAACTTTTGGTGCTTTTGGCAGTGTGGGCAGGTGCCAAATCCTGCTGGAAAATGAAATCAGCATCTTTAAAAAGCTGGTCAGCAGAAGGAAGCATGAAGTGCTTCAAAAGTTCTTGGTAAATGGGTGCAGTCACTTTGGTTTTCAAAAAACATAATGGACCAACACCAGCAGATGACATTGCACCCCAAATCATCACAGACTGTGGAAACTTAACAGTGGACTTCAAGCAACTTGGGCTATGAGCTTCTCCACCCTTCCTCCAGACTCTAGGACCTTGGTTTCCAAATGAAATACAAAACTTGCTCTCATCTGAAAAGAGGACTTTGGAACACTGGGCAACAGTCCAGTTCTTCTTCTCCTTAGCCCAGGTAAGACGCCTCTGACGTTGTCTGTGGTTCAGGAGTGGCTTAACAAGAGGAATACGACAACTGTAGCCAAATTCCTTGACACGTCTGTGTGTGGTGGCTCTTCATGCCTTGACCCCAGCCTCAGTCCATTCCTTGTGAAGCTCACCCAAATTCTTGAATCGATTTTGCTTGACAATCCTCATAAGGCTGCGGTTCTCTCGGTTGGTTGTGCATCTTTTTCTTCCACACTTTTCCCTTCCACTCAACTTTCTGTTAACATGCTTGGATACAGCACTCTGTGAACAGCCAGCTTCTTTGGCAATGAATGTTTGTGGCTTACCCTCCTTGTGAAGGGTGTCAATGATTGTCTTCTGGACAACTGTCAGATCAGCAGTCTTCCCCATGATTGTGTAGCCTAGTGAATCAAACTGAGAGACCATTTTGAAGGCTCAGGAAACCTTTGCAGGTGTTTTGAGTTGATTAGCTGATTGGCATGTCACCATATTCTAATTTTTTGAGATAGTGAATTGGTGGGTTTTTGTTAAATGTAAGACAAAATCATCACAATTAAAAGAACCAAAGACTTAAACTACTTCAGTCTGTGTGCATTGAATTTATTTAATACACGAGTTTCACAATTTGAGTTGAATTACTGAAATAAATGAACTTTTCCACGACATTCTAATTTATTGAGATGCACCTGTATGTAAGAGATTCTTGCAACATTTTTCATATGATTTTTTTTTCAATAACATTGAAAATTGTAAAACATTTTAAAATTAAACTTTTACAATTTTAAAAATTAACAAATTTTATAACCTAAAATTCCGAGCAACAATTGTCTATCTTACCATCCAGATTTTATTTTTTTTGGCAGGGCTCGCAGGTGAAATGAGGTGCCCAGGGTTTGTCTTGTTCCCTGACAGGCATGCTGAAATATGCCTTGTAGGCTTCACACATCTTAGCAGATGCTTCCACGGAGTACTTTTTCCACTCTTATCTTGATATATTGGCTGCAGACATACCAAAATGCATCTGCCGGATGCTTGCAGCCTCTTGATGCCATCTCAGAAAAATGCAGATATGTAGCCACTTTTACTGAACTGGTGGGCTTAAGGCCCCTGTATTTATACTACTATTTATATTACTGGAAAGTTTTAGAAGTTACTCCAAGTTTACTCAGCACTGAATCTATCTGGAATGTTCTATAAAATAGGTAAATTTCAAAATATCATTGTCCTGGTCACAAAAGCAAAGTTTGTGGGGAATAATAGCCATTTTCTGTACTTTTGAGGCTTAAGCAATTAGGAAATAACACTTACTACCCAAGAACCAAAAAAAAAGTGTTACACGGTGTTATCCTTAGGGGATGGAGGTCAGCTGGAGTGCCCTCATTTTGGGAGTGGTGCGAGGAGATGGGTAGGTTTGGCAGTATTTGTAGAAATGTCAGAAGGCTAGGCAACCTGGGGGTATTTAATAGGAAGTGGGGCAGTTATTTGACCTTTTTGGAAGGCTCTCCGGGAGGGGCAGTGGAGAGGGATTTATAGTTATAGGTTTTCATCAAGGATGTCTCTGTACACTGCTGCATATATATATATATTTGTTTCTTTGTGTGTGTACTTTAGCTTTGACCACAGGGATGTTTGTTGGGGGTCAGGGTGGGGGTTGGTTATTGGAAACCGGAAGTGCCTTATATCTTCTGTGTGCATTGTGTGATTTTGATAAATTCAGCTGTATGTTTGGTAATGGGGGCTGATCACATTGATGCGGCTATTATGGGTCACAATCATAGCGCCACCAACTGGCAGCAGGAAGTATGGCACTTTTAATATACTTTGAAATAGCCCTCTTGTGTTTACATGAATTGCTTCAAAATTCTTTAGAATAATGTCAAGACACTGCTGATGTAAAATTGTAAAGGAATATTTGGTATCTCAAATACTGTTGCTATGGCAATGCATTAATTAGGGCCTGAGCACCGATGGTGCAAGGACCCTATTGTTCTTCTAAGGATTATTATTTGTATTCTTATTTTCAAGGTTTTCAGTACTTTTGGGGTACATAACATGCGTGAAAACTCTTGAAAGTTTGCACACACATCAGAGTCGCTGGACATTAAGGCTTGGCAAAGTTGCAGGGGGGCTCTGCAGCACCACATAGAACATGGGCCTGTTTGGGGGGGCTCTGTAGCACATCCCTTTTGAGCTACAGTCACCAAACTTTGTACACATATAGATCTCATCGAGCCGGACAACTTTCGTGCTGACAGTCATAAGCTCTGCCCAAAAGGAAGTTGGCCATTTTGGATTGTTTGAAAAATGCATCCTCTGGAATTTGATATACTCCTCCAGAGGGATTTCATGTTACAGGTACCAAATGTGGGTGATGATATGCAAAGACATTGATGATGCTAAATTGCGAAGGGATTTTTTTATATATCGAATGGTGTTGCTGTGGCGAAGCGATAAAATGTCAAAAAATTGGAATAAGGAAATGTCTCATATCTCCTGCTTGCATGGTGAGATTTACAAGAAAACTGAGCCAAATGTTTGTCCTTGCAGGTTGATCACACTGATGTGGCTATTGTGGGTCATTGTCATAGCACCACCAACTGGCGGAAGGAAGTGTCACTTTTAACAGACTTTGAAATATCCCTATTATGTTTACCTGAATTGCTTCAAACAATTTTAGAATAATGTCAAGACTTAAAATTCTGAAGGGATTCTTGATTTCTTAAATACTGTTGCCATGGCAATGCATTAAATGTCATATTTCCTTTTTGTGCATATTCATATGTTTTGAGGTATTTGGCATGCTTGGATTTTTTAAAGTTTGTTATAAAAATTAAGAAACGTTTATTATAAATAAAATAAAAATCAAGTGAAATGTAAAAATAGTAGAAAACTGTCATAAATGTAACCCAGGTCTGAGTGGCAATTACAAGAAATGTCCAATAGAGGGCAGCCAAGCTCCATGAATGATTCCCAAAATAACACTGAGAAGATTTTTCATGTCTGTCTAGAAGAGATCCCTCTTTCGTACATTATGTATGTGAAGTGTGTGTGTAACTACGTTCTTCAGTTAACTATATTTCTCATTTCATGTGTTAAACATCTTCAGTTCTTGAGTTGGAGTTTGTTTCATCTGATCTGTGTATGTTTTGATTGCTGATCCGGCGCTGGAATGTGTAGTGTGTGTGTTTTTTTTTTTTTTTTAATGTATTTATTTTTTTTATATTTATGATAAATGTTTGTTCTGGCTGTTATCAATGTCGTTTAGTGTCAGCAGATTTTTTTCTGCAGCTCGCGCTCTTTTCCAGGAAATAGAAAAACGAAATATGTCCCCCGTTGTGATTGCCTTCTCGGCCGTATTGTGTGTGTCTCTCTCTCTCTTAATCGCTCTCAGATGTGGGGTAACCAGGTGATCTGATTGTTAATGGAAAGCAGAGGCACTCAGTGTGTTTCCTTCCTATATAAACTGAGTGTTTCATGGCTGGGTTGTGCAATGGGTGTTCGTGAGCTGTGCCATCTTGGTCACCGGTGCTTTCATGAAAATTCCCACCGCTGGAGCGGATTTTCCCGCACATTTTTTTTATCTATCTACACAGTGTTACATTTGCATTTATGCATTCGGCAGCCGCTTTTATCCAAAGCGACTTATAGTGCCCTAATACAGGGACAATCCCCCTGGAGCAACCTGGAGTTAAGTGCCTTGCTCAAGGACACAATGGTGGTGGCTGTGGGAATTGAACCAACAACCTTTTGCTTACCAGTTCAGTGCTTTAGTCCACTACACCACCACCACTCCATGTTGATATGGCAACAAGTAAACAAATTAAGTTTCATCTTACCAGCATGTGGAAACGTTTAAACCACGTGTGTGTGATAACTAACCATGTGTTAATTTGTGCCCCGTGCTCCCCTGCGACTGCTCCTGTTGCTGTGAGTTCATGAGTTTGAGCTCTATTCCAGTCGAATCCCATAGAAAAATGCAAACAAATGTGCCCCCACTCAATATATACATCAACTGAGGTGCGGATGCAATCTTTGTTAATTAAAACATATAGTTTTATATGGACGGATTAGAACCTTTAACCTCTTATGCAATGGGCGGATTAATTACCACTAGACCTCTCAGTCGGACTCTTTATCAGCACTGATTTATGTACCTATCCACTGAAGTACAATATCTCATGACCGACAATAGCATACATAGAGATTAAGTTATCAAATTTATTATGTTATTATGGGAATCCTATCTCTTTCCTTATGTTTGATAGCGGCAAAACAAATGCTTAAAGTCTGAAGCAGTCCCAACATTTCCAAACATACAGCAGCTGTTTGTATAATCTACATATTTAAGGTGTATCCTTCTAAACATTCGCAGCACCGCAGACAGCACACATACATCACAGCTTGCATTTAATCTTCACCCTGCGTGCTGAGAATGAGACACAAAAATCTGCATTTATGCAAAGAATCCCTAACATTCACATAAAATCCCCATTAGTTGTGTAATAAAATGTGATTAGAATTTGAAGTGTTAATACAGTAGGAGGGAGCAGGGCACAAACCAACAATTTTTGGCCTGTAGGCGGGGCACGTTGTAACAGGTGAGGGGCACATTGTAACAAGACCATATAACAGCTTAAAACCCCCCTCTAACAACTGTATCTGATCTAATTAAAAAGCCTTGAAGATAAACTAATTATGAACTTTTCATGTCAATAAAAGCCATTTATTAACTTTGTCATATATAATATAGCAATAATTTTGACACTTGACAATACACAACAAAGCCACAGCACTGACCGAAATAATGCATGGATTGATGACAAACACACACACACGCATTAAGGGGAATTATGTAAATTACATATCTGACTGCATGGAATTGCATATCATTTTTTGGGAAATGGGGCACACTGTAACGCAGTGCAACTGGGATTTAAACCTGGCTGGTCACTTCTGCTGGCTATCTGAGAATTAAAAGACTATGTAAGATGCTAGCTAAAAGATTGGAGATTAAAATTATACCATTATAATGTTTGCCTCATTTTAAATAAACAGTAAAAACAGAGATGAAAATTTACTTTGTGAATTTTTACTTTTGCTACTTTAAAATGAACTTTTGGCGATTTATCTTCCAAAGCTTTTTAAATTTTCCGCAAATTTTTTTTTTTATCTACACAGTGTTGATATGGCAACAAGTAAACAAATGAAGTTTCGTCTTACCAGCGTGTGTTGAAATGTTTAAACCACGTGTGTGACAACTAACCCCGCGTTTGAGTTAGAGCTCTTTTCCAGTTGAAAAATGCAAACAAATGTGTCCCCATTCATTATATACATCAACTGAGGTGCGGATGCAATCTTTGTTAATTAAGGGTGTGTTCACACTTGTAGTTCGGTCCTCTTGGTCCGGACCAAAAAAGAAATTGATACATTTAGTCCTGGTTCACTTAGCATTCACACTGGCATTTTTAACACGGAACCTAACGATACAAAACCAAAGGCATCAGGAAAAAGTCACAACCTGCACAGCTTTTATGACATATTTTTTGACAGAACTTAACGATCATCAAAACAATGCTGGCTGCTGGGCGAAATGCGCTCATTATATTTATATATGTGTATATATGGTGGTATTTTTACCAGCTGAGGACAAACAAAGAGCTAATAAAATGTGTAAAGGAGTCAAAACAGCGCCAGGAATTCCTCCATTGCACACACAAATGAAGATATGCTGCAGGGACGGCTGACGGCGGTTCCGACGCCTGTACCGAACTGTAATGGGCAACATAGCTCCTATGATAAGAAGAACCAGGTATGCTTAAGGTCAGTATTAGGCAATTTACTTCCTGTTTTTGGTCCGTTTAGACGTCTTTGGTCCAGGTTGCGTTCATATATCAATTGAACCGCACCAGAGTTCGTTTGGAAGCGGACTGAGACCCACTATTCAGGCGGTCTCGATCCGCTTGTTTGGTGCGCACCAAGGTTCGGGTGACAGCGTTCACACTTGTTCAAATGAACCGTACTAACAGAGCAATCGCACCAGAGGTCGTTTTAATCTAACCAAACCTGCCATGTGTGAACACACCCTAAGGGGGCTTTCACACCGGGCACGTTTGCTGCGGTCCGATTCAGAGTGCGATTGTTTCCGGTGCCCCCCGCAGCTTTGGTCTGGTTTCACACTCACTTGATTCTATCGAACCCCGGTCCATTCGCATTCATCTTACGTCATCACAAACACACATGGAGAACATAACGCGACTCATTATTCTTTTTGTTATTTTGGTGCCATTATGCACAGCAGAGTGAACGACAACTGCGTATATGTGCGCTTAATGGTGTAACTCATCAGATGTCCAGTGGAAGGCGGCTTGCTGCTACTCGTAAACGGCGTTTTTTGAGAAGACAGGTGACTGCAAGGAATTCATTTGCATCTTTGTTTACACTGCATGCTTGCAGTCCAAGGTGAAGTTATCACCACTGTCATCTCCTATTATACCCTATATTTATAACCTATAATAGTATTTATAAGGTGTATAGATAGATGTTGTCATCGGCTAAAACGCATGCGCAGGTTACTTCCTGAACAAGTGCACACCCGAGTTCGAGTTGCTTTCACATTCACGCGAATCGTGCTACAGTTCCATTGCAACCGAGCTCAGACCACCTCCTACAGGTAGTCTCGGGTTCGGTACCGTGGTGCGCTTCCCGGTATGCATGACAGCTTTCACATTACCAATATTTCATGCAACCCATGATGTGTTTCGAACTAAAATGCCAGTGTGAAAGCACCCTAAAACATATAGTTTTATATGGATGGATTAGAACCTTTTAACCTATTATGCAACATGCCGTTCACATGCCTGAATTCGTTTGTTTTGGCACTAAAATTACACGCAGTGCCACAACAGAGCAAAATGTATGTGTCTTGACTCTAGACGTTTAACAGTTTAAGTTTTTTTTAACTTGACATGGCGTCTAAAAACACAAACAAGACGTCTGTCTAGCGCACGTTTACATTGAAATCATTTATAAAACAGCAGAGACGGACACAAACGCGCTCAATGTGAACGGCCCCTCAGTGTAAGACTAGAACTCAAGTCAAGTGAGCTTTATTGTCATTCCGCTATATGTAGAGACATATTAGGGAACTAAATGTCGTGCCTCACAGGACCACAGTGCTACATATATAAACATATTACACATAGACCTATCTAACTTACATACTTATACTTTATATTGCCTATACTTTTATTTGTTACTGCACATCTTCACCCTGCGTGCTGAGAATGACACCAAATTGACACACTTATTATTTAGATTACATGAATATTAATGCATCTCATAAGCTTCGAAGTGGGGAAAAAAATAATTAAATGAGCGAATTGTTGCATGACACCAGAACTGATTTTTGCTTCCGCTCATCTTGATGCGCAGAAATGCTAAAAGACACCAGCAGTCAGACAGCGCTCATCCTTTCAGTGATAGCGCTTGTTCAAAGAGGGAGCAGTGCTTTCCTGAGGTAATGACAGCAAAACAGCATCTGGAGTTATTCACACCAAGTAATGACAAACCTAGACGTGATATATTATAATGGGCTTGTTTGACAATTTTTACAGGTTTATTTAAATTCAGAGTTGTTAAAACATTGATAATGATCTTTAATCCTCGTTAATAAATGATACCCTTATGAAAACTTACCATGGCTTTACTGTAGTAATATTGTATTAGTAACCACGACTGTAGTAACCATTTTATATTTTTTTATTTTTTTGTCAGTAACCAAGATTTTGGTACAATTAACCATGATTTTACTACAGCAGTAATAAAGTAACTAATTTTATCCAAAGAATTCGTAAAAATTCAGTTTAATAGAGGTATTGGTTTTGGTATCAATATCAGCGATATTGGCCTAAAAGTACTTGGTATCGGATGGAAAAGTTAATAAGTGGTGTCGTCCATCTCTACCGTCATGCCTTCAGAATCCCTCAACAGTGCATGTGAACAGGCATTTAAAGTCAGTTTGTTAGATTGATCTATTTGTTCTTGTGGGTGTGGTCAGTGTGAACATGCAGTATTCTAAACTAATTTATGTCCTCATTTGCCCTACATTAATTTAGAGGCTACAGGAAGTTGTTAACTCATATACAATGTCCAATCTGCCCCAAACTTCACATGTTTGATAACAGTCCCGGCCTGAATACACCTACGTGCCAATATTCAGTTATAGTCATAGCGCTACCTACTGGCAACAGCCAATTCCAGGTCTTGAACTTTAACAAACTCCACCCAGAGATTAAATCAGACCAACATCATATTCGGTCAGTCTAATCTAAAGGCCTTGGCGATGCTAAATTGCGAAACTTTTGAGTTTTCTTTGAACAGCGTGTCCGTGGCGGCCTAACAAATTTCGATGTTTCGCCATTAAACAAGAAGTTGTTGTTAACTCAAACATACAATGTCCAATCTGCCGAAAACCTCACTTGTTTGAAAACAGTCCCAGCCTGAATACACCTATGTGCCAATATTAAGTTAGTCATAGCACCACCTACTGGCAACAGGAAATGACTTGTTTTACACTGTGATACACTCTTAACATTTCAGTGCTAAAAAAAAAATTTACGTTCCCTTGGCACAGCAGTCCCAACGTGCACCAGGGTGCGAGGGCCCGTTCATTGCTGCTTGCAGCTTTAATTAGGGCCCAAGCACTGAAAGTGCGGATCCCTATTGTTCTTCTAAGGATTATTATTATTATTATTATTATTATTAGGGCCCAAGCACTGAAAGTGTGGAGCGCTTGCGGAGGTGGGGGCTGTGCGGCAACACCTAGAACATGTGCCTGTTCGGGGGAATCTGTAGCACATCCCTTTTGAGCTAGTCACCAAACTTGGTACACATATAGATCTCATCAAGGGAGCAAAATACACATATTTGGCATGCTTGGATTTTCAAGTTTATTGTTAATAAACATATTTCTTATTTTTTATATAAATAAAATATAATAAAAATATCAACTGAAATGTAAAAATACTAGAAAACCAGTCATATTTCTAACACAGTTCTGAGTGACCTCCTTGGTTCTGGCTTTCGTGCGTGGACGTGTTTTTTAAATGTCAATTGGTATTATTAGTTGACTGCCACGTAATATATGATGGGCATACGGCATCTTATTCATTGTGAAACTGTTTTCTTAATGGCATGAATCGCTCTGAAGGCCTAGACAAGTTTTATTGCATTCTCTGAGGAGAAAATTGTAATACAAAAATAATTAAGGGTATTTCAATACCCACAGCTTTCACTTAAATGTTATTTTTGTGTGTTTTTTATTTTATTTTATTATTTTTTGGTTGCTAACTGCATATTTAGTTATTATGCACTCAAATATTTACATGTAATTGCATTTAAAATGTAATTAACACAATTACATAGGTATATAATGATGATTTGTGAGTTTTCACTGCAAAATAACCCCAAAAAATGCAGAAAACTGCATTGCAAATTCAGCCATTTTGTAATTCCAGCTAGCCAAATTACATGGCCATTTCCTAAATATACCGTAATTTGATGACCAAACTTTAGTTGTGGCAATGTAACTGATTACATTGTGACAACCGGAAAAGTGAAATTTCTGTATTTGTTGCCACAATGTAACTTTGGAGCGGTGCCAGTCCATCATGATGACGTTGTGGCAAGGTCGTGGTTCAATAGTGTCACAGAGGGGACAAAGGACACAAAAGCAGAGATGACGTTTCAATGGTTTTATTAACAAAGTTCTCAATGTCAAGATAAGGCGCACCTGGCATCGGCTGCAGAAGGCTGAAATCCAGCGAGCCGCAATGGGCTAGTGAAGGAGTGTTTGTATGATAAGTGTGCTTTGTGGAAGTCAGGAACAATCTGAAGAGAATCCATTGAAGTTGGTGTGTTGCAAAGCCCAGATGATATAGTCCCAGAGACGCGGACAGAGTCCGAGGAATCCTCCACCACATGAACTGTGCACAGAACTGGTGAGGGTGATGACAAGCAGGAAGGTAAATGCACCTCTACAGAGGAGCAACCAACAGACACACGAGCATGCTCCAACTACACGAGAGAGCACAGTTAACATGACCGCTAACCATAAACAGGCAAATAACGAGGTGACACAAGGAATAAGTAGGGAGTACAATCAGAGTGAAGCAGATGGTAACAGGTGAGTAAATCATTGCTGTGATCAGCATCTCCCCGAGATCAATCACCGTTCGTGCCGTCTCCACCTGTGAGACACGAGGGAGAGAGAAAAACAAACAACAGTATGAGCCGTCACAAATGCTGGAACCGTGACAAATAGTTGTTTGTTGGTAACCAGTTGGTAATTTATGCTTTGAATAATTATTCTATGGGCGAACATGTAGCATTCTATATTAATTTATGTCCTCATTTGCCCTTATGTTGTGCATATGAATAATGACTGCAGACTCCAAGTTAATGTACTTCATTTATTTTGACAGTGCACAAAGAAAAAAATGCAACAACAGAATTGCAGTGAAATTACAAGCTTAAATGACTTCTGTGCTCTTATTAAAATCTACTTAACACCTAATGCCATGTATTACATTTGCCCTTAGGGCTGGGCAAAGGTTCACGCATGGGCATGTAGGGGGGGCTCTGTAGCGCCCTCTTTAAAATGGGCATGTAAAATAACCTCTGTAGCACCCCCCATTTTTACCTACAGTCACCAAAATTTATAGATATATAGTTCTCATCAAGCCAGACAACTTTCATAATTATAGTTATTAGCTACAACCAACAGGAAGTCAGCCATTTTGGATTTTTTTTAATCTTGCTGTCTCTGAACTTTTAAATACTTCTAGGGGATTCATGAGACAATCACCACATTTAGACAACATTATGCCTAGACATTGAAAATGCTAAATTGTGAACAGATTTTTGATTTGGGAAACAGGAAGTGTCTCATATCTTCTGTGTGCAATGTGTGATTTAGATAAAAATGTAGATGTATGTTTAGTATGGGGGCTAATCACATGGATGTGACTCTTTTGGGTCACGGTCAAAGCGCCACCACCTGGCAGCAGGAAGTGTGGCTTTTACAAAGGACTTTAAAATAGTCCTCTTATATTTACCCAAATTGCTTCAAAATTGTTTAGAATGATGTCAAATGCCATATGCATGTGTCCACCTTGCATTGTTTTCCGAAATCCACCAGCTGGAAATGGACCCATGGTGCTTGGGCCCGTCATCGCTGCTTGCAGCTATATTTGTTACTTGTTACCTCTTGGTAACAGACAGTAACAATCAACCGATATCTATACGACAGAAATACTGATAATAGTATGGTAGTATGCTATTCTGAACTTATCTACTGTTAAATCCTTCAAACATGAAACCATTCCTCATTCACAGTGTTTTTATTCATTGCCTATAAATGTGAAAACAGCAATCTACCCACATAGTATAGTTTAATGTGTCTGAGTGGTGGCTGTATAAATATCTGAATGTTTCATCAAGTTGCCAGTGTTGCCCAAAGTTACCAAATTTGTGTTGCAGTGATATGAGATCTGTATTATTTGAGCAAAATGTAACAAGTATAAATGTATTATAAGAGTGATTTGAGATGCTTTGATGAATAAAGCTTCAACAGATCAGTGTTAAAATTCCTCTGCTATTGGTCACCCTGAATTGGCACTTGTGAAGGGTCTGGTCAATTGGCTGATGTTCTCTGCATAGTGCATCAAACAAAACAAAAATATCTTAAAGAAAAACTTTGATGTTGGCTTGACAAAGCCTTGTCTGAAAGTTTTAAATATGTTTTAGATAGATAGATAGTTAGAGAGACCGACAGAAAGAGGGAGAGAAAGAGTGCCTTCCCAATGTGCAGTGGCATGTCCAAACTTTTTTGACTGGGATGGCTCATATGGGGCACAGACTCATTCAAGGGTGGCATGAAGTGTAACTCAACATCCCTGATATTATTAGTATTAATAATAAGAATTGTACATTTTCAGAGTTTTTTAATAGTCAAATGTTACTTACCTAAATAATTGATTTAACTGTTTTTAAATGATAATACTGCGAAACACAGAAGACTCCAAATAGCATTTATTTTTTACATTTTGAATTCTTAAACTGCATACTGTATACGTTATGGACACTGCTAATATGAACACGATAGTTTCTTTGCAATTTAGTGGAGTTTTGGAGTTGAAGAGATGATGCTACTGTGGTGTGACATAATACTATCAAGTAGGCTATTGTTTTATTTTGAGACAATAAAAAAAATATTGAAGATATTTCTTAATCTTATTATAGGCCTACACATAAAGAATGAGCATGGCTTTCAGTTTTGTGTAGGCTACACAATTTAGCCATATATTTGGACTGCCAAAGATAACTTGATTATTTAATTAAACAGTGCTTTAAAAACAACTTAATTTGATATTAAAACTGTTTTCCTGATCTCCAAAAAATATATTTTTTAAATAATTTTCTTATGAAGTAAGACTGAATGCTTTGTATTACATTATAAAAGGAAATATAGGCTATATGAAGACTCAACTTTCTGCTAAATAAAAAACTGATAGGAGTATTAATTTAATTGAAAATCTGACACATGATTATGGTAAAGAACCAGCAAAAGTTTACAAGGTTCTTGGCAATGTGGCATTGTATCTTTTAAAGATTTTTAGAAACTTTGAGGCAGATAGTTTTAAGTAAACTAGATATCCCCACATTGCAATAACAGCAAAATATATATATATATATATATATATATATATATATATATATATATATATATATATATTTTTTTTTTTTTTTACATGTGTCCACAAGTAACTATAATTTCCTGACATTGCTTTTTGCTCCGATTTAAACCAACGAGGTGTAGCAGCCCAGTTGAATAAAACAAATTTGCTCTCTTTCACTGATGTTTGAAGATTTGTCTTTTATTTCTTTCACATATTTTGTCTCCACAACACACCGTAAGAGCTAAAACCAGCAAATAAAACAGTATGGGTATTTGCTGGGGAAAATTACATTAAGTTCAGTTAGGAAACTCTGTGGCGCAAGCTGCTAGGTCACCCCGGCACACCTTGCTACGTTAACCAATCAGAACCCCTTTTTTCCTCATCAAAAATATATAACCCGCCTACGCATCGTAATGGCACAGTGGCAGCAGCATGGTAACACGCAGCATTTCTCTAGCCTCCTGCAGTCATCATTTTTGCTATTTTCTACTTGTTTTCCCACCTCCATGCCTCATCTCGAGCTTCAGACCCAGAGAGTACCTTTTCCCTAGAAGATCGGGGAGCTGATCGGCAGCTATCACCAAAGCCCTTGTAAAGGGAGCCTACTAATTAAGCTAATGCAGCAGTCTACCATCAACTATGGGCGCTAGGTTGGAGAAGAGATAAAGATTTTACTTCGGATATGTCATAGAGTATATAAAAGATCTCCGGCATCACCTGCAGGGACCGCAGGGGTCCTTCGGCTGATCGTGTTGTCACACCGTTCTTTTCGCAGCAACAAATCCTTTATCTACAGCTGTATGATTCCTTCTGTAGCAGCATACCACCATCCTTCGTAGGAGATTTTAGCAGGTAACGAGATCAATTTCATATTTGTTTTTCTAGAAGAGAATTCAAGCTTTTTAAAATTATCTTTTCATAGCTGTGTTAAATCTGCTCTGTACCTGCACAATCAGTTTTAAGTGAACAGAACTGCTTTCAATCATTTGTTTTAAATGCTCTGGAATAGTATTTCAGCAGAAAGTTATCTATCTAGCTTGAACGCAGTGCCGCATTGAAACCAGACGAGGGCTTGGTTCAGAATTGCACACTACCATACTTTTCATGCTGTTTCTGTCATTGACACATGGCGGAGTTAGTGGGGGTGGTGTGCCCCCAAAATATTCTAAGGCCTTCCATGTAGGGTATTTTTAATGAAAGAAACTACTATCGACAATAGATTAAAACTATTAATCATAATAATTTGTACTCAAAGTCTAGAACAGTATATTCTTCATTAAAGTAAGATGTTGAAGGGAGTATTCATTTGAGCATTTTCAGTAAGTTTTATAATTTCAGTAAATATTTAAATCATAATCTTCCTATCTAAATAATTTTAAAGATCTTGAGGCCCCTCGAAGTGTGCCGAGGCCCCTTAGTGGGTCCCAAACCCCAGTTGAGAACCACTGTTTTAGATGCAGCTTCTTTTCCACCTTTTCAGTGTCAGTCTAGAAACTTCCCTTGCAGAAACCTTTGCTGCTAGGTATCTTCCAGAGACATACTGTTCGGACCCTTTCATGGTAATATCAAACCGACTGTTATGGAAGCTTCCTTCCACAAATGGTTTTAGTCTATCACTAAAATGAAATCAGCAGGCATGCAGTAATTGGACATAAGGCTGTATTTTGCATGATTTGGCATTGTAAACAACTAGTTATGTCATAAGATCCTGTTGATATGATGGCTTTATTTGCATGGTCAGCATTCTCCTGTCCGTCATTTTAGTCAGGAGTACATTCGATTTGCATAAATCGGTATGTATCATCTAGGGTCACTCACGCACGACAAGCATTATGAGCTTTGAAAGACATTCTGCTCGTGATGCAGCAACAAATTCATACCAATATCCAACAGGGTCTGAGGCTGTATAACATGATCGCACCTACAGTATCTGGTATAAAATATTAAATAGAAGAATATTCCCTCTGTGACTTACACTTCTTAATTCATAATCGGTGGTGTCCAATCATAATTCGTTATGCTTGTCATCTACTCGGCCTGCTAAGTAGGGCATTTTTTGTTTTTGCACTCATGTAACAGCCGAGTGGGCCTGACTCACTGAACATTCCCTTGACTGTCCGAGGAACCTGGGCACCTTTTTTTTTGTGTATGCTGGTTCTGCCTAACAGCTGGAGTTCGGAAAAGTTATGTGGATGAATCTACACGTCTTTGTGTTTATCCTGCCTATTGGCTGGAGTTTGTTTTATAGATTATTTTCTGTTGTGTAATTCCGTCTCACAAAATTTGTACAGAAGCACTGGACTTGAGCAATCCGACGGCAAAGTTGTCGTGGGGGCTTTCGTAGGCGTACATGTACTGTTTGAGTTTAGAGGGATGGACGCCAGTTGACGCTGTCGTGTGTGGGGTTAATGTGCACGTTTTTCTTTTTTTTTCTTTTTTGGTTCTGGGGGGAGTTCGGGGTTTGTTTGTTGCTCTAATGTTGGAATGTGGTCTTTATAATCTTGTTTTTGACACACAATCTATTTTTTCTAATATGTCAAATGTTAATATGAGTGGATTGTCTCTCTCCACATGGAATGTTAATGGGTTGGGGCACCCCATAAAAAGAAGGAAGGTTATTTATTTTCTTAAACATAAGAAATATGATATTGTGTTTCTTCAAGAAATGCATCTTCCCCTGCAGGAAGCTGAAAAATTTGGGAAGATATGGGGTGGACATGTTTTCTTTAGTGCTGGCTCAAGTAAGAGCAAGGGAGTCATTGCATTGATAAGTAAACATCTACAATTCAAATGTCTTAAACAGATTAACAATAAATTAGGAAGAGTCATTATTGTTTTAGCAGAAATTCAGGGGCAAAGGTTGATTTTGGCTAATATTTATGCACATAACGTTGATGATCAGGGCTTTTTTTTTTATATATCTTGAAGGGATGTTGTAAGCTGCTGGCACCCCTCATGATATAATATTGGGAGGATACTTTAATCTTTTGATGGACTCAGTCCTTGATCATAGTGAAGCAAAAGTGTGCAAGCCCCCTAGAGCAACATTGATGCTTCAAAGGATATGTAAAAATCTTGGTCTTGCAGATATTTGGAGACTTTTTTTTTTCATCAGTCCATAAAATGTATTCTAGAATTGATTTTTTTTTTTTTTCTTATTTAAGTCCCTTATTTCATCTGTTGTGGATTGCTCAATTGGAAACATCTTAGTCTCAGATCACGCCCTGGTGAGTTTAGAGGTGTTGCCACATACAGAGGAAAAATAAATCATATAGTTGGTGCTTTTAAAATATCCCTTTTGCAAAATCCTGAATTCCAACAAATGTTAAAGGCTGAAATCAATGTGTATAAGAAGACCAACTGGTCCTCAGTATCCTCTGTAGGCATGGCTTGGGAAGCACTTAAAGCAGTTCTTAGGGGTCGGATCATACAGTATGCCTCAGTCATCAAAAAGTCCAAAGCACGAGAACTCGTGGATTTGGAAGGGGATATTAAAAGTGCCGAGGCAGAGCTGAAGCGGCGAATGTCCTCTGATGGCCTCAGAGAATTGACCCGATTGAAATACAGATATAATACTATTTTGTCGTGGAAGGTGGAGTTTTGGCTATTCAGGGCAAGACAGTCATACTTTGAGTCAGAGGACAAAGCAGGGAAGATTTGGGTAGGTATATAAAGCAGAGGGAGTCTTTTTCTACCATTTCCTCAGTGAAATCTACTGGTGGTGAAATGTTTACCTCGGCCATTGATATTAATAATGCTTTTAAAGAATTCTTTCTTGATCTTTATAGTTCCACGTCTTCATATACTGATGAAAATATTAGAAACTTTGTGGAACCATTAGAACTCCATAAACTGACGAATAAGCAAAAAAATTCTCTTGATTCTGAGATCAATTTGAAGGAGCTTGGCGAGGTAATTAAGGCCTTGCCTACAGGCAAGTCTCCGGGGCCAGATGGCTTTGCCGCTGAATTTTTTAGATCTTATGCTACAGAACTGGCTCCACTTTTGCTAGAAGTTTATACAGAATCATTAAAGAATGAAAAGCTTCCAACCATGACACAAGCCCGGATTAGTCTGATTCTTAAAGACAAAGATCCAAGCGAGTGTAAGAGTTACCGTCCAATTTCCCTGATCCAGCTAGACGTTAAAATATTGTCAAATTCTGGCTAACCGATTAAGTAAAGTTATGACATCTCTTATACATATAGATCAGGTGGGGTTTATTCGGGGCCACAGCTCTACTGATAACATTAGGCATTTCATCAATATCTTGTGGTCAGTGGCGACTCCCGTCGCTGCCATCTCACTTGACGCCGAAAAGGCATTTGATATGGTAGAATGGTAGAATCTTTTTAAGATTTTGGAAATATACGGGTTTGGGAATACTTTTATTGGATGGATTAAGTTACTTTATAGACACCCCGTAATGGCGGTACAAAAAAATTTATTAACTTCAAATTATTTTACTCTGGATATGGGCACCCAGCAGGGTTGCCCTCTTTCCCCATTATTCTGTCTTGCCCTGGAACCATTAGCAGCCATGATAAGGAAGACTATTTTCCAGGGGTGGTGGCGGGAGGTGTGGCGCATAAGCTTTTGCTTTACGCAGATGATAGTTTATTATTCGTCTCCGATCCCCCTAGATCTATGCCTTGCCTAGGGTTAGGTCTTGTCCCTATTTCACCATTGCAAAGCCTTTCTATCAAATTAAGTTATACCCTGTTGTCTCGCATTTGCACTCGGTGTGGACAAAAGTGTCCAGAGTGTTTAATTCGGACATTTATTTAAATGTTGTCTCGAGCATATGGCTGAACCCCAAATTATGTATTAATAAGTCCCCTTTTTGCTGGTCAGAGTGGATCATGAGGGGGGTTACTACACTCGGTGACCTATATGAGAGTGGAGTGTTGAGATCCTTTGAAAATTTGGTTCAACATTTTGAGATTCCCAGATCTCAGTTCTATGAGTATTTACAATAGTGGGGGTTAAATACTGATTCTGTTTGAATGTTTTGCTTTTCTTTGTTTAATAGATGAATCAAAAAATTTGAATCGCAAAAAAAGTGTGGGGGGGGGGGGGGGGTTGACATAAAAACAAATATCTTGTGGCTTTCAATGTTATGCTAATATAATCGGCAAAAAACTAAGCTGTAAATAACTGAGGGTTATTTATACCAGGTTCTACCTGGATTTATTGAAGGCCCATCTCCAACTTGTGAAATGATCAATCACACTTTAGAATTTGGGGTGGTACCTGGGGAGTGCCCCCCATCTGGACACGAACCTGTCTGAAAGTGGTACTGTTGTTACTGTAGTTTGCTTTTAACCAATGAAAAGATTAAGATGTCGAGGATGGTCCCCCAGATATTGTTGTGTTCCCTGTCTGTCACTCACTCGATTTTGTGTCGATGTAGTGACATTAGGGGTTCGATCTTGAGAGCCCCAATCACCTTTGCTTAAAATAGAAAGTCAATGAGAATTGGCAAGTGGAATTTGCATCCCACTCTCCACCCCGGACATATGGGTATAAAAGGAGATGGCGTGCGCCACTCATTCAGATTTTTTCTTCGGAGCCGAATGCGTGTGTGTGCTCGTCCTTTCACCTTCGCTTACACTGCTGGATTTTACGGCGCATATCAGCGGTCACCCTCGCACGGTCGAGTGTTGTGCTTCCCCTGGGTGCTTCGGTGGCTGAGTCCACGGGTGCTAAAAGAGTATATTTCTTTCTAAAAGTGCTTGCAATGTTCTTCCACGTTTGCGCTACTGGCCGTTATCTCTCCCCTCCGGACAGCCATGAAATTTGTCTCGAGTGCTTTGGGTGCCAGCACACCGAGGCAGCTTTCATGGAAGGGTTTGTGAGAACATGCCCATCAGAACGTTGTGGTCGCGGCTCACTTACTCCATGAAGCAAAGAGCCACCGCGGCTGCTCCCCGCTCCGTCCTGGGCTGATGCTCAGCCGGCTGGGTCGGCAAGCACCGCAGGCGATCTGGATGTGGATATGGGAGCATTTTCGCCGGCTCAACCCCCGCGGACCTCCCATCCCACAGCACGCTCATGCTATCCGGAAGAGCTGTCGAGCGATACAGGCGGTCCGCCTCGGCAGATTTAATGTGTTGTTCGCGGTTCACGATGAGGTTGAGCTTTTGGTCGCAGCATCGGAGGGTGGGCTTCTGCTGTCGGAAGCGGATGAATCTTCTGAGCTCCCGCCCACGGGAGTTCTCTTCCTCATTAATGACGAAGGCTTACAAGGTCATGGGTCAAGCCGCTTCAGCCCTGCACGTCATGGCCATCCTACAGGCCTCCGAAGTCCCGTGCCCCGTCTGCTTCTCGCCAGAGCTGTTCCCCTGTGGTGCCGGCCCCAGCTCCCGTACCATTGGAGCCCGTATGCCAGCCTCAGAGAAGAAGATTAGACCGTGCCTGATTCCCTCTGCCCTACAGAGAGCCCCTGGAGGAGGCCGAGCCCAGTACTTTGTCTCTGAAGACGGCCCTCCTGGTGGCGCTCACTTCCATCAAGAAGGTGGGGGACCTGCAGGCACTCTGTTACCAGCGAATGCCTGGAGTTTGGGCCGGCACACTCTCACGTGATCTTGAGACCCCGGCCCGGTTATGTGCCCAAAGTTTCCACCACTCCTTTTCGGGACCAGGTGGTGAACCTGCAAGCACTCCCTTCAGAGGAGGAAGACCCGGCCTTGTCATTGCTGTGTCCAGTTTGCGCCCTGCGAATCTATCTGGACTGCACGCAGAGTTTTAGATGCTCTGAGCAGCTCTTTGTCTGTTTTGGAGGACAGCAGAAGGGGAAAGCTGTCTCCAAGCAGGGGCTAGACCATTGGATTGTGGATGCCATTTCTTTTGCATACCAACCAAGACGTTTTTGTTTGTGGAAAACCTGCATCTCTGCCTAGTAGGGGTGGGCCTTTTCAAGTAATTTTGTGGTTGAGTACTCTAACCCACAAAAAACAAGTAAATGATTACTCATAACTTAAATGTAATAGTTAAAAATAACAAGTATGACTGTAACAAAGGTTCAGGTTGGGCAGTTAAAAGAGGAAGTGGGTGATCCGGGCATTGGCATCCTTCATGCGGTGGAGCCATTGGAGTGGGGCGTGGTCCGAACGGAGGATGAATGCTCGTCCCAACAAATAGTAGTGGAGAGTGAGCACTGCCCAATTGATGGCCAAACACTCCTTCTGCATATACCATTGCCAATCATTATTGTAAATAATGGTTTCATCCAAATAAGCAGCGGCATAAGCAGTGTGTGGTCTGAGGATTTGGTCCATAAGCCACTGAAACGTAGCCAGGGCCCAAACCAAACGGAAGGGTCACAAATTGGTGTAATACAAACGGTGTGGAGAAGACCATTTTTTCACGGGACATCGGCATTAAGGGAATCTGCCATTATTCCTTTGTCAAATCCAGTGTTGAATAATAGCGAGCCGAGCCCAACCGATTGAGCAGTTCGTCAATACGAGGCATTGGATATGCGTCAAATTTAGACACCATGTTGACCTTTCTACAATCTACACAGAACCGGATAGAGCCATTGCTCTAAGGTACCAGAACCACTGGGCTGGCCCAATCACTGTGGGATTCTTCTATTACACCCATATCGAGCATTGCCTTTAATTCTTCCCATACTACTTGTTTCTTGTGTTCGGGTAAGCAGTAGGGATGACTACGTACCACTACCCCGGGGGTTGTCTCGATGTGGTGTTTTATGAGATTAGTACGGCCAGGGAGAGGCGAGAACACGTCAGAATTGGGTTTTTTTTTTTTGGCAACCTGGCAACCTCCATACATTGTGATGGCGAGAGGTGGTCTCCACAAGGGACCGGGGTGAACTGATTGGCTTTTAGTCTCACCTCCGGGCCGAGCTATTCCCTCTCCGGAAGTACCGTCACCAAGGATACGGGGACTGCCTCTGTCTATGGTTTTAGTAGGTTGAGGTGGTAAATTTGACGAGCCCCACCCCTATCCATATGCACTACCTCATAATTGACTTCCCCAACTCGCCGTGTGACCTCAAAGGGTCCTTGCCACTTTGCAAGTAATTTAGAGCTCGATGTGGGCAGTAATACAAGTACTTTAACTCCCGGTGCAAATTCCCATAGCCAAGCTCCCCTGTTATACAGCTGGGTCGATCGGGGGCGGCCTGTGGAGTGTCGGGGACCCGGATCACCGTCCCCACCTCCATCACCGGGCACTGTTCGCGGACGTGTCCCGGCTCCACGCAACTCCAACAGACAGGCCCAAATCTCACGCCCACACCAGTGGCGGCAGCTTCCCCCACCTGAGAGGAAGAATGGGTAGAGCTGGGGGAGAGAGAGACAGGAGTGTTAGCACACTCCCGAGGCCGGGGCACCAGTCTCTGGGGATTGTTCCACCATTTCTGAGGGAAAGGGATAGATTGGAAAGAAGGAGGGGAGGTGGAGGGACGAGAGAGAGAGAGAGAGAGGCTCGCCGGCCCCCGAGTACACCGCTAAATGGTCCTCCGCCAACTGCACTGCTTCATCCAGCGATGCTGGTTGGTGGCACTGGACCCACTCCGCAGTACATTTTGGTAGTTTGGCAACTAATTGTTCCAGTACCACGAGATCAATGATGCCCCCGATGTCGCTGGGCTCCTTAGCCAGCACCCACCGCCGGCAGCCGGCGCGGAGCTGTTGAACAAAGACAAACGGGCGGCCGACTTCACTCAGCGTCACGGTTAGGAACCGCCACCGATGCGCTTTGTGACTGCGGCCAACCCACTGCAGGATGGCTTTCTCGAAGAGCTCCATAAAGGCCTCCGGATCATCTTGCGCCCCCATCTTCGCCAGCGTCACATTTCCAGTTTCCAGTTCACGGTTCCACAAGTCACAAATAACCAGCAATCACTGTACAGCTTCACACAAAACATAAGACTGCTTTTCAGCATCACTCAAATAAACAGTCCACTTTTCAGCTTCACACGATACAAGACTCTCCCTCAGGGAAAAGACACGAAGACTCTGGTCTGCCTGTTTCTCCCCTCTCTCTGTGAACTGGCCATCTTTTTATCTCCCCCCACTCTCACTGTGAACACAGAGATGGTAATTAGTCACAATTCATCTCAGGTGGATGTCCTAACCACTTTCTCTCTCCCCAGACCACAGCCTCACCTCCACTATGACACAATGAAATTTATATCTTGTTTTATTCACAAACACCACCAAAAACGGTTTCAAAATAAGATAACTTCAACAAACAATGCTTTTCTTTTTGGAAAATGCATGAAAAAATCTTTGGAAAAGATTTAAAAATAGCCGCAAAAACATTTGCACTCACCTGGAGCTTACATAGCAACCGTTTATGATGGCATTAGAGTAATGCATATATATAAACTAAGTCTACATTAAGTCTATCACATTTTATCATTTCACATTGTTATTCTGAACAACAAGTGATGAAAGTTGACCTTTTTATAAAGTGAACTCATTCGGTGTTCGGAAATTAGATAAGCTTTCGAGTTTCTCGCACCGCTTTGCATTTTTTCCACCATAAATGCAGATCCTCGCCTGTTGGTAGTCATGATTCCAACAAGAACCAAATACCCATATAGTATACTTAATAGGAATCAAAATATTACAAGTATAACCACACTTCACAATTGGCCAAAGGCAGCATCATAATTCCTTCGGCCTCGATGACACATCCACAGCACCCTCAGTTGGACTCAAATGTAACTGCAAGATTTGGCAAGAGATTCAGAGGGAAAGTACAGTATAAGTCAGTGTTGCTGGAAAATGCGCAAAGGAAAATCTATTTGCAATATTCATGTAGTGTTTTTAATAGTCGACTAGCTAGTGCAGAATGATAACTTGATTAGTTGAATACTCATGCACATCCCTACTGCATAGCATTTCGAAGGATCCCAACGTTAGGAATTGGCTTATTCAAACGAAGTTCCTGAATACATCAATGTGGGATTATACTAAGTTTGTACGGCACATTTCTCTATGGATTCTTTTGAGAACCAAGATTCAGGCTTTGCTGAAAAGTTTAAATATAAAGATGGGGCAGTACCAATTATATTGGACACAGTGAGTTGTAAATTGAATTCTAATGTTTCATCTGTCTGTGTTTGTTTGATATGAAAGGAACTGTACAGTCACCATTTTTTAAATGCCAAATAAACCAAGATCAGACTCTAACTTGGAGCAGCTCTTGCTTACACGGTTAATTACCCAAGAAATGTATAACTGCTCACAAAATATTGATTTGAGATTAAATTATTATATTATGTAAAAAGAATGTGTAGTCATGTAGTGCAACAAAAGACAATGGTGAAGTAAATGCTACTAAGCTTGCTAGCTGTCTTAACAATCTCGTATTAGCCAGGATGTCCCATATTTTGCCAAAATGAATGTATCGGGATGTGTATGTTGAAGTTTTAAGGGAAAGTACACAGAAACCAAGCATTTCAAACAGAAGACCAGAGACAAGGTAGAAAAAGGTCATGTATAACTACATTATGACATTATTACTAACATTATAAGTGAACCTCAACGAAAATAACTGAATAAAATAATGCATGATGTGACCCCTTTAAAGATAATTATTTATAGAACAGACTTAAATCTGAAGATGACATTGGCAGGAAGGGTCAGTCAATGGTGATGATTTATGGTAGCGGGAGGTGTTTTTTTAATCATAACAGCGACTTCTCGGATTGAATCCTGCTTCAGAATTGTGGGTAGTGTATTTCTTTGCCAGGTTTTTGGCAATTAAATAAGATTTTTTTTTTAAAGGATGTTAAAATCACATTGGCAGCTTTTATAGAAGCATACAGAATCACAACAACATCACCTAAGAGCTCATGCCAGATGTATACATTATTGCTAAAAAAAAAAAAAATTTCTGTGGAGAAAATAGGACTTTTACTTAGAGTTCCAGAACACTGTTGTTGTGCAGCCGCTGTCAATTGATTCAATTATTCAAGCATCTTTTTTGACAATCTGTCAACAGACTAAAATAAAAATGAAAAGAAGCAGGCCTAAACAGTCCTCTTTGGAAGTTTTTTATAACAAAGAATTTAAATACTGAGCAGCAGAATGTTGGGAGCAGCAGTGGCAGTTACTTTTAGCAAAATGTAATCTAAAATGTCTTTTATGTTTCTATGTCATCTAGCAGCATTAGCAGCACAAATGGTGATATTCAGCCAGACTAAAAATGAAGCAGCCAGAGCTATGAATCTTTCCTATCTGAATCGGGAGACAATTTTCATCACAGCTTTTCAAAATACATAAATTCAATATTCAATTTCAGATGATGATGAAGTTTTTTGCTTTTGCCTGTGAACATTTTGGAAGTTTGGGACTTTGGCCAGGATAAAGAAGTGGAGCTTTTAGGAAAATGGTTTTACATGCTTGAAGAACATGCATTCACAGTTAAGAGAACACATATACAGCGACAGCTTTTAGTATCACCAGATCTGGAGAGGTAAACAAGCAATGCAAGTAAATGGGGACCAAACTGTCAAGCTCCAGAAAGGACAAAAAATGTCCATGAAACGTGTTTATAAACAGCCAAAATGTTTAGTTCTATAGAGTCAGTCTGCAGAAATTACATGCAGCAGTTTAAAAGAGCATATATTGAATAGACATTTTTATATTTACATTTTCATTTATTCATTTGGCAGATGCTTTTATCAAAAGCAATTTACAAAAGAGGAATAATACATAATACAGAAGTGATTCATCTTACACAGACAGTAGTATGAAAAGTGCAGAATTACAAAGTTTCAAATGCATCAGGATAATAGTATTCAAGACAGACTAGCGTGCAACAAAAATTATATATACAGTGCATTCAGAAAGTATTAAGACCACTTCATTTTTTCATATTTTATGTTGGTGCCTTATGCTAAAATGCTTTATTTTTTCACATCAATCTACAATCCATACCCCATAATGACAAAGCAAAAAAACCGATTTTTGATAACTTTGCAAATTTATTAAAAAGAAAAAAACTGAAATATCACACTGACATAAGTATTCAGACCCTTTGCTGTGACACTTGAAATTTAGTTCAGGTGCATCCCGTTTCTCTTTGAGATGTTTCTACACTTTGATTGGAGTCCACCTGTGGCAAATTTAATTGATTTGACATGATTTGGAAAGGCACACACCTGTCTATATAAGGTCTCACAGCTGAAAATGCATATCAGAGCAAAAACCAAGCTATGAGGTCAAAGGAACTGCCTGCAGAGCTCAGAGACAGGATTGTGTTGAGGCACAGATCTGGGGAAGGCTACAAAAAACTTTTGGCTGCATTGAAGGTTCCCAAGGGCACAATCTCCTCCATAATTCTGAAATGGAAGAAGTTTGGAACAACAAAGACTCTTCCTAGAGCTGGCTGCCAGGCCAAACTGAGCAATCGGGGTAGAGGGGTCTTGGTAAGAGAGGTGACCAAGAACCTGATGGTTACTCTGGTTAAGCTCCAGAGATCATGTGTGGAGATGGGAGAAACTTGCAGAAGGACAACCATCACTGCAACACTCCACTGATCTGGACTTTATGGCAGAGTGGCCAGACGGAAGCCTCTCAGAGATATCCTTAATGAAAACCTGGTCCAGAGCGCTCAGGACCTCAGACTGGGCTGAAGGTTCACCTTCCAACAGGACAATGACCCTAAGCACACAGCCAAGACAATGCAAGTGTGGCTTAGGGACAACTCTGTGAATGCCCTTGAGTGGCCCAGCCAGAGCCCAGACTTGAACCCAATCGAACATCTCTGGAGAGACCTGAAAATGGCTGTCCACCGACAGTCCCCATCCAACCTGACAGCTTGAGAGGATCTGCAGAGAAGAATGGCAGAAAATCTCCAAATCCAGGTGTGCAAAGCTTGTCGCTTCATACCCAAAAAGAGGCTGTAATCTCTACCAAAGGTGCTTCAACTAAGTACTGAGTTAAGGGTCTGAATACTTATGTCAATGTGATAATTCAGTTTTTTCTTTTTAATAAATTTGCAAAGTTATCAAAAATCTGGTTTTTGCTTTGTCATTATGGGGTATAGAGTGTAGATTGATGAGGAAAAAAAATATAAAGCATAAGGCTGCAACAAAAAATGTGAAAAAATTAAGAGGTCTGAATACTTTCTGAATGCACTGTGTGTGTGTGTGTGTGTGTGTACCGATACAGGGTTGGGGAGTAACGGAATACATGTAACGGGATTACTTATTTAAAATAAAAAATATAAGTAACTGTATTCCACTACAGTTACAATTTAAATCACTGGTAATTAGAATACAGTTACATGCAAAACGTATTTTGATTACTGAAGAGATTACTTTGCATTTTATTGTCATTTTTTCATTTAATATTTAGCCCTTTCAGATGGAAAACATTTATCCATATAAAAGATGTGATCCAAAGTGCATTTGAACAGCGGTGAAGCACTTTCTTATGATGTGTTACATTCATTCGAGCAGACAGAGAAGTAAGTTTGGAGCAGAAGAAATAGAAATAAACCTTGTGTAAATTGTTAGTTTTACGCTAAGCTAAAATGCTATTTCTAGCCATTTTACATGCACGTTACCAGGCACGATCATATTTTTTTTTATCAAGAAAATTCTAGTAAGACCTTTGATATTAGGGCAAAAATCGTATTCTTGATGATAATTTTTATATTGTTTTCCTGTAAGAATATCTAAAAATCCTTAAAACAAGATCAATTAGATTTATCTTGTTTTAGAAACAACACGGCATAAGATATTTAGGTTTTTCAGAGAATATATTTTTAACGTGTATTTTGTCTTACTGTACTGGCAGAGTTTTTATAGTCAAAACAAGTGAAAAAATTCTACCAGTGCTGAAGAAGTAATCCAAAGTATTTAGAATATGTTACTGACCTTGAGTAATCTAACAGAATACGTTACAAATTACATTTTACATCATGTATTCTGTAATCTGTATTGGAATACATTTCAGAAGTAACCCTCCCAACCCTGTATGTATGTATGTATGTGTATGTATGCATGTATGTATGTATGTTTGTATGTACACTACCGGTCAAAAGTTTTTAAACACTTTTTTTTTTCACATTTTAGAATAATAGTAAAGTCATCAAAACTATGGAATAACATAAATGGAACTATGGGAATTATGTTGTGACTAAACAAAATCCAAAATAAATCAAAACTGTGTTATATTTTAGCATCTTCAAAGTAGTCACCCTTTGCCTAGAATTTGCAGACATGTACTCTTGACATTTTCTCAACCAACTTCTTGAAGTATCACCCTGGGATGCTTTTTAAACAGTATTGAAGGAGTTCCCATCTATGTTGGGCACTTATTGGATGCTTTTCTTTATTATTTGGTCCAAATCATTAATTTCTTTTTTTTTTATTTTTATTAAATTTTAGTTTTATAATTAAATTAATATGGTGGCACAATTATATTTTTGTCTACAAAACTAATTTCAAACATTTACGCATACACCTTCAGATCAAAAGATTTTGACTTTTGACCGGTAGTGTGTGTGTGTGTGTGTGTGTGTGTGTGTATGCTGAGATAGATATATATATATATATATCAATCAGTGTTGCGGAGTAATGAAATACAAGTAACAGGAATACGTATTTAAAATACAAAATAAGTAACTGAATTCCACTACAGTTACAATTTAAATCACTGGTAATTAGAATACAGTTACATTCAAAAGTACTTTGATTACTGAAGAGATTACTTTGCATTTTATTGTCATTTTTTTTTCATTTAATATTTAGTCCTTTCAGATGGAAAACATTTATACATATAAATGATGCGATCCAAAGTGCATTTGAACAGCGGTGAAACACTTTCTTTTGATGTGTTACATTCATACGAGCAGACAGAAGTTTGGAGCAGAAGAAATAGAAATAAACCTTGTGTAAATTGTCAACTTTGCTAAGCCAAAATGCTATTTTTAGCCATTTTAGGTGCACAAGTTACCAGACACTGTAATGCTTTTCCCCGGAGATAAATGGTTTAGTCCAACAAATCACGGAGCCAAACAGCAAATGTCTGTATTCCACACATTTAATTGCAGATACACAGGCTGCACGCTCTTCTCATACATGAGAAAATTAACAAACAATTAGCGTCACAAAACATAAAAGTATAATAAAGGTCAGGGAGAGCACATCGGTCCGCATCCTCCTGCACCTGCACACAGACTGAGTAGTAACTCTTTAATCACACAGCACACGCATATGCAAATTAGATGGTCAGCGTCTTAAAGGTACCCTGCATACTAATAGAATACATGTAAATACATTGTCTTAATCGTTACAGAACAATCATATTTTTTTATCAAGAAAATTCATGTTGGATCATAATTTCTTTTTTTTTTCTAGTAAGACCTCTGATATTAGGGCAAAAATCATATTCTTGATGATAATTTTTGTATTGTTTTCCTGTAAAAAAAAAAAAAAAAAAAATTAAAAATCCTTAAAACCATATCAATTTGATTTATCTTGTTTTAGAAACAACACTGCATAAGATATTTAGTTTTTTCAGAGAATGTAGTTTTAACATGTATTTTGTCTTACTGTATTGGCAGAGTTTTTATAGTCAAAACAAGTGAAAAAAATCTACCAGTGCTGAATAAGTAATCCAAAGTATTTAGAATATGTTACTGACCTTGAGTAATCTAACAGAATACGTTAAAAATTACATTTTACAGCATGTATTCTGTAATCTGTAGTGGAACACATATCAAAAGTAATCCTCCCAACCCTGTATACCATGAGTGCATGGTCAAGTGCTTATGGAAAATATGTTTTTAGACGTTTTTTGAAGACAGAGAGCGTGTCTGCTTCACAGATGGAGTTAGGAAGGTCATTCTACCAACGAGATACAGTGAAGCCAAAAGTCTGGGAAAGTGATCTTGTTCCTCTTTGTGTTGGTACAACAAGGTGCCGTTCATTAGCTGACCGCAGGCTTCTGGTGGGAACGTAGCTGTGCACGAAAGAGTTTAGGTATGCTGGAGCAGACCCAGTGACTGTTCTGTATGCCAGCATCATAGCCTTGAATTTGTTCGTTGAAGACCAGATGTGCTGCTGCATTCTGTATCATTTGCAGAGGCCTAATTGTGCATACAGGGAGGCCTGCAATGAGAGCGTTACAGTAATCTAGTCTGGTTATGACAAGTGATTGAACAAGGAGTTGAGTGTCATGTTCAGAGAGGTTGGGTCTCATTTTCCTTATGTTGTAGAGTGTAAATCTTCATGATCGTGCTGTCTTTGAGATGTAGTCTGTGAAATTGAGATGGTTGTCCATGGTTACCCCTAGATTTTTGACCATTTTGGAAGGCATTATTGTGGATTAACCCAGCTGAATGGTGATGTTGTGCTCAGCAGCAGGGTTGGCTGGAAACACGAGGAGCTCAGTCTTCGCTAGGTTAAGTTGCAGGTGGTGTTCCTTCAAACAGGCTGAGATTCGAGCAGTCATCGTGGGGTCGTTGGGCTGGAAAGACAAGTAGAGCTGTGTGTCATCGGCATAGCTGTGGTAAGAGAACCCATGTGCTTGAATGATGGGTCCCAGTGATGTTGTGTATATAAAGAAGAGGAGTGGTCCAGGCACTGAGGCCTGAGTTACCCCAGTAAGTATCTGATGTGACTTGAACACCAGCTCTCCAGGCTACCTTGAAAGACCTACCTGAGAGATAGGACTTGAACCAGCTAAGCACAGTTCCTTTGATGCCCAGATTAGCGAGTATGGACAGGAGGATCTGATGGTTGACTGTGTCAAAGGCTGCAGATAGGTCCAGTAGAATAAGGATGGATGATCTGGATCCAGCTCTCGCCTTTCTCAGTGACTCAGACAGCAGGGCAGTCTCGGTGGAATGTCCACTTTTGAAGCCCGACTGATTGTCATCCAGCAGCTTGATCTGTGAGAGATAGGCAGAGATCTGATTGAAAACTAACCTTTCGAGTGTTTTCGCCATGAATGGGATTAGAGAGACTGGTCTTTAATGTTCTACTTGTGTGGAGTTAAGCACAGATTTTTTAAGCAGTGGAGTTACTCAAGCCTGCTTAAATGTGGTGGGGAAAGTGCCTGTAAGTAGAGATGTGTAACTTATTTGTGTGAGTGCAGGTAGGATGGATGGAGAGATGGCTTAGAGAAGGTGGGAAGGAATAGGGTCAAGGGGGCAGGTGGTGGGGTGGTTGGAGAGGAGTTTAGAGAACTCAGTGTCAGTCAGGGGAGAGAAGATAGAGATAGAAAAGCTGCATACAGGAGGTGGGTGTTTGAGTGGGTGTGGTGGTGCTGAGAATGCACTGTTGATGGCTGCAACCCTATTAGTAATAAAAAGTGGCGAAGACATTTGCTGTCAGTGTAGTGTCAGGTGGTGGAGGAGTATGTTGAATGTCCTAAATAGAAGAACGTCAGAGAGCTGTGAGTTGTGGTAGTGCATAGTCTTTTCAAGTCAAACGCAGCCAGAAGAGTATGAAGTTCAGTGGCCTGGGGCTTGTCTTGGTGTATGCTGAAATCCCCAAGAACCACAAGAGGCCTGCCATCTTCAGGGAAGGAGGATAGCAGGACATTTAGCTCCTCAAGAAGATTAACCAACTGACCTGGTGGGCGATATTAATTTTTGTGGGTTGCATTGTAGTGATAGCATGGAATTCGGATGAAGTTATGTTACATAGTGAGGAGAGTGGTGAAAATATCCAGTTATTTGGAATGAGCAAACCTGTTAGCCCACCTCTACCGGTATGTCGAGGGGTGTGAGAGGAAGAGAAGTTGTTGGAGAGGGCAGAGGGTGTTGCTGTATCCTCTAAGCGTATCCACATTTCTGTCATTGCCAGGATGCTGAGGGCTGACTGTGTGGTGAAGGCCGGAATGAAGTGACTAGGAATTCCAGAGTCCAACTGAAAATGAAAGGGGAAGAGGTGCTGATATGCAAAATGGGCATGTGTTGTGTGGGTTACGATGCGTTCTGTGTCTGCATCATGTAAACTGTCTGTAACCGATAACAGGGATGTGCTTGAGGGCACATGTTATGCGTGGAGTAGACATATGGGAATGTATCAGGAAAATAGTAAAAAAAAAAAAAAAGATACTTAAGTGCTATGGTGGGTGGTGCCTTGTCGATGTCCTTGCTTGGTGGACTCGCACAGGTAGACTTGCTGGTCTTTACACAAATAGATCTTCACACGAGGAGGGCTTCACACGAGGGCTGCTACTTCTGCTCCCGCGTCAACATTCACGTCAAATATATAAGCTGATTTCGTGTCATTAAGTGAAAAATGCTGCTTAGCACAACAAAGTAGTACATGTGGGTAACCGAAACTAAGGGTCGCACAAGATGACAAATGTGGGAACAAATACGACTTCAGTATACTGTAAACAAACAATACTAAACCTAGCAATAAATAATACTTTAAAGCAAGTGAAGCACTGTTAAGAGACACACAAAAAAACAACACGAGTTTAACGCACAGTAAACAAACAACTCTAAACCTAGCAGTGAATACCCTAGGACAGGGATGTCAAACTCGGTTCCTGGAGGGCCACAGTCCAGCAGAGTTTAGCTCCATCCCTAATTAAACACACCTGAAGCAGCTAATCAAGGTCTTCAGGAGTGTTTGAAGATTACAAGGAGGCATTTTGGAGCAGGGTTGGAACTAAACTCTGCAGGGCTGTGGCCCTCCAGGAACTGAGTTTGACACCCCTGCCCTAGGACAAGTCAAAACAATGTAACACACACCCACCCACACACACACATGCTTAAGCAATGTGAGTTCAACACAGTACACAACACAGTAAACAAACAGCACAAGTCTAGGGATGAATACTACTCTAAAACAACGTGAAACAATGAAATAAACATACACTTACACGCAACTGCAGACTCCTGTAGATAGATTGCTTCTCCTGAAGTGACTAAGGATCCCGCAGTTAAATATCTTACCTGGCACTGGGCATGCCTTAATGCTGCTTAGCACAACAAAGTAGTACACGTGCAACACTAAAACTAAGGGTTGCACAAAATGACAAACGCGGGAAAAGATGCGACTTCAGTACATCGTAAACCAAACAACGCTAAACCTAGCAATAAATAATACTCTAAAGCAAGTGAAGCACTGTTAAGAGACACACTAAAAACAAAATGAGTTTAACAAATAGTAAACAAACAACTCTAAACCAAGCAGTGAATACCCTAGGTCAAGTCAAAACAATGTTAACACACACAAACAATTAAGCGACGCAAGTTCAACACAGAACACAACACAGTAAACAATCAGAACAAGTCTAGCGATGAATACTGTTCTAAAAACTAAGCTATTTGCATGGACTAAGCATTGGCGTGGTGCAGGGGGGTTTGTATTGATTTTTTGTATTGCTGTTTTCTGTGTGTGTGTCTGTGCATCCTTATGGTACAGCTAGGGGAAAATGAGCCATACCCTAAAAACTGAGGGTAGACAAGATTATGAGGCCACCAACAAGTGATTTCCAAGAACTATCTACAGCATTTTTAAGCCAGGGTCACCATGATGAGAACTGGAGTGATCGACAACTGAGCTTCTCTAACACAGGCTGACAGACCATCTCTTGCATCGTCAGGGCTGATGTGCAGGGTCCGAGGTAACGTGTGCAAAGACACCAGTCTCTGGAGTACCTGGGAGTGTGGTGGTTATCTTGCTCCTGAGGTCTTATGGACAGTGGATGTGCAATGTACTTTTGCCACTGTTATGCACTTAACCATGTCATGAGTAATTGGGAGAATTTCAAATGTAAGGGTCTCCAGCAGAGTGGCCGAGATAAACAAGCTGAGATTCTCACCCAAACAGAGGACATACAATACCATGAAACTGGTTGGCAGGGCAGATGCTAACCCAGTTGATAACCTTGTTAACAATCACAATAAAATCCCCAGGGCCCTCTTTATGCTCCGGGACAGTGCTACACTTAAATGCCTGGTGCTGATGAGATGGCATTTCATCACAGACAGGGTCTTGATTCCAGCTTCAAGGGTGGAGAAAGCTACAGATTCAAAGCCCTAGCTGCAACCATTCTCCATAATCACCATGACACTCTCAGTCGTTTCAGGTGGTGATAGGAGTGTGCAGAACTGTCCACTGCCCAAGTTTTAGGGCAGATTGGATACGAAGAAGCTCATACCCTGGTGATGGCTCTTGATGTCCTTTCCCTCTGAATTCTTCAACTCGACCCTTCTCTAAGCCTGACACACCTCATAAGATTTGTAGTGGCAGATGGATACTTGATGGTCATTCAATAACATGCCCTACAGAATTTCGATGGCCCTCTTGGCAGCCTCAAATCTTGCATAATGGACAAAACCATAGCCCTTCGATCCATTCTCATTGTACACCGCTTTGAACAACAGAATGTCCCTGAATGTCCCTGTCAAAATATTGATAACCATTGCCAGGCTCATAATTCAGATGTTCCAGATTAAGAGTGGAATCGCGCTGGGCCCACATAATTCTAATAGGCTTGCTCAGGAGCTCCTAAAAAATTAGAGTGTCCAGTGCATGCTTGGTGTCGGCAAGAGTTCACATAGCCATACCCCAGAGAGTGGCTGGTCACACTGTCTCTGCACAGTCATACAGAGCAGATGTGTCCAAACAGGATGAATGTCATGAACAACAAATGTTCTGTAACTTCCGGGTGAAGGTCACTTACAAATAGAGATTCGACCTGGTCATTTGGTGGATCAGAACTGCCAGAAACTGGTACTTCTAAGAACTCTTCGCAGGAAAAAGACATTTTTGTTACCTCTGCAAGAAGTTCCTGACCTTGTTAGCTAAAATGTTCAGGTAACAGTCAGATCTGGCCGCTTATAAACTAAAGGTCCACATTCCTTTTATAGGCCCAAAAATGCTAATTTCTATGTGTTGTAAACTGACTCTGCCTATATTAACCTTAAATGTTTACTCTGTGAAAGGGATAGCTGATAGGTAACAAATGACATTCAAACTTTAGCAAATGGCCGCTTCTCATTTTTTTTAATGCAGAACTATTAAGGGGGTCTTTTCATGGGACTTTTATTTAAATTATCCAAAAAAAAAAAAAAAAAAAATCACAAAGCTGGGTTGTCATACATACACACATACTGCATGAACATACTCATGCACATAAGGAAACCCGGATATGCTAATTGTTTTGTCAAACTGTATATGATAGTTTTGTTACAGTATTATATAAATAGTTTTTTATTCTGGCCTGAATATGGTTTACAGGCCTCTGGAGGCATGGCATAGCCCTGAGGAGTTATAGTGCTGGTAAAAAGGTTCAATTCTGTAAGCAAAAAAACACAGTCACTGTGTAGTGGCCTTATCATTAACCCAAGTTTGTTTGCATTTGGTAACATATTGTTCTTGCTCTATTCAGTGAGTCCTATGCCATTTGGGGAAAAAATAAGCCACTGTTCTTAGATAAAGTGACTGATACACTGCTGTGTCTTATCTGCAAGGATCTTATGACTGAAATTGTGGTTATGCCCTGTTACAGAATCTGCTACTATGGTGAATTTGAGTTTAAATAATGTTTGCTTGCACAGACAGTGTCTGTTTGACTTTTAAGACTCACACACGATCAACATGATGGTTAGCCCATCTGCAACTAATCAAATGTGTCTCCTGATGCTTTGAGTAGAAACAACTTTTTGCGCCAAGGAAGATCAAGATTTTAGATGTTTGACACCAGGCTCTTTACTCTTCAAGCCTACTTCTCATACAGGAATAACTGTTTTAGCAAGAAACCTCCACCTGCTTCTCAGCTGGAGAGAGGGAACAAAAACAACGGCAGGTCCAGAGATACCCCTTCCTATGATGCTTACACTTATGATACCCAAACGTCATATCATTCTACATCATTCTAAACGTCATCGCACGCGCTGCAGAAAGAAGTATGTCAGTTGTTAGTACTGTTTAGCTGTCATTCCCTTCTCTGCTGTTGGTCATTGGTTAAATATGGTTTATTGTTTGTTTGTTTTACCTGCTAACCTCTGTCCCAATTGTAAGAGAAAAGATTCTTGTATGTTTAAAGTCGACATGAAATCAAAATGGACCCTATTTACTATATTAATCCACTTAATCCCACTGGTTACAATTGTGACTGAAATTTAGTTTGAAATTTGAAAAGTGCAAAAATAGTTGTAGATGTATTTCATCCAGAGTTGAGAACTTTTAAATGTCTTGATTTCATGTGAACATTTTTTACATGCGTGGTGCAAATAGTCACATGTCCAGAGCCATTTAATTCCACTTTGTCCCTATGAAAGATGATATCTGTGTCAAAGCTCCATAAAAGGAAGCAAGTAAATGTCATATTACCAGCCCGTCTAGCACCAACAATCATCCATGCAATTATCTAATCAGTCAATCGTGTGGCAGCAGTGTAGTGCATAGAATCATGCAGATACGGTTCAGGAGCTTCAGTTAATGTTCACGTCAACCATCGGTATGGGGAAAAAATTTGATCTCAATGATTTGCCAGATGGGCTGGTTTGAGGATTTCTGTAACTGCTAATCTCCTGGGATTTTCTTGTCTTTAGTTTACTCAGAATGGTGCCAAAAACAAAAAACATTCAGTGAGTGGCAGTTCTGTGGATGGAAATGCATTGTTGATGAGAGAGGTCAACAGAGAGTGGCCAGACGTGTTTGAATTGACAAAGTCTACGGTAACTCCGATAACCGCTCTGTACAATTGTGGTGAGAAAAATATCATCTCCGAATGCTATTCTGAGATGCGGTTTGTTGCTGTTTTGGTGGCACGAGGGGGACCTACACAATATTAGGCAGGTGGTTTTAATGTTGTGGCTGATCGGTGTATACCATACTGTATTTTGGATATATAATGTTTGAAGGGTCTGTTTTAGATTTATTAAAAAGATTGCTCTGGTTCATGTAAATCATGCTCACAGGACATGGAAACATGTAAAGTGTTTGTCACTATAGCCGATTTGCAATTGCGAATTGTAGCGATTTTCAAGCGTGACCTTTACATAATCACCAGCCAGTAGGTGAGAGATGGAGCGCGCGTTAGCACCTACCAACGGGAAGTCTTTAATCCCTCGACAGACGGGATTCCCTGCTGAGGTAATGGCTCTGACAACTGGAGAAGCAAATCAAAATATTTTGAAAAAAAATTTTGTCGACAGGGTGGACTCTTGCTGTCTCTTTTACTGAAGAACTGACAAGATATTATACTGATTTGAAAGTTTTCATCAGCGATTGCATTCACAGCTGCTTATCATCACAAGTGCAAATTCTAATAGTGATTCTGTAACCAAGTGTTTTTCTGGAGTTCTCCTACACTAAAATGACTAATAAAATCAGAAAGCTGAACTGTTTTTGTTTAACAACTGCATATAAACATACGCTTTCTATGGCAAGCCTGTTTTTATTTCATCAAGTTCCACGTGACTGGGAATCGGAGAGAGAATGTCTGTATGGCTGCACCACTTTACCATTTTGAATCGGCAAGTGTGACATACATCCAACTGAATAGATTTCAGCAAAACACTCGGTAAGTATGACTGCTCCAACAAAATTTAGTTGTTTGGAGTGGGAACACACAAAGCTTCATTTCTGAATAGGCGACTGATTGACTCCCATAATAAAATTGCAGATTTCAAAGTATTGTTACAATGTAAAATTAAAAATAAATATGCAGTTATTATTGGTTTATCATTCCTTTTCCCCCCCAAAATTGCTTGTTAATGAAAAAATATGAAATTCTGTTACTTGATTTGCTCAGTTTGCTCAAAACTGGTAGTTTTCCACCGGTTAAGGTTGTGACCATGAATGACGGATGCACCTAAATTTCAGCAGGCAGAAATGGAATAAAATGCTATTTTCGGTTTTCTGCGAAAAAAGGCAGAAAATCTTGGCCAAAAATTTTAACAGAAACCTTTACTTTAAAATCCAGTAATAGATACATTCACATGGAGTTATACTTTACAGATAATTAAGACACAAAAATAGAAAAACATATATACTGAATTGTACACCTGTATACCCATGTTATTTAAACACAAAGATAATATATATGCAGTACAACAGAGAGGAAAGGGGACAGGTTGCCTGTAGCCCTCAGCTTCTCAGTCTAAGGAAAGTGTATGAAAGTCATTGAAATAGGGGAGAAAGGATTGCCATTTTTCAAAAAATGAATTCACCCTGCCACTGATATTATACTTAACTTTTTCAAGATTAAGAAAGAATTCTAGATCCTTTAACCAGAGAGATGGAGGGGGAAGGGGAGATTTCCAGTACAGCAGAATTCTACGCCGAGCTAGCAATGATGTAAACGCCACCACATCCACTTGCCTGTGGTTCAAATGATGTTGTTCAGATGTTACCCCAAAAATTGCGATTAAAGGGCATGCTTCCAGTTTGATTCCAAGAACATCTGAGATGATTTTGAAGAAGGAATTCCAGTAATTCTGTTGTTTGGGGCAAAGTACAAACATGTGACTAAGGTTACATGGTCAATGTTTACACCTGTCACATACATCAGGGACGTTAGGGTATATTACAGAAAATTTTGCTTTAGAAAAGTGCACTCTATGCACTACTTTAAACTATATAAAGCCAAGCCGGGCACATGATATAGAAGTGAGTATATTTTCCAATACTTTGCCCCAGTAGTCATCTCCAAGCTCTAGGCCCAGTTCCAGTTCCCAGGTATTAATGGTTCTGTTGTTATGACTCTCTTCAAATGATAAAATTGCACTATATACCTGTGAAATTAGACACATAAGGTTTATTTTTGAATATGTCCTCCCATGGGGTCTTTGAAGGCAAAGAGGGAAACCCTGGGAAGATAGTGGATCTACAGTGTCTAATTTGAAAGAAGCTAAATGTATGAGACAAAGGGAGGCTGAATAAAGAAGCCAATTCCGAAAAGCTAGCAAACACGTTGTTGACAAAAAGATCTCCAACACATTTAAGACCCTTCCTATACCACAGAGTGAATGCAGAGTCCATAAAAGAAGGGGGAAAAAGACGATTGTTACGTATGGGAGCTAAAACAGAGGGAAAAGTGAACTTGAACTGTCGCCAAAATTGATTAAATATTTTTAGAGAGGCACATACCACTGTATTATCAGTATGACGAGAGAGGGAAACTGGAAGGGAGGAGAAAAACAAGTGAGGTTGAGATACACAACTTAGCTTCTAGGTGGCACCAAGATGTAAAAGGAGCCTGCACCCAATATGTAAGCTTCTGAATGTTAGCTGCCTAATAGCAGTACATAAAATTGGGTAGGGAGAGCCCTCCATTAATTCTAAATTTTTTAAGCAATAATTTACGAACACTGGGTGTTTTCCCTGCCCATAAAAATTCTGAAATTGTTTGATCCAAAGTCCTAAAGAAAAAGTTAGGTAAAAATAATTGTATGGACTGGGAGAAAAAGTATTAAAAGAGACATTATTCAGTGACAAATTGATTGCGTGGCTCTCACCTTTGGACACACATTACACAGGACAAGTCAAACCAAACTTTTAATCTCAACACGCAGTGAAAAGACCTCGGTGCAAACTTTGCATAGAGTAAAAAATCAACATTGGGAGTGTTCAAATTAAGATTGCGATTAGCTGAACTAGCCAACAGACAGGAACTCCCTTTCAAGTCGGTCACTTCAACGCTGCATCAGTTTCTGAAACTATGGCAAGCCTCGCCCAGGAGTGACAATCTCTGAAGCCTTTTACAGTCATGACAATTTATTGGCAGATAGGGCTTGACGCTCTGCCTCCGACGTGCGAGTCACGTATATAAGATGGAGCGCAACGTTATTTCATCAGAATTTTATCCTTCAGGGTCGCACTAGAATAATCTCTCACGCTCTGGACATCTGTTCTTCATTCATTGTTGATTTCTGCACACCTTTACAGCAAATGGATTCCGACGAACCATCTTTACTATGCTTCACCATTGAGTCTGCACATCGCAGCCATTGGATTATTTTTTACCTCCTGTGTGTCAGCAGATGGACAAGCCTTTGCTTCACCGTCGATACTACAAAGAGTGGATCATTTTCTGCTTCTTGTTGGGCTGCATCGGTCATGGTATCCTTTAAATTACAGTGTCTAAATAATGCTATGTATTGAATTGTGATTTGTGTGTGTGTGTCCCTACTGTTGACAAGCACTAAAAGAGCACATTTTCTTAACACATCTTTATAAAAATGGCATTTTGCAAATGCTTTGCCCCATGTGATCGATATATACCCCTGTCTGATGACCATGAGCTCTGTGTTATCTGCCTGGGCTAAGCTCAAGCAGAGGCAGCGCTTGCTGAGACTGACTGTGCTCATTGCGAGTGCATGAAAATAAAGACGCTTCGCTCTTGGATCGCTTTCTTTTCTAAGAACGATGCCGGTCCCCTCCTCTCCCACCATACTCCTTCTGTGGCTACTGAGGGATCACACGATGGAGGCATGCGAGGGCGGGATGTGGAGCACAGGGAGTAAGAGGAGGATTTGTAGCCAGCGCAAGCTCCTCCATTTCAAGCATCTTCGCCCGTTGTCTACGCCCATGATGACCAGCCATTGCATGTCATTGTCCGATAAGGCCGAAAGGTCCCTAATGGGTTTGACTGAACTCCATGGACTCAATCCATGCTCAAAGTCTATGTTGCCACTATAGCGTCTGAGCACGACCCCCTTTTGTGGTTTGTCAGTGGGCAAACACCCCTTGGTCATTACATTTTTGAGAGATGTGAGACGGCTGAAGCCTGCTACCATCCCAGTGTGGGACTTGATGCTTGTGCTAAATGAACTTATGGGTTCCACGTTTGAGCCAGTTGACACAGTTAGCTTACGTTTACTCTCTTTAAAGACTGTTCTGTTTCTTACTTTGGCTTCAGTCAAATGTATTAAGGTCCTTTAGGCCTTATTGGTCAATGACTCTTGTATGGATTTTGGAATGGTCTTGTCAAAAGCCATTCTCAAGCACTGGGGAGGTTATCTGCCCAAGATCATGGCCACTCCTTTCAAGGCCCAGGTTGTTACCTTGCAAGCTTTCTCTCCTCCTACATTTGCTTTGGACGAGGCACAGAAGCTGCACACACTCTGTCTGTTTTGGAGGCCATTCAAAAGGTTTTGCCGTTTCCAAGCAAAGTCTGTCCCACAGGGTTGTTAATGCCATTGCGCTTGCATATGATTCGCAAGGCGTAAAATGCCCCATAGGTGTCAAAGCTTCTTCTTGCTGCAAAGAAGGCCATATTTTTCAATGTTCACTACCTTACTAGCTAGTGCATTGTCATTTAGCCTCTGTATGTTGTCAGTCTTACACTGTCAACGTCTGATCCAGTGTTAATGTCCTACTACCCTTTTTGTCAGTTTGACGGTCAATTCTGCATCTTCCTCATCACAGTGTGAATGGACGTATTTTGCGGTGCATCACTACCCGGCTTGGCTAGTGTCACTGCCACCTACTGACAGTGGTCCAAGGAGGGACCAAACCACAAAGTGGTGATAGGGTGTTGGGCGCCAAAGGCTCATTGATACGTGAGGGCAACAAAGGTTATCCCATCTGGTCTGAACCGACAGAAGGTCTACTGTGGCACAGAAAATTTTAATGATAGTTACGGGAGGAATGTGTCACAACACACAGTGCATCGCACCCTGCTGCGTATGGGGCTGCATAGATGCAGACCGGTCAGAGTGCCCATGATGGCCCCTGTCCACTGTTGAAAGTGCATACAATGGGCATGCGAGCATCGGAACTGGACCTTGGAGTAGTAGAAGAAGGTCACCTGGTCCGATGTGTCCCTTTTTTTTACATCATGTGGAAGGCAGTGTACATGTACATCGTTTACCTGGGGAAGTGATGACACCAGGATGCACTGTGGGAAGACGACAAGCTGGTGGAGGGAGTGTGATGCTCTGGGCAATGTTCTGCTAGGAAACCCTGGGTCCAGCTATTCATTTGGACGTCGATTTGACACGTGCCACTGTGACAAGGAGGAGAGCGTGGCTGGGCCATGAGGCTGCACGGCCAGTGCTGAATCAGCTGATCGGTGGGAGAGCGAGGTAATGGGGAGCCGGAGATGCAAGTTCGAAAGAGACGCACGCGGCCACGTTGCGTGTGTGTCTGTGTTTGTTTATGTTTGTTTTAAATTGCATTTCTAATTAAACTTTATGTTTACTGTTCAGCCGGTTCTCGCTTCCTCCTTGCCTGACCTTGAATGGTTACAGTGGTGCTGAAACCCGGAAGGGAGGAGGGATGCACTGTCGCAGAGTCCTCGCCGCTGCCATCTGCCAGGGAAGCATCCAAGGCCATCTGCCTGGGGACGGAGGGGTTGCTGTCAGCCGCTGAAAGCTGGAGAAACCGCTGCCGTCCGCTGGAGAAGGTGAGGAGCGGTTCCATCCGCCAGGGGCCAGAGGACTCATTTGCCAGGGGAGGAGCGAGCTGGCGTCCGCCAGAGGGCGGAAGAGCAGTTGAGGACCGGCGACAACACGTCCGCAGTGCGCAAGTTCTTCTCTCTCTCTCTCCTCTCTCTCTCTGTGTGTCTCCGCTCACCCTCCCTTGTCTCTGCCCCAGGTTCACAGGAGGCGGGGTGGACCACCGGCTGACAGAATGGCCGGAAGGGCAGTGTCCCCCCTCCAGATTTGTGGGGGGGTGGGAGTTAGTCAGACCGGTGCCGCCCCGGCCTGAATTGGGGGGGGGAGGAGTGTGATGAGGGCCGTGAGGCTGCACGGCCGGTGCTGAATCAGCTGATCAACGGGAGAGTGAGATAAAGCGGAGCCGGAGACACCAAATCGAGAATGAGATGCACCCGGTCGCGTTGCGTGTGTGTCTGTGTTTATGTTCCTTATAAGTTACGTTTCTGATTAAACCATATGTTTACTGTTCAGCCGGTTCCCGCCGCCTCCTTGCCCGACCTTGAACTGTTACAGCCACCTACCTAAACACTGTTGCAGACCAGATACACCCCTTCATGACAATGATATTGCCTGATGGCAGTGGCCTCTTTCAGAAGGATAATGCGTGCTGCCATACTGCACAAATCGTTCGGAAATGGTTTGAGGAACATGATGTAGAGTTCAAGGTGTTGCCCTGGCCTCCAAATACCCCAGATCTCAAACCGATTGAGCATCTGTGGGATGTGCAGGACCAATAAGTCCGATCCATGGTGGCTCCACCTCGCAATTTACAGGACTTGAAGGATCGGCTACTAATGTCTTGTTGCCAGATACCACAGGACACCTTTAGGGGTCTTGTATAGTCCCTGCATTGGCGGCACACAGAGGATCAACAGCATATTAGGCAGGTGGTCATAATGTTTTGGCTCATCAGTGTACATACAAAATTATTGAGTGCACCTTTAAGTACTATTCATTTCTTTTTAAGGTAAAAAATTACTGAGTGCATCTTTAATTTAGGCTATTGTTGAAAATGATGCAGCCTTTCAAAAATCTTGTCAATAGACAGCACAATAATTTAATGATGGTTAAAGGCTACAGAAACATCAGGACAAACTTAGATGTTGGCTTGTCAAAGCCTTGTCTGAAAAGCTTAAATTTCAAAGGTTTTATAGACCTTTCAGTCAGATGGATGGATGGATGGACAGATTAATAAATATATACTCTAACATTTCCTGTTTTTTTATTAACAGACCTTTTTTTTTTTTTTTTTGTAAAACTGCAATGCTTAAAACCAAGACTTATGAGTCTTTCCAAAAATAAAAATAAAAATTAGTTTGCAACTTTTTTCTTGGTACAAAACACCATTTTATTGAGTTTATCAAACATGTCATAAAACGCTCATTCAAAACTGATTTCCATAGAGCTCAGAAATAACATGATATAACAATAATGATAGCATCAACTAGCTGGTTGTGTTGAGGATCTAATATAGTGGTATTTTTTAAAAGTGAGTTTCAGTTTTGATCTCAACAGATCTCCATTATAACTTACATTAGGCTTGGCCCATATTCATCTCTACACTTAGGGTAAAAGCACATTGGGTGAAATTTCAAAACACTCTTTGATGACACTTCAAAGGGATGTTGAATGAAAATGTTCTCCTCTCTATATTAAGTTTTCACAAGCATTTCCTAACAGAAAAGGGAATGTGTTTAGTTCTAGTTCGACTGAACTTGTGATGCCTGACAGCTTGACAGATATGGTGCTTATAATAAACAAACAAAAAAGATAAAAAGACTAAAACACACCCCAAATTACTTTTTTTCCCAATCATGTGGTTAATTAACATTAATTCTAAATTACTCATTCAAAAGTATATTCCACCCCCTCATTTAACAAAGTGACAATTGCATAATCACAAAAGGTCCATTCACATTAAACAAACAAACAAACAAAAAAAAAAAAACTTCAATGGAAAAAAAGTGATGTCATATTTCTATTAATAAAGTGAATGCTTAAAGCAGATACCTTGCTAGGTCTTCAAAAAGTTATCAAATCATATCAATATAATTGAATAAAGAGGACAGTTCTACTTGGCAGAGAAGCTAATTTCTCCCAAAAATGGAGGCAGCTTCCTGTTAGCTCAAAGAACCTTTTCAGGGAGCCATTAAACTACAAAAATCATGTTTAGAGGCATCCTGTTCAAATAATCTCAGCAACTGGAATAAAAAAAATAAAATAAATAAAAAGGAATAATAATATATATATATATATATATATATATATATATATATATATATATATATATTAATCACTCACCCACCCAAAAGTACACAAGCAATCTATTAAATTCAATGGCCACTAGATGTAAATATACTGTAGTCATTTACTGTAGCTATTGCCTACTCAGACCCATATTTTCAAATATTAGGTGTACAGTATAACCTCTTCCTTGGATTAATATAATAAGAAATCCAAAGATCTACAAAATATATATATAAAAAAATGTCTTTAAATATGTAGAATACATTCATGACTATTGGTATTAGTGCCTTTTTGAAAAATGGCAGAGTGGCTTTGCTCTGTCTGTTTCATTGTCATGGTTGCTGTGTTCACTCTGTGTTGTCATTAAGTCAGTATCTAGTTTGGTATTCATGGTGCCATCTGTTAAAGTCATTGTAGAAGAGAACAATGCTACCTGATGCCATACCAGTGATGATGCATCTATACAGTGGAGATGGGGAAAAAGAGAAGAGAAAATTAGATTACATTTATGTATTAAGCAGGCATTTGTATCCAACGTGATCGTCAGTGCATTGAAGGTATACTACATTTTATCAGTTTGTGTTTTCTAGGAATCAAACCCATAACTATGGTGTTGCTCATGCCATGCTCTACCAGCTGAGCTACAGAAATAACTGGATTAACTGGATCTTTAATAAAATCTAAAATATATATTACATGGACAAACTTTCAAAAGACTTCATATTCTTTAACCTGAGAGACTTGGAGAGGAGAACAAAGTAGTCAGGTGTCTATGGCTTTGTTTACAGGGAAAATCAGATTTTTTCTCAAATCAGATGTTTTAGACTGACTGTTCCAACTGCAAGTTATATGTGACAGATCTGATTCTTTTCATTCAGACTGCAGTTGCTTTTTAAGCATATCCCTATTAGTTGTCAAAATTGTCAAAGCAGAAGTCCTGCAACAGATGGGAAATGCCAATAACAAATTAATTGGTCAATAGTTTTAAATTTGATTTATAGAATACATTTGTTTTTATAATTCTTTCTTTACTATGGACAAAGACAAAGAGTTCGAAATGAATAAAATCCCAGATGCGTTTTTTTTGTTCAACACAAAATCCAAAAAGATTTAGTGCATAACACAGGACTTTTAAGCATAAACAAGCCCGAAACATACCGGGGACCCTTATTTTGAAATGACAAAATGATGAAAAAACTATCGGCAACTATCAACAGATTTTTGCAGATAACCGATAGTTCCAAAAAGAAACTATCGGCACCGATTAATCGATAAAACCAATATATCCGTCTACCTCTACTTCCTATGCCATATTCCCCTCAAAGACTTTTCCTTCCACTGTGAGAGTTTTGGAGAGCTTAAAGGTGTAGGGCTCAACTCACTTTTCAAGTCATTTTTATTGAAAAATTTTGTTTGGAACGATCCTACAGTGTGGCTATCATTATTGTTCCCTATCTCTCACTCACTCGACGTTGGTGTCGATGTAGTGACACTACGGGTCACTCTTGGGAGCCCGAGACACCTCTGGTCTTTGATAAAAGGCGAATGAAAATTGGCGAGTGGTATTTGCATGCCACTCCCCCGAACATACGGGTATAAAAGGAGCTGGTATGCAACCACTCATTCAGATTTTCTCTTCAGAGCCGAACGGTCATGCTCATTGAGCTGAATAGCACTGTTCATTCACCTCTGCTGGATCTGACGGCGCATTTCAGCGGCTTCTCCCTCCTCTGCATTGGTGCACTGCAGAGAACGCCCCTGGGCGCTTGGCAGAAAAACTAGAGAGTATATTTTCTAAAAGAGCGTTTTTCCTCTCTAAAAGAGTATATTTCTCTAAAAGGCGCTCTTTTAGAGAAATATACTCTTTTAGAGAGGAAAAACGCTCTAAAACACGGAACACAGAACGTCTTTTTAAAGACGTGTCTTTCTAAAGATGCCTTTCCGTTCGTGTGTTATTCCTGGTTGCGGTCGTTTTCTCTCAACTTCGGATGGTCATGATCGCTGTCTTTCGTGTCTGGGCATGACCCACACGGAGGCAGCGTTTATGAATGGTTCATGTTCTCACTGCGAGAACATGACCATGGCAACGTTGCGGTCGCGGCTTGCTTTCGTAAGGAAGCAAGCCACCCCAGCGGCTCCCCGCCTTGGTCCTCCTACCTACGGGTTTGAGGTCAGCGCGGCTGGCGCTGGGGGCGATTTGGGGACCTCAATGGGATCGCCTCCACCGGGTATCCCCCCGCGGACCTCCCGTTCCCCAGCACGCTCGTCTGCCCCAATCGGGCTTCCGGATGAGTTCGCCGGCTCGTCGCACGGCGAGTCTGGCTTCTTGTTCGAGGCCCACGAAGATGATGAGCTCTCGAGCGCAGCATCGGAGAGCGGGCTTGTCCAGTCAGACACAGAAGCCTCAGCTGGGCTTCCCCCTTCGGGGACGGTCGCCCAGTTACAGGCCGATGCCGAAATGACGGACATGCTTTCCCGGGCGGCCGCGAGCGTCGGGCTAGAGTGGAACCCTCCGCTCTCCCCTGAACCCTCGCGGCTTGATGATTGGTTTCTGGGCTCGCAGCGCCGCTCAAACCGGCCGCGCCCCACTCCAGTGCCATTCTTCCTGGAGGTGCATGAGGAGCTGACGAAGTCGTGGGAGGCACCTTTTACTGCCCGACCCCGACTCCGCAGTTCCCCCGCTCTCACTACCCTCGATGGCGGGGCGGCCAGGGGCTATACGGCGATTCCCCCGGTGGATAAGGCGCTCGCGGTGCACTTATGCCCGCAGAGCACCGCCACCTGGCGTGGACGCTCTAAACTCCCCTCCAAGCCCTGTAGGCTCATGTCGTCCCTGACGGCCAAGGCCTACAGCGCTGCTGGACAAGCCGCCTCTGCCCTGCACGCCATGGCTCTCCTGCAGGTCCACCAAGCCAAGGCACTGAAAGAACTGCACAAGGGTAGTTCCGCCCCAGATTTGATGCAGGAACTGCGCTCGGCGACCGACCTCGCCCTCCGGGTGATGAAGGTCACGGCGCGGTCTCTCGGGCGGACGATGGCCACACTAGTGGTCCAGGAGCGCCACCTGTGTCGAGATGGGCGAGGCCGACAAGACATGGTTCCTTGCTGTCCCCATTTCCCAGGCGGGCCTATTCGGCGGCACCGAATAAAAGCAGCAGACGGAAGCAATCCGGCACATCCTGCCCCAGCGCGGCTCAAGACCCCGCACCCCGTCTGCTCGTCGCCAAGGGCGTCCCCCTGCGGTGACTGCACCGGCTCCGCTGCAGCCCGCCCCGCCGGCCCAGCCCTGGCGTGGAGCCCACCGCAGGAAGCCGACGCCACCCGTCTCACAGCCGGCACCGAAGAACCCACGGAGGTCTTTGAAGTGCCCCTGAGATGGGCAACCCAGGGACGAGGGAACCCACTCACGTGGAGCTGGTAGAAAGACCACTCCATCCCCCGGTGGAGGGCCGGGTGGAAAATCTTTTGTTGCCTTTTTGTTTGATTTCACCACACGGCCAAGTGGCTGCGGTACCCAACAGTTCAGCAAAAGAGCGGCTTCCTTGCTCCCTGGGTCACATACCCAGTGTGTACGGTCGTCACCCCGACTACCGTCCACGGGCTTTATCTTGCAGGATTGACGCTCCAGTGGTGCCCTTTCCACCCCTGAGTGCCCAGCTGTGGCACAAATCCACCCCCGATGTGACAGCCTCCACGGGTCGCGAGGACAGGCCTCTTCCTCCCCTGTCCCAGGCTGTTCCGGGGGTGGTCACAAGGAGCCAGGTAAGTGCTTCGATGACCCTAGACTCAGCACGGCCACGACGTGCTGTGGCACCTCGCACTCTGCCCCGCCGCGAGGCCCCACCTGCTGGTACGTCTGACGACGTTGTCCCCTTGTTCCCCCTCGCACGGAATTTGGACGCATGGCTTGCGCTTCCTAATCCATCGCGGTGGTTGATCCGGACCGTCCGACTTGGCTACGCGATTCAGTTCGCCAGGCGCCCGCCCAGGTTCAGCGGTATTCACTTCACCTTCGTCAAGGGCGAAAACGCTGTTACCCTGCGCACGGAAATCGCTACCCTCCTACGGAAGGGTGCGATAGAACCTGTCCCTCCATCCGAGATGAAGAAAGGGTTTTATAGCCCCTACTTCATCGTACCAAAGAAAGGCGGTGGGTTGCGGCCAATCTTGGATCTGCGAGTACTGAACCGGGCTTTACACAGACTCCTGTTCAAGATGCTGACGCAAAGACGCATTTTAGCGAGCGTCCGGCATCAAGATTGGTGTGCGGCGGTAGACCTGAAGGACACGTACTTTCACGTCTCGATCCTTCCTCGACACAGTCCCTTCCTGCGGTTCACGTTCGAGGGTCGGGCGTATCAGTACAAAGTCCTCCCTTTCGGCCTGTCCCTGTCTCCTCGCATCTTTACGAAGATCGCAGAGGCTGCCCTTGCCCCATTAAGGGAGGTGGGCATTCGCATTCTCAACTATCGCAACGACTGGCTAATCTTAGCTCACTCTCGAGACGTGTTATGCGCACACAGGGACCTGGTGCTCTCGCACCTCAGCCGACTAGGGCTTCGGGTCAACTGGGAAAAGAGCAAGCTCCTCCCGGTTCAGAGCATCTCTTTTCTCGGTTTGGAGTTGGACTCAGTCTCCCTGACGGCGCACCTTACGAACGAGCGCGCCCAGTCGGTGCTGACCTGTTTGAAGGCGTTCAAACAGAAAACAGCGGTTCCACTGAAACTTTTTCAGAGGCTCCTGGGGCATATGGCATCCTTGGCGGTGGCCACCCCGCTCGGGTTGATGCATATGAGGCTGCTTCAGCACTGGCTCCAGACTCGAGTCCCGAGACGGGCATGGTGCAACGGACACACCACATGGCGCCATGCCCTTCTCGGGGTCTGTCACCGTCTTTTCAGCCCTTGGACCGACCTCTCGTTTCTACGAGCAGGTGTTCCCCTAGAACTGGTATCCAGGCACATCATGGTCATGACAGATGCCTGCAAAACGGGCTGGAGTGCTGTTTGCAATGGGCACGCAGTCACCGGCCTCTGGACGGGTCTGCGGCTGCGTTGGTACATCAACTGCCTCGAGTTACTGGCAATTCTGCTCGCCCTGTGGAGGTTCCAGCCGTTGATCCAGGGCAAGCACGTGCTAGTTCGGACAGACAGCATGGCAGCGGTAGCATATGTCAACAGCCAAGGTGGTCTGCACTCCCGCTGTATGTCACAACTCACCCGCCGTCTCCTCCTCCGGAGTCAGCAGCACCTCAAGTCGCTGTGAGCCACTCATATCCTGGGCAACCTCAACGCTACAGCGGACACGCTGTCACGGCAGGTTTCCTGCAGGGGAGAGTGGAGACTCCACCCCCAGGTGGTCCAGCTGATTTGGAGTCTATTCGGTCAGGCACAGGTGGACCTGTTCGCCTCCCAAGAATCCTCCCACTGCCCGCTCTGGTACGCCCTCACGAGGCTCCCTTCGGCATAGACACACTGGCACACAGCTGGCCCCCTGGCATTCACAAATACGCGTTTCCCCCAATGAGCCTACTTGCACAGACTCTGTGCAAGGTCAGGGAAGACGAGGAGCAGGTCGTCCTGGTAGCACCCTACTGGCCCACCCAGACATGGTTCTCGGACCTCACGCTCCTCGCGACAGCTCCCCCCTGGCAAATTCCCCTGAGGAAGGACCTTCTTTCTCAGGGACAGGGCACCCTCTGGCACCCGCGCCCAGACCTCTGGAATCTCCATGTCTGGTCCCTGGACGGGACGCGGAAGACCTAGGTGGCCTACCACCTGCGGTGGTAGACACAATCACTCAGGCTAGGGCCCCCTCTACGAGGCGCCTGTATGCCTTGAAGTGGCGTCTGTTTGCTAAGTGGTGTTCTCGACACGAAGACCCCCAGAGATGCGCAGTCAGATCAGTGCTTTCCTTCCTGTAGGAGAGGTTGGAAGGGATGCAGTTGACGGTAAGTCCTTAGGGAAGCACGACCTGATCATCAGGTTCCTAAGAGGCGCTAGGAGGCTGAATCCCTCCAGACCGCCCCTCGTTCCCTCATGGGATCTCTCCGTAGTTCTTCAGGGCCTACAGAGAGCCCCCTTTGAGCCTTTGCAGTCAGTCGAGCTTAAGGCACTCTCCCTGAAGACTGCCCTCCTGACTGCACTCACTTCCATCAAGAGGGTAGGAAACCTGCAAGCGTTCTCTGTCAGTGAAACGTGCCTGGATTTCGGTCCGGGCTATTCTCGTGTGATCCTGAGACCCCGACCGGGCTATGTGCCCAAGGTTCCCACCACTCCTTTTAGGGACCAGGTGGTGAACCTGCAAGCGCTGCCCCAGGAGGAGGCAGACCCAGCCCTGGCATTGCTGTGTCCAGTGCGTGCTTTGTGCATCTATTTGGATCGCATGCAGAGCTTTAGACTCTCTGAGCAGCTCTTTGTCTGCTTTGGTGCACAGCGGAAAGGAAGCGCTGTCTCCAAGCAGAGGATCGCCCACTGGCTTGTTGATGCCATATCTATGGCATATCTCGCCTAAGACATGCCGCCCCCGGTAGGGCTACGAGCCCATTCTACCCGTGGTGTAGCGGCTTCTTGGGCCCTGGCCAGAGGTGCCTCTCTAACAGACATTTGTAGAGCAGCGGGCTGGGCAACACCCAACATATTTGCAAGGTTCTACAACCTCCAGGTGGAACCAGTTTCGTCCCAGGTAGTGGCACGCAACTTAAGCGGATAAGCCCGGGATAGCCGGCCGGGTGTATCGCTTGCACAAAGCGCCTTCCACCTCCTTTTGAGCTGAAGACGTGCGCTGTTAATTCCCAGTAGTGTTCACAAAACTTGTTCCTGGTCGACTTCCTCCGAGCCCTGTGGCAGTCGAGTTTTTGGAGAGACTCACTGCCAGCCCAGTACATGTGCTAACTAAGAGCCCAGTTCTGGGGTAGTTGCTCTGCATGTGGCGGTTCCCTGTAAGGCTAACCCCATGCGATCTATATCTTCCGCTAATTCGTTTCCCTGCTGGTAAACTGTGTCTTCCTTGGGCAGAGCCCCTCTGCCCCAGTCTCCATGTTGTAGTACCTCCTCCCCCATTGGGCAGGATCTATCTTGAAGGCTCTCCACATGGTTGGAAAGACCATGTGACGTATTTTTCCACTTAAATATCCCCTCCTCTCTGGGGTGAGTTGTGGTCTCCACGGTGTCCTCCCCTTGGGAGGGACACCCCCCGACTAGACCTGGCGGCCCAGTCGGATAATCCCCCTTCTTTTTTTAGGGAGTGGAAAAAGAGAAGGGGAAAAGAGGCCACGATTGGGTTAAGCCCGTCTCTATCTTTGGGTAGTCGACTTGTCCCCAAAAAGGGCCGTTTGGCACTCATAACTGCGTTGGGGGAGGCTACGTGTCGACCTGGTGTGCTGGCTATGAGGCACACAGCAAGTCTGCCTACCACACACCGCCAGTTCAAGTAACACAGTTCAGCCTTGTAGCGTTTTGTATAGGGACCCCTAGTGTCACTACATTGACACCAACGTCGAGTGAGTGACAGATAGGGAATGTCATGGTTACTGGTGTAACCTCCGTTCCCTGATGGAGGGAACGAGACGTTGGTCCCTCCTGCCACAATGCTGAACTACCCGCTGAAATGGCCGGACCTTATATCGGCTCCTCAGCGTAAAACCTGAATGAGTGGTTGCATACCAGCTCCTTTTATACCCGTATGTTCGGGGGAGTGGCATGCAAATACCACTCGCCAATTTTCATTGGCCTTTTATCAAAGACCAGAGGTGTCTCGGGCTCCCAAGAGTGACCCCTAGTGTCACTACATCGACACCAACGTCTCGTTCCCTCCATCAGGGAACGGAGGTTACACCAGTAACCATGACGTTTTCCTTCAAAGTGCCCTGTGAAGACATTATTTATTCATGTCTTCATGTCGCAACACCTGATTTAACAAACTGTTACGCACAAAGAATGACTCTGATCTGCCCATTTAGACTGAGACGCATAAACAAAAAGGATATTTTATTCTGATTTCAAACTACCTACTAATGTGGTTTGGATTAGGCTTGTAAAAAATTTCAGATTCATGTGTTTTTCTCCTGATCAGACTACAAAAACCTAAACTGATTTGGGTCGGATAGGCCAAAAAATGTTTTCTGCCTGTATGAACATAGCCTTTGTGTGTACTACCTTTGGTCATGTGACATAGCCATGGAGCGGATTCCAGCATCACATCCTGGGTACGAGAATAGCTGTTTGAGATCATGAATCTGCCACACAGAAAGAACTCCTCCATCTCCTCCAGAGAGCAGATACTGTCCATCTTTACTCAGCAACATTGCCTAGAAAAAGAAAAAAAAAAAACACAGAGGACAGTCAGTACTTCTCAAAATGGAGAGGACAGTCTATATACAATAAATAGGAGAAACAGCCAGCAAACATTTCACATACTTAGTCAATATTTTTTTTTCTTCATTTTTTAAGTCAAAGCCTGTGTGTACAGACACAGTTTGGGTTAATGTAACTCACAAACTTTAATCAGATTTTTTTAAATCCTTCAGTACTATGAACTTTGGATACCTTTCACATATTTTTGGCTTTACTATTAACACAAAAGTCTCAAATTTACCATTTATGTCTAAAATACTAGAAAAGGTAGTGTCTCCCCAACTATATTCATTTAAAAAAAAAAAAAAAAGGGATCTGTAAAGATTTTCAGTCAGGATTTAGGCCCCATCATAGAACAGAGCAGGGTTTCCGTTAGCCTATAATTACCTTTTTTTTTTACCGTTAAAATGTCTTAATTTCCGACAAATTCAAACGTTGTCGGATACAATGTCCAGTGGAAATATTAACAAGATTCGTCAGCAGCACCTTTAGCTGATGCCACAAATGTACAGTATGACACCATGCCAATGACAACAGCGCTTCGCTGCCACAGAGGTTTAAACTTTCACGAGAGCTAGCGAAGTCCAAATCTGCAACTAAGCGTGTTGTATCCTGCACACTGGAAAAAGCAGCATGTGTTCCTGTTTTGCATACCTGCAGTGAGAAGCTTCTCACTTCATAATAACTTCAAAACAGCCTTGCGTTGTCATCTTCTGGAGAGAAGGACACCAGGTTCATGTGAATCTCAAGTTGTAGAGAAACACTGGTACCTACTGGACACATTTGACTTCACTTTGGCAGCAAAATGCTTTTGTGCTATGAAAAATTGGAGGAAAATATAAATTATTTGACATAACGTAACGATTTGTTGTTTCAATATTTATTTATAAATGAAAAGATATTTGGCAAATATTTGGTTTAGTTGTTTTGTTTGCCCACATTGTTCATGTTTTTTTTTTTTTTTTTTTTAATTAGAAGGAAATTCCATGAAGGCGTTTTTTTTTTATTATTAATTTTGTTTTTATGAAAAAGCAGCTATAGTAAACAAACGTTAATAATTAATTTGAATTGATTTTGACATTATTTGCCTATATCTCATTATTATGCACAGTCCATAGTGTTTACAGTGCAAAATAAACACAGAAATTAGATTTTTTTCTTATTTGTCCGTCAAACTTTATTATTCCCAGACACGTTGGCCAGCACCAAACTTTCTTAGCGGAAACTCTGGTACAGAAACTACACTGATCAGTGTTACAAATGACTTTTTTCATCTGACCATGGCTGCACCTCTCTTCTAGTGCTATTAGATCTTAGTGCTGCCTTTGACACCAAAGACCAAGGCATTCTCTTGTTGTTCTCTTCATCCTGGCATTCGTGGACAGGCATTAGCATGGTTTAGGTCCTATTTATCAGGCCGCTACCACTTTGTTTGTGTTAATGAGGAATTGTTAAGTCAACCTCAAATTAAGTATGGAGTGCCACAGGGCCCAGTATTAGGTCCTCTGCTTTTCTCTGGATGGCTAGACAATTCTAACAAAACAGAGGTATTAATCATTGGACCAAAAACCTATGATGCTAGAATATAATCTGTCTCTCAATGGATGTACTTTTACATAATCTTCTACAGTGAAGAACTTACTGTAGGTGTAATGTTGATAGCAGTCTGTCCTTTAAAAATCACATTTCCAAAGTCTGTAGAACAGCATCATTCCACCTTAGAAATATTGAAAGTCATGAGCTCAATAATAGATTATTGTAATGCACTACCGAGTGGATGTCCTTCTGGCTCAATAAACAACCTTCAGTTGGTTAAAAATGCAGCAGCTACAGTGCTTACTAGAACCAAGGAATATGATCAAATCAGCCTAATTTTAACATCACTACATTGGCTGCCTGATAGGTTTCATATAAATTAAAACTTTTTGCTTATTATTCACAAAGCTTTGAATAGTCTAGCCCCTTTGTACTTAAGCGACCCCCTATTGCACTATAATCCACCACATTCTAATCTCTTTAGTCAAGCATACACCTAATTTATTCCTCAGAATGTAGTTATGCTGCATTAGTCAGGTCTACCGGAACAAAACACTTCTTTTATTCTGTAACTCTGCTTTAAAATGAAGTGAATGGCACCCAAACAAATATTATTCCATTTGTTTTCCCGTCTTATCAGACCAGTTAACAGAGCCTGCCAGGCCCAGCTTTCCTACAGCCCAATGTCCCACTCCAATCACTATGTTTTGTTGAGCTATGACTACTAACTGCAGTCTGTGCCAGTCAGATAGCGAGGGGCGCTTCGATGATCACTGTCTGCTTTACTTCAGTCTATTATGGTGGACTTCACGGAGGATGACCTGCTGCCAACTTCAGCCGTAAAGGACCCCTGACCTTCTGGTGGCCTTTCATGTTGCCTGATGATATATACCACTGATAAGCATCTGATGGGCTGTTTAAATGATTTTTGGCTCAATGAATAAGCTCTTTGTAGAGGGTGATGAACGTCTGAAGCATCCGGCTGGCATGTGATTAGAGGGGCTTATTGACACCCCTGTGGACCTCAGAGTGAGCGTGCCCTGCCAGAGACTGCCTCATCCAATCAAAACCCACACAACCCCTTCTCTATCCCAGCATGCACGGACAGCCTGGCGAACAGTCCGTTTCTTAACTGCTGTAGCGGTGGTATCCTGTGGCGAATGGAAGACAGAGTAAGAGATTTATTCTGTTCATCTGGTTTTTCTGTGTGCATATGGGCTGTGTAACACTTTAGAGGTCCCATGTGAAACCCAGATAATATAGAACAGCAAATACACTGGGCTCTTTTATTCACAAGACACACACACACACAGCAATCGGGATGGTCCTATCACTTTTGTAGGACAGGACGCTGTAATGGCACAGTGTATTCACAAAGTGGCTATTAAGTGTCATATATTCGACTAAATATATAACTTTGACTAACTGCATTAACTGTTTATTTTTCTTAAATGGAATGATTAATTATTTAAAATTCAATACTGTCTTCGCATGTATAAAACAATGCATTAAACGGCCATTCAACAGGTGATGTTCACCCACAGCATAATCTAAAACAAGCCAGAGAACTTTGACATCATGTATCCACAGTTTTCCTGACCAACCACTGGGCGGTTCCATGATGATTCTGATTGCTGCTGGACTGTTTTCTAGTTTCGATCTTCATAAGAAGCAATGTAAAACTACTGAAATTAGTGATCCAGACAGAGAACAACCATCATTTTAAATGTTAGCCTGGTTGTAGTAAAAATGAGTTCAGACTCAACTATGGTTATTGGCTGTCACAATAACTCAAAGTAATTAATGATATCAATGTAACTAACCTTGGGTCATTGCTTTATTTCATCCACCCACTCCTAAAATTTTGACAAATGAGGCACTGTCAAAAGATGGTCATCACGACTCTTTTTTTTGTTATTAAAATTTTTTATTGATTCTTAGTGAAATATGGAATAAAGTACACACAGAATCAACTTAACTCCCATTATAATGTTGTGCCTCATGTGCTCAGAGAGGAGACAAAGGCAGGCCTACACACCATCATATAGCCTGACTGAGGCCTATAGGAACACTCAAAGCCTGATAACACGAAAACAGCGCCAAAATCAAGCCTTGCTCACTTTACACCTAGGTGTGAGATTCTGAAGGATCGAACTCTCAACTCCTATTGGATGAAATGCACAACATAACGCATCCCTCAACCACGATGTCATCGAAAGTATAAAACTCCAGAGATTCCTCCTAAGCTTGCTTCCAGCAACAGTATGCGCCGTGTCTAGTTGCAGCCCTGCTGCTCCCAAGTGTAGCCTCAATGCCCAAGGAAGTAACGTACATACCTGAACTTTGACCATACAATCTCAATCTTGCTAGACGAGCCGAGATTCTCCGAGTTCCACCAAGCACGCTAACGGATACGAAGGAGACTGCCGAGCAATCCGCGTCTCACCCTTTTGCCTGCAGAAGTGAAGAAAGAAGATTTCTCTTCCTTCTTCAACCGAGTCGACTTCGCTGATTTCTCTGCCAACCCGCCGAGAACCAGCCGCCGTACCGCCCGCCGACAGAATGAGGAAAAATTAGATTTGCTGTGTTGTCGTCCAACCACATTGGGCTGTTTGTGCATTTCCGCCATCGCGAGTGAGACCGGCACACTAAGTTTATTCATTAACGAACCAACAACCGCTGCGGACGGATTAGGAGCCGTTCACCGTGTCTCTGAGTGATAAAACTAACGGTTGCCGTCTCTCCCGCTATCGCTAAACCGGCTTCGGTGCCGTCACCCTGTTCTCTCTTTCTCGTACTAACCACACACACACGACATCTCACAAACATACCCGCACACACATTTGGTGAACAGATATCTTGGCAATAGAGCCCAGCTTTGTCCCTAAGTTATTGTACCAGCAGAGACACATGTTAAACGGGCAGACGCCATTAATCAGTCTCTCCGCCCACATTCGCGGCCACATTCTCTGGCTGGAAACCTTGCGTGATGCACTCTCCACGAGAGCCATGCCCGCCATTTTGTGCACTCCTTCTCTCCTCACACACACATACACCCATTCACACACACACACGCACACACACACACACACACACACACACACACACACACACATCTACCCTCCTCTCATGTATTATAGGCCTATCTGTTACCATATCTAATCATGTTACTGTTTAGTTTGTAGTTGGAAGATGGAAGTTTATTGACTGCATTGTATTGATTATTAATTGATATTACTGCATCAATAAACTTTGATATACTTTAAAAAGAAGTGTTTTGGTATTGTTCTACATGCACCTATGCCAAGGGCTGGTAGGGGATGTCAGTGCTCGGATTTAAGCCTTCATTGTTCCCATTTTGAATGTCGATGTTCTCCAAACGTCGACTTTCCTAAGAGAGCAATCGTATATTGAGACTGCTATACTGTCTGGTTATTAGTCCCTGATTCCAGAGTGTTGCCCCGGCAATATTAATCTGTATTAATATTCTATTGATTTTGATAATTGATAGTTATCTTTGATGATTGTTGATTTGAAGGATTAATACATTAATGTTGATTTTAATCAATGTTCTATTGATTTTAATAATTAATAATGATCTTTGATAATTATTAATTATTGCTAATAACCAAACCCACTCCTGAACGAAGCCCCAACAATATTACACTCCCCAACCCCACCCTGTCCCTCAACAAATAAATATCCCTGTGGTCAAAGCCTAAATTACACCATGCACACATATAAGCAAACAAACAAAAGAAAATATTTGAGAACATAAAAAATATAAAAATCAACAAACAAAGAGAAAATAAAGAATTCCACAAAGAATAGAATTTACAATTCTGTTACTCTTCATATGGTCCTCACTGAGAGCCCTCCAGAAAGGCCAAATACCTGTCCCATTTCTTACCATACGTGTCTATTTTGCCAAGCTGTTTATATGACATATTTTCAAATGCCGCCACCCTACCCAATTCGGTGAACAATTATTGAAAAGAGGGAGTGCCAATTGACTTCCATCCTCTAAGATTTATCTGTCTGCCAATAATTACACTAGTTTGGACCAAGCTTTTTGTATATTTGTCACCTACTTTAATGACTGCCCCATCACCCTAAATACATAATCTGGGGCAGAATAAAATCTGACTATCTAAAACCTCACAGATAAAATTCTGGACTCTTACCCAGAATTCTTGAATCTTAGCACAGAACCACAGAGCATGGGTCTCCATTCTCCAACTGACATCGCCAGCAGGTAAGTGTGTCTTTTAGACCAAGCCTAAACAATTTAGGAGTCCAGTAGAAACAATGCAAAATCTTAAACTGAATAAGGCATACCCTTGCATTCCTAGACATAGTTTTAATATTTTTTTAAATCCTTTCCCACTCCCCATCCTTCAATACAAAGTTTACATTTCTTTCCAGTAACCTCTTAAGAGCAGTTAAAGCCCCGTCACCAAGACTCTGAATCAACGAGGACTCTTTCCAAAGGCTGTGAGCACCATACAGAGAGTGTCTGCAGCTTTAGGGGGCTGTGTACTACCACCAAAAATAGCACAAAGTAGATGGCGCAACTGTAAATACCTGAAAAATGTATACCTAGAAATCCCAAATTGCTGGTTATATTTTCAAATTATCTCAAAGCTCCATTTTCATAAAGGTCACCAAGTGTAGCAACACCCCTCTAAATCCATTCTTTCCAGCAAAAGGGGGACTTGTTAATACATAATTTGTGGTTTAGCCATATACTTGAGGAAACATTTAGGTAAGTATCAGAACTGAATATGCGAGAAACCTTTGTCCATACTGAATGTAAATGTGAAACAATAGGATGCATTTTTGCTTCTCTAGGCAAGTTAATAGAAAGACTTTGCAATGGTGAGATTGAGACAAGGACCGCTTGTGCAATGTTGCAGCAAGGAGGGGCTCTCTCAGGTGGAAGAGTCCAATGGGCCAGGTGTCTGAGATTAAAAGCATAGTAAGAAAAAGATTTTTGGGGGAGGGCTAAGCCTCCTTTGTCAATTGGTCTATGTAACTTATTGAAATGCAACAAAGGTCGTTTCCCATTCCAAATAAAAGACTTAGATATTGTATCAAATTGGTTAAAATAAGAAAGAGGAACTTCTAGAGGGAGAGACTGTAGTAGATAATTTAATTTAGGGATACAATTAATTTTGATAACATTGACCTTCCCTGCCTATAGACAGATGTAATGAAGCCCACCTATCCACATCACACAAGAACCTTTTCATTAATGGGTCAAAATTAACTCAAACTAAATCTCTCATATTTGCTGGAAAATGCTTAAATACCTAATGCCTTGCTTGGGTCATTGAAATGTGGCAGGTTGGAAAGCCGTGGCAGGGCAATATGCTGTCAGAGCAAGAGCTTCCGATTTAGATCAATTCACCCTATATCCTGAAAATTTGGAGAAAGAATTAATAATTCTATGGAGGCTAGGCATAAAGCCTAGGCATAGAGACCCTTTTAGGGTCGGAGAAAAGAATAATATATCATCTGCGCAGAGTAGATGTTTATGCACCACACCTCCTGCAATAATGCCAGGAAAATTCTCTTCTTTTATTATTGCTGCTGATAATGATTCCAGGGCAAGACAGAACAATAAATGGGAGAGAGGACAGCCTTGCCGGGTTCCCCTACCAAGAGAAAAGAAATCTGAAATGAATCTATTAGTTTGCACTGCTGCTACCGGTTGCTTATAAAGTAACTAAATCCAACCAATAAAAGTGTTCCCAGTTCCCAAACTTCCAAAATCTTAAAAAGGTAGTCCCATTCCACCATATCAAATGCCTTCTCAGCATCAAGTGAGATTGCAGCGATGGGGGTCTGATCATTCGCTACTGACAACATAATATTTATAAAATATATAATATTATCAGAAGAACTACAACCATGTATAAACCTCACTTGATATCTATATGTATAATTGATGTAATTACTCTGATTAATTGATTAGCCAGAATTTTAGATAATATTTTTACATCTAACTGGATCAGGGAAATTGGACGATAACTTTTACATTCATTTGGGTCTTTTTTAAGAATGAGACCGATCAGGGCTTATGTCATGGTTGGTGGTAGTTCACCTTTCTTTAATGACTCTGTGTAAACTTCTAACATAAGTGGAGCCAGTTCTGTGACATAAGATCTAAAAAATTCTGTGGCAAAACCATCTGGCCCCGGTGCCTTACCTGTTGGCAAGGCTTTAATTACCTCAACAAGCTCCAATAAAGTCAATAAAGTCTTTTTGATAATTCATCAATTTAGGAAGTTCTAATGGCTCTACAAAGTTGCTAATATCCTTATCGGAAGATGTGGAACTATAAAGCTCAAAATAGAATTGTGGCGATAGGGGTGTGGCCGAGTGACGGCTGTGGAGAGCGAGGCCGAGAGAGTGAGTATGGTAAGGATTGACACCTGTGGGAAATCACCTCTAACAGCTGTTTTGTGTTTGCAGTGAGAGCGGAGAGGGATTTAAAGGGCAATCCAGACTGTCAGAGAGAGAGAGACATACAAGCCTGACTGTGCATGTGATCAGCAGTGCTGAAAAGCAATTAGTGTGTGAATACTGAAAAGTATAAAAAAATAAAGAATTACGAGAACTGTTCACCTGGCCCCCGCTTCCTCTTTGAGAGAGTTCAAGAACCTTGTCACACTGGTGCTGAAACTAGTGGTCAACCGATATGGGTTTTTTATTGGCTGATGCCGATAACCAGAGAACAGGGTGGGCAATAGGCCGATACAGTCACACAATTTAATATAGTAAATACCAAACATAAAATTGCTAAAAAAATAAATAATAATAAACTGTTATTTAGCACTATATTTATTCAATTTCACACAAAACAAATTTATTGTATTTTAAATGGAAGATAACAGTTTCTTCAGCTTTATGTTTAGTCATCAAATTTTAGTAATTTATTTGCACATGAAGAAATTGTTAATATATTAGGAAGAAAGAAATAACAAAAACACACAGTAGTCCAGCAACCATGGATGGCATGTCCACGTTAGCAATCGGATTTCCTAAAAACAAAACAGAATCAAACCAATTGTACATACAGTGCATAGTGAATATGACATTTACTTACAACACACGAGAAGCGCTTTTACCTTGGGCTGCATCCGAAAACGTAGGCAGCTGACTTGCTACCTTGCTGCCTAATCAGTTAATGGCTTAACTGACATCTGTTTTGAATGAATGGAACTCTTAAGGAAACTGGTCTCCGAACAATTTGAAAAGCACCTTATTTTCATCGTACCTCCATATACAGCCACCGGAATCCTCATTTTCCCGGTTTCGGACACAGCCTTGAAGTTGCAATCACACGCTTGTGCAGTTCCAGTGACAGTTTAAACGCCCTGGATCGCCTGCTTGGATTGTCACGGAGTTACCATCTTTATTTGGGAATCAGAGGAACTTCTGATCCTGATGTTTTTGATTCTGGCTTATAGAATATGCGCGTCAGAGGAAAATATTAGATGAGCGCTCGACGGGAAGAAAACGCTGGATTTTCGTGTGGTTCGTGAATTACATCTTTTTAAACGAGATATCTGCATATTTGCAGATGGTATATATTAGAAGTATTATTGATATTTGCCTTTTATCATTGGAAAAGTTACAGGGAACTGCTGAGGAGAGACTGTTAGAATACATGCTTTAGAGGTTAATAAATGAGCGCTCCACAGAACGCTGGATCTGTTGAAGTTGTGTGAGGTTGGTTTATTACATCTGTTTAAACGAGATATGCACATATTTGCAGATGGTATATAATATACTTTTATTGATATTTGCCTTTTTTCATTAAACAAGACAGTTAAAAGTTATTAGATAGTTAAAAGTTACAGGGAACTGTTGAGGAGAGAGAGGGAGAATGAAACAGGTGAGCACTTTAACATTATGAGCTCAAACGCATCTGCCGCGGCTCTGATATGTGGACCGTTTAAATGATACTGTGTTGCACCCCGGTCTATTATTGTAGTAACACGATGGCACGTAACAACAAAATGAACCGTGCCTGTTCGTTTACATGTCTCAGATGCTTCACATTCAAGCAGGTGATTTTCGGTGCCCTCAAGAAAAAAAACGGCCAAACGGGAAAATTTATCGGCCAATGCCGATAATTTAAAAAGTCCGAATATTGTCCGATTTATCGGCCTCGGCAATATGTATCAGTCACAGGTATCGCTGCTGCGGAGTCCTCGCCGCTGGGAAAATCATCAGGTCCCTCCAACAGGCCCATGGAATGAGCAGGAACACCACTTTGAGGTGCTCCTTCAGGCCCAAGCAGAGGACCGGTGTTCATTGCAGAGCTTGTTGCCCCAGGAGGGGGCTTCTGCCATGACCCCGGCAGCAGCAGGTCCACATGTGATGCTCACTAAGATGGGAGCTCAGGACAATGTGGAATCATTCCTGGAGCTGTTTGAGTACAAGACCAGAGCGCAGAAATGGCCACGAACACAGTGGGCATTCCATCTCTTGCCGCTGCTGACCGGGGAGCCACAACTCGCAGCCCAACATCTTCTGGTCACCAACCTCCTGGACTTTGCTGATTTGAGGAAAGCCATCCTGCAATGGGTCGGCCGCAGTCCAGAACAACACCGCCAGCGATTCCGCACCCTGACACTGAGCGAGGTCGGCTGCCCGTTCGCCTTTGCACAACAACTCCGTGAAGCCTGCCGATGGTGGTTGCTGGCTGAGGAGGAAGGTGACGCCAATGACGTCATCAACCTCATGGTGCAGGAACAGTTTATCTCCCGGCTACTGAGAGGAACAGCGGAGTGGGTCTGGTGCCACCATCCTGTGTTGCTGGATGAAGTGATCCAGCTGGCCGAGGACCATATAGCAGCATATCTGGGGGCTGGCGAGTCCTCTTCTCTCTCTCTCTCTCTCCCCCCTCCCCCTCTCCTCATCCTGTTCCTGTTCCCCGGAATCAGGGAACTCCCTTACAAATACCGGTTCCCTAGTCTTGTGGGCCGCTCATATTGTCGACTTCCCATAACCCTCTCTGTTCTCCCCCACAGGCTGGTGAATCCGCTGCCGTGGGTGTGGGCGTGAAGTCTAGGCCAGTCTGGTGGAGTTGCGGAGAACCTTCAAACCAAACTCCATTCACCAAAGCTTGATTCAATCCGAGGCTTTGGATACAAGCCGGTAGGTGAAGGTAAGGTGTGTGCATGGGGATATTCAAGATTACCGGTTAGTGACGGTCATCATTCAATTTCGAGGACAAAAGCGTAGTGTCAATGCTATGGTTAGTCCCCGCCTCACCCATCCACTAATCTTGGGTATGAATTGGCTGGCATGTACTATGTTATTGAGGGAAATTTGTGTGGATGGCCGAGCGACGTCTGTGGAGAGCAAGGCCAAGAGAGTGAGTACGGTAAGGATTGACACCTGTGGGAAATCACCTCTAACAGCTGTTTTGTGTTTGCAGTGAGAGCGGAGAGGGATTTAAAGGGCAATCCAGACCACCGGAGGGAGAGAGAGACATACGATCCTGACTGTGCATGTAATCAGAAGTGCTGAAAAGCAATTAGTGTGTGTATACTGAAAAGTATCAAAAATAAAGAATTATGAGAACTGTTCACCTGGCCCCAGCTTCCTCCTTGAGAGAGTACAAAAAACTTGTCACAAGAATTCTTTAAAGACTTTATTAATATCTGTGGGAGAAGTAAATATATTGCCTCCAGAAGACTTCACTGAAGGAATCGTGGAAAAAAACTCTCTCTGTTTTATGTATCTGGCAAGAAGTCTCCCTGCCTTGTCCTCTGACTCAAAATATGTCTGTCTTGCCCTGAATAACCCAAACTCTACCATCTGTGACAAAATAGTATTGTACCTATACTTGAGCTGAGTCAACTCTCTAAGACCCTTGGGTGACATTCAGTGCTACAGCTCTGTTTCAGCACTTTTAATACTCTTTTCCAATTCTATGAATTCCTGTGCTGTGATCTTTTTAATGAATGAGGCATAATGTATGATCCGCCCCGTAAGAACTGCCTTAAGCGCCACCCATGCCACGCCCACAGAGGACACCGAGGACCAATTGGTTTCTACATAAGCATTAACTTCTATCTTTAACATTTGTTGAAATGTTGGGTCTTGTAAAGGGATGTATTAAAGCGCCATCTATACTGGCGGCCAAAAGTTTGGAATAATGTACAGATTTTACTGTTTCGGAAGGAAATTGGTTCTTTAATTCACCAAAGTGGCATTCAACTGATCACAAAGAATAGTCAGGAAATTACTGATGTGAAAAACAGCACCATCACTATTTGAAAAAATTAATTTTTGATCAAATCTAGACAGGCCCCATTTCCAGCAGCCATCACTCCAACACCTTATCCTTGAGTATTCATGCTAAATTGCTAATTTGGTACTAGAAAATCACTTGCCATTATATCAAACACAGTTGAAAGTTATTTGGTTCATTAAATGAAGCTTAACATTGTCTTTGTGTTTGTTTTTGAGTTGCCACAGTATGCAATAGACTGGGATGTCTTAAGGTCAACATTAGTTCAAAAATGTCAAAAAAGAAACAGCTTTCTCTAGAAACTTGTTAGTCAATCATTGTTTTTAGGAATGAAGGCTATACAATGATTGAAATTGCCAAAAAACTGAATATTTCATACAAAGGTATCATACAAGGCTCTAACAAGGACAGAAAGAGATGTGGAAGGCCAGATGCACAACTAAACAAGAGGATAAGCACATCAGAGTCTCTAGTTTGAGAAATAGATGCCTCACATGTCCTCAGCTGACAGCTTCATTGAATTCTACCCGCTCAACACCAGTTTCATGAACAACAGGAAAGAGAAGACTCAGGCTTTATGGGATGAATTGCAAAAAAAAAAAAAAAAAAAAAAGCCACTTTTGAAACAGAAAAACAAAAAGAAAAGGTTGGAGTGGGCAAAGAAACAGACATTGGACAACAGATAATTGGAAAAGAGTGTTATGGATCTTAAACCCATTGCGCTTTTGTGGGATCAGCTAGACTAAAAGGTGCGTGAGAAGTGCCCGACAAGACAGCCACATCTATTGTAGGTGCTACAGGAAGCGTGGAGTGAAATGTCACCTAGGTATCTGGACAAATTGACAGCTAGAATGCCAAGGATCTGCAAAGCTGTCATTGCTGCACGTGGAGGATTTTTTATGAAAACTCTTAGAAGTAGTTTAAGAAGTTCTGAACATTTTTTTTTTTTTTAATTGTAATAGTCATTTTTGTTATCTTGACTATAAATTGTGATCAGTTGAATGCCACTTTGGTGAATAAAAGTGAAAAGAAAGTATTCTAGAGTAAATCTTATGAACTGATGAAAAAAGGTGCAGTCCCTCCTAGATGGGTTCAGAAGTCTCCAAATGTCTATAAGACCAATATTTTTACACATCCTCTGTAGTGTCAACGTTGCTCTAAAGGGTCTACACACCTTTGCATCACTATGATCAAGAACCGGATCCATTAAAAGATTTAAGTCTCCACCAAAAACCATATCATGAAGGATCCCAGCAGCTTGTAGCTTACCCTAAAGATCTATAAATTTCTGATCATCAGCGTTAGGTGCATAAATATTAGCCAAAATCAGATTTTGCCCCTGTATTTCAACCAAAACAATAATGACTCTTCCTAAATTATCTTTAATCTGTTTGAGACATTTAAATTGTAAATACTTACTTATCAATGCAATGACTCCCCTGCTCTTACTTGAGCCAGCACTACAAAACACATGCCCACTCCATGCCCTGCCAAGTTTTTCAGCTTCCTGTGAAGAAAGGTGCATTTCTTGAAGGAACACTATATCACATTTTTTACACTTAAGAAAAGATACAACCTTCCTTCTTTTTATAGGGTGCCTCAGCCCATTAACATTCCACATGGAGAGAAACATTTGACCTATATTAAAGTGTGACATATTGACATGTAAAGATAAACTGTGTACCCAAGGCTAAATTATATAGACCACTATCCAACATTGATGTAACCATAACATCCTTAATAACCCACAGAACAGAAATAACAGTGCATAACAGTCCCAACTGGTGTCCATCGCTTGGAAATCCCATGGTCCATGCATGCTCACAAGACTTTCTGCAACACTATTGCTACCAATAGTGATTTTTACATATATATGTACACTGAACAAAAATATAAACGCAACATGTAACGTGTTGGTCCCATGTTTCATGAGCTGAAATAAAAGATCCCAGAAATTTTCCATACACATTGATTAGATTAGATTAGGGCCTAATGAATTTATTTCAATTGACTGATTTCCTTAAATGAACTGTAACTCAGTAAAATCTTTGAAATTGTTGCATGTTGCATTTATATTTTTGATCAATATATATATATATATATATATATATATATATATATATATATATATATATATATATATATATATATATTTGATCAAAAATATGGATTCAAAAACATGGATTATTTTTTCTAAACAAAAACCGTGTGATTAAATTGTACATAAATATGTTCAATAAAATGAAAAATAACAAAATAAAATAGGCCCCAGTAAACAATAACATCGAATGCACAACGTGAGCTAATGAGCTCTGTCATTTTTTATTTTTTATGTCGTACACTATTTGTGTTGTTTTGTAAAAAATTTGTCAGAACGTATGAACTCACCCACTGCAAACCAAATCTAACTACGGGTATAAATAAAGTGACCTGACCTGACCTGAACGCACAACATGAGCTAATGAGCTCTACAGCAAGTTAACAAAGAGAGAATTTTTTTTTTTTAAAGCATCAGGCAGGAGCCAGTGGGCAGACAACAGAACAACAAACCCTCTCAGGCTGCATCAGTAAAATGCACGATGTGTAGTCTGTATTGTTGATCGAGTGCAGGCAAAGTTACCCACTCACTCCATTGATTTAATGAAGGCCATAGCTTGTCGAGGGTATGTAAAAGTCTTAAGCCCATCCTTGCCGTCAATTCTCAGCTCAGCCGGATAGAGCAGTGCGAAGCTTACCTTCTGTTGGTGCAGAAATTTTTTACAATCTTTGAATACGTCCCTCTTCGCTTGAGTCAATCTAGCAAAGTCCGGAAAAACCATGATGTTGTGGTTGTCCCAGCACAACTTGCCTTTAATCCTCACCTCTCATAGAACAAAGTCTCTGTCAGCCGACCGCAAGAATCTTGCCAGGATTGATCAGGATCTGTCACCCACCGTGGTAAGCTGACCGTAAACTCTGTGTGTGCGCTTTATCTCGAGCCGGCGGCACGCTGTCCATCAAATTCAGAATAAACTCGTCTAAAAACTTCACCATATCCTGACATTCCTTTCTTTCGGTGATTCTAATGAAACTAACATTATTATGCCTGCTCCGATTTTCCATATCCTCTAGTTTTTCCCACACCAGTTCCACATCAGCCTTGGAAGCAGGCGGGTTAACCTGTAGCTCTCTTCCGGCTGACTCCAGAAACTCGACCCCTTTTTCAACATTGTCCATTTTTGTGATCAGGGTGGAATGTTTCGCCTCTATAGATGTGATCGCTCAACATATTTCTGCGAGGCCCTCCATGTCGGTCAAGATTTTCGTCAACGCTGCATAAATGTTCGAGATATTCCGACCTACGTCACGAAGCTCGCTGCTGTCACTATCGACTGGATCTCTGCCATCTTGATCCTGTGAGGTGTTCCAACGCGTGATAGCATAAGTGCTTTTTAATGTCTCCACAGGCCGACGATTTAGAATTTTTCAACATCCTGCCCTCCCAGCACAGCTGAACAAACAAAACTATTACAGTTCTCACCAGTTAAAATTGCTTAAATTGATTAAGCGGAGCTCGCCTTTAATTGACCAACCCTCGCATAGCGTCACGTGACTCCCCCATCATGACTCTTTAATATATTGGCACAATGCTGCAACGTCTTTTTTATTTGGCAATTTCTGCTCATTTAATACACTAACCATCACATTATCCACAGAAAACATACGTCGAAGCGAGTGAAAACACTGGAGACCAGAAGACAAAAACAGGCTTCCATTATGAATAGTGGAACACTTCTGCATTCAGGAAAAAGGTGGATAGAAATGTAAATGTATAAATAATTTAAAATAATAATAAAAAAGACTGAGCAACTAAACTAAATTGTACTTAGAAGAATGTCACAGAATGTCATGACTGTCGTAGTACTATTATAATTCCAGGTTTTACATTTTCTTATGCAAAATTGCAGCCATGATGTTAGGATGTTGTAGGTGGTTGATAATGCATTGCGGGGCAGTTGCTATGTTGTTCTGGGTGGTTGCTTACTGGCTCATTTATGTCTGTAGAACAAATGGGGTGGGATGAGTTATGCACCTAGATTTAATACTTAGGGTTAGGGACTTTAAGAAATCCTTGTATGTGATGTCAAACCCGTAACCCTGATGGTGCACAACTCGTCCTCGCCTTTTGTGCTACCTCAAACTGTGCAGCTTATTGAGGATAAATGTGGTATTTTGTTTTGGTAAGCAGTCAGACTTTCAGGAGAAAAAGTCAGGGGGGGGGACCCAAGCCATGTCCAATGACCATATAATCCTAGAAACTTGGGGGTAGACTCTTTGACTTGGGACAGTAAACAACCACACACCCACAACGCATTAGCTTCATAGCAGTGAGTTTTGCATATGCAACCACCACTTACATTTTATTTCGCAAATGTAAAATATAGTAAATTATTTTATTTTTTAAAAAAAAAAGAAAAAAAGAAAAAACAGTTATCACTGATCTAAATGAGACAAATAAATGTTTTTGATGGGTTTCACATCAACAGATTAATATCACGGCCTCACTGTAAGTCAGATATCTGAGTCACGGCAGCCATTTTGGAGGATTCTGGAATCGCAGCCCTGGAGGAGACTTCTGATTTATGATTCTGACCCAACCTGGACATCTCTACTTCTCACAGACCTTTTCCAGACATGGTCCAGAGGGACCACCGTGTATGCTGGATTATGTACTGATATATTTTCTCAGACATCTTTAAAAACTACAGCAAAGGGCTTAAAGGGATAGTTTACCCATGACTTTCTTTCCTTTGTGGAACACAAAGGATATGTTAGCCAGAATGTTAGTCTCAGTCACCATTCACTTTCATTGCATTTCTTTTTAATAATAATAATTTTCTTTATTTATCACACATTATACATTTGCACATATACGGTGAAATTCTTCTTTTTCACATATCCCAGCTAGGCTGGGGTCAGAGTGCAGGGTCAGCCATGATACGGCACCCCTGGAGCAGATAGGGTTAAGGGCCTTGCTCAAGGGCCCAACAGTGGCATCTTGGCGGTGCTGGGGCTTGAACCCCCGACCTTCTGATCAGTAACCCAGAGCCTTAACCGCTGAGCTACCACTGCCCTCAACATAAAGTAAAATTAAATGGTGGTTGAGGCTAACATTTTGCATAACATCTCCTTTAGTGTTCCAATCATATGGGTTTGGAAATGAGGGTGAGTGAATGATAACAGCATTTTCCTTTTTAGGCAAACTATCCCTTTAAGCTCGGACGTGAGAAAAAATGGCCAAAATATTAATAACTACAGTCTTCACCAACAAAAAATTATCGTTTCAAAGCTTAGAAGTTCTATTTTCCAAATGCATGCAGGCATTATGACCAAAACTGAAGAAATGCTTTGAAATTTTCAGACAAATCAAAAGTATTCCATTTTGATAATTTATAAAAACAAAATTGCAATGTACATATTATTGCAATTAGTAAAAACATCTAACAGCAATGTGTCATATGTTGTTGGAAAGCTCTCAAAGAGCAGAATACAACCAGCCTATTTGTTTTACTCACAGACAAAAATATAGCGAGTAATAGTTAAGTATATTTCTTTGACAATTATGTTGGTGTTGCTTATATGCTGGTTTTTTGTGAAAATATCACATAGCATTATTTAGAGGAGGTGATTATCTTTCAAACGAGCCCACACACAAGTTAATCGAATGCATAGATCATGAGATAATCCACACAAAGCACAATGTTACATATGGCCACCAGGAGACGGCACCATGTAAATAACACAAACTCGATGCAGGCTCATTGAGTCAAAAGGCACTCATTTTGAGAAATCTCATTACTAAAATCTCATTACATGTGTAATTTTTATTTTTATATACAATTATTATGTTTTATTTGTTTGGAGAGGCTTTTGGACACATGGAGATATTTTTGGACACTATGATACATTATTTTTGTAATGCTATAACATTTGATTGCTTTGTCGTATCAACACAATTTTTTTCTCAGATACAGTTGACATGATTGAGAACATGATTTTCGGAGCCACCTTATTTACATCCTGAGATATATAATGTCAAATCAGAAACATAAGGAAAAAGAAGTTAATTTTTGCCTCAATCTTTTTGTGATTTTTCAGCAGCAGTGACTGAACTACATTATTATGAAATCGCAGAATGAGTCACAGGGCAGGGTTCAAACAGCACAAGTTTTTAATAATTAATTTGAAGGACTTTTGAACAGTAAAGAACAAAAAATGAAGGGATAACTTTAAAGAATCATTTTTTTTTCCTTGACTGTGATTAAATGAGACAGAGCTCTGGTGAAGTTCCTCTCTGTGTCATGCTTTCCTTCATCTACAGAGTTCAGATCACATTCAGAGGAGCTCATATGTCTGTACTGAGCTTTTGCTTTATACCAGGACTGAAATGAAGTGCTCTGGGGTTTGCCACAGTGTAACCTGAACTCTAATTACACACATTTCAGACACATCCAAAACTAATCAACAGAGATCACATGCACACAAATACACTCTGATACCAGCTGCTGTGGTGGTCTGAAGAACTATGTGACTGATACTGGGAGGATACTGTACTTTCACTCCTGATTGTGTTGGTGGGGGATGAGCTAGTGTGAGAGTGTGTGTGTGTGTGTGTGTGTGTGTTTCAAAGACAAAGAGCAGGAAACTTTATTTATTAGTGGTGCTTGCTAAGGCAATTATTGCTCATACTTAGGGCTAGAGATTTGAACAAACCCCTAACCCTAAGCAGGGCTTAATGGTAAGGATTTTTTCTGCTGGCCCAATTAGACAAGTAGTTCAGTTTTTTAATTGCCTGCCAATATTTTCACTGGCCCCAACACAAAAAAAATATATATATTTTATTTTTAGCAATGTATTTATGTATTTATATGTGCCAGAAACAATATTTATTTTTGTTAACTTATTTTATTTATATTATATTTTTATATTTTAAGGTATTTATTTATATTTATATAAAAGTTGTCTTTACAAATAAATTATAAAAATTAAGCAAAGCATTACTGATAGGTTTGCAATTTTTTAACACATTCTTAATGATGTTTCCAAGACTATCAAAAGCAGTCTTGCAATTACGACAAAAACTTAAAAGTTAGCCATCTAGATAATATTACATCATATTAATTAATAGATAATATAAGTTTCAATCAGCAGAATTCTCATTATACATAAAATAAATCCAGTTGTTTACATCTGCAAGGCATAAAAACACATTTACAAAATCAACAAATGTAAGCTATATTGAGTGGGCTGACGGGGCAAGTGACAATTCCGTCAACTGGCCCAAAATTCTCTCACACTGGCTCTGGGCCAGCGGGCCAGCTGTATTGTTGAGCCCTGGTAAAGTGCAAGCAATAATATTAGTGATGCTTGCTAGCTTCTCAAATTCTTTATTTCAAACTATTTATTTACTGGAACAAAATCTGTCAGTCAGGGAGTTCACAAACATTGGATATAGTCACCACTCATTTACATCTTTGTTCATAGTGCTAAATATTATTATAAATGTATAAAATAAAAGCAGTATCAGGGTTCTATAAAAAGAAATGTTGAATAATAAAGGAGTATCACATGTTTTTGCAGCATTAAAGAGGGGAACTGCCCTTATGCCTTGTTACTGCAGAGTCTACAGTTTATTGAAAACAAATGAAAGCTGGACACAATGAGGAAACTAATCAAGCTTGGAGCAGCAGAGAGCAAAGGAGTGCGTAACAGAGCCGGCCTGTTAAATGGGATGCAGGTGTGGGTATGTGAGAGAGAGCAAGAGCACCGGGGGGTGGGGGGGGAGGAGGGGGTCGGATCTGCGGAGCTCTGTGAATTTTCCCAGGCCCAGAGGAAAGAGAAAGTGATCGAGGGGGAATGAAAGAAAAAGAGAGCTTGCCGATTTTGGGACCTCTGGCCACCAGTGACAAATGTCTCCTCTCATGCAGGAGGGCTTGCTGCTGGCCATACCCCTCTCTCTTTCTCTCATATACACATTCATGAAGTACACACAGCTCATTGGCATTTTGTAGCCCTGCAGATCAAAGACTGCTCTGGGCCCTTAGTGTTCAGGAGCCAAAAGAAAAAGAGATGTAGATAAAGAGAGAGAGGAAAGCGAGAGAGAGAGAGACCGTAGGCAGATGGAGTCCAAGCTCATGCCAGCTTTTAATCACACTCTTGACAGATGACATGTTAAAGCATTGAGACTGAGAACAGGGGGCGGTAGAAAGGGACAGAAAAAAAAAGAGGTACAAATGGACTTGAGAGAGCTGCTGAACCTGTTGCCCAGGCTGGTAATAAACGACAGATGATTCCTGATTAATTGTAGAGTTTAATGGCAAAACTGGTTCTTCATGTCTAGGGCTTAACCATTAGGTTGTGAGAGAGCTTCAGGCCAAATTATGGAACTTTCACATGCTCTATCTGGTCAGTGCTTGCCATCTTGTGTTTCAATTATCTTTTGTCATACACGTTTTTATGCCTTTCAAACTTAAACATTTGCTTTCCTGTTATGTTTTGAACATTAGTGTTGTGAATTCTGAATAATTTTTCTGATATTTTGAAATATGTCACCGAATTAAGGTTATCTAGCTGGCTTTTTAAGATAAGGTTTTGTTGAAATTGCAAAGAGATTGACTTGATAATGTTGGAAGCATTACAATATTTTGCACCATACTGTTTGTCAACGCTTTTCTGTAAAAGTGTTTATAAATATATAGCTGTACAATTTTGAGCTATTAGAGCATATTACAAAATAACTGTTAATTTTTTTGGGGGGAAAGAAAATATGTTATAAAGAAAAAACAAATACTGTATATATATATATATATATATATATATATATATATATTACTCAAATAATACATGCCAGTAATCAAATAATAAATAAATAATAAACTATATAAATATATTTTTCTGAAACTTATAAAATACATTGATAAAAAAATTTTAATTTAAAAAATTAAAAAAATGAATGCAATGAAAATGCTGAATGAATGAAAATGAAAATTTTGGGAAATCAAGTAAAATCTGAACTACTGATCTGACTGGACCAGCTGAAAAAAAATCTTTATTGTTGAGCCCTGATGGCTCATATTTACCTTGATGTTATCCTCCACCTCCATGTGTCCCAGGAGTTTTCCGTTGATGCTGAAAACACAGAAGTGGCCCTTGTCATAATAAATGACACAGTGACCCTCGGTGGAAGACAGAACCAAACATGGCTGCATGTAGCCGCCTGGACCCTCTAAAGTCCTCAACAGGTCACCGTTCATAGAGTGGATCAGACACGGACCCTCTGTTAACAAAGCATTGGAAATGTATTTTAGAATTTTTACAGAAACAAATAATTCAATGCACGTGTGAATGTATGTGTGTTTATGTGTGTGAGAGAGAGGTCTGGCTTACCTCTGCACCCACTGATTATCAGTCCCAGCTCAGCACACACACTTGCACATGTCACCTCATAGTCATGACCCGTCAAGATTGCCCGAGGAGTCACAAACTCTGCTGGAAAATCACACGGACACACACACACACACACACACACACAAAGTTGATGGTCAAATACAATGAAAGAAATCACATAAATTAAAATTTTTTTATAATAATAATAAAACAATTAAAAAACAAAAATAAAAATAAATAATGTAAAATGTTCCAAATGCAAAAAAGACACTATATTACTCCATTCAGCAGAGGTTCTGTTTTTACTTCAGCTGGGCCTGAAGTAAATTTCGGGTGGTGACCCAAAATAGCACCAAAATGTATTATAGTACAAACGATAATTTATTAATATTAAATTAACTGCATAGGTCTAACAATAAAATATTATTAACATATAAGGTGAATATAAAAATTTACAATTTTGGTTTCTTAAAGATAATGTATGTAACTTTTTCAGTGTTAAAATACTTTCTACTATCCCAGCAGAAACAACAACAAAACACTGCCTTTAATGTCAACAACAAAAGACATGATAATTTTGTATTCTCCCTGCTCTTTGAGACCCTATCAGAGCAGACATGCATCCCACAGGATATTATAGCTGCACTTGTAATGTTTAAATTAAGTTGTTTAATGGTTGTCTACCATGTAATTATGTAATTAGTGTAATCACTGCACTCATAAGCAGACAAGCACTAAGCAGTACAGCACCTGTTTTATGGTGTGTGTGTGTGTGTGTGTGTGTGTGTGTGTGTGTGTGTGTGTGTGTTTGTGGTGTACTGAAACTAGACTCCCTCTCAGAAATCTGAAGAGGTCTTGTATCTTACAAAACACCTCCAAACTCTGCAATGAAGACTTATCAATACATCAATGTCTAACACACCAGCCATTAGACCTGCAAACCAGAGCTGCAAATCAGTGCATCCTGCTCTGAGAGACCTGTGCCCTATAAACAAAGACATTTAATAAAACACAAGCCTGAGGCCACGTATAGGATTATGTACAGTCCTCCAGTCGTTACTGCAAAATAACCCCCAACAGGGTGATTAGAACCTCTATATGAAGTGGAGTATTATTATGACATGCGGTAAAAAGTGCAGCAGACAGGGCTGGTTTTATGTGTACTGTTTGGAAAATACAGGAAATGTAAGGAAAGTACAGTGAGATTGTTTCAAGACTGGAGTGGGACTAATGTTAGACTGTTGGTGAATGGACTAAAAATAAAATGTATGTAGAGCAAGTGATTTTTGAGCAACACAACATCACAGGAAGTCTTAAAGATATTTTTTAGAAGGCTTGACTTTAACACAGCCAGTAGTTCTGTGCTTAAATCTTAGGATTCATCCTTTATACTCCTAAAAAACCACTTTGGGTTTGCCCCTAAAGTCCAGCAAAGAATCAACAATAAACATCTGGATATAAGCTGTAACCTCAATGTTTGGCCAATGTACATTTCACAGAAAGTATGTTATACTTTCTATTTTGTAACCAACAGTGGCTCCAAAAAGTATTTTGACACTTGAGCCATGCTTAAAAATGTATGAATGTCATTGCATTAAATAAAAAAGCACTCATTCCACTCTTTTGCGTAATGTCAAGTAAGGGATAACGTACATTCATCCAGTCATTATCTCGAAATAAACCCTGATAGGGTGCTCAGGACCCCAACATGGAGAAGAGGGGTCTTGTATATCCCTGAAGGGGTTTATGTTGTGATAACAACCAGCTGACTGTACATTATCCTGTTTTTTTACATGGCTATCTACCAAATAAATAAATAAATGGACATGAAATACTAATATGCGTTGAAATTATGTTATTATGTGAGAAGATAGAAATCTTGGAGTCTCTAGAAAAAGATGAATTCCACTTCTGGTTTGCATTGGAGTTATGTTGGTGATTATTTTGCAAAACTGTCCATCTGACTGCTCATTATCTGATATCACGTCATCCTCGGATGTGCAGTCACTATTCAGAAATATCAGACTGCTGGATGCCGTGATTGATCAATCAGAATAGAGCATTCCAGTGAGATGTGTAATAATTAGTTTTAACCAACTTGCCCCATGGTCATTTTTAGATGATGTATGAAGTTAGCCGGTTCACTGAGGTGTACTAGCATAACCACAGATGTAGTTCAGCACATTAACTATGCGCATGTCCCACTAAGTTTTTCACAATTCCTGATATTAAATCATAGAAAACATTCTCTGTCTTATGTAAGTTAGGATCACTACTTTATTTTAAGTATGTGAAATGTCAGAATAATAGCAGAGAGAATGATTTATTTCAGCTTTTATTTCTTTCATCACATTCCCAGTGGGTCAGACGTTTACATACACTTTGTTAGTATTTGGTAGCATTGCCTTTAAATTGTTTAACTTGGGTCAAACGTTTTTGGTAGCCTTCCACAAGCTTCTCACAATAAGTTGCTGGAATTTTGACCCTTTCCTTCAGACAAAACAGGTGTAACTGAGTCAGGATTGTAGGCCTCTTTGCTCGCACACACTTATTCAGTTCTGCCCACAAATTTTCTATTGTATTGAGGTCAGGGCTTTGTGATGATCACTCCAATATCTTGACTTTGTTGTCCTTAAGCCATTTTGCCACAACTTTGGAGGTATGCCCATTTGTGACTGAGCTATAACTTCCTGGCTGATGTCTTGAGATGTTACTTCAGTACATCCACATAATTTTCCTTCCTCATGATGCCATTTATTCTGTGAAGTGCACCAGTCCCTCCTGCAGCAAAGCACCCCCACAACATGATGCTGCCACCCCCATGCCTCACGGTTGGGATGGTGTTCTTCGGCTTGCAAACCTCACCCTTTTTCCTTCAAACATAATGATGGTCATGATGGCTAAACAGTTAAATTTTTGTTTCATCAGACCAGAGGACATTTCTCCAAAAAGGTCTTTGTCCCCATGTGCACTTGCAAACTGTAATCTGGCTTTTTTAGATAAGCCTTTCAGGTTATGTCTATATAAGACTTGTTTTACTGTGGATATAGATACTTGTCTACCTGTTTCCTCCAGCATCTTCACAAGGTCCTTTGCTGTTGTTCTGGGATTGATTTGCACTTTTCGCACTAAACTACGTTCATCTCTAGGAGACAGAATGCGTCTCCTTCCTGAGCGGTATGATGGCTGCGTGGTCCCATGGTGTTTATACTAGCGTACTATTGTTTGTACAGATGAACGTGGTAACTTCAGGCATTTGGAAATTGCTCCCAAGGATGAACCAGACTTGTGGAGGTGCACAAATTTTTTTCTGAGGCTGATTTATTTTGATTTTCCCATGATGTCAAGCAAAGAGGCACTGAGTTTGAAGGTAGGCCTTAAAATACATCCACAGGTACATGTCCAATTGAGTCCAATTAGCCAATCAGTAGCTAAATTAGGCTTGACATCATTTTCTGGAATTTTCCAAGCTGCTTAAAGGCATAGTTAACTTTGTGTATGTAAACTTCTGACCCACTGGAATTGTGATATAGTCAATTAAAAGTGAAACTATCTGACTGTAAACAATTGTTGGAAAAATAACTCGTGTCATGCACAAAGTAGATGTTCCAAACCAGTGTTTCCCAACCAATGTGCCGTGAAATATTGTCAGGTGTGCCGTGAAAAATTATCAGATTCCAATAAATAAATCAGGGCTCTGGACTGAGACTAATTTTTCAACCATTTTTCCTAACAGTTCGATTAAACTTTGCAAGAGGTCACATTGGTGCGACTACAAAGTTGGCTGACTCTCTGATTGTGCTCTGTAATTTTTTGTTCCGTATGAGAAATATGAAATGGCAAATGTTCCAAACGTGAAAAGAAACAGCTTTACCCGGAACAGTCAGCGCTGCTCAATGGACAGATCAGCACAGAGACGTGCATTTACACGTGGACCTGTCTCGAGCGCTCAGCTGCACAGATCATCATAAACAGAGCTGCGAGAAGCACTGGCTGGGTCACGAATTGGCATTGATTATTTGTTTAAAACCTCTATGAAAGCCCATAATGTGTCGATGATTAAACCAGTTTAAAATTGTATGAAACAGCCCCAACATTCTAAACAGCACTGAAAAGGAATAAAGGAGAAATCTGCACAATGAACAGACAGAAATTATAAGGTTTCAATCCACACATCACAGATATTAAAAAAAATATTTACCATGAACTTCTATCAATATAGTAGTGAGAGAATACAATTTAATTTCAGAATGTGTTTTACTTACGAAAAATGTCATAATTTGTTTTATGGTTACTGCTAATCATGGTTTTACTTATACTTTTGGTTACTATCTTATTGCAAATGCCACAGTTAAAACTATGGATACAATGGAACTTTCCTTCTGTGTAAAATCTTTTCTAATGTCCTCTGATTGTAGAAAAAGCTTTGTTTGTCTTCAGATGACTGTATTTTAATCATCAAGATCCTGATAATAAGAAAGAAACCGTGAAAGAGAACACATTTTCTTTCAGTTGGACCGGTGCGACCAACTCAAGTACTGGTGCAACCATTTGTAGAATTTATGACTGGTGCTACCACTCTTAAATGTTATTCTGGAGCCATGTAAATAAATAGATAAATAAAAAATTATTTGCTGTGGCATTGCAAGAATGAATTTGCAAGAACAAATCTAAAAATAAGAAAAGATGCAAATTTGTTGTTTTATTCATTACCCAATTAGCACTCTTGTCACCTGTAATTTCATTACTTGTGTTTTTTGCATAGCCGAATTACGAGTAAACGCAACTAAAATGGACAGAAAACACGGAAGTTCTTGAAAATCAAATCAAATCACTTTTATTGACACACAACCATACAGGTGCATCTCAATAAATCAAGAGTTCAAGAGTCTGATTGCTTGGGGGAAGAAGCTGTCATGAAGTCAGCTGGTGCGGGTCCTGATGCTGCGATACCGCCTGCCTTATGGTAGCAGTGAGAGCAGCCCATGGCTTGGGTGGCTGGAGTCTCTGATGATCCTCCGAGCTTTTTTCACACACCGCCTGGTATATATGTCCTGGAGGGAGGGAAGCTCACCTCCGATGATGTGCCTGGCAGTTCGCACCACCCATTGCAGGGCTTTGTGGTTGTGGGCGCTGCTATTACCATACCAGGCAGAGATGCAGCCAGTCAGGATGCTTTCTACAGTGCTGGTGTAGAACCGTGCGAGGATGTGGCGGTTCATTCCAAACTTCCTCAGCCATCTCAGGAAGAAGAGGCACTGATAAGTCTTCTTCACAATGGCCTCAGTGTGGACAGACCATGTGAGTTCCTCAGTGATGTGGACACCGAGGAACTTGAAGCTGCTGACTCTCTCCACCGGTGCTCCATTGATGGTGATGGGGCTGTGTTCTCTTTCTCTTCTCCTGAAGTCCACCACAAGCTCCTTTGTCTTGCTGACGTTGAGGGAGAGGTTGTGCTCCTGACACCAGCATGTCAGAGTGTGCACCTCCTCTCTGTAGGCTGTTTCATCATTGTCAGTGATCAGACCTACCGCCGTCGTATCATCAGCAAACTTAATGATGGCATTGGAGCTATGTGTTGCCACACAGTGATGTGTGTACAGGGAATACAGGAGTGGGCTGAAAACACAGCCCTGTGGGGCTCCAGTGTTGAGGGTCAGTGATGAGGAGATGTTACTGCCCATTCTAACCACCTGGCGTCTGCTTGACAGGAAGTCCAGGATCCAGCTGCACAGAGAGCTGTTTAAGCCCAGAGCCCGGAGTTTCACATCAAGCTTGGAGGGCACTATGGTGTTGAATGCTGAGCTGTAGTCTACAAACAGCATTCTCACATAAGTGCTCCTTTTTTCCAGGTGGGAGAGAGCAGTGTGTAGTGTAGATGCAATGGCATCATCAGTGGAGCGGTTGTTGCGGTAAGCAAACTGCAGTGGGTCCAGTGAGGGAGGCAGCACAGGGCAGATGTAATCTCTGATTAGTCTCTCAAAGCATTTGCTGATGATGGGGGTCAGAGCAACAGGATGCCAGTCATTTAAGCAAGTGATTTTGGATTGCTTTGGTACAGACACAAAGCATGTGGGGACCACAGACAAGGAGAGGGAAAGGTTGAAAATGTCCGTAAAAACACCAGCCAGTTGGTTCGCGCATGCTCTGATGACGCAGCCCGGAATGCCGTCTGGACCCGCGGCATTACGGATATTCACCCGTCGGAAGAATCGGGTTACATCCGCTACAAAGACAGAGAGTGAACTAACCTCTGTAGCTTCAGCCACGAGAGCTCTCTCCGCGAGGGCAGTGTTATTTCCCTCGAAAAAAGCATAAAAAGTATTTAGCTCATCCGGGAGAGAGGCAGCGGAGTTTTTATTTCCTTTAAAGTCTGTGATGATATTAATTCCCTGCCATATGATTCTAGAGTTGGTGGTGTTAAACTGACCTTCAATTTTGAAATCTTGCAAAAGGAAAACTATCAACGATGGTTATGTGGGACAGTGGGATAGAGGTGTACCATGGGATTTGTTTAATTGTAAAAAGTGTGCCATGGCAGAAAAAAGGTTGGGAATCACTGTCCTGAATGACTCACCATAACTATATTTTGCTAATATGAAATCAGTGGAATGTTTTAATGACTTCAACTTAAGTGTATGTAAACTTCTGACTTCAAATGTATATATACACTGGCGGCCAAAAGTTTGGAATAATGTACAGATTTTGCTCTTATGGAAAGAAATTGGTACTTTTTTCATCAAAGTGGCATTAAACTGATCACAATGTATAGTCAGGACATTAATAATGTGAAAAATTACTATTACAATTTGAAAAAAAAACTTCAGAACTTCTTAAACTACTTCAAAGAGTTCTCATCAAAAAATCCTCCACATGCAGCAATGACAGCTCTGCAGATCCTTGGCATTCTAGCTGTCAGTTTGTCTAGATACTCAGGTGACATTTCACCCCCTGCTTCCTGTAGCACTTGCCATAGATGTGGCTGTCTTGTCGGGCACTTCTCACACACCTTACAGTCTAGTTGATCCCACAAAAGCTCAATGGGGTTAAGATCCATAACACTCTTTTCCAATTATCTGTTGTCCAATGTCTGTGTTTCTTCACCCATTCTAACCTTTTCTTTTTGTTTTTCTGTTTCAAAAGTGGCTTCTTCTTTCCAATTCTTCCCATAAGACCTGCACCCCTGAGTCTTCTCTTTACTGTTGTACATGAAACTGGTGTTGAGCGGGTAGAATTCAGCTGAGGACATGTGAGGCGTCTATTTCTCAAACTAGAGACTCTGATGTACTTATCCTCTTGTTTAGTTGTATTTGGGCCTTCCACATCTCTTTCTGTCCTTGTTTTTTACATCAGTAATGTCTTGATTATACTTTGTGATCAGTAGAATGTAATATTATTAATATTTTTACAGGAAAACAATACGAAAATTATTATCAAGAATACGATTTTTGCCCTAATATCAGAGGTCTTACTAGAAAAAAAGAAATTATGATCTAATGTAAATTTTCTTGATAAAAAAATATGATTGTGCCTGGTAACATGTGCATGTAAAATGGCTAGAAATAGCATTTAGCTTAGAGTAAATCTGACAATTTACACAATGTTTATTTCTATTTCTTATGCTCCAAATTTACTTCTCTGTCTGCTCGTATGAATGTAACACATCAAAAGAAAGCACTTTGGATCGCATCATTTATATGTATAAATGTTTTCCATCTGAAAGGATAATGACTAAACAGTAAATGAAACAAATGACAATAAAATGCAAAGTAATCTGTTCAGTAATCTAAATACCTTTTGAATGTAACTGTATTCTAAATACCAATTATTTAAATTGTAACTTTAGTGGAATACACTTACTTATATTTTGTATTTTAAGTACGTATTCCCCTTACATGTATTTCGTTACTCCTCAACCCTGTACATTATGACCAAAATGTTTCTCATGATCTTAAAAATCTTTTGATCTGAAGGCGTTTGCTTAAATGTTTGAAATTAATTTTGTAGACAAAAATATAATTGTGCCACCATATTAATTTATTTCATTATAAATCTAAAATTTAATAATAATAAAAAAAAGTTTTTGAAATTGATGACCAAATATTAAAGAAAAGCAGCCAATAAGTGCCCAACATATAGGATGGGAACACCTTCAATACTGTTTAAAAAGCTGTTTTGATTTATTTTGGATTTTGTTTAGTCACAACATAATTTCCATAGTTCCATTTATGTTATTCCATAGTTTTAATGACTTTACTATTATTCTAAAATGTGAAAAAAAAAAAAAAAAAAATTATAATAAATAATGAGTGTTTCATATATATATATATATATATATATATATAATTTTAATTAATAATTTAATTAATCAATAATAGGGAACCCCTTCCTAAAATATAAAGGCAGATGTATATTTTTGTGTATAAATACCCATTTATACTGTGAAAAATAGTAAACATGAGTTAATAAAGACAAAATTTGCTAAATCAAATAATTTGTCTTCATACTGTCATTGTACTCAAGCCAAAACAAATTATTTTAATCTGGAAAATATTTACTTTGCATTAAACAGACAGTTTTTAAAATAAAATAATCTTGATTATTCTCATAATTCTGAGAATTTCTGACTAGTCTTTAGAAAGCCGAATGAAGCAGTCACTGCATAAAAAATAATGTGTTAAACATATTTAATTAATCCTTTAAGTTAATAAGTAAATTTTTACTGCTCTGAAAAATAAATGTAAAAATCTTCCATATTTTCTGTGGACCCCCTAGCGGTCCCTTGCAGCCCCCTTGGTATCCCTGGACCCGTTTGAAAACACCTGATCTAATGGAATGACATTCAGACATTTTTAAGTGTTTCTCAAATGACCAAATACTTTTTGGGCCACTGCGTATTGGTATTTTGTTAAAGTGTGAAATTTCTGTGCTGGACAGGCCGCCCAAAAACAAACAGCAATTTCATTGCGCCAAATAGACACAGTGTTTATAAAAGAAAATCAGCCTACGAATGGCTTACTTATAGTTGTCTCTGCATTTTAAAATAGGATAGGAGAAAGTATTGTAACATCAAAAAGTTACACATTTTAGCTTTAAGGAAGTTCATTCCTTTCATAAATATTTTTAACATATCAAAGAAATGATGAGCTAAATCAAGTAAATCGAAGTAATGTCAAAAATTGCAGTTAATGAACTAATGAATTGGCTCTACATACCTGGACACATAAACCAGTCACACACATTTAACTAGTTTAACCCAGCTGACCTCTCTCTCTCTCTCTCTCTCTCTCTCTCTCTCTCTCTCTCTCTCTCTCTCTCTCTCTCTCTCTGTGTGTAGATGTATAGGTTTCATTAGGTGGCAAACTTTCCAAATGTCTCAGCTTTGAGTTATACCCTACAACTCTGGGGATTAAAGCCTGATGTCGGATTGTGCCCTGAAAAGATCAATAAAACTGATATATTGGTGTATCGTTTAACCTCGCTGTCATTGGCCACCATTTGGTTCGCATTAGGACAACATCTGATTACAATCTAATGCCTACATACCGTATACTATTTATCTATACTGCAAATGTGCACTAGAGAGTATTATGTACCCATAGAGAGAAAAAAATGAAAAAGAGCGTATGTGTGATTATATACATCACACAAATCAATACTACAAAAACATGTTTGAACATATTAGTTGTAACTAAAACGGTATCGGACTGGTTCTATAAACATCAGGTTTCATGAATGTGTTCTGCATGATTCTGCCACAAGATGGCAGTGCGGTCAATGGAATCCAAAAAAAAAAAAAAAAAAAAAAAAACATATTTCTCCAACACGCTTTTACCAACTAATCAAACATTATATCTAAGTTCGGAATGGACTACTAGCTTATTATTTACTGTGTAATGTACATTATACACTGTATACTGCCTACTGTTCTTTTAAAATGGTATGTGAAAGAGTAGACATCATTCCACATACATGTTTCAAATAGTAGTATGCTGCATTGTTTTCACATGACCTCATTTAGTCGCATATGAGTGGTGTCCAGTTGCCATCTTGGAAATATATATATATATTTTCCCATTCAATTTTCAAATTAAATATTTTTATTTATTTATTTTTACTTTTGAGTGTCTGATAATAATGCGTAAAAAAAGAGATGTTAAAAATTGTAACAATATTTAAAATGTAGTCTTATACAATGCATTGTGGCATACAGTATTGTGTACTTCACATTATGCCAAATGTTTTAGGTCATCCAGGTATTCCGTGAATACAAAAAATTTGCAGTTCATACTCTATACTGCATAGTATTGTATGCATTTGGTTTGTAATAGTACGAATAGTATAATAGTATGCTATTTTTATTTAAAATGCTCCTTAATATTAAAAAGCCTGAAAACAAAGATAATGTGTGATTGGTTTGACCTACAGACATGTAGCAAATTCATGAACATGCTCATTAAGTGTTAAGGAGCCAATGAAAAATTGTGCTGTTGGAGGTGAGAGACTTTGAGTTTGATGTTTGTTGAGCTGGAGAGATTTGTAATGGGATGTCACATTGTGGTTTTGGCTGTGTGAATATCTACTCTGCTACTATAACACACACACACACACACACACACACACACACACACATATATGAACAGTATAATAGTATATGGAACTGGAATACTGACCATAATGACAAAATAATGTACAATTTAAACAACTTCACAGCTCAAATAATACACAAGTTTTAAAAGAAGAATTAATGCAAGTGCTTTTATAAAATTATAAGCTTCACGTTTCTGTTTAAACCCTCCAAAAATTGGACACGTTCACTTTTATTGTCCACATTCACTTCCATTGTAAGGACCTCACTGTAACGATTTTTGCTTCTTTTTTTTTTTAAAGAAAAGGAGGATATGGCCTTTATGTGATTTTTGGAGCTTCAAAGGTCTTTTCACCATTCACTTGCATTATAAGGACCAACAGAGCTGAGATATGCTTCTAAAAATGTATGTTTATGTTCTGTAGAAAAAAGAAAGTCATATACATCTGCGATGGCATGAGGGTGAATAAATGATGATAACATTTTTATTTTTGGACAAACTATCCCTTTAAACTGAGACAACAATTCTGACACATTGCTCATTAGTGACCAGACACAGCCTGAACAGGCCTTTTACACTGAACCAATGTCTGCACTGAGGACAATGGATCATCTTGAGGGAAAAATATGCCTGGAAAATTATTTTCTTTAGCTTTGAATTTTCACCTTTGTGAAATAGTTGACTATTTGAAAATCATGAAGGTTTGGATATTAACAAAGCATGTCCTCTAATGTTCTACCTGTGAGACAAATTTGAAAAATTTGTTTCACTTGACTTCAGATGAAAGTCCTGAACTTTCTGCTCTTAGTCACTTGAATGACACTGATGTTGACCATCCACCTTGTCATATTTACATCTTCAGGCACTCATTAACCAAATCACAATTAGTCATAAATCCTGTCCCATTTGTAAGTGAGCACTTAACAGCACATAGAGCATCCAAAACCTCCAAATTAACAAAGGGGAAGTTGTGTGTTTGTGTGTAGAGGGCTTTGATCAGCACAGCAGCCATATGATTAGTGTGTGCAGGGAAAGCCAGTGGCATTTTTCAATTTTATTGAGTGTTCTCACTGTCTCAGATAGATGAGACTGAACTCTCCTGAGCCAGAGACCCCAGAATCACATTTATTGTCTTACTCTGTGGCCCTCTGGCCTACACTTTCACTCACTCACTCACTCACTCACACACACACACACACACATGCACTCGCACGTATGCAGGCTGATTCCATTTATGGTGTGATCCTAGCCTGAAACTCAATCTGTTGGGCAGAGACCTGCTGTGGTCAGATGAACTAGTTGTAGCTTCTAAGAGTGAGCTGTAAATCATTACACTGGCTCTGACACGAAACACATAGGAATGTGTGTGTGTATGAACAATGAGCCTTTAACACTGTTGCATTGCATTGATATCATCACTTGCATGTAAACTTGTCCTATGTGCGTTTGTAAAGCACTGGTTTGGGAATTTGACTCTGAACGTTACCCTGTTCTTGAATTCTCTATGTGAGGAACATCAAGAAGTCTAGAAACTCCAGAGTGTTAACGCTGATGAAACAATCTGACCAGATGTTATGGAGATTTCATTAAAGGAAAACACACACACACATGCCTTTGGCTAAATGTATGTAACTTACTCCCAGGGTTCTCTCCGATGCTGCTGTGCTTGCCATTCCAGTACCAGAGTAGAAGTGTGGCGTCTCTGGAGCTGGAGAGAATGTAACAGTCTCCACCAATGTATGACTCAGAGCGGGCCAGACACGTCACCACATCAAGATGCCCAAACACAATCTGTGTCAGTTTACCTGAAAACACACACACACAAAAAGAAAGGGAAATTGCTTAGACCAGTGGGAAAAACATTCAGTACATTGCACAACATATTTCCATTTATGCATTTGGCAGATGTTTTTATCAGGTATACATTTTTTTAGTCCTTCTGTTGCTAAGAAATTAAGCCCATGCCATTGGTGTTGCTAGCATCAAGATATTTGCAACTCATTTAAAAAAATAAATTCACTATAACTACTCAAGGTCTGATCCTGGAGAAAGGAAAATACATGCTCTTTCAGGCACAGGGGTTACTGGGAGAAACTACCTTTTTTTTTTTTCTTCTTTTTTTTGCATTTCTCATTTTGAATAAGAATTTAATGGAGGAATCTCTCAATGTTATATATATTTTTTATTGTTCTTTAGGACAGGGGAAAAAAGTAGCTCACAGGAAGTGATGGAATTGTGCAGTTTCTCTCCAAAGTTGAGAGCACACAGTTGATGGAGCTATTGAAATACTGCATACATACCAGCTAAAAGGGGCTGATTTTTGAACACATTATTATAGATTGTACTAACCCTTGTGCATTCTTCAGGACATTTTTGTCTTTCATTTATTTATTTTTTTTATCATTTTGGCTGTGTTAATGCCAATGGCATAAATTTTGCCAAAGGTGTGTATTTTGGGGGGAATTTTGATATTTCAACCTCAGTTCCTAAAATACATCTATAATACACTGTGTACACAAAATAGTTACACTCAGGACCTTCAGGACAAAAATGTCCCTATTGAAACCCATTAAAATGGCAATATTTGATCCCAGTGCCATTAAAGCATAAAATCATGAATTCTATGGTATTATGCTTTTATTCTGGAGCCTTGACTTCAAAATTTTAATTTTTAATATTTGACACCAGATGGTGCCATTTTTCTCATGTTTAGCCTATGGAGCAAAAACATGCTTTTTTCTGTTTTCTGTTTGCTATATTATAGAGCACTGCAGGACAATTGAATAAATGATGCTGCTAAAATTGTGTGGGTGTGTTGGTATGGATATCAAAGTGTGTTTTGTATGTGTGCATTGAGAAATGTGTGTAAAAAAACAACAGTGGCATTATGTAAACAAACTGGCATTTAAAGGGTTAAAATCCTGGAAATTAATGAATATTTGGTAGTTATGATCAGGACTGATGTTGGTTAAAAAATCTTAGTCAGTGAAAGTGGAAAATAATATGAATATATAAAATTTTTATATCAGTTTTTTTGACGTGGACATTTTTGTCCTCAAAGGTACTGTTTTTTTGTTATGTTTTTGTTTTTTGTTTTTTTCTGACACTGCACAAAAAATAATAATGCATAAAAATAAATGTTGTTGCTAATTATTGACATATCCCTGACTGTGAAAATCCCCCCCAAAAATTTCCCCTTAGCATTTAGTATATGGAGAATAATTCATTTTGTGTGTGCTTTTTTTTTTTTTTTTTTCATAAAAAACAATTTTGGCATTATTAAAAAAAAACAACAACTGGCATTTAAAGGGTTAAAATCCTGAAAATGAATGAATATTTGGTAGTTATGATCAGGACTGATGTTGGTTAAAAAAAAATTACTCATTGAAAGTGGAAAATAATATGAATATACAATATTATTATGGCAGTTTTTTGACGTGTACATTTCTGTCCACGAAGGACTTCTGAGTAACTTCTTTTATTGACGCACAAGGGTTAACAAAGGTAATGTTGCAGAATGAGCATTTATAAAATTACAAGTAAAACTATAACGTGTTGTTTTTTTTTTTTGTTTGTTTGTTTGTTTGTTTGGCTTTTCTCCCAATTTGGAATGCCCAATTCCCAATGTGCTTTTAAGTCCTCATGGTCGCGTAGTGATTCGCCTCAGTCCAGGTGGCGGAGGACGAATCTCAATCGCCTCCGCATCTGAGACCGTCAACCTGTGCATCTTATCACTTGACCCGCTGAGCGCGTTGCCACGGAGACGTAGTGCATGTGGAGGCTTCACGCCATCCACCGCGACAACCACGCTCAACTCACCACGCGCCCCACTGAGAATGAACCACATTATAGCGATCACAAGGAGGTTACCCCATGTGACTCTACCACAGATAAACTGTTAAATTGATTTGCATGTTTTTATTTGATAAAGATATTTTTTAGCACTTGGCATTTCAAAATTTTATGCATGTCACCCAAGCTGAAATAGTGGTCAATATTTAATGCATAATGGTTACTAGTAAAAACCACATCAATAATTACCTTTGACCCCAATCCTAAGGAATATGAACTCAATCATATTTTAGTTTTATGGCTTGTTACCCATTCATGGAAATATTCTGTCTCTGTGCCTGAAAGAACAAGTATGAACTTTACTGGGCTGGCAATCTACTAACTGCAGAGTGTGAGTGAATGACTCCACTAAGATGATGCTGTCTGCTGTGCCATTTACATACACCAGATGAGTGCACATGCTCCCCAATTCTTACTGCAGTGTAAATATTTGGTTTTGGAGTGCTGCATGCACATGCTAAAGTCTGGGTGTGTTTGCATGAGAGTTAGAGGGAGCATTTGACTGAGAAGTGTATGACAGCCTGTCTGTGGTTAACTGTAGTCAGATCACAGAGTGTAGTGCAGAGTGTGTATGTATGTATGTATGTATGTATGTATCTATCTATCTATCTATCTATCTATCTCTCTCTCTCTCTCCTTCCTTCCTTCCATCAATCCATCCATCCATCCATCCATCCATCCATCCATCTACCCTACCCTACCGTACCTACCTACCTACCTACCTACCTACCTACCGCACATCTCAGAATCTTACAGGGTTCTGTGTGTTGCAATTCTATTAACATTTGAGTTCTGCTTGCATGGCTTGCATTCTGAGCCTCATCCTCTTGTGAGGAATCAAGGTCCATCCTTGAGATGAGAAATCTATCTGAGCCCAGGGGCGATGGAGTTGTAATGCAGTCTGCAGGCTCATTTGTGACTTTTGACCCTTTCTTTTGTGTACTGCAGTAGGGGGAGGTGTCTCGGCAGAGACAGAGGTGGTGGGGGGTCATAGCGGTTACCTGTATCAGTGGAGCACACGCAAAAGCTCTTGTCCCAGAAGCCGCAGAGCATGATGAATCGGTTGTCAGCCATGATGACAAAACATTGAGCATTTACCTGGATACTCTGATCTAACAGATCTGAGACCTGCCTCCTGTGAGTGCCCACATTACTGGCTGTAAAGAGAGAGAGTGAGTCACTAGTCAAACAAGTAAAAAACTAAAAGTGTAAAAAGGTGTAAAAGTGCTATAAAGTTGAAGAGCTACAAACTAAACTTTACTGGTCAGAACGTTTGAGAGAATAAAGTGAAATGAGGCAAATATTGTTGGCAGAAATGGAAAAATTGTAATAGATCAAAAGGAGAAAGCAGGGAACACAGATAGTGATACATGTACATAAGAAGAGAGAGTTGTAGAGATGTAGAGACATTAACAAAGGGAGTAAGATGGTGCAAATAGAGACAGCTTTGACCTATTGCAATGTCTGGTAAGTGAATTCCTGACAACCTCTTAAGGGATTATAAAGATGTTAAACCTTTAGCACGAGAAAATATGACATTTATCATGAATACTGTGCGTGAGCACGTGATTTGTGAATGAATATATAAAGCAGTAAAAGACTGAACATCAAGAGAGCGTTCACATTTTCCTCTGGCACTAAGGGTTTGAAAAACAGCAACTTTTGCTACAAGAAAAGACTAAAATAATCATAAAAAATTATCTGGCCCACAAGCTGTAAATTAAATATTTTTTTTAAACACATATGACAGAGCGTGCATGTGTAAGAGAGAGACTGAGAGAGAAAGGGATAGAGTAAAGAGGCCAGACTACACAGAATCAGGTGTGTGATGCCCAGACACACTCGTGAGACACACCAGCACTGCGTCTGTGCTGCACAGAGTGGACGAATTATCAACAGCACAGTCATGCAGAATTTACTGTGTTTAAATGTGTGAGCTGTATGGAATGCAGGCCATGTAAATACATACATGAAATTTGGGGCAGGAAAAGAAAATGAGCTATGAAAGATGTCCCCACACAGGGAGATGGAGGAGAGAAATGTTTCTGATTCATCTTAAATTTTTTAAGTAAAAATAAAAATAAAATTAAAACAAATTAAAGCTGCAGTTCAAAACATGGTAATATGCACCTGTAGTACAACTTCACAAGATCATCAGTGTCCAATCGATTTTGGTTTTTCAATAGGGGTAGCCATCTAATGCAGATATTTTCTTCAAATCCAAAAGATCTGTCTGAGACCACTACAAAAATTGCTTCTTGTCAATGCATTCTTGCATTCTTATTTATTTATTTATTACAATCATATTATTAACATAATAATGTTCCAAAGAGCATTTTGTCGTGTTACAGGATGTTTGGCTTAGATGCCCTTTTGTACAAAGGAGTCAACATGGTCATGAATTTGTCACATTAGATTAGTGACCCAGAAATAGAGCAGATATTGTTAATATCTTAACTTCTCTTTTTACCCCCCAACATGAATTAATTTAACATAATATTTACACAAAATTAACTAAATGTTTTTGGCAATTTGTAAATTTAGGAGATTAGCTTATACTCCTCTGTTTATTGGTAAAAGCTGAAGTCAATGTTAAAATACTTTCTCCTATCCCAGCTTATTATTTAGAGGAAACTATAAGTCAGCCATTTGTAGACTGATTTGAAAACTGTAAACTAGCGATGGGTCGTTCATGAACGAATCATTCATTTTGAATAAATGTTTTATGTGACTCAGAAGAATGAGTAGTCTCAGAGAGTGGTTCGTTCATTTTGTGTTGGCTGCGCACGTGCATTGCGCAACCTCCGTTTGTCTGTCACGTGAAAACCGCATAGGCTCTGTACAGGAAACAGAAATGATTAGTTCACCTTTCAACTCTTTTGGTCCGAGTCGTTCGTTCTTTTGTCACGTGACAGCCGTATACGCTATACATTGCTCACAAAGGAAACAGAAATTATTAGTTCACCTCTCGAGTCTTCTGGTCCGAGTCATTCGTTCTTTTGTCATGTGACAGCCATATACGCTATGCACATACGGCTGTCACGTGACAAAAGAACGAACGACTGGGACAAGAAGATTCCAGAGGTGAACGAATCATTTCTGTTTCTCATAATTTGTCCTTGGCTGCATTATAAATTTTTCCTTATTGGGACTATAATCAAAGTTTGCGTAAGTGTTGTGGGGATTTGCTATTGAAAATGTAACATTTTAATTTAATTCTGCTCAAATTAACGAAATGAACGAAATTAATTGAATACAGATTCGTCCATTTTGCTGAACGAGACTCAAGGTTTCAGGTCAGTATAATGATCCGATCTTCCCATCACTACTGTAAACAGTGTGTTGCTGTCACGCTATAAAAATGGCTCTGTTTGTTTTGAGTAGCCTGTCCAGCTTGACACAGCAACATCAGCTCGATCAGTAGTGTGGGTTTGGGGTGGGACTATTGGTTTGTGCGATAAACAGAAGTCGGGACTATTAGTTTGTTCCGCAGATGAAATGCAAAAACAGACATTTTAGTTTGATGACGCAGAAATGACAAAGTCCAACTTTAAATTGACATGTTATTGGCAAGGGCTGTTACAATTATGAAATTTGGCTAACGATTAATTGTCAAACAAATAATTGCGATTATGACGAATAATTGTCAGTTTTAGGGCTATGACGATTTATTGTCTCTTTTAGGGCTTTCGCGATTAATTGTCACACAAACTGTCATATTAGCATGCTTCATACACCTTAAGTCAAATATACATTACCGGTCAAAAGTTTTGAAACCCTTGACTGAAATGTTTCTCATGATCTTAAAAATCTTTTGATCTGAAGGCGTATGCTTAAATGTTTGAAATTAGTTTTGTAGACAAAAAAATAATCGTGCCACCATATTAATTTAATTATAAAACTAAAAGTTAATAAAAAAAAAATTAAAAAAAGGTTTTGAAATTGATGACTTGGACCAAATAATAAAGAAAAGTGGCCAACAGATGGGAACTCCTTCAATACTGTTTAAAAAGCATCCCAGGGTGATACCTCAAGAAGCTGATGAGGTAAGAAGAAAATGTCAAGAGTACATGTCTGCAAATTCTAAGCAAAGGGTGACTACTTTGAAGATGTTAAAATATAACACAGTGTTGATTTATTTTGGATTTTGTTTAGTCACAAAAATAAATTGTATTATATTTATATTTTTAATATATATATATATATATATATATATATATATATATATATATATATATATATATATATATAATAGTAAAATATTTCTGTCCTAATTTCTTCACTTTCACACATTATTTTATTTGCTTTTTAATTAAACCCACAAACTCTAATTTCTCATGAAGCAAAACCTTTATAATTTCATATCATCATTTTATCACTCCACAGAAATAGAGAAGGGGTGTGTCTCCACCTCTGTCACTGTGTGTCATTAACAATGTGTATGAACCTGCTATGACCAGGAGCTATGATCGTGTCATTACACGGTCATTTAAAGTGAAGCTGAAGTGCTTTGTGTTCATTATCAGAGTTTATATTTGTTTGTTTATATTTTCACGGGAGTTTGGCATGAGCCTCTGCTGACGGCAAATGCATCAGAGTGCTTATGAAATGTTTCACGCGATCTTCCAGACAGGAGCTGCTCTGGTTGACATCCACGCTGCGGCTCAGTGACGCTCAGAGTTCAAGTGAAATTGAATGACACAAACGTGTCGTTGATGGCATTTACAGTTGTGCTCAAAAGTTTGCATACCCTGGCAGAAATTGTTATATTTTGGCATTGATTTTGAAAATATGACTGATCATGCAAAAAAACTGTCTTTTATTTAAGGATAGTGATCATATGAAGCCATTTATTATCACATAGTTTTTTGGCTTCTTTTTAAATCATAATGGTAACAGGAATCACCCAAATGGCCCTGATCAAAAGTTTACATACCCTTGAATGTTTGGCCTTGTTACAGACACACAAGGTGACACACACAGGTTTAAATGGCAATTAAAGGTTAATTTCCCACACCTGTGGCTTTTTATATTGCAATTAGTGTCTGTGTATAAATAGTCAATGAGTTTTAGCTCTCACGTGGATGCACTGAGCAGGCTAGATACTGAGCCATGGGGAGCAGAAAAGAACTGTCAAAAGACCTGCGTAGCAAGGTAATGGAACTTTATAAAGATGGAAAAGGATATAAAAAGATATCCAAAGCCTTGAAAATGCAAGTCAGTACTGTTCAATCACTTATTAAGAAGTGGAAAATCTGGGGATCTCTTGATACCAAGCCAAGGTCAGGTAGACCAAGAAAGATTTCAGCCACAACTGCCAGAATACAAAGAAAAACCCCACAGGTAACCTCAGGAGAAATACAGGCTACTCTGGAAAAAAAACAGTGTGGTTGTTTCAAGGAGCACAATACGATGATACTTGAACAAAAATGAGCTGCATGGTCGAGTTGCCAGAAAGAAGCCTTTACTGTGCCAGTGCCACAAAAAAAAAAACACCTTGACACACCTCACAGCTTCTGGCACACTGTAATTTGCAGTGACGAGATCAAAACAGAGCTTTATGGTCACAACCATAAGCACTATGTTTGGAGAGAGGTCAACAAGGCCTATAGTGAAAAGAATACCATCCCCACTGTGAAGCATGGTGGTGGCTCACTGATGTTTTGGGGGTGTGTGAGCTCTAAAGGCACGGGGAATCTTGTGCAAATTGATGGCAAGATGAATGCAGCATGTTATCAGAAAATACTAGCAGACAGTTTGCATTCTTCTGCACGAAAGCTGCGCATAGAACGCTCTTGGACTTTGCAGCACGACAATGACCCTTAGCACAAGGCCAAGTTGACCCTCCAGTGGTTACAGCAGAAAAAGATGAAGGTTCTGGAGTGGCCATCACAGTCTCCTGACCTTAATATCATCGAGCCACTCTGGGGAGATCTCAAACATGTAGTTCATGCAAGACGACCAAAGACTTTGCATGACCTGGAGGCATTTTGCCAAGACGAATGGGCAGCTATACCACCTGCAAGAATTTGGGGCCTCATAGACAACTATTACAAAAGACTGCACGCTGTCATTGATGCTAAAGGGGGCAATACACAGTATTAAGAACTAAGGGCATGCAGACTTTTGAACAGGGGTCATTTCTTTTTTTTTTTCTTTGTTGCCATGTTTTGTTTTATGATTGTGCCATTCTGTTATAACCTACAGTTGAATATGAATCCCATAAGAAATTAAAGAAATGTTTTTTGCCTGCTCACTCATGTTTTCTTTAAAAATGGTACATACAGGTGCATCTCAATAAATTAGAATGTCATGGGAAAGTTCATTTATTTCAGTAATTCAACTCAAATTGTGAAACTCGGGTATTAAATAAATTCAGTGCACACAGACTGAAGTAGTTTAAGTCTTTGGTTCTTTTAATTGTGATGATTTTGGCTCACATTTAACAAAAACCCACCAATTCACTATCTCAAAAAATTAGAATACATCATAAGACCAATAAAAAAAACATTTTTTGTGAAATGTTGGCCTTCTGGAAAGTATGTTCATTTACTGTATATGTACTCAATACTTGGTAGGGGCTCCTTTTGCTTTAATTACTGCCTCAATTCGGCGTGGCATGGAGGTGATCAGTTTGTGGCACTGCTGAGGCGGTATGGAAGCCCAGGTTTCTTTGACAGTGGCCTTCAGCTCATCTGCATTTTTTGGTCTCTTGTTTCTCATTTTCCTCTTGACAATACCCCATAGATTCTCTATAGGGTTCAGGTCTGGTGAGTTTGCTGGCCAGTCAAGCACACCAACACCATGGTCATTTAACCAACTTTTGGTGCTTTTGGCAGTGTGGGCAGGTGCCAAATCCAGCTGGAAAATGAAATCAGCATCTTTAAAAAGCTGGTCAGCAGAAGGAAGCCTGAAGTGCTCCAATATTTCTTGGTAAATGGGTGCAGTGACTTTGGTTTTCAAAAAACACAATGGACCAACACCAGCAGATGACATTGCACCCCAAATCATCAGAGACTGTGGAAACTTAACACTGGACTTCAAGCATCTTGGGCTATGAGCTTCTCCACCCTTCCTCCAGACTCTAGGACCTTGGTTTCCAAATGAAATACAAAACTTGCTCTCATCTGAAAAGAGGACTTTGGAACACTGGGCAACAGTCCAGTTCTTCTTCTCCTTAGCCCAGGTAAGACGCCTCTGACGTTGTCTGTGGTTCAGGAGTGGCTTAACAAGAGGAATACGACAACTGTAGCCAAATTCCTTGACATGCCTTGACCCCAGCCTCAGTCCATTCCTTGTGAAGTTCACCCAAATTCTTGAATCGATTTTGCTGGACAATCATAAGGCTGCGGTTCTCTCGGTTGGTTGTGCATCTTTTTCTTCAACACTTTTTCCTTCTACTCAACTTTCTGTTAACATGCTTGGATACAGCACTCTGTGAACAGCCAGCTTCTTTGGCAATGAATGTTTGTGGCTTACCCTCCTTGTGAAGGGTGTCATTGATTGTCTTCTGGACAACTGTCAGATCAGCAGTCTTCCCCATGATTTTGTAGCCTAGTGAACCAAACTGAGAGACCATTTTGAAGGCTCAGGAAACCTTTGCAGGTGTTTTGAGTTGATTAGCTGATTGGCATGTCAAAATATTCTAATTTTTTGAAATAGTGAATTGGTGGGTTTTTGTTAAATGTGAGCCAAAATCATCACAATTAAAAGAACCAAAGACTTAAACTACTTCAGTCTGTGTGCATTGAATTTATTTAATACACGAGTTTCACAATTTGAGTTGAATTACTGAAATAAATGAACTTTTCCACGACATTCTAATTTATTGAGATGCACCTGTATATTACTAGTTCTCCAAGGCTATGCAAACTTTTTAGCACAACTGTATATATTAGCTTAAAATTCCCTTATTTGGGCATTAAAATGTGATTGGAATTTGAAGTGCACAATAATCACAGTTATCTCAAATAACTGTGGTTAGATCAAATAACTCCGATCAGATGATTAGTTAATAATCGTGACGCTGCTGATCTTAAAATAGCCAAATATAATCTATTTGGTCTCACATCTATCTGATTGTCACTAGTTGCAATTGAAATGCAAATTCATGTTTCTTAACAATCAGACTCTTCACAAAGAAGGAATACAAAAGGCTCCAATATGATTAAAGTGAGGTAATGATGAAGGTTGTGGAGCAAGAGAGAATGGGACAGATGAGGAGTGACAAATTCTTTTATTGTTTCAGGACAAAAACACCATAAAAGTGTGCAATATGCATCAGGCTGATGAACCTTGGCTGCAGACATACACACAGACATGGGTAAGCATTTGAAGGGCAGCCATGAAGAGACAAACAGCGAAATCAGGAGACCAACATATATTTTGATTGTATATGAATGAGAACAGAAAAAAAGACAGAGAGAGAAAATTCAGAAAGGCTTCAGCAATATGTTTCCACACATCCTAATCTCCCTCTCATCACTCTATCCTCTTTTCTTCCTCATCAACAGGTCGGAGGAATGAAAGGAGGTCATATTGTCCTGACAGCGTATGCCATGCGGCTTCAATCAGACATTATTACACCATTCATATTCATTCAGTCTGACAGGGCAGAGAGAGAAAGAGAAAGAGACAGAGAGAGAGAGAGGGAGCGAGAAAGCACTGATTATGTACAGGCTAAGCTACAGCTCATTGCTTTCCAATTTGCATGCAAATGCTGATCTCAAACTGAATGGCGGTTGGGTGAAAAATAGCACTGATCTCCTCCCAAGGGCCAAGCACGCACAACTCACAACAGCCAATCACAAATCACTCTGCTGACGACTGACGAGCCACAGACCTATCAAAGGGTCAATCTCCACTGGTAACTGGTACTGCTGGTCTTGCACAGAGAAGCCTTGATGACCTAAGAGAGACAGGGAGAAAGAGAGAGAAATAGAGAAAGAGGACAGATGATAAATAGATTTAATCTTTTGTACCATCAGCATGCTTATTTATAGAAGTCACGGAACAGTCATTTACCACAGCACACTAATAATAATAAAAACAAAAACACAGCTCTTCTGTTCCACATTAGCTGGAACAAAAACTAATACAAAAAGAGATGGAACAAAACAATAAACTATAAAACTTGTGGACAATGTAGATTCCCACAAATACATTTTGTCCTGTATATCACCACGCTATCTTGACTCAAAATTGTGCCCTGCACGAAGTAGTCAATTAATTACACTAAAACTGTCATTTAGATGCACAGTCATTTACATGCACAATCTTAGACAATTATGCTTAATAAGTCAACAATGTGTAAAGTCATGTAAACGCTAAAACCGTTAATGACTGTTCCCCAAATATGAACAATTTAAGGAAAACCGATCAGAGCTCCTAGATTTTTTACATGCTATCAGAATTTCATGTTGCATGGAAACGCCTTAATTGCTGTTCTTTAAGCTTGTAAAACTTCCTGTGTGCATATTTATGTTGTGACTTCAAGAGTGGAGTTGTTTCTTTACTTTTTTGCATGTAAATCTTTTTTTGTTGTTATCAGCCTTTGTTGTACATATATCATCATCTAAAACAGTTGTACCTGAAGAGAGCTTCAAAAGGTAAAGTGTAAACTCTGAGAAATACCCTCCCACTCTCTGGTGAGAGTCTCTTAGCACCTCCCTCTATGCAACTGATCTTTAATAAACATAAAATCAGGGAGAGGCTGATAAACATAGGTGGACAGGAAGCTGAATGCAAGGCAGAGGAAGTGTCACATCTGATCCAAGCAGAGATATCAATGTCCAAGGAACTGATGATTATCCAAAGAGTTGAGAGGGATAAAGCCCATCTCCACTGAGGTTTGTATCACAGAACGTGTAAAAATCCTAACATCAAACTTTAACATCAAATACACTTAATGAGGTAACTGACCAGCATAATAGAGTATAAATGAATAGACCACATGACTTATCAGACTGACAACTTCTTCAACAGTAAAATTCTTCTCCAACATAAATTGTGTTACCAAATGCCTTTTCTGTATAATTTATATCGCTCACCAGTAAGTCCATGCCACTTATTGACAGCGAAGAGGCGGTTGGCGGTGACGGTGACGGTGACGGTGTTGGCAGCCACATGGGTGACAGGCGAGTTGGATGGGAAATTTAGGACCATAATGACATCCTGCTGCATCTGCTCTGTGAACATCAGTGGGGTCTGGAGAAGGAGATACTGTTGAGTTCATGAGTGCCATCATCAGCAGGAAGTGAGGGAGTGCGGGGGAAAAGAGAGAGATTTGGGAGGGAGGGAGAGAGAAGAGGAAAAAGTAGGAAGAGAGGAAATTAGGCAGCGAAAGAAAGAAGAGCGCAAAAGAGCTCAAAAGTTGAGACTGAGGTCGGAGGTGATGCATTCAAAATCTTCATGAAGCCCTAACACGTTATAACAAAACTGATGTGGTTCTTGAGGGTAACTGGTCTATACAGTGTTTCAGCCAAGCTAAAAGACACAATATTGTATAGTTATAGCTATGACCTGAAACACCTGTTTACCTAGCTACTGTGTATATCACTGCGCAGCACCCAGCGTCTTTACACAGCCGAGTTAAGGCTGTTCAGTGTCACCTCACAATTCTGTGGTAAGACACATGACGCCTTAAAGCCAAATTAAAATATGCCAGCCGTGACCCACCTTAGCCTGTAGTATCAAAGGCATCTATGATGCTGCTTTGGATATGTATAAATGAAATGCAACATCAGTGCAGCCACTCTGTGGCAGATTATATATTTTATAATCTATATTTTCATATTTTGCTTATAATTGATACATTTATTTGTTTCTATATTTATAATTTCATATTTCATATTTTCATAAAATTATTTTTGCATTGTAATTTCTGTGCAAATACATTTATGGCACCTCTGTGCAGAATTAAAATTCTGTGTAAATGCACCTTTTTGTTATATATACAGTACATGCCACTTAAGATGCAGTTTCTATGCCGCCTTTGCAGTGTTATAAAGCTATTAGCAATTAACCTTACTTAACATGTCATATGGACTATTTCTTCTCACACAAAGGTGTCAGAGTAATGAAATAATTACTAAATTAAAATAATCTTTTAATGACAATTTGTGTCATTAATATTTTTATTATGTAGAAACGGTTTTAAAAAGCAAATATGGCACCTAAAACCGTACTATATTGTAAATATAGTCATGGCAAAAGGGGTTACAGGTACTCCACTACATTTTCGCAATATTGCAGGGCCTCTTATGCCTTATTGCTTAAATGGCATATATTAGTCATGAAGTTCTTTATAATTCCAGATATGCTCCAAATATTAAACTAAGCAATTAAGTGAATGGACATTTAACATGCAATGCTGAAGTAAGTTAAAGCTGGAGAATAGGGGAGGAGAGAACAAAAAGATCAAAGCAGCTGCACACTTCCGTTTCAAAGAAATCAATGATAGATCTGAAATTACTGGACCTTTAGAGAATTTCAGAAATGTTTTTGCTAGGCATGTTATGATACTTGTTACTGAGTGTAATGAGTAAGAGGATAAACAGAAGGAAAACAGTTTCCAAAGGTCTAAAGTTGCAAAAGATCAGAGCTTTCCTTTAGGTTGCCACAGAATATTCCAAACTCCATTAGTAACATTATAATTTTCTTTCTCCTGCCTTCCTCTCTACAAAACTGCAGAAGCTAAAAGAGGTGCATGTACACGCACACGCACATGCACACACACACACACACACACACACACACACACACACACACACACACACACACACACACACACACACACAGCTGTTTGATTACTTGGCAGCAAAGTCATCCAACCATCAAGTTGACTTCCTCGTTGAGGCAGAACTGTGTTTGTAAAGACAGGAGATAGTGTTCAAACTGGGTCAGGTCTGGGCAGCTGCACTGTCACACTCTATGAACGATTTGATTGGTTACTGCTTCATAAATACATTTACATACAGCATAATCTGTACAGATTAATTACATGAAAGAAATAAAACTAATTTAAACGAACAGTATTTATCATATTATTACAAATAAGCTCCTATATCTTTTGCAGAACTCTTAGTAGGCTCCTCTCTCAACATCACCATTAAACTCTACTCTAAATTAGCCTTACTGTTGTCTTATGTCTGTGATTTCTAATCCTGACATGTGTGTGTGATTTTTAGACACAGTATGAAGACAGGGCTAATTGGTGTGCCTGCAGTAAATTAAACAGACAGCTAGCACCTCTTAAATAGTGTTCAGCCTGTAAGTGTCATTAAACAGAGGATATACTCTTATTAACCTTCAGGAAACACGAAAAAGAAAAATAGCGAGAGACAGGGGACCATATTGCATGGACTGTATGAGTGCATGATCCAGATAAAGGATCAAATTAACTTTGAATGTCATTTTAATATAAGACAAGTCTTTGCTTTTGTTTTAGGCATGTTTTTTTTTTTTTTTTTTTTTTGTTACGGCTTAGTCAGGCATTAGTTTAACAGACTATTTCTTAAATAATTTTAGACTATACATTTAAAAGTGGTTTTGCATTAAAGTACTTTTTAAGGAAACTGATTTCAGACTAGCTTCTAAGGCACTTTGACGCCTTCCTACCTCTGGATCCTGCCTGATAAGTCTGTATTTTTAAGGTTTCGGATGCAGCCCATCTATTAGTGAGACGCACACACCTAATGCGCCTATGGTGTTTGCCTATAGCGTGAATGATGAGATTTGGGGTGCCAGCTCCCAAGCTTGACAGGATACTAGCACTTCTGACAACAGGGAACTTTATTAGGAGAGAAATAACTGTATCCACATCCCTTGATTGTAACCTCACTCTGACATGACATCTCCTGTTCAGAGAGTGACATCTTTCTAGCTTGTCCTAGTCTTTAAGAGTTCTTACACTGTGTGCTAAGGATTGAGAGATCATTTACCAGTTTTCCAGGCTGTGCTAAAATATTTGATTCTCACTGGTATCTCAAGTCTGAAATCTAATTCTGAGACTATAACAATATTGGCATGTGGACATTTAGAAGAGAGTGTATTAGCTTTCTGAGCAGACATCTCAGGCAGGGGCTGTCATCGCCACAGAAACACACAGCTAATGGGGGTTTCTAGGCCATTACCCACAGTCTCTCAATTTCTAGACTAAGAACCCTATCACCTCAGAGCTCTCCGCAAACCACAGGGCTTTTCCCAGTGCTGGGATCCTTTCTCACGATGGGGGCTCACTGAGAGAGGAAAGGAGAAGTGGTGGAGAGAAGAGAGGTGAGGTAAAGCAGAGCAGGAGACAGTGATTGGGTGATTTAATTGGGCAACTTTTAGAAAGATGGCTCCAGTGCACATTCCTTATAAACAGTTTATAAGGAATCCTAAACTCTTTTCCAAAACCAAGTGAGCTGCCTCACTACCCACTGTCCATGTAGCTGCCTCCTAAAGCCCAAAGTATACTTCAGTTTTGACGTGAATGCTTAGCGAATGCTTACAGTTGAATGCTCAGTCTTTCAAAATAAAGTATACTCCATTTGACTGCGTGCACACACAGGCGGTTGGCACATGCACACTACAACTGCTATAAGATACTGGACTATTTCTCTTCAGGAGTTTAGACTCATAAAAGTGTCTTTATATTCCTTCAGACTCAAGTTTTACAAATGCAGGTATCTCCTGACCTCCTCACACATGCGCTCTTGAGGTGCACATCCACTATTGTTGTTTCCTCATTTGTCTCATGTTGTTTAGCAGCGATAACATCTTCTTACACTAATTCGTGAAAGCAACAGCTCAATTGTGAGTGTTGCCACCTTGTGGACCCACTAATTATTGCAAATAATTCCAGGCACATGCGCATCCTGTACATTCGGAGTACATGCTGTTAGATATATCAGGCCGCATGTGTTAAGTGTTTGAGCTTCTGCTGATGACTAAATTTGTGCCACACGTTCAGTAAACAGATGCCTAGCTTACGCATCTAACCGAAGAATACTTTGGGCTTAAGGCATGCTTTCATAGAACCTCATAAATGACAAGTTTGGACTGCACTATTTAGGGAATGCACCACACAAATAATGCTCTGCATAGGAGACTAGAATTTTTGATGTTAGCATGTTGTTAAGCTAACAGCACAATACTCTAATAAGCATAAAAATACAAGCAAATTTTGGGTAAAATAATAAATTTTCAATTATACTGGAATTTTGCATAATTTCTTTTCAGTTTTAAATGAAATATAGGTTTATTTCCAATAAAAAATGTTCGTGCCTCTTCCGCCATCTTGGATACAGACACGAGAGTCGCGTCAAAAGCAAATATTTCCCATTATAATCACTGATGCTGTCTACACTAAACATCTATTGTGACGCGTTCAGTGCTCAAGATGTTGGGGGATGCGAGGGGATGACACACATGTTGTAATGACATCTTGTAAAAAAAATGTTTGGCATATGGACATTAGAAGATTTAACACCGGCCTCCCCCGTTCTGTATGCATATAACTTGCACAATATGAGAGTATTAAAGAGTAGTGTCATTCAGTGGACATGAATGACAATGCTTTCTGAAGAAATGTTAAGTAAACAAATGTGAATCAATCAATATTTCTCTTAATATTGAGCTGTCCTCCTCATGACCTTGAATGACACCTGCAGCTCATTCAAAAGGCTGCTGCCAGGATTCTTACCCAAACCAAAAAATCTGAGCATATTATTACAGTCCTCATGTCTTTGCACTAGCTTCCAGTTACATTTAGAATTGATTTTAAAGTACTATTACTCATTTATAAATCACTCAATGGCCTAGGACCTAAATACATTGCAGATATGCTTGCTGAATAGACCTCTCAGTTCATTAGGATCAAGTCAGTTTCACTCAAAACAAGGTGAGACAGCATTTAGCTATTATGCCACCCGCAGCTGGAACCAGCTTCCAGAAGAGGTTAGACGTGCCCCAACAGTAGCCACATTCAAATCCAAACTGAAAACACATTTATTTAGCTGTGCATTTATTCACTGATATTGTGCTGCACTTACTGATTGTTCTGCATAATTTTATTTCTGTATTCTCTTTATTTTTTATTAATTTTGATCATTTTTCTTACCTAATTTTATTACATTCTCTTTTTATTTCTTGTTCTTAATTGATTTTTAAATGATTTTTTATGTATCTTATATGTATATATATATATATATATATATATATATATATATATATATATATATATATATAAATAATTAAAAAAAAAAACATTTTTATGTAAAGCATCTTGAATTGCCTTTGTGTATGAAACGTGCTATATAAATAAACTTGCCTTGCCTTAATGTGTACACTTTTGGACTAAATGTTCTACTGGATGTTGTTCACTGAAGCCTGCTAAAGACAAATCGATGTGCATCTTTATTACATTTTCTTTTTCATAACTGTTGTTTTGATATGTTGACACAAATTAGGAAATTATTCTCACTGTAAAATGTTTATAGTAAACTGTGGTGAAATATCTGCCATGAAATGTATTTTTTACATATTTAAATAACTTCTGACGGTTACATTAAAGCCAGCAGGTGATGTTTCTGGTTTCTGGTCTCTGGTGTACTAATTAAAATAATTTTATTTCTAATCACATTTATATGCAGTTTTAGCAACACAACAACAATAATAATAACATAATAAGTAAATATTTATAGCAGTGGATTTCCATTAAAAATGAAGTAGAATACAGGTTATTCACGCATTTTACCATTGCTGAGTTCTACTCGAGCTCACAGCTGATTGGTCCATGTCATTTAGAATGTTCACTTCGACATTTTCAGTGTAGACGGCCTCAAGATGTTGCTGCGCGTAAACGGATGTGTCTGGTGTAGACAGTGTGTTAGAATTTGGCCAATATGAGGTATCTTAGGGGGCAGCATAATTAAGCTGTTGTTCCTACCTGAAACAGCCTTTGAATAAGAAGAAAGCCTATGATGCCTTAAAATGCTGCCTCGGTAGGTTTTGGAACAAAGCTCTAGTTACAGATGAAGAGATCAGCTTCAGTGTAACTGTTTTTATATAAATCTGCTTTTAAATGAAGTCAGATCCATCGAAATACTTAGCCAGTTAGGAAGTCTGATTAAACTCAAGAAGTGAAATCGGTTGATCATCTTATTAGATTGCAATACAAACTGTACTGTGGTTGTGGTTTCAGAAACACTGGCTGGCATGTATCAGACAATATATAAGTCATTAAAGGACATGTTTATATTTTATGTCAATGTCTGAACGTGCATATCTTGTATATTGAAAGTAATGCAAGTCTGCAACAATGTCTGTGTGATTTTGTGTTACTCACCACCTGCATGGCAGAGCTGCGTGGGGTTCAATTAGCAGCTGGCAGGGCATCTGCCCAAAACTTCTGATTTGAGACTCCACCGCCTGAGGAAGAGAGAAAGCAAGACAGGGAGGAGGTTTATGGAGGGTTGGTGGCACTAATGAAGAGATATAGGACTATAAACGTCACCTTGAGACAGTGGCTAACCAGTCCTGGACTTTATCAAATAATACGGACTCAAAATAATGTGTGTGTGTGTGTGTGTGTAGAAGTGAATATAATGATCATAATAATGGTAAAAGCGTGTGTGCATTTGAGAAAGGGAATGTGTGTGGGAGACAAATAAAATATAGAAATATAGACAGGGTTTTCAAAGCAAGAGCATACAAAAACATGTGGTTTTGCATCTCTGTCTTGGAGTGCAAGTATCCCTCTATCCCACAGTCCAGTGTGGTCATGTTCAGCAATGTGTGATGTGAGATCAGTGTGAATCTCAGATGGGATTTCCATGAGTAAAGAGAAAAACTGTCCTGATCCCACGCTACAGAGAGAGTGTAAGAGACAGAGGTATGGCAGAAATGTCCCAGCTAATGTCTGACTGCTCTGGCAGTGTATGAAAGCAACAGGAAGTCAGGAGGCTTTCCATGTCCCTCTCATTGTATTTCTTCACTCTTCCGCCTCTCTCTTTTTCCTCTCTGCCCAGCCAGCCCTTCTTTATATCAATCCTTTCCGTGGTTTCTTACTCTTATTCTGCTCTTTATCAGTCTTTCCTGATCCCTGTCTCCTGCTTTGATCTGGTTCGGTCCACTTTGCTGGTAACAATAGACTCCACCACAGAAACTCTTCTTTATATAGTGTAAATCCACTAGTGATCTCATTAGAGGCATTGATGGAACACAGATGACAGGACTACTGTGTCTGGAAATACCATTCTAAAGAAGTGGGGTTCAGAAGAGGCCACGCAGGGGAAGACACCCAATTTAAATTATATGACTGGGTGATTTCTACTCAAAGCTATGGAATTTTACACTCTGTGTGGCATAAATTCCTCATTTCTTGGCCAAATCTTTTCTGAGGTGTTGGGCAAAACTCATCCATGTTTAATGAGGATTGCGTTTCCATGCAATCCAAAGCTTATAAACTAACAAACATTAAGTAAACAAATCCGAAAGGCTCAAAAGATTTATTGCTACATGTTCTACTGTAAATGATAAGTGAAGAATTATCTAAGTATTCATGCTAAAACAGGTTGTCTAATTTACTGTAATGCTGTGTCTAGTGTGCTAATGTGATCCAGCAGTATGGCGTAGGGGTTAGCGTCAAACGCGTCAGGTTGGGACGGTTTGTTTAAGCTAACATGTGGATGCATCTTGCCCAGGCACCTGACCCATCTTCATTAAATCCTATCCTGACATTTACTACCACAGAAGAACGAGGCAGTGCTCAGGTCAGTGCGTTCGGCCAATGAGGAGAGAATGTTATATGGGTGTTAGCCATGCTAGCAGGGCCAGTCTCTTAAGGAGCACTAGTGCATATCTGATGAGGTCTCTTTATATTCTACACATTATATGATGGAAATACCCCGTATGCATGCATGCACACACGCAGTCATGCTTCATGAGTCACCTGATTTACTCTAACCCTTGATAAAGCAATTTGGCTGTACAACAAGCTGTGACCAAATTTTTTTTATTTTGCATAATGGGGTCCCTATGAATATATAGAAGAGGTTGGTGGAAGGGTTTCTCTCTAAATGTAAGCCTTTTAAAGGTCAGAATAGCATCAGACTTTAGTAAAGTGAGGCTTGTTTGGAGGAAAAGGACTGTGTTTGTTTTATTATTTCATGTGCTAAGGGAACTTTTGTGCCTGTCATGTTCTTTTTGGTGGTGGCAGGGCAAAGACAGGAAGTAATCATCGTCTGAATAAACATGGCCCAGTCTCCTGAGTGACCCTAATCTGCCACGAGACATTCCATACACCCCATGATCTGCACGCACACACGTGGACACAGGATTCTACATACATTGAGAGACATGCCTGCACACACAGCCTGCAATCAAAAGACCCAAAGTCAGCTTCCTTCTCTTTCCCAGCTGCTCAGGATAAAAAAGTCCTGACCTTCAAGACCCAAAACCAAAACTAGAACCAGAATTCAGCAGTTTAACAGTTGTTGGTTTCCCCAACCTCTCTGAAAAGACCCAGATGTACCTGCTCTTTCCAGAAAACATACACTCACCGTTCTAAAAGTCACAAATACACCTACACACTTGCAACCCAGTCTCATGAAAATTTGTACATATTTTATGAGTTGGCTATTTGGTATGATTGCGTACGAGTTTGTTCGTATTAATTTGTACGATTTCATCATGTGCAAATGCCCGGATGTCTAATACTGAATCATGAGTATCACACACGAGGTGTTAAGGACATGCTCATTAATATTATGCCCTTACCAAACTCCTTATCTAAACCTAACCGAGGAGCAGAGTGTGTAAACATGATAGGAAGCTGTTGTGTGTGGAAGAAGCAAGTAATTGTAGCGTATTAGATGGAAACGATGTCCAGTGACATAATTGGCTGTAGTGAAAGTCGTACGAATACACTGCAGTCGTATGATATCATACAAATTAGCCAAATTTAGAAAAGTCACTTGAATCCTTACGATTTTGCCATGAGAGTGTGTAGACACTTGTTTATTTATCTAATTTAGCTCTACAAACATGAGGCCTATACCACGAAGCTGGTTTAGGTGGCTACCCAGGTAAATTTCAGTTTAGTTCGCCTCAACCCTGGTTTTTAGGCACCATGAAGGAGTCTCGGCATTTATTGGTATTCATTGCCACAGTAACTAACGCTACACAGCTAAACTGCTCCGTGGCAGGTTTTGTTCTGGGTAACAGTTCGCCAACATATGCTGAACCAATCAGCTGTGAGTAAAGTGACATCTGTGAAGCAATGAAGTTACTCCCCCGTGTCTCTTAAAGCACACTTTACAGAAAACAAATAAAAATAAAAACTTAAAATCCACAAAATTTACTCTTCATGATAAATTATTTAATTGAAAGTCTAAATATAAATTTTCAGCAGATGGGAGTCTTGTATTTCATTTAAATACTCTATAATTGGTTTTTATTTACCTGCTCTAGCCATATAAAAATCAAACAAAACCATTAAAACATAAACATAATATAATATTAAGCTATCTATAAAACAGCCAGTAAGATGGATTAATATAATACCTACCAATAGTGGTCGATTTTAAAATATTAATCTCTCCACAAGATGGCAAAAGGAATGAATGCCACCCAAACCTCTTCTTTCACGGGCAAGAGTCTTATTATTGCATGCCAATTGCATTCAGTATTCCGATTGCTCACTTTTTTATTATTCAATAATATCCTATATTAATTTAAATGTAATTTAAATGAATTTAAAAGCTTTTATATTTTAAATAATGTTTTTAAGCTTTTAAAATTAATAAGGCTGTGTGTTCTTGTTGTGGACAGATATCAGTTCACTTACGCATTGATATAACAGCTGTTTTATATTTTTATCACATTCAGAATTTGTTTCCAACAGTCCTCTTGATCTCACGAAGCAGCCCCGGTGTTTGCTCTTGCTGTGTAAGTCTTTAATTTCTTCATTATTGTACAGTGATCCTTTGTGCTGTGTAAATGTTTAAATGTTTTAATGTTTTAATTCTTCATGATTTCATGGCGATCCCTGGTAGTCTAAAATCAATTTTCATTTTTCATATTTTATAACGGTCTCTATTTGTGCTGTTTAAATTTATTTAAATTCTTCATATTTTCATAATGATCTGCCTTTAGCTGAGAGGTAAACCCCACTGACATGAGATGTGATTCTGAATTGCGCTCTCTCTCTCTCTCCATGTTTCACACGATTGGCTGTTTGCTACAAACGTTATTCATTCATGTGCCCGCATGTGTGAACTAATACTAAACTCAGGATCAAAGCCTGAGTTGACAGAGAAAGTTGATGAGCAGCATCATGGTACTACCAATTAAGCTTCTTGGACTGGTTTAGTTTTGTCAACTCGAAACCAATCCTGGAACCCTGAGTTTGTTCAACGAGCTTCATGGTATAGTCCTCAGGCCATGACATGGGGAACAGCTGAAAATAAAATGCTACAAGATTTTCTTCATGGTAACCTTGCTGAAACATCCAACTTAAGCTGGTGCTGTGTTTTGGAACATGGTAGCTGCTTTGGTAGCTGGTCACAAGCTGGTCCAAGCTGGACATTAGCCGGTCTAAGTTGGTAATTTGGCTGGTCTAAGCTGGTCATTGGTTGATCCAAGCTGTTAGACCATCTAAGACAGGCAACAAACCAGCTACCAGCTGGTCATACAAGCTTGTGGTAGTGAAACCTTTGGTCACACTTTATATTAGGTGGCCTTAACTACTGTGTACTGACATTAAATACATGCAAGACTATGTATTCATTGTGTAACTACATGTTGTTCTGCAAAATATCCACATTTGCTGCTACTGAGGATGAGGTATGGGTAGGTTTAGGAGTAAGGGTAAGGGTTGGGTTAGGGGTAAAGTTAACAGTGTAACTACAAATGTAATTAAATGCAGGTACTTTAAATGTAATTGCAGTGCAACAACATGTATTTATATTATAAGTACATTGTATCAAATGGTTAAGTACATAGTATTTAAGGCCACCTAATATAAAGTGGGTCCAAACTTTTTTTTTGGAACATGGAAGCTGGTAAACCAGCTAATGACCAGCTTGAAACAACCATGTTGCACAACACAACCACCAGGTTAAGATGGATTTTCTTGCAGGAAAGAGGAAGAATAGTAGGGAACATAAAACTTGCATGCACGCCATTAAGGGGCTTTGTGGCTCACAAATTCACAACTGCTGTTCTGATATCCAGTACATACTATCTCACACTCTGTTCTTCTCTTTTTCTTTTCTTGTGAATTACTGTATGTTCTTTTAAAAGTTTCCGCCCCCAAGCGTGTTTACTACCGTGTGATTGCCAGCACAGATGTGTGAATTTATTCATCTCCTAATGGCCAGTGGATGGTGGAGTAGCAGTCACGCGTAAGGAATCCTTACTCTTGCAGGGTAATGGGCTGAACTAGAGAGATGACTGGGGCAGATAGGCAATGAATCTGCATCAGATAGAAGGATGAAGATATAAAGGGATGAAGAGACAGATGGAGGGACAAGGGCAAAGAGGGAGGAAAGGAATAAAAGATGGATAGATTGGATGGCTAGTGGATAGATGGAGAGGGATGAACAGATAAAAGAAAGGAAGCATGCAGTGAAGGAAGGAGCTATAAAGGGATAGCAAGAACAACTAGATGGGAATAAGGTGAGAAGAGTCATTAATCAGAAGCTGGGGCCTCAGTCACTGAGCATGAAGGGCAGGAAAACTGGAGCCATTACGACACCAACTACTGCTCCAGTGCTCACATTCACTACATTCATACCCACACAACTGCTTCAATAAAATGACAATTGACTATGTGACATCCACAGCATAGATGCCATTTTTAATTTGTAGCAAAAAAGGGTGTGGGGGAAGTACAGTCACTGAAAATATGTCTTGTGAAAACTTGTGCAAAAATGTATCTTCAGTGTTTTGCCGGCTGAATAATACACCCAGGTACAGAACAGTACAACTTATTACATGGCTCTCTGGAATACTTGATTTGGATTGGAAAATTACGGCATTCTGCAATCACATTTTGTTTTATTATGACTGTATAAACTGTATATTTGACAGTTGACTCTGATCTCTTTCTTCTTACATAATAAAATACTTTAAACTCAAATCAATACTTCATGTACATACAGTGGTAATAAAAAGTATGTGAACCCTTTGGAATTACCTGCATTTCTGTATAAATTTGTCCTAAAATCTGGTTTAAACTTCATCTAAGTTTTAACAGTAAACAAACACAATCTGTTTTAACTAATAACACACAAATTATTGTAGTGTTCATCTACATACTGAATACATAACTCAAACATTCACAGTGTAGTTTGTAAAAAGTATGTGAACCCCTAGGCTAATGATGTCAACAATAGCTAATTAGAGTTAGGAGTTGGTAAACTTGAAATCCAATTAATGAAACGAGATTGAAGGTGTGGGTTAGAGTTACTGAGACTTATAAAAAACACACAAACAGTTTGCTATTCACAAGAAGCATCTGCTGATGTGGACCATGCATCGCAAAAAAGAAATCTCAGAAGACTTACAATCAAGAATTGTTGCTTTGCGAAAAGCTGGAAAGGATTACAAAGTTATCTAGAAGAGCTTTGATATTCATCTGTCCACAGTTAGACAAATTTTCTATAAATGGAGATGATTTAGTACTGTGGCTACTCTTCCTAGAAGTGGCCGTCCAACAAAGATGACTCAAAGGGCACAAAGCAGAAAGCTTAATGAGTTAAATAAGAACCCTAGAGTGACAGTTAAAGACTTGGAATGAATCATTGGAACTGGTTAGCATCTCTGTTCATGAGTCTACTATACAGAAAACATTAAACAGGCATGGTGTCCATGGCAGTACACCACGAATGAAGCTGCTGCTTTCCAACAAAAGTATTGCTGCATGTGTGAATTTTTCCAAAGACCACCTTGACACTCCACAACGCAACTGGGAAAATGTTTTGTGGACTGATGAAACTACGGTTGAATTGTTTGGGAAGAACACGCAGCACTACGTATGGCATAAAAAGGTCACCACATACCAACATGAAAATATAATCCCAACGGTGAAGTACAGTGGAAGGAGCACCATGATTGGTGGCTGCTTTGCTCCTTTGGGGCCAGGACCACTTGCCATTAGCGAGGGTAAAATGAATTCCTATGTTTATAAAGATATCCTACATGATAATGTCAGGGTGGCTATGTGTAGAAGTAGAAGGTGATGCAGCAAGACAATGACCCTAAACATCGAAGTAAATCCACTGCAGAATGGCTTCAAAAAAAGAAAATCCACCTTTTGGAGTGGCCCAGTCAGAGACCAGATCTTAACCCAATAGAGATTATGTGGAATGACCTCAAGAGAGCCGTTCACACCAGACATCCTAAGAACATGGCTGAGCTGAAGCAGTTATGTAAGGAAGAATGGCCCAAAATTCCTTCTGAACATTGTGCAGGTCTAATCCACAGCTATCGGAAGCGCTTGGTTGAGGATCGACCAGTTATTAAATCCAAGGGTTCACTTACTTTTTCCACAGCACTGTGAATGTTTAATGGGATGTGATCAATAAAGACATGAAAGATTATAATTGTTAGTGTGTTGTTAACTTAAGCACACTGTGTTTGTCTATACTTATGACTTTGATGAAGATGAGATCAAATTTTTTGACCAATTAATGCAGAAAACCAGCTAATTCCAAAGGTTCACATACCTTTTCTTGCCAATGTATATTTATTTGGTAAGTAGTCATGTTTAGGACACTGAAAGGCATAATGTACAGTCAGCTGGTCATTACTGCAAAACAATCCTCTTCAGGATGATACAAGACCTGGGTTTATTTTGTGATAATGACAGGCTGACCTTACATTATGCCACATACATTAACATATTTAATTAACTGCACTTCTGTAACTGTACCCCGACAGCCTTGTTTTCATTTGTGTCCAATGAAATACTCTATGGTACAGTATAATAGGGCTTTGAAATTATCTGGCCCACAGTCCGGCTCTCATCCAAGACAATGATGCAAAAAAAAAAAAAAAAATACTCACAATGTCCTCGTCCCTGCCAGACAAAAGGATAATGGATTATAGACCACCCTGCCAGGTTCACTAACACCAACATCCTGCTCATCTGCAATGATGAAAAGCAGATAGACTTGAATGGTAAATCTTCTTAATGCCAGCACTGGATGTAATGTGTCCTGTTTAGGGACGCATACGAGTATCCGAAATGACAGCAATGACTGATCATAAAAAAACAATAATTGTTTGACTTTCATCCACAAAATTGATTGAAAACTATCCACAAACATGTCAAAAAAGGCTAGTTTTAATTTTGGGACTGGTTATGAAGTCACTTCCGGTGGAACATGGTGACTTTCAGTCCAGGGATGCAACAGTGCTCAACACTCTTAAGAGATTAGAGGATGTATATACAGGGTGTATTCTCTCTTTAAACAGCCAGAAAGAGCGCAACTGAATGGAACAGAGCACTGGAGTCTTGAAAAGCTTTTCTAAAAGTTGAACTATTTTTAACCTGATACAGTACACTCTCTTAAAAATGCAACGTTCATGGTGTAAGGCGCTGAAAAAAGAAAAGAAAAGTGAAACAGTCATACCAGGGCCTGTTTAGCACATCTGTTGCTGTCAGTGGGTCAGTTAGTGAGCTAGCTGTGTTTCCCTCTGTCTGAACTGGGCTATGCTTCTGTGTGGCAGGTCGCAGAGAGAACAAGATGAATAATAAATTAGTGTGGGAGAGAGAGAGAGAGAGTGTCAGAGAAAGAAACATAAAGATTACAATAGTGCCTGTAGTACATTTCCAGAGCTCGCAGTACAAACAAAACAAATGTTTTGCAAGTGACTGTTGAAGTTTAAACATGTATCAGAATGAGCTTTCCTGTATCCAGTGTATTCAATGTGTTATGTTGCAAATGAGGTAAACGGAGTGAGATGTGAGAATGTTTGTTAGGGTTTGGGTATATGTAACGAATAGTCACAATATATTCACAAGGATTTTGCTGGTAATATATCATTAAGCAACATGCAATGTTTTAAATGCCAATAGACTGCTTTCACAATTCAATCTAATGAGAGCTTTGAGTTAAAAGTTTTAAAAGCATCTCTGATTTAAATTTCAGCATCAAATTCTTCCTCTTCCCTGATCAAGTTGGTAAGTTTGATTCATTTCTGTGAATCAATTCAATCAATTCAAAGCTCTAATTTAACAATTAATTTGTGTCATCACTCAAAAATGTTCTCTAAAGTAAATTATAGTAAATAGTAAAATATATGTAGGTGAATATTTCTGTTTATTACTTCATTTTAGGCATCTACATAAAATATAAATTACATACAAACATACAAATGAAAATCATAACTACATTTTTATGGTCTTTCAGTTCTTACATAGGTCTGAAAATATCAAAATATATATCAAATATCAACAAAAGGCTGAAAAATATAAATATATATGGGTCATTTTTTACCTGTGTTCAGGTAAAGAATACGTTAAAAATACTTCATAGTTTTTTGTACTGGAACCAAATGTTGTGACTTTGTCAAGACCATCAAAACAAACAAAATAAAATGAGAATTAATTTTTGTATATAATTGTTTAAGAGAAATAACAATTTAAAACAAATTGTTTGCTTCACTATCTTCACAGGTCAATTTTGGCCCTGTAACAAAGGTTCGGGTTGGGCAGATAAAGGAGGAAGCGGGAACCAGATTCCACAGTTCACGTGAGTCTGTTTTATTCACAAATAACCAGCAATCGCTGTACAGCTTCACTTAAAACACAAGATGGCTTTTCAGCGTCACTCAAATAAACAGTCCGCTTTTCAGCTTCACACAACACAAGGCTCTTTCCCTCTCTCAGGGGACAGACACGAAGACTCTGATCTGTCTGTCTCTCTCCCCTCTCTGAGAACTGGCCATATTTTTATGTCCCCCGACTCTCACTGTGAACACAGAGATGGAAATTAGTCACAATTCATCTCAGGTGGATTTCCTTACCGCTCTCCCTCTCCCAAGATGGGTGCTCGACCACTCCCTCACCTCCACATACCCCCACCACCACCTGACTCAGGCCGGGGGAACCATCCTTTTACCTGCGTGAAAGCTTGTTGGCATGACTCCGTCCACTGGACCGGGTCTGGGGCTCCCTTTTTAGTGAGATCAGTCAGCGGAAAAATTAGGCACAAACCTTCGATAGTAAACGGCCAGCCCCAGAAACTGTCTCACCTCCTTTTTGGTCTTGGGTCTCAGGCAGATCGTGATCACTGCGGCTTTATCAATTTGAGATCGCACCTGCTTGTGACCCAAGTGGAACCCCAGATACCGTACCTACACCCGTCCAATTGTGCACTTCTTCAGGTTTGCTGTGAGCCCCGCTCGTCGCAGCGACCTCAGAACTGCCCTCAGATGATGCATATGCCGCTGCCAATCATTACTGTAAATAATGATATCATCCAAATAAGCAGTGGCATACGCAGCGTGCGGTCTGAGGACTCGGTCCACAAGATGCTGAAACGTAGCCAGGGCCCCAAACAAACCGAACGAAAGGGTCCCAAATTGGTGTAATCCAAATGGTGTGGAGAAGGCCATTTTCTCATGGGACATCGGCATTAAGTGTCAAATAAAAGTTAGCCGAGCCCAACCGATCGGGCAGTTCATCAGTACGAGGCATTGGATAAGCATCAAATTTTGACACCACATTGACCTTTTTATAATCCATACAGAACCGGACCGAGCCATCGCTCTTAGGTACCAGAACCACCGGGCTGGCCCAATCACTGTGGGATTCTTCTATTATGCCCATATCGAGCATGGCCTTTAATTCTTCCTGTACTACTTGTTTCTTGTGTTCGGGTAAGCGGTAGGGACTACTACGTACCACTACTCCTGGGGTTGTCTCGATGTGGTGCTTTATGAGATTCATGCAGCCTGGGAGAGGCGAGAACACGTCAGAGAAATTATTTTGCAACCTGGCAACTTCCGTACGTTGTGATGGCGAGAAGTTGTCTCCGCATGGGACCAGGGTGAACTGATTGGCTTTTAGACTCACCTTCAGGCCGAGCTCCATGGTTTTAGTAGGTTGAGGTGGTAAATTTGATGAGCCCCGCCCCTATCTGTATGCACTACCTCATAATCGACTTCCCCAACTCACCGTGTGAATTCAAAGGGCCTTTGCCACTTTGCGAGTAATGTAGAGCTTGATGTGGGCAGTAATACAAGTACTTTATCTCCCGGTGCAAATTCCCGAAGCCAAGCTCCCCTGTTATACAGCCGGGACTGACGTTCTTATGCCTGTAGCAAATTCTCCTGTGATAGATGCCCCAGTGTGTGGAGTTTTGCTCTCAGGTCAAGAACTTATTGAATTTCATTTTTGCTATGTGAAGTTCCCTCCTCCCAATTTTCCTTCATAATGTCTAATACGCCATGGGGCTAATGCCCATATAATAATTCAAATGGGGAAAACCCCGTGGAGGCTTGCGGGACCTCTCATACTGTAAATAACAGGAGTTCGAGCAAACATCCCAATTCCGAACATCTTCATGCACGAACTTCCAAATCATATTTTTTAAGGTCTTATTAAATCGTTCGACCAAGCCGTTTGTTTGTGGATGGTACACACTTGTCCGAATCGATTTAATACCTAATAATTTATACAGCTCGCGTAGTGTACGTGACATGAAACTAGTGCCCTGGTCAGTGAGGATTTCTTTCGGAATCCCTACTCAGGAGATTATTCTGAAGAGTGTCTCCATAACACTACGTGCTGAGATGTTGCGAAGAGGCACTGCTTCTGGCTATCATGTTGCATAGTCCACCAGAACCAACACAAAGCGATGCCCGTGTGCTGACCATTCTAATGGCCTGACGAGGTCCATGCCAACTCTGTCAAAGGGAACCTCGATCAACAGAAGAAGGCACAATGGCCCTTTTGGAGTGGCTGGCAGATTCACCAGCTGACATTCGCAGCATGTAGCACACCACCGGCTAACATCCCCGCGAATGCCCGTCCAATAGAAATGGGCCATGAGATGGCTTATTGTTTTCCCCTGTCCCAAGTGACCTGCCATCGGACTATGATGAGCTGCCTGGAACAACATTTCCCGATGGCTCTTTGGTACTAACAGCTGGGTTGTATCTTCTTTTGTCTGAGCGTCACTCAATACAACTATCATTTATAATTGAGAAATACAGATATGTGAGTGCAATGTGTGGCTGAAGGCGTTGACCATTAATTACTTTCACTTGGCCAAACGCATGCTTAAGAGCCTCGTCTCGCGTCTGCTCCAGATGGAAATCCCCAGCGGGAATTCCCCTAAGGGCTGGGGAAGCCGAGGCTTCCCCCTCCCTCACATCATCCTGACGCAGATCTGACGTAGACGGCCCCAGCGCCATCTCCCCCGTCAGCGCATTGCACACCCCCCACTGTATTACAGGACCTATCCACACACAACCCTTTAACAATTCGGGAAAAGCCGGCCAATTAGTACCCAAAATTAGTGGATGGGTGAGGCGGGAACTAACCACTGCCTCAGTGTTATGTTTTTGACCCCGAAATAGAATAATGACAGTCACTACAGGATAATTGTAAATTTACATTTATGCATTTGGCAGACGCTTTTATCCAAAGCGACTTACAGTGCCCTTATTACAGGGACAATCTCCCTAGAGCAACCTGGAGTTAAGTGCCTTTCTCAAGGACACAATGGTGGTGGCTGTGGGGATTGAACCAACAACCTTCTGTGTACCTGTTCAGTGCTTTAGTCCACTACACCACCACCACTCCTAAATATCCCCGTGCACACACCTCACCTTCACCCAATTATTTGAATCCAATGCCCCATTTTGAACCAAGCATTGATGAATAAAGGTTTGGTTACAACCTGAATCTCCCCCCCCCCCAATACTCACGGGTATTTTATACATCCTGGCTCGATCGGGGGCGGCCTGTGGAGTGTTGGGGACCCGGATCACCATCCCCACCTCCATCACCGGGAACTGTTCGCGGATGTGTCCCGGCTCCCTGCAACTCCAACAGACAGGCCAAACCTCATGCCCACACCTGTGGCGGCAGCTTCCCCCACCTGAGAGGAAGAATGGGTAGAGCCTGGGGAGAGATAGACAGGAGTGTGAGCACACCTTGTTCCACAGTTTTCAGGGAACTCTGGGCTCCTCGGTCAGCACCCACCGCCGGCAGGCATCGTGGAGCTGTTGATCAAAGGCAAACGGGCGGCCTACTTCTCTCAGTATCAGGGTTCGGAACCGCCAGCGATGCTCTTCAGGACTGCGGCTGACCTGCTGCATGACGGCTTTCTTCAGCTCAGGGTACCTCAGGAGGTTGTCAACTGGGAGTTGTTGGGCCGCGATTGGGCCTCACCGGTCAGCAGCGGTAGGAGGTGGACTGCCCATTGCGCCCACGGCCATTCCAGAGCTTGGGCTGTGCGCTCGAAGAGCTCCAGAAAGGCCTCTGGCTCATCTTGCGCCCCCATCATCGCCAGCATCACACCCCCCCAGGGTACCAAACTCCGCAATGCCCATCGGTCCACCTCTTGGTCTCGAAGAAGTGCCTCGAAGCGCTGTTGCTGCTCCACCCGCAGATCCATGAGGGCCTGGTGTTGCGCCTGGTGGATGCTGGCGAGGGATTGAAACACTTCCTCCGGCAGCGTACCTTCCTCCTTATCCTAGGTTTTGGCACCAGTGTAACAAAGGTTCGGGATGGGCCGATAAAGGAGGAAGCAGTTTCCACATTTCATGTGAGTCTGTTTTATTCACAAATAACCAACAATCGCTGTACAGCTTCACTCAAAACACAAGACGGCTTTTCAGCATCACTCAAATAAACAGTCCGCTTTTCAGCTTCACACAACACAAGGCTCTTTCTCTCTCTCAGGGGACAGACACGAGACTCTGGTCTGTCTATCTTTCTCCTCTCTCTGTGAACTAGCCGTCTTTTTATCTCCCCCTATATTCACTGTGAACATAGAGATGGTAATTAGTCACAATTCATCTCAGGTGGATGTCCTTACCGCTCTCTCTCTCCCCAGATGGGTGCTCGACCACACCCTCACCTCCACAGACCCGTATTTGCCTTTTTCACAGGCAGCAAAATAATGCTACAGACTTAGGATTTGCAGCTTATTCCCATTACCAAGCACTAAAATATAACTAAAAACAGTAAAAAAACGGCGGAACAGTCGGTGTTTACTTAAAGTAAATCCCTTTCTCACTAAAGGCTGCGCATTCGGTTTCGGCAATCCACAAATAGATAAGTAGACAATCACACACATTTACATGGTAAAGTGATTCCATCACTCTTTTGCTCTCCTCATGCGCCCTGTATGTGTGTGTGAAAGAGAGATAGATGGAGAGAGACAGACATAGAGCACGCAGAGAGAGAGACAGAGATAATTTCATCGTGTGTCTTGTTGAACACTTCAATATGAAAACAGCCAAATTCAGGACATTTAGGGAATCTAGAAATCCCGAATGGATGCTTAAGGTTAAAAAAAAAACAGCACATATGGTCATAATAGCCTCCATTTAAAAGTCTTCAGATTTGAGGGACGTACCTTTGCATTATTTTTGCATTAACAAGTGCCACCATCTCATGCAGACTGCTGAGAAAACGCTGTCATGTACACTCACAGCGCAACATGAGATATGAACCTTGTAAAAATTGTAAAAAAAAAAAAATGAGGAGCTTGGTTTTTCATCTTTGTTATCTGCCAAAATGACGGACAGCATTTGGAATTATCCGTCAATGTTTTAAAAAATAGGCAAGTGATGGAGAATTAGGTTAATGCAACCTTTGCATATTATATCTGGTTCGACTCTAAATGTTTCGGGCATTGGCAGCTTTTGGGGGGGGGGGGGGGCTTATCGGTGTAACTTTCATTTTCCAGTAGATTTTTAAGCCACATGTAGTTGTTATAACACCCTCTAACAGCACAAATTTGTTCAGAGCCTCCGCTGCTCGCCATCACCAGTAACGTTTGTCTAGCTGATAACAACAACTAAGCGGAAGTGCGAAGCATCCAAGAGGAAGTCTCTCGCTGTAATGGTGCCGTACATAGAGAAGTCAGGAAAAAGGTGGATAGGAAGAATCAGTTGTGACCTTTCACCTTCGGACTTTCTGGATGTTATACAGCTTTATTTCGTTTTTTGCACATCTATGAATCAAATTTGACCTAAAAGTATTTCAAAATTTCACAAATTTAGACCCTAGCCCAATACTGTTTTCTATTTTTCCCATCTGCTTCACTGCATCTTTCCTACAAATTGCATGCGTTCCTCTCAAAGGGGTTTGTGCAGGCATGCACATGTCCACACATACACAAACACAGTATTTTTTACAGTTTTAAACAGGCAATATGTTAGTAAATAAGATTACTGACGTGATTTTGTATGATAGGGTACAATGGGGCTAAAGGCACACAAATGGTAAAATATCTATTGGATGTTATTTTCTCCTAAAACAATACATGGCAAAAATAACTATTACTGCACCTTCATAAACCCCTGTTACACTGCAAATTGTTTGACATAAGTGGGGAGGAATGGATTTGTTGCAATGGATGTGCAAAGTGGACCCATTTTGACTGGTGGAAAAGGTAATAGAGATTAATTTGTTAAATAGGCTTGTACTAAAAGTTTATCTCTAAACTGTACACTGTTGATTTTCTACAAGCAGAATAAATCATAAATTGTTGATATATAGTTGATGTAGTATATTATAAAATGCCTATAATGATTAAAATAAACATAAATCAAGACATCCTCGGCCAATGTTTTCCAAGTTGAAATAAATAAATTAAATAATTTGTAAAAAATTTACCCCATTAATATTCAATACAGAGTTTCCGCTAAGAAATTTTGGTGCCAGCCAAAGTGTCTGGAAATGACAAAGTTTGCTGGACAAATTGGAAAAATCCGGTCATTTCATTTCTGGGTTTATTTTGCGCTGTAACTCTATGGATTATGCATAATAATGTGATATAATAATGACACAAAATAAAAATAAAAAATTTTAAAAAATGTAAAGCAAAAAAATTCAACCAAATTTGCCATATGTCCTTTAGTTTACAAAGAAATATTTAAATAACAAAAATCGTTAGGTTATGTCTAGGGCTGTGCGATATGAATAATATGCTTCTTATCTGACACACACATCTGTGTTTCATGTGAGTGTCGTGTGCACTTTCTCTGGATCACACAAGTGCGGGCGAGTCCAGCAGGCTTCCCGAAATTTACAGGAAAGCTAGAGCGGGTCGGGATCACTCATGCTACTTCATTTTTGACCCAGGGAAAACCCTGAAGAGAAAACATCTCCACAGAATGGGACGACTCCCAAACAAGTCAAGAAAATGAAGAGGAGCTTGCTATTAAAACAGGTGCGACATCTGGACATCAAATAAAGCACGCAAAATAATGTTATGAAAGCCAAAAGATGCGCTCCGCATTATTTCGGATTATGTATGTTTTTGCAAGAAGGGTTTATAATTATTTCATATTTATTTTCTGCAAGAAGTGTTTACATCATTTTGGTTATTTTCTGAAAGAAGTGTTTTCATTTATATATATACACTGGCAGCCAAACGTTTGGAATAATGTACAGATTTTGCTCTTATGGAAAGAAATTGGTACTTTTATTCACCAATGTGGGATTCAGTTGATCACAATGTATAGTCAGGACATTACTAAGGTGAAAAATTACTATTACAATTTGAAAAAAAAAAATTAAACTACTTCAAAGTGTTCTCATCAAAAAAATCCTCCAAGTGCAGCAAAGACAGCTTTGCAGATCCTTGGCATTCTAGCTGTCAGTTTGTCCAGATACTCAGGTGACATTTCACCCCACAATTCCTGTAGCACTTGCTATAGATGTGGCTATCTTGTTGGGCACTTCTCACACACCTTACAGTCTAGCTGATCCCACAAATGCTCAATGGGGTTAATATTCATAACACTCTTTTCCAATTATCTTTTGTCCAATGTCTGTTTATTTGCACACTCTAACCTTTTCTTTTTGTTTTTCTGTGTCAAAAGTTGCTTTTCTTTGCCATTCAACGCAGGCTGCTTTTGCCAGTGTACAGTATAAAAACCGCTGTGGTCACGTAATTAGAACTCCGCTTTAGGAAAGTTTAAACCTCCGTGTCAGCAAAGCGCTGTAATCATTAGGATGGTGTCACGCTGTGCATTTGTGGCATCAATAAAAGGGGTTGCTGATGCTTCGTGTTAATATTTTTACCAGACATTGTGTCCAACCATGTTTGAATTTGTCAGACATTAGGAAATTTTAACGGTCAAAAACGGTAATTACCGGTTTTTGACACTATCATTGTACACTTTGGGACCAGAATAAAAAAAACTGATAAGGGGGGTCTTTTGTGCCATTGTACACTAATCAAGAATCGATGTATTTTGAATGGTTTTCAATACCATTACATACAAAGGACAAAAGGAGGGTGCTGTTTCTTAAGACAATAGGAGGGTTAAACTGCCCAGCCCTAGTGTTTGTGTGAGTATGATAGTGTGGAAGAAAGAGACATACCTCTCTGAGCAGGGGGTCAGATATGGAGCTGAGGTTGACCGCTCCTTCATAGGTCAGGTAGTAGAAGACATTAAGAGCTCTGATGGCCTCAGGTCCCTGCTGCTTGTATCCGAATATCAGATCAATCCACTGGTGCAGCTGACACGACACAAACTCACTCTCCAGGGCCTGTGTGACAGTAGACATATGTCAATCAGACCAAGAGAATACACTCAAAAAAAAAAAAAACTGATTTATGATAATCTTGAAGTCATTAGACAGAATAAAACAATCAAGACTGAGTTGGCAAATAAGCTCAGCACCGAATAAGGTACATGAGACAGACTGATAGATTTGTTATTTTTTAATTTTTTCATATGTCCATAAACTCATGAAAAGCTCAGCAGAGAATGCAACTAAGTAGCATGTGTAACAGGATCTGTCAAAATGTGCTTTCAACAGTCACATATGACATAATATACACAGATTACAAGCAAATGCTTCCAGAGCAGAACCACTGGAGCAAAGCATATCGTCTTATACAAGCACAACAAGATATCTTTGCTCTTTTGTTTAGTCTCATCTCTATGTGCTGTGGGGAGTCTGAAAGCGTTGTTTTTCAGAGCTATGATTGTTCTTAGACTGTCATAACACTGAAACACAAGCTGTTTCTCTCTTCATTAGCCACCAAAGGAGGTCCTGCTCATAAAAAATAGCAATTGTGTTCATTTGCTCAAAGCTGTGCGGGCACAAAGTCCTCTAAACGAGCCCAAATGAGTATGAGAAGAGCCTTGATTGTCATTGCTGCCTTGTGTCACATTAATTTTGAGACAAACATTAGGCCCTGCATTTAAACAGCAATTTATATCATTTAAATGCTTACTGGAAGGGTTTTGGCATCACTCATTTAAATGTGAATTTGTTGACAGCTAATTTTGCTTAATTTGCACTCCAAGCTTTCTTAATTAGAACATTAAATCAGAAGGGCAATGAGAGAAGCTGTGAAACATGACATCTGCTCTACAAAAACAAGCTTGGCTGCAAACTGAATCAGTTTTTGTACATTGACAACTTTATAAGTGATATCACAGATAAAGATTAGCAAAAGTTCAAAGATAAAACTCAAAGCATTTAGATCAATTATAAATTAATAAAACAAAATTTTTAACTGAAATGATTTTTTTTTTTAATGAAAAGTAACTGAAATGATTTTCAAATGCTTTATATAGTAGAGCTTGTATGAGATCAACAGCGTATGTGCTGTGAAGATTCACACAAAGCTGAGAAATAATTGTTTTTCATTATCATGATAGGATGCTATTGACTACTAATCACTCTGTATCTTTATCAATATACTCTGTCCTTTTACTGAAAATTTTTAAAAGAAAATGATCAGCTTTTTGACATTATTGTAGAAAGGAAGCGATAGGGAGAAGAACAAGTGATGAGCCTGATTTGAACTAGGTCCAGTGTTGGGGAGAAAAGAATAAAAGCAGTAACTAAACAAACTTTATATTTTTCAGTGTGACAGTAGCTTGGCGGTTTGTAAAAACATTTCTGAAGGGCTTTTCCAGTAACATGCTACTTTGTCCAACGAGCAGCAATGTAGCGTGACAAAATGCTACATTGCTATTTTTGACACACTACATTGCCTGTGCAGCTTTATAGCTATGCGAATTGAGATAATAATCAAACACACTCTCCTAATATCTTCACTTTCCATCCACTTTGAAGCATTGGGAAGTCCACACACATAAGTGCCATGGAGCAACATTCAGGGCACATACTCTACTCACCAGGTGACAAAGAATGGATCTTTCATTTATCTTCTTCATGTTTTATTAGTAGGGCAAAGCAATACAAAAACTTTATTGAGACATGGAGATTTATTAAAATGTATCTATTATCTATTTATCTAATACAATTCTATTACAAAGAGGACCTGTTCCTCTTATACTCTTATGAGGAGGGGGAGATGTGTACATACAACAGAGGATTCCTTTTAAAAAATACTATACACAGAGGGAATGCATTTATGATCAGAAAGAGATCTAAATGTTTATGTGCTTTTATTTATTTTTTTAAATAAAATGTCAGGTTAAGATGTCTGGTATGATAGAAGACAGATGTTTTACGTCTGTCTACATCTATAAAGATTGTCTTTTGCAATTTTATCTACCTATTTGAAACACACTTTTAGAACATATGACCATTTAAGAATAAGGGGAAAAAAATTATCACTGGTGAAGGTATTTAAATTCATGTATACTCTATGTACACAAAAAAGGCCCAAGAATGGGTAAGATCCAGCTCATTAAGACTGCTCATATCTGAAGAGCATTATTGATGTACCAATTAGTCGAGCCAGTATGTCCAGTAAAATCCACTGGGAATCATCAGCATTATGGAAATGTGTGTGTGTGTGCGTGTGCTGAAGTGCTGGTAAATATGGGGTGAGGATTCACAAATGCTGTATCAGAAAAATACTTTTGTTTTATTTCAGTCACTCTTTTTTAACTTGTGCAAATGCTATGCAACAAAGAATAAAATAAAAAAAAAACATGATTTGAGCAGGGCATAAAATAAAAATCTCTCAAAAATAGTTGGAATAATGGATGCAATTTTCTCTGCACTTGTCTATTATTAGGCACATATCTTAATTTTGCTGAAAAGAAATGACAGCAGTGGGTTCTGGTTTATGAGCACTTTGACCTGGAAAATTGACCTCACATTTGGCAAAACTGACAAAATGTTGGTATGGTAAGAAGAGTTCTGTGAAATAGGGAAGGTCTGGGTCTGCTCTATTCTTGCTCTCTAGAGAAACCAAATTACAGCCAAGACTTTTAGGCTGGGGGAGTATTCTGAAAACCATGTGAATGTCATTTCCAAAACCTATAACTTTGAATTCCAGCGTTATGTGCGAACTGACGAGCTCACTGAGAAACAAAACAGCTTTGAAGACTTTTGCTCTTTAACAATTATCACTAGATTTCCAGGCACATAGAAAACCTAGAGTACATGCAGTACTGCAAGACACTAATAATGCTTTCAAACATGTCTTTTAATGAGATGAGATCTCTATGAGCTTTTTATAGCTCTCATTGACCATTTACCTGTCTTTAACAGCCCTTTAAATGCATTTTAAGGACTTAGAGGTAAACTGTCTGTGACCATGTTAAAATGTCAAGTAACAAATCAATCTGACTGTTTTGCATGTGAATATAGTGCTGTCAAGGGCTAAGGAAGATGGTGAACATATGGGCAGGCGGCAATATTTGACTGGCAGCTGGACTATGCTCTACTGATTAAGAGAGATTATGGTGTCAGTCATCATGCACATTGACTGTGAGATCAGTCTTTGCTCAGAGAGATGGCAGACACACACACACAGACAGACACAGATAAACAGCATGCATCTGTGGAAGATGTACATATATACAGAGCAATTAAATTTTTTTTAATACAGTACACACCGAACATGTATTTTTGTGCGTCTGCTCTGTTTTTCTATTTTTCTACAGCGAGACAATGTTCCAAAGATGTTCGTCCAGCAACGTCTTTGAGCGTTGCACTGCATCTCGCTGTTTCTTCAGTGTCTCACGCAGGACCGCCACATTTTTTTCAAAGTTTCAAAAACGCATCTCGAAACACCTGCGTTCTGTTTGATTCGTCACACTTTCATTAGTTTTTAGCACAGGTGTCACAAAGTTTCTATGTTCTGAAGAAGTTTAGGCTGCATTGTTACACATGATTCCAGAATGTTCTGCACCCAGCAAAGTTATGGCGCTTGATAAATGTTAAGCGAATGTTTTTTTGCCCTTCTGCTCCGCCGTGACTTGTTAAAGTTGTATATGTTTACTGTTACTATACTGTTACGAATGCTGCCTACGATGCTGACAAAAAAAATACAGCCTATTGCAACAGTAATTGCTTGTAAAAGAAAATATAAAGAGAGTGAGTGATTTTGGGTTCGGGTCTAGTTTGGGCTTAAAATCTGACAGTACCGTTCAGGAAGGGTCACACGGCCATGGGTACGGGGCGGGTTCGGGTTTCATTTTAGGGCCCATGAAGACATCTTACTGGAAGTACCTGTCTGTTACACAGTTTGCAGAGTAAACTGGGGTTATCATTTTTCAAATCGCACCATGGATACATCACGGGTTGTTGCACAATGGATTCATGGTATACAAGGTGTATACTGCTAGCCCTGCTCCTTGTTAACTACTCTATTTGATGATTTCTGTTTGGTCATATATAATCAATGTGTAGCCAAAAAAGATTTACTATTTCAGTAATGGTGCGTTCTTGTCATGTCGGAATTACCATAATTACAAGATTCCGACTGGTAAAAATATTCACGTCTTTGTAGAACTCGTAACAACGAGCTTTAAATTTGTCAAGTTAACAAATGAAGACAGCATTCATGGCTAGTATTAAAGGGGTCATATCATGAGGAATCAAATTTTCCTTGATACTTTGAGATATAAGAGGTCAAAAACACACTGTAAATTTCAGAACTCAAAACGTAATCCCCAATGCAATAAAAGTATTTATTGAAACCAAGCCGCAAAAACACCTCATTCTCTACTTCCACGATTTCCCTACATCTCTAGGGGCCCATTAATTCATGACTGCTTCTACAGCAACAACACCAGTGCCTACTTTACATAATCACACCCTTGGCACCGCCCACTGGCGCTCCATTCACAAACTGGGAAAAAGAGCAGGACACACAAGCCTATGTGGCCTATTAACTATTCTTGAAAACCAAAGGGGACCCATCTGGACTTTTATATATATATATATATATATAATTTTTGTATATAAACATGCACTAGACAGATGTCTTTGACCGTTGTCATGTACAGTATCTTGCGCCGCTTTTAAAAGACATGGTGTCAAGTTACACCTCTGAAAACAAGACCCCTTTCTCTTTCATAAGCTTGCTGTTTTGACCACAAACGCGTCCTGGATGCCTTCTTGTGCCCATCTGCACTATTTTTAATTGTTGGTGTATGTAAACATGCATTAGATGGACATTTTTGACCGTTTTAATGCGTTTCCGGTGATGTGCCCACTGCAGGATGATACTGTATGTGTGTGCATTTAGTTCACAGTACTTTGGACTATGTATGTTTTTTCGGCTCATATCAGTGTGAGTTGCTTGTGAACCAGTCATAATACAATTCAAGCTTTGCAAAGGAAATGTTATTGAAGGATGGGGAAGTTAAAAAACACTTGGACCCAATCGCAAAACCGTAAGGAAACGGAGTTTAATTCATGAATATTTAAAATGTCATGACTGTTTGATAATTTATGGTGCTGTTGTGCTTGAGATGAACATTTTAATATACTCAGATGAAATGTGTTGGATGTGCATTGTGTAAACCCTAAAATGTAGTTTTATAATGTTGTGGAGCTTGTTTATTCTCTTTCGACTAAGTTTCAAATATGGCTATATTCGAGGGGCAGCACGATGTTAGCCAATCATAACAGTGGCCATTTTCGTTGAAGTTTAAATTTCTGGACAGAGGGCTTGAGACAGGGTTGAAAATGATCACATATTACTACATTATGAATGTTTTGGTGCAAAAAAAACTTTACTAACATTATCAGTGGACCTCAGGGAAGATACAATTACATACACAATTATAAAAAATAAAAAAATGACCCCTTTAAAAGTGATCAATAGCTCTTTGATATCATCTGCTGGTGGAATCTCCAAACTGCAAATGCAGGAACTGAGTTTAGACTTTGCATGGCGAATAGACATGGTTCTCAGCTGTCTTAGCGCAATTAACTATTTCTTAGGAAAATAGCAAATTGCGATTTGCGCCACTTCATTAACATAACATAACAGTTTGCACGCATACGGTCACAGATAGTACAAGCACTCCCACCCACGGCCACTTGCACTGGCGTGAAAATTGCACTTAGAATCAGCACTCTCACAAAAATGGGGTAAGAAGCTGCATTGCCAGTAGCACTGCGCCCAACTCTGTCATGAAAATAGAGCCCATAGACCTGAATTAAATATTTATTGTGGGGATAAAAAATTTTTGCTGTTATCAACAACAAAGCCACACAAGCATCCTTTTTTGGCATTATGAGCATTGCCATAGAAGCAAATCATTTCTCAGTCTCGGACATAAACCGCTTTGAGTAGAATCGCATCATCTTGTAATTCTGACAGGACATGAATGCAGTATTAAGCCAATTCCTTTCTAACAAGCTGAGGTAGTGGTATGCTAATAATTAAGTATTTAAATTTAACCTTAGATACCAAGCAGAATCTAATTTTAAACTAGTTACTGAGACCCTAGTGCCCAAGACTCACCAATCTCACCCTAGTACTCTTTACCAAGAGGTCAACTGTAGTTAGGGAATATTAAGCTAATTCGTAGCTGTGGCCACACAGTTAACACGTCTACTCCTCAACATTTCTGTGCTCTCTCCATACTGCATCTACCAATAAAAATTTGAAAAACCACAATGATAAAGTTGAAGTTAAAATACAGTCTGAACCGTGGTCTGGTAGTTGGTGCATGTGCTCCAGCACATTCAGCTGTGTGGCATGGCAAGTTCAAATATGATTTGCAATGCCCCACCCCTGCTCCTTTTCCTGTCCTCTACATAAAGGTGCAAAATCACAAGTTGCAAACTTGTTGCCTTGTTCATGTAGTGTTCATTCAAGAGGACTTGGATAAACTCTTGCTCCTCCCAGTGTGTTTAAATTACCACACACTCTCAAACACACTCACTCTCAGAATAAGAATACATCATTGCCTGATCAGTCACTCTCTATAGACTCGAGAAGCTCAGAGTAGAAGTTAATTAGCACAGCCATCTATTCTAATCATTACTGGTGTTGTGAGGGGGCATGCGCACGTGCACGCACACACACACACACACGTCAACTCACACTCAGAGTGAATCACAGTCATTTGAGAGGCCCTGCCACAATTGAGCAGCTATCCAAATAATTCTTTCTCCACTGCATCTCAGCCAGATGGATTCTTGGATTGGGGGGGACTTCCTCTACTACCACTAATTACAGGGTAAATTTTTACTACTTAAATTTTACAAGGATTTGCTTGTGTGATGTGGAAGTGGAATAATAATTCATAGCCGGAAGCTCTCATGTAGATAGAGAGTAAGCTCAAAGTTTGTAACTACATACAGTAACTAGGTAAAGTAACTACATATAGTAACTAGGTCAAGTTTGTCAAGACAAACTTTGATGTTGGCTTGACACAGCAGGACTGAAAGTTTTAAAAGCTTGAGGTTTGAAAGTTTTACAGACATTAAGACAAACATCCAGCTAGTTAGATAAGTAGATAGGTACAGTACTATGCAAAAATGTTATGTATTGTACTGTACTGTATAGTGAGGATCTTTAAAAAAAATAAATAATGACATGAATATTTTTTTATTTATCAATTAACTTAATACCAAGTGCAGTGAACATTAAAAATAAAATATAAATAAATAAATAAAATAAAAATTTTGTGTGACCACACTATGCCTTTAAAACAGCACCAATTCATCCTAGGTACACAGTTTTACACATCCTGGAGAACTTGCAACAGTTTTTTAAGCTCTCTCAATTACTACATTACATTACTACCTCTCCTTGTTATCCCAGACTGACTCAATGATGTTGAGATCAGGGTTCTGTGGGGGCCATGCCATCTGTTGCAGGACTCCTTGTTCTACTTCTATTCCATTCTAGTTGCAAAAGGAATGTTTGGGAAAATAAAATGTATATTTCCTGTTGACAAAGTAAAGCAAAAGATAAAAAACAAAACAAAAACATATTAAGCCAAATGTTTTTGTGAAATACCTACAGTAATGTTCCTCAGACTTTTGTACAGTACTGTAGATAGATACTGTAGATAGATGGATGAATGGATGGATGGACAGATGAATAGATGGATTGACAGACGGACGGATGAATGGATGGATGGATGGACAGACGGATGAATGGATAGATGGATGGATGGACGGACGGATAGAAAGACAGACAGATAGACAGATTCTTAGCCCGTTTGAACATTCCATCATAATTTGTTCATTGTTTAGGGATTTTGGAAAAACCCTAATCTGCTTAAAGTGTTGAGCAGAATGTCCTTTTATCTTTTTCAAGCCAGCATAATCAGCAAATAAGTATTTATTTACATAACACTGACATCTGGACAGGTCAATACACAGATAAATATATGCAGTATACTGACCTTTCCTGTTTTCAGTGGAATGCCTTAACCTTAGAAAAGCCCAGGTCACTTTCATTCATGAGTATATCATTCTCTGTCTATTACGGCTGAGGTACATTTAAGGTGACCCTGAGAATCCCCAGAAGTTTAGCAGGAGAGAATTGTCTTAAGGAGCAGTAAATTAAGATGCTCTGCCATTGATGTGAATGTTGATATCTGGGGTCAGTGATTTCCCTGATGGATGTCCTAAACATGTTGTCCTTGTCAGAGGTTGGTTAAACTGCAGACAAAGGTGAGAGAGAGAGCAAGACTGAGTAAGTGAGAGAGGCCAATGAGTTTCATCCATGATGGAAATTAATTTCTCCATTTATTCACAGGGCATGCTTGAGTAAATGCCTGTGAAAGGGAAATCCAAAAGCATTTTTGCTGTCTGGCAACAAACACATTTGTGCACACATGCACACCAATGAGCTGGTCTTTCACACAAGAAGAGACTTTCTGGAGTGTTATAAAGTAAGTGAGTACAGTATATAATCTGCAGTGGATCACAGTATTTCTCAGGCTCTACTTTGATCTCCATTATATTACAGAGGAGGAGTCATAAACAGCTCATGACAACACAAACAGATACTGTGCAGACACATGGACTCCATTCCACTATCAGAGGCTGAAATGGTAAAGGAAAAAAACACAGAGTGAGAAAGACGGCTGATTCGGAGTAATATCTCCACTTATAAATGTGAGGGTAAAACAGCATAAAGAGAAAGTAGAAAGTATTTTAACTTAAAATTTAACTTGCACTTTAACCATTAGGGCACACCTCTCACCTCAGTGAGTGAACTGCAGATGCATATTATACATCATATCGTGAACAAGATGAATGATTATAAATGCATGAATAAAATTTACTCTGAATTCCGACAAATTCTGAAATGCATAATTTTATCTCTGCATGTGAACGAGACAAATTATGCAGAACACAGAAATCACAGTAATATTAACATATCCTCCATCTTACACTAGACTACAGTATCTCACACGAGACAATTACATGAGCTCCCATTTCTTCACTCCCATTGGTGGTCTCCGCATGTCATCGCTGCTCATTTGCATAAAGTTAAACTTTTCTCAGCTTTGTTGAATCGCTGGACATACCTACATCGCGATTCTAACAGCCGCTGTCACTCATGTCGTAGGAAATTTCTTTGTCGCTGTCGGTGTGAATGGGGTTTAAGACCAAATGCGTTGTGCATTATAACAAGCTAGACGCAGCGCAAGGAATGGAAAAGAATGCAGGTGTCAAGACACTTTTTTAAAAGTTTAAGTTCTTTTAACTTGACATTGTCTTTAAAATTTGGCGTTTATACGTGAGATGCTGAAAACAGCGAGACATGTCACAACAGTCAAAAGCGTTCATCTAGCATGTGTTTACATAGAAAAAAACATTTAAAAAAAAAACATTAAAAAAACAGCGCAGACGGACACAAAAACATGTTTGTGTGAACATCAACAGTGCTTTCTATACTGACAGCAGAGGAACAGTAGCCCCATCAGCACTAGCGATGACAGCAACAATGTGATCTGAGATGCATTAGGACATGGTTGTAGATGTACATGTATTTAAACAGAAAAGAATGCATGAGGAGATGAGAAGAGAATGCAAACACTGATGACCTCTGACATTGCAGACGTTTGTGCTCTTCTCATGGAGACAAGCAGCCTGTCGACAGGCTGTGGGAAACTGAGGAGTTTTGTGACATTGCTCGATATAAGACACAGCACAGGCTCATCCTCTCAGTTTAGATAATGTCCACTGCTACACGTGTACAAACCTTGTGAGGGAACTTAAACATCAGAAGCCAGTAAAAAACCTCTGCTCGAATATGATCATGTAATCTCACCATTAGAATATTATGTTGACCTTCGGTTTCTACATAAAGCAGGTACACATAATAGCCTCACCAAGAATCCCAGCACACTTAAGTAAGTGCAAAAAGATGTCAACATATAAATCTGACAATCTTCAGGTCTCTGTGTTCATGGGTGTATGTCAGATCTTGAGCATGTTTTTACTCAACTTAAACTGACACCTGTCTTTCAGCAAAGTGTGAGCTTGATTTAACATTGATTCAGTTATCGGTTCCAGCTGTAAATAAAGCCAGAACTTCATGTAGTCCAACACCATAACATATACCCTGTGCTGTAAAATACTCTACTGTTTATTACAGAAATGCCATATTACATTACTACACAGACTAGTCCAATTACTGTAGCTACAGGACCTAATACAAATACCTGATACATTAACTTTTAATTGTTGCATTGGTCTTGTGTTTCTTTTGGCTTTGAAGCAATAACTGTTTATTAAACAAAACTAAAGTATTGCGATATCTGAGCATCTTAAAGATCAAACAAGATGCATTTTCAAATTAAATATATAGAGAACACAGTACTGTATGCAATTTATCCAACTTCTTGCTGCCATGGTCTGGACACAGCTCTCTGTTAGAGCAGGGTCAAAAAGGTCTGGAGAGCTCTGTGTTTGGAAAGCCTCCATATGCAACTTGTGCCAACCTTGCAACAGTGTGCACAGATCTTCCCTGTATTTGCATACATCAGATAAGGTTGCAACAGCTGCAGTCGGACAAGTAAGATGACAGAAATATCAAGCTGTAATGAGAGTGGATTTTAGAAGTGACCATCCATCTTTACAGTATAAAATGTGATTCATAAGCAGATCTGGATCAGTACCACAACAATGTGTCCTGGTTTTGGTGCATGTCAAAGTCTTTTTGATCACTCAACAAATTTCCTACAAACACTGACATACATGAACATACGCACAGGCTTGCATGCATGAATACACAAGCGTGATACTTGCTAACGTCATGGTTACTTGTGTAACCTCCGTTCCCTGATGGAGGGAACGAGATGTTGTGTTAATGTAGTGACACTAGGGGTCACTCTTGGGAGCCCGAGACACCTCTGGTCTTTGATAAAAGGCCAATGAAAATTGGTGAGTGGTATTTGCATGCCACTCCCCCGGACATACGGGTATAAAAGGAGCTGGCATGCAACCACTCATTCAGGTTTTATGCTGAGGAGCCGAGACAAGGTCCGGCCATTTTAGCGGGTAGTTCAGCGTTGTGGCAGTAGGGACACAATGTCTCATTCCCTCCATCAGGGAATAGAGTTACACAAGTAACCATGACGTTCCCTATCTGTCACTCACTCGACATTGTGTCGATGTAGTGATGCTAGGGGTCCCTATACGAAATGCTGCAACTGGCTGAACTGTGTTACGTGAACTGGCGGTGTGTGACGGGCAGACAACTGTGTGCCTCGTAGCCAGCACACCAGGCCGACACGTAACCTCCCCCAACATAGTTATGAGTGTCGAACGGCCATTTGGGGACAAGTCGACTACCCAAAAGATAGAGACAGGCTAGCCCAGTCGTGGCCTCTTTTCCCCTTCTTTTTTCCACTCCCTAAAAAAAGGGGGAATATCCAACTGGGCCGACCAGGTCTAGTCGGGGGGTGTCCCTCCCAAGGGGAAGACACCGCGGAGACCACACCTCGCCCAGAGAGTGGGGGGATATTTAAGTGGAAAAATACGTCACATGGTCTTGCCGAACTATGTCGGAAGTATGTCATGTGAAGAAGTCTCATGGTAGATCCTACCCAACAGGGGAGGAGTTACTACAAACATGGAGACTGTGGCAGAGGGGGCTCTGCCCAAGGAAGATGCAGTTTGCCAACAGGGAAACGAATTAGCGGAAGATATACATCGCATGGGGTTACCTTACAGGGAACCGCCACATGCGGAGCACCTACCCCAGAACAGGGCTCTTAGTTAGCACGTGTACTGGGCCGGCAGCGAGTCTCTCCGAAAACTCCAGGCACGTTTCGCTGACAGAGAACGCTTGCAGGTCTCCTACCCTCTTGATGGAAGTGAGCGCAGTCAGGAGGGCGGTCTTCAAGGAGAGTGCCTTAAGCTCAGCTGACTGCAAAGGCTCAAAGGGGGCTCTCTGTAGACCCTGAAGAACTACAGAGAGGTCTCATGAGGGAACGAGGCACGGTCTGGAGGGGTTCAGCCTCCTGGCGCCTCTCAGGAACCTGTTGATCAGGTTGTGCTTTCCTAAGGACTTACCATCCACTGTGTCGTGGTGTGCTGCTATAGCAGCAACATACACCTTCAAGGTGGAAGGGGACAGCCGCCCTTCCAAACTCTCCTGCAGGAAGGAAAGCACCGATCTGACTGCGCATCTCTGGGGGTCTTCCCGTTGGGAACAGATGCGAACAGACGCCACTTAAAGGCATACAGGCACCTCGTAGAGGGGGCCCTAGCCTGAGTGATCGTGTCCACCAATGCGGGTGATAGACCGCTTAGGTCTTCCACTTCCCATCCAGGGGCCAGACATGGAGATTCCAGAGGTCTGGTCATGGGTGCCAGATGGTGTCCCATCCCTGAGAAAGAAGGTCCTTCCTCAGGGGAATTCGCCGGGGGGGGATGTCGTGAGGAGCGTGAGGTCCGAGAACCATGTCTGGGTGGGCCAGTAGGGTGCTACCAGGACGACTTGCTCCTCATCCTCCCTGACCTTGCACAGAGTCTGTGCAAGTAGGCTCACTGGGGGAACCGCATATTTGCGCAAGACAGGGGGCCAGCTGTGTGCCAGCGCGTCTATGCCGAGAGGTGCCTCGGTCAGGGCGTACCAGAGCGGGCAGTGGGAGGATTCTTGGGAGGCGAACAGGTCTACCTGTGCCTGCGCGAATCGACTCCAAATCAGCTGGACCACCTGTGGGTGGAGTCTCCACTCTCCCCTGAGGGTAACCTGCCGTGACAGCGCGTACACTGCAGTGTTGAGGTCACCCGGGATGTGAGTGGCTCGCAGCAACTTGAGGTGCTGCTGACTCCAGAGGAGGAGACGGCGGGCGAGTTGTGACATACAACGAGAGGGCAGACCGCCTTGGCGGTTGACATGGAAAGCGCAAGCCATGCATCCAAGCTCTGCGTGAGGAGAACCAAAGGGACAACCTTGTCGGACGTACCGGCAGGTGGGACCTCACGGCGGGGCGGAGCTCGAGGTGCCACACCATGTCGTGGCCATGCTGAGTCTAGGGACATCGCAGCACTTATGGCTCCTTGTGACCACCCTCGGAACAGCCTGGGACGGCTAGTCCAGCAGCACTGTAGGCTTTGGCCGTCAGGGACGACGTGAACCTAGAGGGCGTGGACGGGAGCTTTGGGCATCTGTGCCAGGTGGCGGCGCTCTGTGGGCATCGGTGCACCGCGAGCGCCTTATCCACCAGGGGAATCGCCGTATAGCCCCTGGCCGCCCCGCCATCGAGGGTAGTGAGGGCGGGGGAACTGCCTTACCAGGCAGTAAACTTCATCTTGAGACTATCGCAACAGGGCTTCTCTGTAGGTCAAGGAAATGGATTTTATCTCAGTATTATCCAGTGACTCACAAGTTTGCTGACCTGCATCTCTCAGTAATAATCCTGTATCCATGGAGTAATGATGGGAAAATTAAGCTTTCTGAAGCAATGGGGCTTTCATTACAAACAAATTGAAATTGGTTTCGTTACTCAAAGCTTCATTAAACGGTTAAATTTACTTCCATATGGTGGTCAAAAAATGAAGCACAACTAGCAATAAAATGTGTTATCAATGCTATTATGTCGTTTTCGTCTTTCGTTAACTAAATAAATGTGTGTTTATAAATAAATATGTAATAATCAAGTGAAGGCTCAAATGCTTCATATACGAGTTAAGAAGATACTGTGTTCTGTTAAAAAATAAACACAATGTCTGAGAGTAAATTAATAACTGATTATTAACATGTAGATTGGAAAATAAATTTGCTGCTTGTGGGATGGGCTGTAACATTTATTAAAATGGGAGTGAAATATGCTTATATGACTGTATTGGGTTCAAACTTGTCCTGGGAATTTGCTTCTTTTTAATCAGATTCCAAAGTAGTCACCTGGTTTTCAGACGAATGAAGCTTCTGACCTCAAAGATCAAATTTTTCCCCCAAAATGATAGAAGCTCCAATACAGTGCTTCAATGGCACAAAGTTATTTCAGCTGTCTTCAGTCCTTGATTAAAGAAATATGTGATACGCTCCTGCTCCTCTAACATTGCCACACTGAATGACGTCTCTGGAATGATTCTGCAGTGATTTCGTAAAGTCGTGATCTCAAGAAAACAACTTTTTTTATGTCGAGATCTCCAGAAAATTAAGTCGTGATCACGAGAATGCATCTTATGTAAACATGTCAACATTGCAAGAAACATGTCCATTCGGGGTCAGGTGAAACCAAAACCAGCCTGCACAGAGCTTCCTTAAGACTGATCAGCCAACTAATCGTTCAGGCCACAGACTAGCAAATTTTGAAAATATGTATTTTTGCACATCCCAAGTGTAAATTTAAAATGAAAATTAGCTGAAGCTACACAGAATACACATACTCAAAGGTGTCATTCAACCATTAATGCCTTTCATCTATCACTTTGTTTTCACGTAAATCATCTTAAATGTCAACACTTGATAAGAAACTATGTTATTGTGTTGAACAGCATCAATAACCACCTTACTGTATGTGTTACTCAACAGCTGTCCTGTAGGCTGATCTGAATGCATTTCCTTTACAAGTTCAGAGGATATTTTTGAGGTTTGTGGAGAGAAACCTAGCCCACTGTGAATATGCAGTTAAGTCTACAATCATCTGCCATTTTTGTGTTCATATATGGGCAAGTATGAGATAAAGGATTAGCCATGTTTTATGGAATATTCTTTAGCATGACAGTGGCCAGAGCTGGCTTGTTATCTGGCGGGTGGTATACAGTTCTTAACCTCTCCCTCAACCCTGAGGTAAAAACAACAATCACTGCTGATCTGAGTGTCGCGTGACATCAGAAAAAGGAGGGAAGGAGTTGAGGAGAAAGGGAGAGAGAAAAAGAGTGAGACAGACTTTTTCCAGCAGTCTGTTTAAAATACCTCCTTAATCCAACCCACATCCCTAATCGTATGTATTTACTATATTCATGAATCCTGCCCTGTGTGTGCCCAAAGCTCAATCAACTGCAGTATTTAGCAGAAAAGGACACTGGGAGAGGAATGAGGAATGGTATATGTTAAATCTGATGTGTGTAATTGTTTTGAAAATAAAAAAACTTTTGCCTATCCCAGTTTAATATGCAAAGACAATTAAAAGTAATCCATTCACAGGCTGACTTCCTAAAAGTGTCAACAATGCGGCTCTGAGGTGCTTTCAAAACATTGTTCTATTTGTTTGAGCGGGCCAACATGTCAACTTCGATCTCAAACAATGGCATGAGTTTGGGGCAGGACTATATGTAATAATTGGGAAAAACTGTTTGAAAACAATAATTATTTAAAAAATTCCAACCTGCATCTTAGGACTCATTTACACCTTGAATTAACATGCATCTTTGGTGATCAGATCGCACTTGATCATATTAAATGCCAGGTTTAAATGCACCCAAAACACATTGTGATTGGATCACTGAAACCACATTCGGAGGTGGACAGGGATGGATTCTGACCACATTCAAAGAAGGTATGGATGCAACTGCGTTTTGTTATCTGGATACTACTACGTAAGTAATTAATTATGTGATGAGGCTGCACTGCGTCATCCGTTGTTAAAGTCCTTAAAGTGTTGTGGGTTCTTGCCTTTTTTCTGTTTATTCTGCCATTGTAATGTGAAGAACTCAACAGACACTGCAAACTTGTCACCTGCTCACTTCTCTGTACTGTTTTCTAATTCCCTCGTGCCTTTCAGATGATAAGCATATGTAGCACTTAAAGTGCCGAACGTGAGATGAATATTGTTAAATTTGCTTAAGCAACTCTAAATTTTGCTTTGGCAGACCTGAAAAAAACATTTTATTAAGAAAAAACCCTGACTGTCAATTGGTGATGGAAAGCATTTGAATTATCCAGTGTTTTTACAATTTGCTAAAAGACTGAGAATTTTCAGTTTTGTCATTGACTTTACATTTTGCGTGGGTAACTTTGATCGGATTTCTGTCTGATCACAGTGGAGACACATTTGAATGTGAGGTGTAAATGGGGCCTTAAATACATTGTTAATTGTTATCCTGTGTCGGTCTAAGATGCTCACAGATATTTAGTGAATGGAAGATATTATACGATGATTTCAGGCAATTACTGTATTTTGTGAATGGAGGGGGCAGTTTTGGAAGAAGCATATTGAGACAAGAACCTGACCATTTTTTTTTTCTTACAGGTTCGGATTTAAACAAAAAATTTTTGATTTAGAGTTTATTTTCTTTTTTTGAGGAGTTATGGGCATTCACACAAACCGTGGAGGGTGCAGTTATTTCTGCAAGCACACATTTAGCATGACTGGTGCAGATTGCAGTTTAATTAGCTGTTAATCATCTATAAAACATAAATGACCGCATGTGCGCATCATGCTGTTTTCTGGCCATTAGTGACAGATGAGCTAAAGTGTGAAGCAGGCCATTAGCTCTCTGCTGCATGTGTCGGTCTCTGACTGAGTCTGTGCTCTCATTACAAATGTGGCCCACTGCAGAGTAGATCAGCTGACATCCCCTAATGCCAGCTATAAGTCATCAGCAGTGCTCATGCCCCCTTTACAAACCCACACACACCCACACACACCCACACACACACGATGATATGATTCTGGGATAAGTGTAAAATAACTGCTGATAGAGGTTTAAGAGATCTTTTTTTCTGTTTATGAAAATATACTGTATACTGAGAAGTCTGTTGATTATGGAAAAAGAAGATAAAATCTGTGGCTGTCATTGCAGTAGAGTGTTTACTGAGCTCTTGATAAGCTTAACAGCATATTTATTGAGAAGACTCAACACAGGATTTACAGACACCACAGCTGAACACAACTGTAGAGCACAGTTAATAATTGAGTTTGTTTAGTAGATAAAGAATATTTAATGGGTTGAAGTATCTATGGAAAAGACACTCCCACCACAAATGCCATCAATAAACACTATCAGTAAAAAGTTTATACACACTTGACTGAATTCATGTTTCTCATGATCTTAAAAAAAATCTGAATAAATAAATAAATAAAGAATAAGTAGGTTTGTCCAAACTTTTGACTGGTACTGCATCTGGACTAGTTTTTGTTAAGCTATTAAAATTAGTCTCTGCTCATACTGAAATTAAAAGACACTGAAAATTTGGAACTCTAAAAATTAACTTTGCTTCTCAAAGTTCGGTAATATTATATGTTGTCATTGACTATGTACAGTAGCTTGATAGGTATTACAATCTGAGTTTACTCAGTTCCTGCAGCTCAGTATCAATACAGTGTATCAGCACACAGGGCAATGTTAATTGATTTACGTTGCATTTCTCTCTGTGTGTTGCTACGTATATTGAGCCTAATTATATTTTACAAAATTGTAGTCTTTGCAATGATCTGAAATAAGTTATATTATTTCTGTAATACAGGATAGTATGGAAATGGGAGCTGTTTACAGATCAGTGTTAAAACTTCTAGTCACATTCCCTTATCAATTTCTCAGTATTGCAGGGTGTATTATAGGAATTCACAGGGTGGAGCTGGGGTGTATAAGGTACTATTTCACACTGATCTGAGAGCAGTTTTGAGGTGAGAAAGATCAGTATAGTTGAATGTAGGCAGGGGTGTGAGATGGGTAGACAGCTTCTATGTTTTATGACAGCCGCATTTTAGTGTCTTACTAGATCAAAACAGCACAGAATTACTTATAGGGCTGGGTATTGATACAGATTTCCTGATTCGATTCTGATTCACAAGCTCTCAATTCCATTCGATTCATATGGTGAGAACTTTATTAGGAATACTATTGTCCTAATAAAGTGCCCAACGTGGTCTTTTGCTGTTGTAAGCCCATCCACCACAAGGTTCGACGTGTTGTGCATTCTGAGATGCTATTCTGCTCACTATTATTGTAGAGAGTGGTTTTCTGAGTTACCGTAGCCTTTCTGTCAGCTTGAACCAGTCTGGCCATTCTCTGTTGACCTCTCTCATCAACAAAGCCTTTCCGTCCGCAGAACTGCTGCTTACTGTATGTTTTTTTGCTTTTGGCACCATTCGGAGTAAACTCTAGAGCAGGGATCGGCAACCTTTTTGACATGGAGTGCCTTTTTTTTTTTCCTGGCCAATGACCCCCCAAATGACAAAATGAATTAACACAGTTAATGTCACAAATTTGCTTATTTGATTACTGAACACATTGTGTGGAATCTTAAAAATGTCTTAAATTATGTCATACGTGTCATACAAAATCATGCAGAGGGGCAATCATAGCATGAAAGCAACAGCGAGAGGGGAGCAGGCTATTTTATTTAAATGTAAGTTTTTTGCACCTGCATTCCAATTCACATCTTCATGTAATCCTCATGGTCACGCAGTGTGTTTTCATCAGCTGAATGAGAGACCAAACACTATTAAATTGTGAGGAGACTCACGCTGTGCGTGCAAGCCATTTATGAATCACAAGCCGATCAACTATTTAGCCCTTTTTGGTGAATCGTACCTTTAAAATCCTAAAACTTTATTTCCAGGTTTAATTTTTTATTTTGAATAGACTCAGATTTTTTAACCCCACGATGTGGGTTTATGTTTTCTCTTTCAATCTTTTAATGTAATTTTGAATGTGGCCATGGTTTAAGGAGGGTGTACCTGTATGCTGGGTTGGAAACCTCAAGGATTAATATTTGTGCTTTCCTTATTACATCACGTGTTGTTCTGAATGTAAAAATAAACAAATGAAACACGGAATGTAGGCTGTCATCTGTGCAGCCTGACCGAATTAAAGCGGGCGTGTTTACTCGCACGATTAACCGAAAGTGAAGCGCTGCCGGCTCGTGATGCGCGAACGGCTTGTATGCGCTGCAAGAGTCTGTTGGGTATACTGCGGTCTCGACACATTTACATTTTTTGTTTAGCCTCCCATTCAGCTCATGAAAACACGCTGCATGATTATGAGGAAGGATTACATCAAGATGTAGATTAGAATACAGGTGCGGAATTTATATAAATAAAATAGTATATTTCTCATGGTGTGCCAGTAAGGTCGCCGACCCCTGCTCTAGAGACTGTTGTGTGTGAAAAACTTAGGAGATCACCAGTTACTCAAACCAGCCCGTCTGGCACCAACAATCATGCCATGGTCAAAGTCACTGAGATAAGATAGATAATTGAATGAATAAGAAGGTGTACAGGTCTTTTTAATAAAGTGCTCAGTGAGTGAATTTCAGTTATATTGTCTCTTTTGCTTACATATGAAATTCTCTCCCAGTTGATGCTGTTAATTAAACAGGGGGCCTTCTAGCTAGGTACATTAAAAAAATATAAATTTGACTAATTATATTTTATTAGTTTTTCATCATTTTGGTCACATATTGGCTATTAAAAATGAACAAATCCATGTATTTATTAAATAAATAAGATATTATATTTCATATATTATTTTTTGCTACATGTTTATTGTTTAATTGCATAATTTGTACTATTTACAAGTATTTATATTGATTTGTTGAACACCTGCTAAAACCGGTACTGTCTATTTAACAAACGCCTCATTCCTGTAAAGAGAGCCTGTAGATGAGTGTATGTTAACGAGACAGGACTCAAGTGGCTTTATCTTATCTGTGCCATGCATGATTTGAATTAATTATTTCTTTTTTTATAGTCTGATCAACAACTGAATGTACAGAACAGAAAGGATATTAAAAGAGACATTATTCAATTACAAATGGATCACGTGAATCTTGTCTTTGGACACGCATTACACAGAACAACTTTTACTCTCAACACGCAGTGAAAGGATCTCGCTGCTTAATACTCCTCCATTATACTACACAATTACTGATGAGTTAAATGTAAACATTTACCAGCCAGTTGCCAAAAATATATATTTTACTCGCATAGCGCGAAATCTGGTTGCTAATGCAAGTGATTTCCTCTATCTGTAGTAAAGGTTTGCGCCAAGACTTTAGTTGCACGTAGAGTAAAAGATCGATCTTGGGATTTAAGAATCGATATCGAGATTGTTCAAATGAAGATCGTGGTGCATCAGAAAATCCATATTTTTACCTACCCCTAAATACTAACTGGTGGGAGTGAAAGCCTAATACAGGTGCATCTCAATAAATTAGAATGTCGTGGAAAAGTTCATTTATTTCAGTAATTCAACTCAAATTGTGAAACTCGTGTATTAAATAAATTCAGTGCACACAGACTGAAGTAGTTTAAGTCTTTGGTTCTTTTAATTGTGATGATTTTGGCTCACATTTAACAAAAACCCACCAATTCACTATCTCAAAAAATTAGAATACATCATAAGACCAATAAAAAAAAACATTTTTAATGAATTGTTGGCCTTCTGGAAAGTATGTTCATTTACTGTATATGTACTCAATACTTGGTAGGGGCTCCTTTTCCTTTAATTACTGCTTCAATTCAGCGTGGCATGGAGGTGATCAGTTTGTGGCACTGCTGAGGTGGTATGGAAGCCCAGGTTTCTTTGACAGTGGCCTTCAGCTCATCTGCATTTTTTGGTCTCTTGTTTCTCATTTTCCTCTTGACAATACCCCATAGATTCTCTATGGGGTTCAGGTCTGGTGAGTTTGCTGGCCAGTCAAGCACACCAACACCATGGTCATTTAACCAACTTTTGGTGCTTTTGGCAGTGTGGGCAGGTGCCAAATCCTGCTGGAAAATGAAATCAGCATCTTTAAAAAGCTGGTCAGCAGAAGGAAGCATGAAGTGCTCCAAAATTTCTTGGTAAACGGGTGCAGTGACTTTGGTTTTCAAAAAACACAATGGACCAACACCAGCAGATGACACTGCACCCCAAATCATCACAGACTGTGGAAACTTAACACTGGACTTCAAGCAACTTGGGCTATGAGCTTCTCCACCCTTCCTCCAGACTCTAGGACCTTGGTTTCCAAATGAAATACAAAACTTGCTCTCATCTGAAAAGAGGACTTTGGACCACTGGGCAACAGTCCAGTTCTTCTTCTCCTTAGCCCAGGTAAGACGCCTTTGATGTTGTCTGTGGTTCAGGAGTGGCATAACAAGAGGAATACGACAACTGTAGCCAAATTCCTTGACACGTCTGTGTGTGGTGGCTCTTGATGCCTTGACCCCAGCCTCAGTCCATTCCTTTTGAAGTTCACCCAAATTCTTGAATCGATTTTGCTTGACAATCCTCATAATGCTGCGGTTCTCTCAGTTGGTTGTGCATCTTTTACTTCCACACTTTTTCCTTCCACTCAACTTTGTTAACATGCTTGGATACAGCACTCTGTGAACAGCCAGCTTCTTTGGCAATGAATGTTTGTGGCTTACCCTCCTTGTGAAGGGTGTCAATGATTGTCTTCTGGACAACTGTCAGATCAGCAGTCTTCCCCATGATTGTGTAGCCTAGTGAACCAAACTGAGAGACCATTTTGAAGGCTCAGGAAACCTTTGCAGGTGTTTTGAGTTGATTAGCTGATTGGCATGTCACCATATTCTAATTTTTTGAGATAGTGAATTGGTGGCCAAAATCATCACAATTAAAAGAACCAAAGACTTAAACTACTTCAGTCTGTGTGCATTGAATTTATTTAATACACGAGTTTCACAATTTGAGTTGAATTACTGAAATAAATGAACTTTTCCATGACATTCTAATTTATTGAGATGCACCTGTATACTGTACATTATTATACATATGGTATACATGACATATAACACTAATATGCTTATATGGAAATGAAAAGCTATCATTGTGATGACTTAGCAACATGATATTAGGACAGTGACATGAACCTCTCTCCAAGAACATGCTGTAGCAGGGGCATAGTGCAGAGACTATAGAAGGTGACAGCTTAAATATTCTAAGGATACGAGAGCTTTGATTTTAAAGACAATCAAGGTCACGTGTCACCACTAATATGCATTTACCACAGGCTACAAGCTGCCCTTGTTTTAAGTTTAGATTGTGTCAGAACACTTGACACACTCTACAGAAAAACTGTCAAGCAAATTAACCAGCAAATGCTGCGATATATGGCAGTGACACCAATTAATACAGCACTGGTGCTACTCACAACAGTACAATCCTTACATCTGTGATTACTGCTGTTCTATAGTAGATACACACGTATCCATTAAAGCAAACCACAGTCAGCACAGCACCAGATCAAATTAAACAGAAAAGGTTGATGCAACTCTACACAGAGACGTTATGAGAGTGTATGTGTGCATATGAAAAAAGTGACATTGGATGAGGGGGTTGTGTTTGTGTGTGACACTGAAAGAGATGATTAATGGGAGAGTCAGACTGATATAAGAGTTGTAATTATCAGCATAAAACAGGTCACAGCGTCAGCATACACACACACACACACACACCAGTCAGCCAGACATGCTGGTCATGGCCACTCACCGTGTGCACTTTAATAGCAATTTAATAAGGAAGATAGATAGATAGATTGATAGAGAGAGAGATAGAGAGAGAGAGAGAGAGAGAGAGAGAGAGAGAGAGAGAGAGGATTAGAAATGGAGACAGAGAAAGATTGAACATACAAGTCGGTTGATGCGTATGAACTCCTCAGGACTCTTGGCCCAGGGTGGAAGCTCCACATCTGACACCACCGTCCCATCATCCATCACTCCCAGGTTGTAATTACTGGAGTTGACAAACATTTCTGGGAGGTAACAGAACTCAGGTATCAACTCCTATGAGAGAGAGAGAGAGAGAGAGAGAGAGCCTTTGTAACTATACAACTTCACATTGCAATTATTTCAATTGTTTTCATTGCAAATCACAGCATACATTGAGCTCATAAACAAATTAGACTAATTTCATATTATGAAATAAATCAATTCATTTTACTCATCAAACAATTTACTCATTGTTCTATAAAACCGATTTATACAGTTAGTTCCGGTCCTCTAATCCAGTATTTCTCAACTGGTGAGTCGTGATCCAAGAATGGGTCACAGGCCTGTTCAGATAGGGTTGAAGACAGCAGGGAAAAATGCTAAATGCAAATAACCATACATTTGTGCATAATTAGTTTAGCAAAATAAATAGGCTAATCAACTTTTAAAAGGGGTGACAGACATTTCCTCTATCTTTTCTTCTTTAAATCAACAACAAAAATAATGTCACTTGATGCATGCCCTTATACTTGAAAACCATGAACAAAACAATGCAAAACAAAAGATAATTCGAACCAGGCTATATTAAATACAAGTTAAGTTTTTTACTGTGTTGGGTCACAAAACCAGTTGAGAACCACTGCTCTAATCTGATTCGAAAAGCAGTATTCTAAGAGTGCTTGTGTGATATTGCTTAAATATCTACTTTAAAGGTGCACTCAGTAATTTTATATGCATGTAGACTAGTTCTTACACTGACTCCTAGTGGCATGGATGCAGTATCATTCAAATGCCCTAGTTTTCAGTTACCGATGCCATTATAGAAATTCACTATTCACAGTCAGCCATGATTAATTTAATCCATGAGTGTCCAATAACAGGGTGGTTCCTGATATTAAGCGTATTTAGCTGGTCATGTGATCCTAACATGGCAGCCCCCATGAGGGGACTCTCTTCATGTAGAATAAAACAGCTTTTATAAGGTTTCTGATATGACTAAGGTCTTCGGGCTCTATTTTCGTAAGTGTGCAAAGCACAGCGCTACGCGCAATGACCATGCGCTACATCTTATCCAATTTTCATTAAAGAATTCTAAGTGGAATTTTCATGCCAGCGCAAAGTGCAAGTGACCGTGGGTATGCACGCAAACTGTTGGTATATTGTATGTAAATGAAGTGGCAATTTGCTATTTTCCAGAGAAATAGGTAATTGTGCTAAGATGTTTCAAAAGCAAGTATTATCTTAGCGCAAAGTCTAAAATGAAGTTCCTGCATTTGAAGTTTGGAGATTCCACCAGCAGGTGGTAATAAAGTCCATGTACAAACTCTGAAAATATAGTGGAACATCACAGTTGTAGCCATTTTATGAAACAAAAATGTAAGAGATCTGTGTTAAACTTTCTAGAGGTCATGGCTTATTTTTCATTTATTATTATTATTATGTTTATGTTTATATTTACAATTGTATTTATGATCTAATTTGTATTAATATATTTCCACCTGTTGTCGTAGTGTTTTTTAAGTCACTGAAAAACAAGGCCAGTGGAAGGAGTTTTTTGGATTTAGGGCGGTGGTTATATTCACTCTTTTTGACCGCTTCTTTATTTTAAGTGTATTTGTGTTTAATTAAAAATGAAATTTGAATTTAAAAATATTTTTGGTTTTGGGCCTGGGTAGCTCCAAGACACTGACTACCACATCTGGAGTCACAAGTTCTAATCCAGGGTGTGCTGAGTGACTCCTAAGCAACCAATTGGCCCGCTTGCTAGGGTGGGTAGAGTCACGTTGGGTTAACCTCCTCGTGGTTACTATAATGTGGTTCTCACTCTCAGTGGGGCGCGTGGTGAGTTGTGCGTGGATGCCGTGGAGAACAGCGTGAAGCCTCCACATGCGCTAGGTCTCCGCGGTAACGCGCTCAACAAGCCACGTGATAAGATGCGTGGATTGACGGTATCAGACACGGAGGCAACTGAGATTCGTCCTCCATCACCCAGATTGAGGCGAGTCACTACACCACCACGAGGACTTAGAGCGCATTAGGAATTGGGCATGCCAAATTGGGAAGAAAAGGGGAGAAAAAAAATAGATATATATTTTGGTTTAAGTTTTAGTGTTTCAAATAATTAATTAAATTTTTAAAGCAAAATCAACTGGTAAATGAGAAGTGTGTACAAAAATCCACAGCCTACCTTGGAAGGCCAATTCAATCACTGTTAATACTAACCATGATTTGTGTGTCATTTTATCAATATGATTAATAATACTTACATTCTTTATAATTTAACAGAGCGTAAATTCAAATCCTGACGAGAACCACATTTTCCATGAGTACAAAAGAAGCATCTGGCATTCAACAGTTAATAGCAAGTCCATATTTTTATTCTTCTAATTCAGTGAAAACAGTCCATTTACACTACCAACTTCTTAAGAATGTGCTGTTTTGTTTATGCACTGGTACTTGACATGGAATAGACTATACAGTTTAATAACTGGAGAAGAACATCATAATTAAATTGCACTTGATCCAGCCCATTAGCGCTTTGCACGCACAATTTCGCCAAACCCACTTGCACAAAAATACCAATACTTCATGGCCATGCCAACTGACTTTGCTCTTATGACTTATGGCATAGCGCTGCGCTTAGCACTAGTGCTCTTAAAATAGGGCCATGATTTTAAAAATGTTTCACAATTATAGTCAACTCCTTAAGGAGAACAACTTTTTTAATGAGGAAAAAAAAAAATACTGAGTGCACCTTTAAGTAAAAAACTAAATAAACCTGCCGTGCCCTCACTACACGATGGTTGGATTCTGCTGTTACAGACAAATTCTTGAGGTCTGCGACAAACCCACAGATTGCAGACAAATCTGCACATAGACTTGTAGTGTGAGCGATGCAGCGACAACAGACAGGCCAAATAACTATAACATCAAACTGCACAAAACTATCAACTTAAGAAAAGTAATAAATAAGAAAATCGTATGCCGAACTGCAAGATAATATTGGGGTAACACATCTAGTTCACGACACCAAGAAGTTTAAACCCTTTTTACTGCAACTATTTATTTAAGCAGTGTCAGACAGAATCAGCAAACAATTTTAATCTCTCCACAGCACCTCACAAACATGGGAACATCACTCACAGCAGAGGATTAAACATCCGACAATGATCATCTTAAAATGTTGATGCGGTGTTGTGCTGTAAAAACTGTGCATAAAAAGACTAAACCTAAAGCATTAATGAGACTAAACTTCTTTCAGAGTGTTTTACTGTGCTGACTGTTAAGTACAGCAAGCTTTCATCAAGCAAAATTGCTCTCCGAAAAGTTGCGTCTCTTAATTCATTTGAGAATTGGGTCTCCCAATAAAAACCACCACAACTAATAACATTTTTTTAGTAGTCGACCCCACTAATAGACTAGTCGGTTGTTGAACAACTAGTCGATTAGTCAACCACCAAGGCACATCCCTAATGCCTACACAGTTCATAACAACTCATTAAATGTAAAATCAGGATTGGAGGAATCAATTTTCAATCTTTAGCCTTTTATCTATGCCACCCTGCCATTCTTTGTGTGAGAGATGTGGTTGGAGCTACTCTCAACGATTACTCTTTATAGAAAGAGCCACTGCATGTCATCCTGATAAAATACAGTAGATTGCAAAAACAGCAATGCAGAGACACACTACAGTCAGTAAAAAGCAGTAACCGTCTTTTTTCCTTTATGACTAGGTTAAAATTGAGTGTGATGTGAGTGTACAGAAAGAGAGAGAGAGAAGAGGTTGTGGAAATAGAGAGAGATGCTACAGACTGGATCCAGACTGGCTATACTCTGCTTGTGACTGGGCTGTGGTTTGGCCACTTGAAAATTAAGATAAAAGGATCAGAGAGACAGGAGCAGACATATGACAACATCAGTCAAGAACACCCAAATACTCCTGCACACATGTCAAGAGAGTGACTCATAACAAAATGAAATCTAATAATAAAAAGCACATACTAGCAAACACATAGCTGGCTAACATGTCATACCCTCTTATCAACAGAGTCAATGTCTTCAAGCTTAAATTCATGCAGGGCTCATCAGGATTTTTTCTGTTGGCCTGACTTGGCCAGTAATTCAGGTCCTGCTAAAATTTTCACTGGCCTCACCACAGAAATATTATATATATATTTTTTATTAAAATTCTATTTTCATGTGTCAGGGAAAATCTATTTACATTTTTCATTAAATTAAAGTTTATACTCTCTCTCTAAAAAAATAAAATAATAATAATAATAAAAACAAAATATATATACAGAATATATACTGTATACACACACACACACACACACACACACACACACATATATATATATATATATATATATATATATATATATATATATATATATACTATATACCTGAATATATAAACAACATACAACAAATAATGTATTATGCTATGTATAGATTAGCAGTAGTAGCTGGAAACTACAGTATATATCTATGTAACTCCATAATAACTATAAATTCATAACCACACTGACAAATGGTTGCACACAGTATGAAACATCACTAATTTGTTCGTTTTCAACCCATTCTAACTGATGCTCCCGAAACCATAAATTCCAATAAAACCTCATACACATTAGCCAGCTAAAACTTAACCTTGTTGACATATGTACATCCATTAAAATTGCAACAACATAAATCAATACATAACAGAAAACGAAATGTTAATTAAGCATGCAGGACATAAAACACATGTATGACAAGAAACACTAGATGTAGTGAGAACAGTGGATCCAAGTAGGTAAATGACTGTTTGGTCAACTGGCCCAAAAGACTTTCACACTGGCCCCAGGCCTTGCTTATTGTTGTGCTCTGGTTGTGTAGGGATACAAACCAATGCACTGCAGACATCCAAGGATGTTCATTTCATATTCACACACATTCTTCAACGTTATTCCTGCTCCCATGTTACAAATGCATACACACACAAACATGCACACTCGGAGGTTGGTTAAGATAAACATGCTCTTGCTCTGCAAAAACATTTGTCCCATAAGATAACTGGCTGACTGACAGTCTATTAAACACTGTGTATCATGGACAATTCAAGTTCTTTCCTACATTTGTACATCTCTACTATTCTCTTCGAAGTGTCCAGGCCTAAGCCGAGAGCAAAAAATTCTCATGACTTAAGGTAAGGTTTCTACGAAGAAGGATCTAAATTTAAACATCCGATGAAAAAACATAATGTCTATGTACTGTATTTGTGTGTATAACATCTATACAGCTCCTAGGAGCATTGAGAGAGGCCAATTAGTTAGGCAAACAGATGATAGAAGTTCAAAACCAGCCTCCTGCCTTTTTGGTCATCTCTTTAAAACAAAAGTCTTTCAAACAAAAAAGGTCAGGATTATACAATGGCACCAGGCCCCCTGAGGTTCATGAGTGGAGCCTGGCATAAATTTGGCGTCTTTGCTGGCGGCACAAAGACCAAGAGCCACTTAACCAGTGGTGGGGGTGGGAGGAGGGGGGATGGAGAGCAGGACCAAGGGTACGGGAGGAGCTATTATGTGCAATGGCCCTTGAGCAAAACTGGTCAGAGGGCAAAACCTGTGATCCAAAATCCTGTCTTGCTCCGGGTCAGTAGAGAGGGGTGCCCCTTGGTGCCCTCTTAGGTCCTCTCTGATTCCCCTGAGGGGAAACTTTCAGAGTCCGCAGTGCTTTCAGCCCAGTGCAGGGGGTCAGGGGATGGGGGTTAAAGGTCAGGCCAGAGTTTACCTGGCTAGAGACAGACAGGATCAGGGTGGCTTTAGGCCATTATGGCTCTCTTTAGCCTGGACACAAAAACTGCTAAAGGCTTTTCACCCCTAGAATGAGGGGGTGTTTCTAAATGTGGTGGAACAGCTGTGTGTTTTTTTTTAATACTATTTCAGAAAAAGGGATGGCAAATTGCTACATTTTGATGGCACTGCTTCTCATTTGCACCTATCAGAACTTTTTTGTAAGGTAGAGCAAAGTAAAGCATGTTTGAAATATTCCACAGCTTTAAAGTCAAATAAACTGATGGTGATTTCGAGGATTGTCAGTTTTAAGTCAAGTTTTCCATTCGGTTTTAATCTGTGCCAATCCTGTTATGCTGATCCACAGTGACAACCTTTGACAGAAACCAAACTGGGTTCTCAGTGAGCATTTGATATCAAGTGTGACCATGTAATGTGAGCCACATGTTTTATTATCAAATGAGTGCAATCAACCCCACAAGAACACCAGCATGCAAAGAGCATGGTAACAAAATGGTCTGTTTTAATGAATATTTCAAGAAGTTTGGACATTTGTTAAAGTCAATGCTGAACACTTTGAGGGTCTCAGAGGGGGCTACAGTGTGCAGTTGGGATTGCTGTCTGACTTTGGTTTGGGGCTGAATGACAAAAGGTTCAGCTGAGGGTTAGAGTGTTATGAAGGGTTTCGCAAGAGAGAGTGTAAGGGAGGAAACGGGGTAAAGTTTGAAATCAAGATAAGTTTAAGGCTTTGATCAAGGACCCTTGATGCTTTCAAGGTAGCATGACAAGGATTGGTTGTGACCGTACATGTGCTAGGGCCAGTTTTTATAGAGAGGTGATGGGGGCAGCCAGGCAGAGAGCTGTGGTGTCTCCATGAGGACTGCTTTCAAACCAAGTCCCAGTGAGCTCCGGTTACCAAGAGGAAGTCAACTAACATGAGAAATGTCTAATCAAGTAATAGTCTCCAAATTCGTGAAAGACGAAATATCAGTGGAGGACGGAAACCAAATCCAGGACAAGGGCTGATTGATGCCCGATTGACAGGAAATACACACAAGTAAAGCTTTGTGTAGTTGTGTGTAATATAGGTGTGTAACAGTAAAAAACTAATCTAAGTTAAAAATGTGGACAAACTGGGTAGGCCCTCATGGCTTCTTTGTGCACGGATTATTCTAGGTACCTTTCAGAAGCATTTAGTTGCATATGGTAATTTGACTCACAAAGAATTCTTTACAAGCGTGTTTGCGTGTTGATATGCACATATGTGTGTACCTTCACGTCAGATGTGTCACTCTGGCAGTTTCTCCAAGCTCTGGACACAGAAGAGAATGTGCGATCTGCGTGGTCAAATTTTCCACCTTGGAAATTCAAGAAGAATGTTGTAAAAGGCTCCTGAGAAAAAGAGAGAGCAAAAACAACTGAATTTCCACATACACTCACAATAAAAAAGTATTAAAAATTAATGTAAGGACCAAAAACAACTGCAGGGCAAATTCCAATGAACAAAGCTCACAAGCCCCCATCCATGTATAACTTCAGAGTCTACTTTGATCAATCTCTAGTCTTCAATTTAAACATTTTTCAATATGCGTCACCCAGTCCGGTATTTGCTCTTTAGTATTGATGTCAGCTGTTAATAACAAAGCCCTTCACAATATGATCCTAATTTGTGTGCACTAAATGACATCCTCTTCTCCAAAAGAAGGATCTGAATACTAAAGATACCTGTTATTAACCTCAGTTAGACATTAAAGCTTCTACAAGTGCATTATTTGTTCTTTTCTATTCATGCTTAATCGTGTTTGTGCAAAATCATTAGATGGTTCTTTTGAAACAATACCTCCCTGATGAGAAGAATGCAATTAGAGTGAATAGCACCCTGGAAAGATACACCATGAAAGAAAAATACCCTAATTACACAGAGGCTTTTGGATGCTTGACTGAATTTAATGCCCTTCCTTTTCTGTCAAATGCCTCAATATCACAAGGTTGTTGATTTGTGCTGTGGCACATGAATTAGGGTGTTTGGTAAAGTGGATTTGGGATAAGCTGGATAATAATGGGATGAGATCAATACAATGGGCCCTCCGGGAACAGCAATGAAAGTGAGATACTGTAACAATTACAGGATTGGCCAGGAGTGGGTTAGTAACCTTTTCTCTCTCTTTCTGTGCGAGTGTAAGCATATTTGTATTAGTATATAGCATGTGAATATACTAAACATTACAACATCATTTAAATTTTACAGGACACCCATTGGAAATAAAACAACAAACTAATAAAATTTAGGATAGAGGATTATGGATTTCAGAGGATCATGGGACTTCATAATTGTGAATCTAATCTAAAACAACATATTGTTATAAAGCATGAAATATTTTTTCTGATCTCTTCCAGAGTGCCACATCTTTGTTCTCTGCAGATATTGGAACACAAAAGATGAGGGGAAGATGAGCGATGTGTTTATTAGTATGCAGATAAGGCCTATATTTCAATATAACAATAAATCAACCTGACTGAGCAGACACACATGCCCAATTATAAACAACAATTAGTTGCAATGTGTTTCACAACAGATCACATGATGAATGTGTAGCATTTTGCAGCAGCATAAGGAACATAGAGCTGCTGTCAGTTTTAAAACCTTTTCTTCCAAGGTAGTGAAATTAAACCTCTAAAACAGCGACCAATGCTATAAAAAGTTTCCGAAATCTTAATCCTGTAGCATTTTGTTTTGTGATACAAGGTGTTAGTTTAGAAAGACTGCAAGACAACCTGTACTGCATGCCTGTGTGTGTGACACAATGACTTGGGGAAGAAAAAAAAAAAAAGAAGATGTATGTGTGCAAGAAACTTACAATCCTGAGAAGCCACATCTGAGTAAAGCTGGAAGTGGAATAGTGTGTGCCGTAGTGGAATTTGGGCACCTGCTCATCCTCCCATGACTCAAAGTGTTCTGAGAAGAATGCAGCCCTCTTTGGGTTGAGTGCACCAATAGGCTGTAATGACAAAGGTAAACATTATTAGAATAAACATAAAATGGTAGCACTTTATTTTACAGTGCTGTTCTACACTTACATCCTATATCATTACAACAACTACAGTAATTACTAGGAACTAACCCTAAACCTAACCCCATGTAGACCCCATGTGTACATGTAGTTATCTACTATTACTCCGTACTTTCTTGGGTAAGTACACTGTAAGTATACTGAAAGTACACATACATATGTTAAACCAATGGCCACATGTGTTATATCCAGGAAAAAGTAATGAAAAAAGAAAAAATTAGTGCAGCTGTAAACCTTACATTAATATTTTATTATAGTATATTATAGATTGATCACATTCAGTCTGCATTCTGAAACTTCAAAAAGGAAAATCACACAGTTTATGTGCCTGAAAAAATGCTCCTTGAGATATACTACATTTATTCATAAACGATCATTTTAAAATACATTAATAACAGAGGTATGTGTCTAAGAATTTCATGTCCTGCATTTGGTTCTATCAAAAGCATTGATTAGCTGCTTTAATTCTTCATTGATCTAAAGAAACCTAAAGTATGGAAGCAGGCCATTGTTTAAATGCTAATTTATACACATTGTTATTATCCTGCTGGGTCTTTATTACTCTGAAAATTACTGCAACTCTGTCTCTCACACCTTTGATCAATAGTAATGGAATGTTGGAGTTCTTTGAAATGAGAGTAGCCAGAATATATATCGACCATCTCCCTCACCCTCTGATATCATAGCTGCGTAATGAGGGTGCTCAGCCGCTTTTCTATTGATCCCAATAGCGTTGGGACAATATGCAGCATGAAACCTGCGATCGTGTCTGTGTAAAAGGCAACTGACTCTTTTAAAGGAAAGGTTGGATACATTCTATCACCCTCTGTGCATAAGTGTGTTCTTGTGTGCCGACATTAATGTAAGATTCAACACTGTGCAACAAGGCCAAGGGCCATGTGTCTTGTTTAAAAATAGAGGTTAATTATATTCCACTAATTTTAATACAACCGTGATTAAATTGGGCCTTGGATTTAATTGGGTCTCTAAGTAAAGGAGCACTGTTTAATCAAGGGCAGAGTGTAAATCACTAAAGCTTGTATAAGCTTCACTGAATCACTGAAATGTATCACTGAAATGTAATAGACTCATGCAGCATGCACTCGAAAGCAATCCGTGTATGTGTGTGTGTGTTAAACTGGAATGCAGCCCTGGGCTGACAATGACACACGGTCTGCTCTCTTGTGGCAACTATGGTAAGAACACACACTGAATTAAACATAGTGTGATTTAACTGATTGATTGCAGTAATAACAGGCCCTCATTAAAGACAGAAAAACATAGACATAGTCATAGCTCAGTGTGTCTGTGTGTGTGAATGAGAGGGAGAGAGTGTGTGTTTCTATGTGAATTTGCCTACATGTATTTAAGAGAGTGAGAGCCAGCATGTGTATTTGTGTATATGTACGTGCCCCTTGTGCTGTTTATGGCAGTAAATTACCATTGGAGGCACTCCGGTACAATAGGGTCTCATGACGGTGTCGTTCATCAGGGTTATCCACGGACCCCAGCAGAGTGTGATAGAGTGGAATGGACACTGCCAGCCCTAATACGCTCTGGCAGCACTGCTGAAGATTTCTCTTGTGACGGCTCATATAAATGAGCTGCACCAATGTTTTTAATTAGACTGCAAATCTGAACAGACTGCCAGTAGCTATCAGTATGCTGACTTCACCAGGCTGCTCAAAATTCAGGGATTCAGAATAGCCATATGATTCCGTTACTATATTAAGAACTATTAAAAAATGTATGTGAAACTTTCTCAATAAATAAATAAGTAGGTAAATAAATAAATGGGTAATTTATGCATAACGTGTCTATTAGCTTTTTTATGCATTCAATATCAAGATATTAGACTAAAATGTATATGATTGTACAAGGCAAAGTGTGCATTTCCGGGGCACAATTTAAAAAAAAATGTAATCACTTTTTGCTCACAATAGCTCATATTAAAAGGTTATGTGGTGTGACAAATATTCCACATTGTCTTTCATTGAATATGAGGTAATACAAACTGCATTCTTAATTATAAAAAAAATAATTTACATTAGTTTTAGATGACAGCATAGCATGTCAAACCACATGTTAATTTTTGCATACATTTACACACCATATACATCAATACATGCAAATAAAACCCTTCTCATTAATTTAAAAATATGTTTTCTAATTCTGAGGACAAAAGCCAGTTTTAATATTTGTGTATAACAGCATCATAATAGAGAAGTATGCATCAGAGAAGGCCAGAACATGTAATGCTCTATTAGAGAGGGTAAAAATGCTGTGATGCAGGCTGGAATCACAAATAAATACACCATTAACTACTTCACTGTAAGACTGTAAAAACAGGTCAATACAACCAGTATTATTTTTGCAACTGTACAACTATGACCCCCTGCCTATCTAGGCCACCTACTATTTTAGCCACTACTGCAATTAATGTACAGTAGGTGGAATGTTTAAGAAATAGAACAGAATAAAATAATATTTTAGAAACAGTTTGCTTGTGTCCAAAGTGACACATGTACAACGTTTTGTTGAGACATGGATGAGAATGTTTGAATTTTGTTGGGTGAGGTGTCTTCTCTCTGACTACAGAGATAACTCTGGCTCCACTGGATGTCACGAAGGGGTTAGAGTTTATGATAAGAAAGTCAACGGGGTCATAACGATGGGACAAAAGGAACATAAATTCATGCAGCACATTCCTCTACCCGGGGGGAAGACAGTGTGTATGACACCGCGTCCAAGGCAATTTCACCCCGCCATGTAAAAGGTCCCACATGACCTGCTTCTATCAAAGCAGTGCTGGGATATGGCATACAGATGACAAGAGATAGAGGGAGTTCAGGACAAAAAGAGGAAAGACACACACACACAGCTTTTACAACATTCAAATGACCTTCACAGGCTAGACAGTGTTGTCATGGTCCACTGGTCTTACACTGATATTGCCTGTGTCAACAGCATGAATAAAGCAGTTGTAATAAAGATTGTTGAGATTTGCTGTTGTTCGCCCCTGAAAAGGGAGGGGTGGGAGAAGATAAAGCTGCTCTCTCCCTCTGTCTTTCTCTCTCTCGCTTGGCCTCCATTTCTCCCTAAGGCCTGAAAGCTTGACTGAACATAGAGGCAAGGCTGTCAAAACTCAAGTGAGGGTTTTGAGGGAGGGAGGGAGGGAGACATGGAGAGAAACAAGACGAGGATTATGTAGGAGGGTGTATAGGACTCTGTTGTATTTTAACTTAGTGAGTAAAAGACATTCCAAATAAACAGCACAGGAGATATGCTGCAAGCTGTGTTCTGGCTATATCTGAGTGTGTTTATTTGTCAGGCCGAAAGATGACTGTTCAGTTCAAAGCTACTGGGGTTACATTCATAACTTACTTGGTAGTACGACTGGGCAAAATAGTGAAAAGAAAAATCTTGATATCGTTCAGCCTTTTGACAGTACTCAATACACATATCAATATATATGAAGTTGATCTGAAATAGCGTAAAAGGGAGATTTCGGTTTCAATCAAAGGAACCATAATTTCAACCAATCATTGTAGTCTAGTAGATTCAAAATGCTTAATGCAATAAGTAAAACAGTAAAAATCTAGTTAAAAAATAATATTTTATCATGTTCATTTATATGGCAAATATGACAATGCATAGTAATAAACAGCAACAATTACCTACTGTACATATATACAGTATATTCAAAAGCCCCTATATACCTATATAAAGTATATATACAGTACTGTGCAAAAGTCTTCAGACAGTCCGTCAGCTTTATAAAAGACATCCTTTGTGTGGGCATGTGGATATTTTGTGGTCATCTATAGTGTCCATTCTCAATCTGGCCGGGAACTTCAAATCAAAATCAAATCAAATCAACTTCAGTGTAAAAGCGATCTTCCGTCAATGCAAAAGTTTCTTGAAGCAAGTGTCATGTCACAAAACAAACTCCAGCCGCTAGGCAGAGCCAACGCAGAAGAAAACAAAAATGGCACCCAGAGCTATGTACAGCGAGTCAGTCCACTCACATAAGTAACATGCAATGGTTTACTCACCCATAGTTTCTATAAAGGACAGTGCTTTTTTGGGGGCATAAAAATACTTTGCAGCCGTCTTTGGTATCTATCCTCAGTTTGGCTGGAAACATCAGTGCAAAAGCGATCTTCCGTTGATGTAAGAGTTTCTTACATTCCTTGAACCGATCGCGTTTCTCTTGTCGAACTCGCAAAGCCGGGAACAAGAAAATATCGTGATTCTTCCAAGAAAGCTTTCCTTTGCTCCTCGCCTGGTGCAACATTAGATCTTTATAGGATGATCTCAGAAATTTGGCCAGAATTGATCGGGGTCTGTCTCCCTCAGCAGATCTGCGAGCAGGGACTCTGTGAACTCGCTTGATTTCCAGTTTATGGCCTGTTATATCGAGGAATTTCACCATATCTCTGCCCTCTTCATGCTCAGGAATTCCAAAAATTCATATATTGTTCCTTCGATTCCTATTTTCGAGATCTTCCAATTTTTCCAAAATATTTTCCAAGTCTGTTTTAGACGCGGGCAGATTAGCAGATAATTCCCTTTCCGACAACTCCAGATAATCGATTCGTTTCTCAACATCTGCTACTCTTGTGACCAACTCAGAGAATTTTGTTTCCATCGCCGTAATCGATCGACGTATTACAACGAGAACCTCCAAGTCAGCAACAACCTTCATCAGCATCACCAAGATGTTGGACAGTTGACACTGAATTTCTTCTCCTGTCGCAGATAAGATGTTTCACAAAAAAACTGTCTTAAGACTGGGATATTCTGAATGTTTTATTTTTATTTTAAATTGCCAACAAGACAATATAGTAATTATAGCATAACTGTTTGATAACGCCCAGCCCTACTCTGCTTGCTGGTTTTAAAAAGGTTAAATACTGTTTACTGTTTCTTAAAGGCAATGCAGCAAATACAGATTAAATCATGCATATAAATCTCCACTGGAAAGCAATATATGAGCATTGATCTCAGGCTGAAAACAGTGAGCATCACTCCTGAAACCATATGGTTCCTCCCTGCACATGTATTCATCTTCCATTATTTCTCAATTCTTTGTTTTCCTAACTATTAGAACTGATTTATGCCATTTTGGGTCAGAGTGGACACTAGTTCAATCATCAGAGCTCTAAAAGTAGAATTGATGGTCATTTTTGAGGCAGTGACTAACATGCTTTCACAAGCACTTTTAAAGTGGAGTATGCAGGGTCAGGTCATTTTAAAACACAAATTTTGTCATGCAATTCAATTAACCAAACAGTGCAATGTGAGTAAAACGCATTCTATTGGAGGAGTGCCCCGCAACTTACTGACATGAAATATTTATCATTTCCAGACCACGGAAAAACTCTTTAAGACATTGGTTTTGAGAGGGGACCCTAAATAACATAAGTAAAGAGGATTCAAATAAAATAGAAATAACCATCACCATCTTCTTCAATCTCGCTGGAGGACAGATCGGAGTGAAAATCTGAGCTTGAATGCTCTTCCATCTGACTAGTCCTGGTTAATCATTGTCACTTCAGCAAAGCAGCAATTAGTAGTTCAGGGGTAAAAATGCTACACAACAACTGATTCCAATTAAAGACCCACTTATCAGGACCACAGACTGATCAACCAGGAAAGACCTCAACCTGCTGGCCTCAAGTGATCGAGTTTGAGAAACAATTCTGATTTAAAAGAACATTGGCCATGTCTAAATAGAATTATTATGGATTATGGGCAACAAATATTAAAAAACAAACTGTAGATCTGCATTATAACCATATGTAGTCATATTACCTATGTAGTCAAATGATTTATAGTCATTTATAGTGCATTTAACTAGGTATTGTAATGTTTGCTGGCTGCTGGCAATGACGATGACGTAGGAGTGAAGAGAACCCAAGTGCAGTTTATTTACAAAGTGCAGTAATCCAAAAACCCTAAATATAAACGTGAACTAAATATAAACATGAACTAGACTTGACTTAAACACAACATGACATAACTTGACTTAAACATGACTACAAAGTTACATTCAATACTTGACAACCAGACAATGCAAACATGAGGGCTTAAATACAAGACATGGGAGAACATAAACCAATGAACAAACAGAACTCTAACAAGATAATTAAACAATAAACCAATGAAAACATGACACATGAACATGGAGGGAGAACATGAAATCACATGACAAGGGAAACAGGAACTAAACATTTCAAAATAAAACATGAATCAACAAAATTCACATGACATATCCCCCCCACTAAGGGGCGGCTCCCGACGCTCCAACACATAAACAAAACACGTAAAACATGACATAAATTCAAAGTTCTGTAGGGAGCTGTTGGGGGCGGTGTCTTGAGGTGTGGGGCATGGCGTGGCGAGAAAGGGCGAGGGGCATGGGACCAGGGTAGAGTCCATGGGGGGTGGAGCCATGAGAGGCTTGAAGGGCGGGGCCATGGAAGATGGAGCCGTGAGAGGCTCGAGGAGCGGAGCCATGGAACTTGGTGCCCGGAGAGTAGCCGAAGACTCGAAGGGCCAGGGTGAAGCCGATGGCAGGGAGGACCAAGGCGGTGCTGGATGCTCGGAGGAGCAAGGCAGAGTTGGGGGATCGAAAGACTGAGGTGGAGCCGGTGGGACTGAGGACCAAGGTGGAGCCATAGGGAAGGAGGTCCCCAGTGAAGCTGACAGATCGGAGGGATGAGGTGCAGCCAGAGGATCGGAGAGCCAAGGCAGAGCCAGGTGACCGACAGACCAAGAAGGAGCCGGAGGGACGAGGGACCCCGGCAAAGCCGACAGGCTGAATGACCACAGTGGAGCCGAGGGAACGCAGAGCTGAGGCAATGTCGAGGGACCGACAGGCCAAGGCGAAATCCAGGGCTCGGAGGGTCCAGGCGGGGTCGGAGGGCCGAAAGTTCCTCTTGCCTGCTCAGGAGAACTAAGGGTGGGTATAAGGGTGGGAACCATCTCCAGGTCCAACTGCTCAGGTGTGGCTGTGACGTGGCATGGAGCAGACTGAGGCGTTGCTGTGACATGGCATGGAGCAGGCTGAGGTGTTGCTGTGACGTGGCATGGAGCAGGCTGAGGCGTTGCTGTGACATGGAATGGAGCAAAAGATGGTGATAGCTCAGCGACCATGAAGAGAAACTCTGGCTTGGCGGCCATGACGTGGCACTCTGGCTCGGCGGCGGCCATGTCATGGAACTCTGGCTCGGCGAAGGCCATGACGTGGAACTCTGGCTCGGCGAAGGCCATGACGTGGAACTCTGGCTCGGCGGCGGCCATGACGTGGAACTCTGGCTCGGCGGCGGCCATGACGTGGAACTCTGGCTCGGCGGCGGCCATGACGTGGAACTCTGGCTCGGCGGCGGCCATGACGTGGACCTCTGGCTCAGCATCCGCCTCCCCCACAGTGAACGTGGAACCAATGATCTGTAGGGCGAGGTCAATATATTGAGCCAGGCTGAGGGAACTGCGACCACCAGGCATCAAGGAGGAGATCGGCTCACTTATCCCCACCCTAAAAATGTCCTTGAGGGCGACCACATAAAAATCCACCTGGCTGGCCAGAGCGCAAAAGTCCTCTACGTACTCCTCCAGGGGACGATTCCCCTGAAATAGCCATATGAGTCGAACTGCTGGGTTCATAGTTCGGTCAAGTATTCTGTAACGTTTGCTGGCTGCTGGCAATGACGATGACGAAGGAGTGAAGAGAACCCAAGTGCAGTTTATTTACAAAGTGCAGTAATCCAAAAACCCTAACTATAAACGTGAACTAAACATAAATATGAGCTAGACTTGAATTAAACATAACATGACATAACTTGAATTAAACATGACTATAAAGTTACATTCAATACTTGACAACCAGACAATGCAAACATGAGGGCTTAAATACAAGACATAGGAGAACATAAACCAATGAACAAACAGAACTCTAACAAGATAAATAAACAATAAACCAATGAAAACATGACACATGAACATGGAGGGAAAACATGTAGTCACATGACAAGGGAAACAGGAACTAAACATTTCAAAATAAAACATGAATCAACAAAATTCACATGAGGTATGTGCAGGTCTTCAAAACTACAATAAAGACTCAAACAGAGAGATATGCAGAATTAGATAGAATTCTTAGGGGAAATATGTTGTATAGTGGATAAACAAAAGAAATATATATATATACACAATAATATCTACACTCTCAGTTGTAGGCACAGGGCAACAGGCTGAGTGATATTCAATACAAAAGCATGACTGCAAATGTGATTCAAAAGTGTGCTTTTATACAGTAAAACAGTTCTATAAACAAGAAGTTAATATTGTGCAACTTAGGAGGTCACTTGATGCCATGCGAGGTTCGGACGTGTGAACGGTGAGCTCTGCTCACTTTGCTAGTTTTAATACTTTTTATGTCATAAACCGGTGAGATTCGACACACCTTGATCCTTAACTGTTCTAGGAAGACAATATGTCAAAGAATTCAAAATACTCGGGCTCTGGAGACATTAAAAGACACTTACGTGCTCAAGCTGACGCCCCTGAGCAGCAGGCCGCAAGCCAGGGAGCCGATTTGGTCGGAGAAGCTAGGGAAATTCTGTGAGAATTGTTGAACATGTAGAATCTTGCTGTACTATGTCGACTGATCACTGCCATGGAGATGAAATTTACTGAGGTGGTTATAAGAATGGGGGATGTCGAGAAACAGATCGATTACCTGGAGTCATCAGAGAGGGAATTTGCTGCTAATCCACTAGCGACCAAGGTGGATTTGTAGCATGTCTGGGAGAAGTTGGAGGACTTGGAAAACCATAACCGGCAGAATAACGTCTGAATTGTTGGAATTCCTGAGGACAAAGAAGGTGGGGATATAGTGAAATTCCTGGATGGGCTCTTCCCGAGTCTGCTCAACATAACAGGCCATAAGCTGGAAATTGAGCGAGCTCACAGGGTTCCGGCTTGGTGATCTGCTGAGGGAGACAGGCCCCGATCATTTCTGGCAAAATTTCTAAGATCATCCAATAAAGATCTCGTGTTACATGAGGCGAGGAGTAAAGGAAGGCTTTCTTGGAAGAACCACAGCATTTTCTTGTTCCCAGACTTTGCAAATTCGACAAGAGAGAAACTTGATTGATTTAAGGAATGCAAGAACCTCTTACATCAGCGGAAGGACGCTTTTGCACTGATGTTCTTGGCTAAATTGATAATAGATGCTAAGGATGGCTGCAAAATATTTACATTTTCCCAGTAAGCAATGTCCTTCATAAAGTCAATGGACTAAGTTATTTTGTGGTACTCACGTTGCAGCCAAGTGGACCGACTCACTGATCATTTATTTGACCGTCCGAGGAAACTGAGCGCCTTTTTTGTTTCTTTTTGTGCTGGTTCTGCCTAGTGGCTGGAGTTGTTTTGTGTACTAGCACTCCTTCGGGACAGTGTTGTGGATGAATCTGCACATTCTTTGTGCTTATGCCTCCTATTGGCTGGGGTTTGTTTTGTGGAGTATTTTTTTCAGGACATTGGAAGGATTAGGTCATCTGCTGCACTCATGAACAGCCGGCTCACTGAACATTCGTTTGACTATCTGAGGAAACTGAACGTTTTTTTGTGTGTGTGTGTGTGTGTGTTTGTGTGTGTGTGTGTGTGTGCTGGTTCTGCTAGAGGCTGGAGTTTGTTTTATGGAGCAACACACCTTCGGGTCAGTTATGCAGATTAATCTACACATTCTTTGTTTTTATTCTGCCTATTGGCTGGAGTTTGTTTTATGAATTTTCTTCTGTTATGTAATTCTGTCTCACAAAATTTGTATAGAAACACTGGACTTGAGCAATCCAATGGCAAAGTTGTTGCGGGGGCTCTCGTAGGCGTACATGGACTGTTTGAGTTTGGAGGGATGGACACCAGTTGGCGCTGTCGTGTGTGGGGTTAATGCGCATGTTTTTCTTTTTTCTGTTTGTTTGGTTCGGGGGGAAGTTTGGGGTTTGATTGTTGCACTGATGTTGGAATGTGCTCTTTATAATTTTATTTTTGACACACAATCTATTTTTCTAATATGTCAAAATGTCAGATGTTAATATGAGTGGATTGTCTCTCTCCACGTGGAATGTGAATGGAAAAAGAAGGAAGGTTATTTATCTTCTTAAACGTAAGAAATATGATATAGTGTTTCTTCAAGAAATGCATCTTTCCCCGCAGGAAGCTGAAAAATTTGGGAAGATATGGGGTGGACATGTTTTCTTTAGTGCTGGCTCAAGAAAGAGCAGGGGAGTCATTACACTGAATACTTTTATTGGATGGATAAAGTTACTTTATATACACCCAGTAGCGGTGGTACAAACAAATGGATTAATTTCAGATTATGTTACTCTGGATAGGGGCACCCGGCAGGGTTGCCCTGTTTCCCCATTATTGTTCTGTCTTGCCCTGGAACCATTAGCAGCCACGATAACAAAGAAAGATGATTTTCCAGGGGTGGTGGCGGGAGGTATGGCGCATAAGCTTTTGCTTTATGCAGATGATATTTTGTTATTCATCTCCAACCCCACTAGATCTATGTCTGGCCTCCACAGAATGATTAATTCCTTCTCTAAGTTATCAGGATACAGAGTCAGCTGGTCTAAATCCGAAGCTTTGGCTCTGACAGCATACTGTCCAGTAATGGCTTTTCAGCCGGGCATCTTCCAGTGGCCCAAACAGGGCATTAAGAATTTGGGCATTTTATTCCTAGCAAATTTTTGTGATTTAGTTAGAGTTAATTATGACCCCTTAATTTCGAGCAATGTGGGCAAGTGGGCTCATTACATTTATCTATGATTGGGAAGGTTAATGTTATTAAAATGAATTGTATTCCAAAATTCAACTACCTGCTACAATGCCCTGTAGATGTCCCCCTCGCTTATTTCAAGCAATTCATTTGGAATGGTAAGCATCCCAGATTACACTTCGGTAAGTTACATAGGCCAACTGACAAAGGTGGGCTAGGCCTACACAAGATGTTGTTTTATTATTATGCATTCAGTCTCAGACATTTAGCTCATTGGTCGCTTCCACCTAAGAGAGCCCCTCCCTGGTTTTATATTGAACAGGAAGTCCTTGCCCCTATTTTGCCATTGCAAAGCCTTTCTATTAAACTAATTGGAGAAGTTAAGTTACACCCCATTATCTTGTATTTGCACTCGGTATGGACAAAAGTGTCCAGAGTGTTTTATTCAAACATTTATTTAAATGTTGCTTCGAGCATATGGCTGAACCCAAAATTATGTATTAATAAGTCCCCTTTCTGCTGGTCAGAGTGGATTATAAGGGAGGTTAATATGCTCGGTGACCTATATGGGAGTGGAGTGTTGAGATCCTCTGAAAATTTGGTTCAACATTTTGGGATTTCCAGGTCTCAGTTCTTTAGGTATTTTCAGCTGAACCATCTGCTCTGTACTATTTTTGGGAGTAGCATACACCCCCCTAAAGTGGCAAATACTCTGGGATGAGGCATCAGTGTATTACTCCCTGCTAATTCAGAGTCTGGGGGATGGAGCTTTAACTTCAATCAAGAGATTATGGGAGAAATATTTAAACTTGGTATTGGAGGAGGGAGTGTGGGCTAGGATTCTAAAAAACATCAAGTCTGTATCTAGAGATGCAAGGGTGCGCCTTATGCAATTCAAGATTTTACACAGATTCTATTGGACCCCCTCTAGATTGTATAGGCTAGGTCTTAAAGTCACAACTACCTGCTGGCGATGCCAATCAGAAGATGGAGACACAACCCATGTTTTTTGGTGGTGTGTTAAGATCCAATAATTTTGGTTGATGGTTCAGAGTTTTATGTGTGACTTATTGGGCACTCAAATTAAATTTTGCCGCAGACTCTGTATTTTAGGCAATGGGGCGGTCATCAATATAGGGGATAACACATAAAAAATTGGGTCCTGACCAGTTTTATGATAGGCAGGCAGATTATTTTAAAGGGATGGAAGCTGGCTGGAGCGCCCTAATTTCGGGAGTGGTGCGCGGAGATGGGGAGGGTGGCAGCTTTTGAGGAGGTGTCATGTAGAAGGCTGGGGATCTGGGATTCGTTTGATGGGAAATGGGACAGTTATTTGGTGTTTTTGGGGGACTCTCAGGGATGGGCTGTGGAGAGAGAAGTATAGTTTTAAATGTGTATGATTATTCTATATCTATCTATCTATATCTATATCTATCTATCTATCTATCTATCTATATATATATATATATATATATATATATATATCTATATCTATCTATCTATCTATCTATCTATATATATATATATATATATATATATATATTTACACTTGTGTGTGACCACAGGGGTGTTCGTAGGGAGTCGGGTTGGGGTTGGTGATTGGGGAGGGGCAACAGTAGGGGTTAAATGTTGATTCAGTGTATATATGTTTTGTATATCTTTGTTATATGTACGAATCAATAAAAAATGTTAATTGGAATATTGTGCAACTTATGCTAGTTTGTACATTTTTCTTCAGCAATAAAAAATACTCAAAGGAAGCCAAAGCTTCAAACTTTGCATCAGGGATTAAAAACAGTTCAAGGAATGAAAATGATTTTTATTTAATTTTTTTGCTAAATGTAGCAGAAAACAGGAACGAAGTCTCTTTCAATCCTTCCGGGGGGAAAACATTATTTTTAAATGTTAGTAACCGGTTAATCGGTTAATTTTGTTCCAATAATTTTCTTAATGAAACCAAAGTCAGTACATTTTCAGAATTAAATCACTTCCTGTTCCCAGAAAAAAAAAAAAAAATGAGTCTTCCCTCTTTTTAGTAGAACATGAAGGATCACTCATTTGCATCACTCATTTCTTTGCCAAACTCCACACTGTGGATGTAGCCTTCCATGACATGCTGAAGACCTTTTAACAACTATATATAATTACTACAGTTGAAGTCAGAAATGTACATACACCTTAGCCAAATACATTTAAACTAAGCTTTTCACAATTCCTGACATTTAATCATAGAAAACTTTCCCTGTCTTAGGTCAGTTGGGATCACTACTTTATTTTAAGTATGTGAAATATCAGAATAATAGTACAGAGAACGATTTATTTCAGCTTTTATTTCTTTCATCACATTCCCAGTGGGTCAGAAGATTACATATTGGTTGTATTTGGTATCATTGCCTTTAAATTATTTAACTTGGGTCAAATATTTTGGGTAGCCTTCCACAAGCTTCTCACAATAAGTTGCTGGAATTTTGACCCATTCCTCCAGACAGAACTGGTGTAGCTGAGTCAGGTTTGTAGGTCTCCTACAAGCACAGGCTTTTTCAGTTCTTCCCACAAATTTTCTATCAGATTGGGGTCAGGGCTTTGTTATGGCCACTCCAATAGCTTGACTTTGTTGTCCTTAAGCCATTTTACCACAACTCTGGAGGTATGCTTGGGGTCATTGTCCATTTGGAAGACCCATTTGCGACCAAGCTTTAACATCCTGGCTGATGTCTTGAGATGTTGCTTCAATATATCCACATAATTTTCCTTCCTCATGATGCCATCTATTTTGTGAAGTGCACAAATCCCTCCTGCAGCAAAGCACCCACACAAAATGATGTTGCCACCCCCATGCTTCACGGTTAGGATGGTGTTCTTTGGCTTGCAAGCCTCACCCTTTTTCCTCCAAACATAACGATGGTCATTATGGCCAAACAGTTCAATTTTTGTTTCATTAGACCAGAGGACATTTCTCCAAAAAGTAAGATCTTTGTCCCCATGTGTTTTTGCAAACTGTAGTCTGGCTTTTTTTATGGCAGTTTTGGAGCAGTGGCTTCTTCCTTGCTGAACAGCCTTTCAGGTTATGTCAATATGGGACTCGTTTTACTGTGGATATAGATACTTGTCTACCTGTTTCCTCCAGCATCTTCACAAGGTCCTTTGCTGTTGTTCTGGGATTGATTTGCACTTTTCACACCAAACTACGTTCATCTCTAAGAGATAGAACGCGTCTCTTTCCTGAGTGGTATGATAGATGCATGGTCCCATGGTGTTTATATTTGCGTACTATTGTTTGTACAGATGAACATGTACCTTCAGATGTTTGGAAATTGCTCCCAAGGATGAACCAGACTTGTGGAGGTCCACAATTAGTTTTCTGAGGTCTTGGCTGATTTCTTTTGATGTTCCCATGATGTCAAGCAAAGAGGCACTAAGTTTGAAGGTAGGCCTTAAAATACATCCACAGGTACACCCCCAATCAGAAGCTAATTGTCTAAAGGCTTGACATAATTTTCTGGAATTTTCCAAGCTACTTAAAGGCACAATTAACTTAATGTATGTAAACTTTTGACCCACTGGAATTGTGATATAGTCAATTAAAAGTGAAACAATCTGTCTGTAAACAATTGTTGGAAAAATTACTTGTGTCATGCACAAAGTAGATGTCCTAAAAGACTTGCCAAAACTATAGTTTACTAATGTTAAATCTGTGGTGTGGTTAAAAAATTAGTTTTAATGACTTCAACCTAAGTGTAAGTAAACTTCTGACTTCAACTGTACATATACTGTACATGCACATAAATATATAAACCATACATTTCTCAGTTGTTCCCAAGTCTTCACTGAATTATTGTTAGATTTGATGCATTAATAGAGATTTGATGCTGCTAGATCTGGACTGAGAAGCAGATCTGTAATTAAAATGTAATTATCTATACAGTTTAATTTTTTATCTAGTCAAGTAATTTTTATTGTATAGCACTTTTCACAACACACATAATTTCAAGAATTAAAAAGAAGCTGTAATATCAGTAATGCCTTAAAATCACTATTGTGTGGTTTGATAAGAAGAAAAAAAAAACGTACTTTGTGATAATGTTCGGTTTCATAAGGCTTATTACAGCTAAAAAGCCAAGAGCAAATGAGTGTGTGCTCCCTTCTGTTTATAGGGAGCACACACTCCCTATCAGGTGTAAAGTTGTTTCTAGACTTTATTAGTTCTGGAAGAACAAGGTCTCTGTATGCGCTCTTTGTGGGTACAGCAAGTTTTTAAAAATGTAAAAATTTGACTCACATAAAGTGACGTTTAGTCCAAACGACCCCTTACAGTGTATGCATGCAGGGAAGAGAGATTAGGGCTATTAATTTAAGATGGCCAGATACACTATATTGCCAAAAGTATTCGCTCACCCATCCAAATAATTGAATTCAGGTGTTCCAATCACTTCCATGGCCACAGGTGTATAAAATGAAGCACCTAGGCATGCAGACTGCTTCTACAAACATTTGTGAAAGAATGGGCCGCTCTCAGGAGCTCAGTGAATTCCAGCGTGGTACTGTGATAGGATGCCACCTGTGCAACAAGTCCAGTCGTGAAATTTCCTCGCTACTAAATATTCCACAGTCAACTGTCAGTGGTATTATAACAAAGTGGAAGCGATTGGGAATGACAGCAACCCACGTAAAATGACAGAGCGGGGTCAGCGGATGCTGAGGCGCATAGTGCACAGAGGTCGCCAACTTTCTGCAGAGTCAATCGCTACAGACCTCCAAAGTTCATGTGGCCTTCAGATTAGCTCAAGAACAGTGCGTAGAGAGCTTCATGGAATGGGTTTCCATGGCCGAGCAGCTGCATCCAAGCCATACATCACCAAATGCAATGCAAAGCATCAGATGCAGTGGTGTAAAGCACGCCGCCACTGGACTCTAGAGCAGTGGAGACACGTTCTCTGGAGTGACGAATCACGCTTCTCCATCTGGCAATCTGATGGATGAGTCTGGGTTTGGCGGTTGCCAGGAGAACGGTACTTGTCTGACTGCATTGTGCCAACTGTGAAGTTTGGTGGAGGGGGATTATGGTGTGGGGTTGTTTTTCAGGAGCTGGGCTTGGCCCCTTAGTTCCAGTGAAAGGAACTCTGAATGCTTCAGCATACCAAGAGATTTTGGACAATTCCATGCTCCCAACTTTGTGGGAACAGTTTGGGGATGGCCCCTTCCTGTTCCAACATGACTGCGCACCAGTGCACAAAGCAAGGTCCATAAAGACATGGATGAGCGAGTTTGGTGTGGAAGAACTTGACTGGCCTGCACAGAGTCCTGACCTCAACCCAACAGAGCACCTTTGGGATGAATTAGAGCGAAGACTGCGAGCCAGGCCTTCTCGTCCAACATCAGTGTCTGACCTCATAAATGCGCTTCTGGAAGAATGGTCAAAAATTCCCATAAACACACTCCTAAACCTTGTGGAAAGCCTTCCCAGAAGAGTTGAAGCTGTTATAGCTGCAAATGGGGGGCCGACGTCATATTAAACCCTATGGATTAAGAATGGGATGTCACTTAAGTTCATATGCGTCTAAAGGCAGATGAGCGAATACTTTTGGCAATATAGTGTATATTTGACATATTTGAGGATATATTGAATATTAGGGATACATTTATGGAAAAGGCTACTGTATCCAATGCTTGCTATGATTTCCATTCTGATATTTCCCCCGCATGGGAAAAATGTCATCACTTACAATATTTTTGCTTATTTTGGGTGAGGCAAATCACTTACTTTGTTTTTCCAGAACAGGTTGCTTGTTTTTCTTGTGAAATCTCACAACACTGCAGCTGGTATAAGGGTGATTATGTGCAATATTTAGCACAGAGTACTGCCATTATAAAAATAACACATTAACCATTCTTTTATTTCATTCTAACCGGATACCATTTGGAAAGGAGGCAGCAGAACGGCAGAACTGGAACTAAAAAATAATAATAACAGAAATGGAAAACATTTTGTTTTTAGTCCTTGTTTTTGCATGTTATCAAGCAACACACAGACATACATGAACAGTAAAGTGACCCAGTGCTGTTATAAGAAATATCAGCACTCTTGGAGAAACAAAACTACTGTTGTATAATACAGAATAAAAGACATAGCATATTTGTTTTTCAGGTTATTTATTTCTATGTTTGAAAAAAATAAATGTGTGATTTCAAGCCACCTACAGCCCTGTTTTTCAAAGAACAGACAGGAAAGACAAAGGATACAACTGAGTGGTCCATATGTGACGTGTTGTGACCACTCTAAACCAGACCTTGACATTTTTCTCCTGTTAAACCGGGAATAGACAGCAACAAAAAAGCAATGCAAAGGCCAAAAGAGAAAGATTCTGCTGAAGAGTACTGCCTTCAAATGGTGTGATACAATTTAAGATACGTATGTATCAAGTTTGAGAGAAAGAGAGAGGGATCGAGACAAAGGAAGATCTGGTGTTCCCAGCAGTGAAGTGTGTCAGTCTGTCTGTGTGGTTAGCTCAAGTACTACTACGCTCATTAATTAGCTCCTTTGGGAGACTGGCTGGCTAATGGGAAGGGGGAAGGGAGGAGTTGAGATGTTTGGGGATGGAGGGGGGCTTCTGAGGGGTTGATTGAGGGGGAGAGGGGAGGACACGGGCCCATTATCTGATTTGTCTGCGGTTGAGGTTGCCTGGCATGAGGTGATGTGCACATGGCCGCAAGCGCTGCACAACATGTACGCCCAGACTCACGGCAATGATTCTAGAGCAGCAGTCATTCTCTAGCTCACTAGAAGGCTATGTCTGTCTATCAGATTCAATCTCATCGTTACAGCATCTGGACTGTTTTCACACAAATACATGGGTAACTAGTGTTTTCAAAACTTCACTACATGTTCACTTTAGATGTGTCTGCCAGTCTCTGAATCCAAGTTCTCTGTGGATCAGGTTCAGAATGTTTGTGGTTGTGTGTGTTTTTGTGTGTGTGTTTACCTTGGACATATCTCTGTAGTTGCTGGGCAGGGTGAGGTCCAGATCTTCACTCTCGTAGTTGGTGATTACCCAGGGGAACACGGGATACTGGTTCAGATCATTAAAAGTACGGCCTAAAAGACACAGGGGAGGAATTCACTAAACACAAGGTTCATACAGGCACCATTGAATGAAAATTATTAGTACTTTTTCCAGTACAAATTTTTCATTTTTAAGGGCTTTTCAGAAGTGAGAGAACCCATAGCTTTCATATAATTATAGCATTTCATATAATTTTCATATAAATAACACATAACTTGTATAACAAGTGACGTGAACGTGTATATATTGTATACTGTATGTATATGGAATTTGTTATCATCATTATATTCACATTTTAGCTTTTTGACAATTTATAAATTCTACAATTAATATGATGTCATGAAATTGCATATATTATTAATGATTTACATTAATTTGTTTGACAAGCACAAAAATGGTACTGTCTCTTTAAGAAAACTGGCAGTTTAGAGCGAGAATTTGACAGATGTGTTTTTCGGTTGAGTGCACTTTAACAAGAGTTGCTGTTTTTCTTTATTGCATCCACGCTGGTTATATCACTCGTGTTTTGAGAGTCACATGCGTTAAAATGGTGAATGGTGTGAAAAAAGTCTGTGGTAAAGTTTAACCTTAGAGTTGACCTCATTAAATGCAGTGTAAATGTAACTATGGCATATCAGGGCTCAACGAAAGCGATTGTGACATTCCATGCAGCCAATACACAAGGTCAATTTCCTTTACACTGAGTGCATGCTCATGCGACACAACTCGCAGTGAAAGGATGTCGGTGCTTAACTTTTTCGCCACTACATAACTCAATCACCTGCGAGTAATGTACTGGCCAGTGGCTAATGACAGGTATTTTTGTCACCTAGCGCAAAATATGGTCACATTTGCATTTGATTACTAGCATTTCAGAAGTCTGTGTATCCAAATCAAAATCAGCAACAAAACAAAGCACAGACCTTTTTTACCCACCCCACACATCATGTAAAAAACTAAATGAGCTGTGGTTGGTCACCTTTTATGTCGGTTAGATAGCCCATTCCAATCTTGGGGTGGTTCAAATGTGTGCTGATATCAAAGATATCTGGAAAATGAATGTGTTTATTGTGCATGCTAAACATGAAGAAATGTTCTGTTTTAATTTCAAGCACTTTTCAATAAAACTTGCCGACTTTTCCAATTCTTAAATTTCTAAAAGCTAAATTTAACCACATTAACCACTTCAAGGACCTTGTGCAAACACTGGTAAAGAGTTGCAGCACTTTTACTGCATTTTGCCTCTTATTTACTTACTGAAAGAGTTACACCATATTTACCTTAGGTCATTGTCATTCTTTTCACCGCAAACAGACCTGCTTTTTCTTGATCTGTTTATGCAGGCGCCAAGAGGGACATCTTTGGCCGCTGCATTTCATCTTTCTGTTATTTAAGGTTCTTAAATTTCAGGGTTTCACAGCAGAACATTGCCCAGAGCATCACACTCACTCCACCGGCTTGTCGTCTTGCTACAGTGCATCCTGGTGCCATCACTTCCCCAGGTAAACGGTGCAACGTACCCGGCCGTCCATGTGATTTAAAAGAAAACGGGACTCATCGGAAAAGGCAACCTTCTTCCACTGCTCCAAGGTCCAGTTCAGATGCTCGCGTGCCCAATGTAGGTGCTTTCAATGGTGGACAGGGGTCATCATGGGAACTCTGACCGGTCTGCGACTACACAGCCCGATATGCAGCAGGGTGCGATGCACCGTGTGATGTGAAACATTCCTCCCGTAACCATCATTAAAATTTTCTGTGACTTGTGCCACAGTAGACCTTCTGTCGGTTCAGACCAGATGGGATAGCCTTCGCTGCCCTTGCGCATCGATGAGCCTTGGGCATCCAACACTCTGTCACTGGTTTGTGGTTTGTCCCTCATCAGACCACTGTCGGTAGGTACTCACCACTGCTGACCGGGAGCACCACACAAGCCTTGCCGTTTCAGAGATACTCTGACCCAGTCGTCTGGCCATAACAATTTGGCCCTTGTCAAAGTCGCTGAGGTATTTACTCCTGCCCATTTCTCCTGCATTCAACACGTTGACTACGAGAACTGATTGTTCGCTTACCATTTAATCTGCCTAAACCTTGATATGTGGCCTTGTTAGGAGATGATCAACATTATTCGCTTCACCTGTGAGTGTTCATAATGTTTTGACTCATCAGTGTAGTTATGTTCATCACTTATTGCTCACTTATTGACTGCTAATATAGTGCATGAGTCATGTTGATTACTTTTACTGTTTACTGTTCAATTGTGTTTTTTGTTTGTTTGCTTTTTGTCCTTTACAAGCTTGAGAGATCTGCGACTAAACCCTGTCAAGACTTTTTTTTTAATTCACCTTTTGTGTTCCACGGAAGAAAGAAAGTCATACTGGTTTTGAGTCTCATTAGGGTAATTAAATAAAGAAATAATTTTTATGGACTATTCCTTTAAGTATCAATGATCTTTACCAGAGATGGTGTTGAGGAACATTAGGTACTCAAAGTTGGAGATCTCTCGTCTCTGCCAGCGCTGGGTCATGCTGGAGGCCTTGTAGAGCTGTTTAGGGCTGGCCAGAGAGATACGTCTGCCAAAGAAGTTACTTTTTGCTTCCTGGCCATTTTATAATATAGAAAAATGTACAGACAAATACAGTGGTCAAAATAAGCACCAATCAGAGTGCCTGCTTCAATTGTATGCATGCATACTTCAGAATAAAACTTAAATAAATCAACAAATGAATACAGACACACAACAGCCTCATGGATAATGTGGGAACCTGTTAAACGAACACACGCACTGCAAGCAAATATGCAGACACTAAAACAAATGACCCTCCATCCACTTAAAACAAAGCGAAATTAGAAAAATTCATCACTGTCACCCTACGTGATTACAGTCATTAGGCTTTTCTGAAGTTTCTACTGCCCTTTGGCCCTCTAACACAGAGGGAATGCTGGGACAACGCTAGGGAAATGCCACACGAATGTTAGCAGAAGGGCATTAGTGATGTCATGGGGGAGAATGTCTAATGGTCAGTACTGCTGCAATCACATCACACAGTCTTTAATAGCCACACACATAACTCTCTGATCAAGAAAACACCCATACTGTAGCCCAGTTTGGGGTCAATACCCATTATATTATGTTCCTCACAATGTTACTGTAGTTAACACACACACATACAGATACACAATAATTTCGACTCATCCCTCTTCTTTAAAAATGCAAAACATTTGAGGTTACAGTGAGGCACTTACAATATAAGTGAATGGGGTAAAATTTTGGAGGGTTTAAAAGCAGAAATGTAAAACATATAATTTTTTAAAAGCACATATTAATTCTTCTGTCAAAACTTTTGTATTATTTAAGCTGTAAAGTTGTTTAAATCGTAGTTTTATGGTGGTTTTAGAGTTTTATGGTTTAAGGCGTTATGTCGTCATGGCAACGAAGTTGTAAAACTTGATAAAACTTTACACAGAAAAGGTTAGAAAGTGATTTTATCACACTAAAATCATGTTCACACATATTGTTTACATTTTGTGGCTATACTTTTGAAACAGTGAGTATCTTTATGTGTACGGATTGGCCCCTTTCACTTCCATTGTAAGTGCTTCACTGTAACAAAGATTTTTGCTTCTTTTAATGAAAAGGAGGCACAAGTTGAAATAAACTTTTGTGGTCATTAACATTATTCCGCAAATGCTGTATTGAATGATATACTTTTTTTTTTTTTTAAACACACAGCAGCTTCAAAATTATGTTTGAGGTATGAAAGTGTATAATTTATGTTGTAGAACAAAATATCCATGTATCGTCAAGTAATGTTCACCACAAACCTTATTTAACTCATAAGTTAAAAACCCCATTATAAAAAACCCATAGAAAAATCAAGAGGGAACCCACGGTGAATTAGACTTCCAGGTTTGCCTACAAATTGACATCATGGAAGAACAGCTCTATAGAGTTTGACGTTAGCATGTTGCTAAGTTAACGGTGCAATATTTTAATAAGCATAAAAAATGTGGTGGAATAGTCAGTTTCTAATTACTGATATATTTTTTCAGTATTAAATGAAATATGTGTATATTTAATTGACGTTTCTCTTGCTTTGTCCACCATCTTAGATTAAATTCCTTCACTACGCTTATCACAATGCATTCTGGGATTGCCTTATCTGTGAAAGATATATAAGATTTTGCCTTAGACTTTGGCCAAAACAAGGCATTTCCTTTTGGAACAGTTGTCGTGTTGGGAACAAGCCTATGTAGGCAGCTCAATAAGAGTGTATGCGTTTGAATGAAAGTGTGTGTGTGTGTGTGTTTCCTGCACACTCACTCTGCCCTTCAGACTCTGCAGTCACCCCTGTATTTATTTCTCAGTCAGGGAGATCTATAAATGATGTGAATTGTGTTTGTGTGAAGGGAATTAGGCTGTGTAACAGCCTCTCACATACACCCTTCCACACACACACACACACACACACACACACACACACACACACACACAAGGAGAGCTTAACACTTCTAAAAGTGTTAAAATCAAACAACCAAGGCCTTGTGCATGCTGTTTTCAACAAGACTTGTGTTTGCATGTTGTAATGCTACTCATTTTACATTTGAAAGGAATTCAGTACGCATTATAAATAGAGTGAATTTTGAGTATTTATGTAATACCCCTATGACATACTAAATAATGCTATAGAGATTTCTAGTAAGAGTACTACTGTTTACAATGCAATGTATCCATTTCCAAATGTTCTGTTCAGCTTTTAACGATAAACATGCTGGGATGCAATGGGTCATGTCACAACAATTCAGAATACTACAGTTTAAAATAATTAATATTGAATATTGTGTTTATTTGATCATTTTTCAAACAATAGCACACTGTTGACACTAATTAAGGCAATAATCATTTAATGAAACATTTCATAAATGGCAAAGCTGTCTTCTGATTAGTCAAAGCATCCAATGACATAAAGACAAGAGTGATCAGAATAGAGAAAGTAACAGTGTTTACAACTGTAAGTGAATGATGTACATAAAATCGAGGAAATACCTGGTCTGAGGAAGGCCAAAATTGGTGCCGACTCCAACTCTGGGGAGACAATGCACAACCTTCTTTACTGTGGCTGCATCGGGGAAGTTGAACATGACCGCAGCTGTAGGGAGGAGAGAGAATTCAATTCATACACTGTGTGTTAATACATAAAAGTAAACATTTTGTTGAACTCTCATGTTTAAAAGCATCCAACCAGTACAGTCTTATATCAATGAAAATAACTCTGGTCAGTTCTTACTCCTGTTGGCCATAAAGACCTCCAGCACAGTGTTCTGAAGCAGATATCGCCGAGAGAAAACTGCTCTGATCTCTGTGAACAGCCATTTTCCATGCAAACCCTCAGTGTATGCCAAGATCTGTACAGGACAAATAGACAAACATGACTGATCAGAGAGAAATGTACAAATAAATTAATATGTGCGCAAAAAAATGAAAGAACAGCAGGGGAAAGGGATGGCTTTAGTTCATTAATCACCCATAGCTCATACCAAGGGTCACAGAGCAAGATTAATGTGTATTATTGATCAGTCCTCATGAAAAAGAGATTCTTTTAGCACTAAAACGAGCCCTATTCACACACACAAACTAAATGGGAAACAGGGAGGCCACAGTTCACTAAAAGGTAATCAGTACCAAGAGAGCTGGAAATCTATCAATTTTTTTACCTTCAAGTTGGTGTGAGGAAAACATGGTTTTTACTATTAGACATCTGTTGTTCAAAAAATTATTGGATTCAGGTAAGCCATAATCAAGAAACAAAGGCGAGGGGACAAATAATACTTAAACATAATGAGAGAAAAAAAGCAAAATATTTACACTGAAGTATCGAGACCCCTGCATTCTAGACCTTTTGGTTGGACTCCGTCTAGCTGTTTTAGAATCCAATAACGTTCCAATAACTTAAATTCCCCTAAGAAAGCATCTGACCAGGTTCAAGTGAACCCAAAACCAACATAATCATACAGGGCTTCCTTAAGACCTTATAGTTGACTAGTAAAAACAGGGAACTTGTCCATTTTGAAAGTTAGCAGTACTGTTTATTATTATTAGGATGTAAAACAACTTAGAAAACATGACTGCAACTATGGAAAACAACAACTATGGGATATGATATCCATGTATGTCTAACAGTCATTTATTTAGGATGAGTCGTTTAATTGGGAGAAAGGGAACAAGGATGAAAACAAGAGAGAGAGAAGGCTGTCATATAATTTAATGCTCACAGATGTTCAGCTGTGCCACTCTAATCTTTTCTTTAGCCTCTATTTATCTTTCTAGCTTTTGCTCCATATGCTCACTCTGTTTTCTCTTGTTTTTAATTGGCTAATTACAGAGCGGTTGTTAGGACAGGAGAGGTGAAAAAGACCAGCACACCTGATCTGAGAGGCTTTAATTAAGGCGGAAAAACAGCAGAGTTAATCAGACATATCCAGATCTTCCAGTAAGAGGCCAATACCAAGGCTAAGGCTGATACACACTCATTAATGAGAGATAGAATGAGAGAAAGAGAGGGGAGCAGCTGTGATTTGCGCTGTGAGCTATGTCACTGCTCCTGTCTGCTCTGCAGACTCACTTCAAAGTCTCCATAGTTCAATTAAATGTGGATTAAGGCTGTTCCAGTGCCCCAGTAATGCTGCTGTTCACCACCGCTTGCTCCCTGACAAGCGGCATGCGAGACGGCCCACTCTCCTATTTATCTTCCTCATCTTCCCTCTGTTAGGCTGTTGGTGTGGAAACCACATCATTAATGTGATCTCAGAAGTGCTACCTAACCAAGGTACCATGGAGAAATTTTTGTAAGGATGAGTTTATTTATATCCGAGAGATCATGGACAGGGTTGGAAAGATGTAATCACCTTTAGCCCAAGTGCAATCGAGGAACTTTACCTAAAGGATCAGTCTGTATGCATTTTATATTAGCAGCTGCCATTGAACAGTAATATAATTAACCCCATCTAAGCAGTGTTAATGCTGTAAAGCTCCATCACCCACCCACACACAACACAGCCTGACAATACCACAGACTCTACTATCAGATCATTACCTGCCACTCTAAATGCAAGGAGTGAACGGAGTATAAATAAATATATACTGTTATGCATGTGCTGTATTTATATGCCATTTTTTTTATTATTATTTTTAGCACTGGCTATGACACAATCAGATTTGATCTACCTACAAACTGAGGACTGAAAGAAAAAAATGCAACATTTTCTGAAGAAAGTGTGAGTGGTGCTTACACTTGCACGATGCTAGAATGGTGTGGGTGGCACTGTTGGGTTTCATTTGATTACATAATAATTACTTACTGTTATCTAATTACTTTTAAGTCAAAAAGTAGTGTAAAGGTGTGTTCCTACACACCTTCACACAGCGAAATTCAGCAGGCAAAGGAGGCGTGGGCGGACGTTGGGCGCGTGTGAAACCAGCAAAAATATAATTGTCAAGCAGTGTAGCTGTATACGAATCAACACCCACACAGAGGTCACTGCCAAACCAAGCAACTTCCTATTGATCAATGTGGCGAATTCACCTGCCAGAGTTCACCAAACTTGAACTCCATGCAAAATCCGCGAGGGAAAATTCTTCACCACCAGAAGTCCATCGCGCGAAATTCACGATCGAGCAGATTCCCATTGAGATGACTGTATTTCGCCCACTAAATATTGCCATGTAAAGATATGTGTGACCGCGCCTTATTGCATTACATTTTAAATTCTAGTAATATGTAATAAGATTACTAACATTCAGTTACATTAATTACTTTTAAGAACATTACTTGGGTTACACATTTAAGAATACATTTAAAATATAGATTATTTTCATTTCTGTGAAAGCTGTAGGGGGTGCACCTCATAACGAGAACATTTGAAAAAAAAAAATTTGAATTTATTGAATGGCAAAACAAAACATTCTTTTAGAAAGTAACTAAAAGAAATGTGATTAGTAATGTTATTTCATTTCTATGAAGTAATCAGTAAAATAATCTGATTACAATTTTAGAAAGATAATTTGTAGTCGATTACTTTTTTTGAGTAACCTATCCAACTCTGGTGGGTGGTTACAAGGGCATTGCTATGTGGTTGTGTGGGTGGTTGCTTAAAGGCCCAAGTCAAAAGAATCCATACCCAAGTCTGGTTCATACATGTGGCTCAGGTTTTTCCGTTACTGGGATTCACCCATTTTATCATCCACCAGCAAATCGTCCAATTGGTTTTTAATCTTAGAGCACACCTCTAGTGTTTTACCAAGCACCACTAAAACAAGTGAATTGGATTGTTCAAACAAGACACTGTAGAAAAAACATGGTTTATCGCTCAGTCCCTTTCATGAACAACATGAAAAGGGTGTCTGGACTTGAACTTAAACATCAGACCATCAAATCTTGCTGACTAAACAGATGACCTTTAACATTTGGTTCATTCCATCTCTACAGCAGAACTACTTCAATAGTTTCCACTTTATCAGTCTCCTGTCCGCTTAAACTCAAAGGAATTTGTCTTGGCTTGACATGCCATAAATGGATATGACAGTCCATTGTGTGTGTATAATAACTTACTCTGTACCTTGCTATACTAGCCTTGTAAATAACTCCCTGGTTTTTTAGATTGTTACTTGAAAATACCTGAAAGTGGTGCGTTAAACTTGTGTCAGAGAAAGCAGTCTAGATAGTTGTGGTGCACTGAGGGATTATTGCTGGTTTTAATTAAAAGAGGTGCTCAGTAAGGGATAATGTACAAAGCGAAGTAGTCTTTTATCTTCCTGAAAGGGTTATTTTGTGATAATGACAAGCTGACTTTACATGGCATTTTACAGTTACAAATAAAAAAAATAATAATTAAAACTTTTGGTGTGCACCAAAGTTTGAATGACGTCAAAGTTCGGTTCATTTTGGATGATGTGAACGCTGTTTTCCGAACCATACCCGAGTCAGTTTAAAAAAGGTGTTCTGGGGTACGGTTCATAAGAACTCCAGTATTGTTCACTGCTGATATGAATGCAATCATACCAAATCACAGAAGTGATCTGCATGTGATAATGTAAAATCTGCATCTTTGCAGGCTAGTGATCCCAATTATTGTGGTGTAATGCATTTCTTATACCTGCTTGTCTCCAAATAAATCTTCTTCAGAGAGCAGCTCACATTCTTCATATCTCTTGCAACTCATCCGATTGCTCGCGGCAGACAAACAATACAATTATTGACATAATTGCACATTCAATGCATCCTTTGCAGACAAACATAAGTGTCGGTTTGTGCATGGCAAGTGTTCGTGGTAAATCCAAAGAGACAAACTTTAATACTTCACTTAATACAGTGATGTCTTCTCGAGTTTTTCATAGGTACAGTGGTAAACAGCTGCCACTTCTACTCATGTTGATGATATAATCGGGCAGTGGTTCGGACCAAATAATATAATGTGAACAGAGACCAGCAGGGGCAGCGGTAGGGTGAGGAAACAAACTGGGTTCGGTCAAAGCAATCGAACCAAGTGTTAAAGCACCCTAAGAGACTATTTTGCCAGAGACAATGGTCAAATATACAGTTTAACAGTCATTATACAGAAATATTTGACCACAGAATGCCGCAGTTGACCAATTAGAATCAAGCATTCCAGAGAGACGTGCAATAAGTGAAGATATAAATGGACAATTGAAGAAACAAACTTAGTTCTTATTGAGTAATGTGAATAAATAAAAGTTATCAAAACCAATTTACAAAAGGGACTACATTTAAAATTGTATACAATCACAATGCCAATTAAAATCCTCATTCCATTTTGTCTGTACTTGTGCTGAAGGAAATTTTCATCCAGCAATGTGAAAATACCTACAAACAAAAAGAAGATTAATTTCAAGGCCATGGCGGTGATGCCAAACTGACAACAAAAGGCTGAAGCAGAAATGGGAATGTGTGTCATTTCAAACCACTCAACCTGTTAGGACCAAGGCAGCAAGTCATTTCTGAGTGCTGTCATTTGTCTCTGTCAGCCACTGAAAAGAGTCTGAGATGAAGAGGGACACAACTCTCTAACACACACACTCACTCACACACATTCTGTCCTCTGCCAAAGGACCCTGTGTGCGCGAACGACATCCTCCAAGCGACACACACCAGGGACCACTACTCGAGAGCATGTGCTCTGTCTCTGACAGAACTGAATGAAATCTAATTGAAAATACCCCCACACCCCATGCCAAAAAAGAAGAGAGGGGGTTAAAGGGAGAGAAAAAGCAAGAGATAGCAAGTGTGAGACAGAGAGCGAGCAAACTATCCAGTGCTTTCTCAGAAAGATAAATGAGTCTCTGAATAGCAGTCTCTGTTAGGCAAAGTGCACACTCATGTTTGAGGGGTGATAAGAGCTCTCGCAGCCAGGAAAAGGAAACAGTTCTCCTGCCGCTGATAGAATCCCCATCTTTGCTTAAAAAACGTGTAATAAACAAGCATTATAGCGCTCAAATTGAAGCTTAGCAACCAATGGCATGAAACGAGAGAGAAAGAGAGAGAGAGAGAGAGAGAGAGAGAGAGAGAGAGAAAGAGAGAGAGAGATATAGACTACAAAAGCTTGGTTTTTAATGTGCCTATGCGTCTGTTGAGCAAAATGAGGTGATTGAAGTTCAATTTGTATGCTGTTATTAAATGTTTCCACCTGGTTGAGTGTGTTAAAGATTGCGGATGGGATATTTATTATTACCTTTTGGTCAAATGAAGTGGCCTGGGTGATAGGGTGATGAAATTAATGAGGAGGAGGAAGTGGGTGATCCATCAACATCAACATCCAGAGTCGAGCACAGAGAGATGCCATTTGGGAAAATTTGATAGAATTCATGGGAATAAAAGGGGGGAATATTGGAGAGGGACTGCTGTTTCTATCGCATCTGGCCATGTAAATAACAAGCCAACACACACACACAGCATCAAACTCACATTATTCACAGCTTATAATACAAACATATTATGAGAGAAAACATGCTTATGTGATGATGTTTTGTGTCTGTGCACTTGACTGTTTGTGTTTTTCTAACATGAGAAGACATTTGACAATGACTAAGGCTACTTCTTTCAGATGTAGTTACAGTCTAATCTATGGTAAAACCACCTTAATGTACATGTAGAGGAGACAGCAATTCTAACACTCTAAACTTAATCATATCTAGTATATGCTCAGTAGAGTTCTCTCAAAGAAGTGCAATCATTTCACTTGAGAAATTTGTTTTTTCTTTGTTAGTGACTTTTGAGATGTCCAGTATTTATGTATTTTTTTATTCTGCTCTTTAAAGCAGGGGTTCTCAAGGGGGGTGGTACCGCCCCCCTAAGGGGCGTTCAAAAGATGCCAGGGGGCAACTTAGTAGAGAGGGGGGCGTTAGGTTAAAAAAGGGGGGCGTTTACCAGTCATAAAAATCAAATCTATCGTCAAGTTCCTCTTTGCTTTAAAACGTATATCTAGACTTGGAGTATATCAGTTGGTTCTCAAATATACAGGTTGGTACGCATTTGTACCACGGTTCATCTGATTTTGAAGTGTAGCGACGCATCTGAAGTATCTGGTTTAGCAGCGTCAAATACACAGGTGGAGGCACAACCTCGGATAATGCACCTATATGGCTCAGATGAATATGGCTCAATGGACAGAGCAGCACGAGCGTAAAGCTCTTAAAGCTCGAGCTCTTAAACACACAGTTTTGCGAGAATCAGCGAGAAGCAAGGCGCGAGAAGCGGAAACCATTTGAATTCAGCACAGAATTCTACATCACCACCCTTGAATTTACTATAGTAACACTAACTGTACTTTAAGCAGAAATAGATTGATAATAAATATTATCATATCACTACTTCATCTCTATTGAATTTGTCATAGGCTACATTAGGGGAGTGAGGGAATATAATTAATTTATGTTACAACTTATATTTATATTTTGTATTTATTGTTTTAACATGTGTTTAGAGTAGGTCTACTGTTTATAATTACAAAAATGCAATAGTTTGTTTTATAGAAATCATGGTTACATCAACCATGGTACTGAAGAAGATTCATGCTTCCATGTGTTTACTATGGTCTTGTTACAAATACCAGTGTTAAAACTATAAAAATAAATAATTAATGAATAAAGGTAAATGTAAAATATATTAACAATATCACTTTTATTATTAGTTTCTGTCTTTGGATTTTCATTTTATAGGCCCCAGATATAGCCCTCCATCTGCTTGAATTCAAGAAGCGCATGGTTGAAATTATTAACTAAACTTTAAAATTTGAAGTTGCATTGAGCAAATAACACAAATATTGAGATTTATGTTTTATAATTATTTATTTTTTTGGGTACAACAAAGTCTCCACTTTCAATAATTTACTATTTTAGTAAGAAGGATTTAACCTAGGGATGCTCCGATCGATCGGCCACTGATTAGTATCGGCCAATTTTCACGTCCTATGACTCGATAGGTGATCTGTAATTTGCCCGATCGCATAAATCGATCGCTCATGTCGCAAAAAACAGCAGCTCCTTTAAGACATCAGCAGCACTGTCATGGCATCACGGAGTGTGGGGAATACTGGTGTAGTATTGTAAGACAACAAATTTTATTCAGCAGTTAAGAACGATGCAGTAGGAGAGGTATGGTGAATATGAAAATTTTGTGTACTGTACTGTTAATGTTGCGTTTCACATGCGACAAGGCAAAGGGAAAACAGCACGAGCTGTGAAATGGTCATTATTATCGTTCATGGTGGCAGTTTCTCAGTCTCAGCCGAGCATAGGCATCTCAGTAATAACGCGAGTTACAAGATGTGGTGTAATTCAAACATCTATATTAAATATCTCCTGATTAAATGGCATTAACAATAGTAGCACTTGTAGAGTCCAGAAACATGCGCTCTTTCTCAGCTTTCCTTTCATCTCTTGCCCTCAAGAGAGAGCACATGTTCCCCTCATTAAAGTTCAAGCAGCAACAAGTGAAAAATGAAATATTAATACAATCATCCAACTAAATGAAAAGGCAGTGAAGGAATTTATAAATATAATTCTTTATACAACGTTAAGATACCATAATTTAATGTATTAAATATAATGCAAAAATGAAATAGAAAATAGAAAAATAAAATTAATAATTATATGAAACAATGACAATGAATCAATAACCAAAAATGTTTCATTACGTTTAATTGCACCAATGGGTTATCAGATTGTCACTAAGCTTCATTTATTTTATAGGGCTATCTATCTATCTTAATATAGAGAATATTTTGTTAGCCTATAACTGTTTTAAAGTCTTATTAAAAAAGCTTTTTTTAATAAGCCTTTTAAACTTTTTTAACTTTTTTTGTCAGCAAAAACTAGACAAAGTGATATTACTGGGAAGAGGAAAATTCAATTAACAGTGACAGTGTTCCAGTTATGACAGAGATCCTGATAAAAAGTTAAATGATCGGTATCAGGATCGGTATTAGAGCAAAAGTGGGATCTGCATTATTATTATTTGAAATGGGTTAAAGCATCCCCAATTTAACCCATTTCAAATAATAATAATGCAGGTCCCACTTTTGCTCTAAACACATACAATTCCTCAAAGCTAAAATAAGTAGTACCATACAAAGGAGAAAACTATTCTAACAATGATATTTTTACAGTATTAAAGCAATGATATTATTCATTTGAGAATATTGATTCCCCCCAACTGCTGTTAACTAAATTAAGTTTTATGATCTAATCTTTCACTATGATTTTAATTGCACTATTAGATTTGGCACATTTAAATATTTCTTATACTAAAAGATGGCAGGTATATTTGTAGCAGTCTTTGAGTTATGAAAGAAAATGTAAAGAAAAATCCCTTTATATACTTTCTGGCTCCCAGCGATAAAGCATACACAACATACCCATACCCCTCACCCACATCCACCATCATGTCATCTCCCATCAGTAAATGATTTAATCACTCTAACGAGTGGGTGGAGCCAATTCACCCTTTTAACAGTTTTGTTACTGTTTCACAGTAGACATTGCCTCCCTAGTTCTCTGGAGCCAATTAAACTGGATTTGTTCAGTCTGATCAATAACAGTGTAAAAAACAAACAAACAAATAAATAAATAAATCACACCCGTTTATATGCTCACTCTGGTTTCCAGGCTGATTTCCAGAAAGCAAAAGGCTACTTTAATAGCGCTTAATAGAATGAGGGTATATGGAGGTTAATGCCATGTGAGAGTACAAGAGTGTGCCCTTATGGTATGAGCTGAGAATCATGGGACTGTACAAGCACATGATATGTCATTCAAAGCATAAAACAAATCTGAAAACATCAGTGATCAAACAGCTGTCAAAATTTCCCTGCTAAAAGCTGATGCTACTTGCAGCTAATGAAGTTTCTACAATAAACAAGTAAATATATCAGATGGCAAGTTTGTCTGTTAGTCAGCAGTTTACATTTGGTAAATAAAAAAAATAAAAAATAAAAAGTTGGGCAAAACCAGAATGTGAAATATTCCACACAAAAAGAATAAAATTAATGTTGTTATCCTCTTACACATAAATCCTCCAGTCAATTCATTGATGGAAAGCAGTAGCAAACTGATATTATCAGCAGATTAAAATGTCCTTGATGTGTATCAACGGTAAATCAGCTCAAACAAACTATACACCAGTTAAACAAACATCAACAGTCAAAGCACAGAGCGTTCACCAAATATGTACATATTTATATATGTGATAGCCAATGTGTTCAGTTCTTTAAGCACTCAGGCTGAACGTAGTCCAATGGGGATTAGAACTTCCTTTGTTCCTCACCACTTTGTTTGCCAACAGGTTAGCCTTTTAACTCACTGAGAGAGAGAAAGAAAGGGACTGAGAGAGAGAGAGGAAATCTTGTGTGGATTTAGAAAAATGTCAAGCGCTATGGGGTTAATTGGAGGAGAATTGAATCCTATAGTGCTCTTACTCATTAAACATTTGGCCTTTATGTAGAGGCTTGTGTAGGGACTCCAGTAGGTGAGAGTTAACACTAATGGTTTAAATGGACAAATGGACTTCTGCTCATAAAGACAGTAGGGCTGTTTCAGAGTTTTAAAGGCAAAATCTTTCCAAACATGGCTATGCAAGTGAGCATCAAATGAAAATGTGGGTGATTTTGAAGTAGATTCAAGATAATATTTGTTCCAGCTACAATATAAAGTAGAGTCCAGTGTTACACGATGATGATTTTGTCTGCCTTAAAACAAGACCATCAGATAACAAAGATGGTTAAGTCTTACCATCAAAAGATAGAATATAGATGGAAGAGGAGAAATATTTTGAGGAAATAATGAAAACAATATGATGAAACATCAAGAGGAGAGAGACTCAATTCGCCTTCTCTGACTGACATCCATTCAAAGACTTTCTCCACCCTCAGAGATTTAAAGCGCTTTAACCCCAGGGCAATGGAGGGCAGCCCGGCTCACTGAGGAGCAGTGCGGAAGAAAGGCAGGATAAAGGTGACATAAGTGAAAAGAAGAAGAGCGTGAAATTTGGCAGACATTCACAAATCTACTGTTTTTCTCCAAGGGCCTTTCCGATGCTGAAGACCAGGGCAACACGTGAGAGAGAATGGCTGTTGATGATGGAGCACCATTAACAGACTCCTATTAGTTGTGGTACTCACATCCACAAGAAATGCATGCACTGTTGGTGAATTTGTGAGAAGCCTTGCGATTGAGGGGCTTATGCCAATTTTGCATGTGTGAATACTCGCTTGGAAAATGCTCAGCCACCATACTAAACACATCTGAGGAGCATGGAGAAAATCATGTCGACAGCCATCCCTATGGTTCAGTCCTTCTCCAGACTCCAAACCATTCATACAGCAGAAAAACGGTCCGGCCAGTTTTAGATCCTGCCCCATCGCCTACCACTTTCACTCCAGTCTGCTGTCACAGCATTCCTTACTGTGTCTAATGCAGGATGGCAGAGAAGTGAAGTCCCCCTAATCCTTCTATTGTCCTAGACCTAATTGGATTTGGAGGAGGAAGGTGGGGTAGAGGGTAAAAAATGTGATCCCCTTTTAGGGTGCCTAAAGGGGGGACTTTAGCTTTTTATGGCCTGAAAAGGAGGAATCCCCCAGGGATTTAAGGGATTGAAAGGTGGCAGAAGCTGGATTATGTTTTTTATGACTGTGTCTTTAAGCAGGTAAACAGTGAAGCCCATTACAGGGGAAAAAAGCAAGCAGGGGTTAATGTTGGGGTAGGCGATTCCTGTGGATAAATTGCTCATTTCTGATTTTTGCTGTGAAACCACTCTGGAAAGGACACCTGATGCTTTTGAGGAAACACTAAATTAACTTCCAAGTGTTTAAGCAGAGTAACATATCTATAGTACCTAAACATGGAGGCTACACATGACATAGGCTTTCACTGCAGTGTTAGTGTACACCCTTAAAGCAACCTTAAGCAAACCCCACCTCCCTCCACTGTTGATCGATCAAACAGATAGTTCCGCCCCAACTCACGCCACTGGTCAAATCAATGTTGATCTGTTGGGTAGGGGTGCATTTTCCAAAAGCATTGTTAGCCAACTACGGTCGCAAGTTCCATCGTAACCAACATAGTTCAACAATTTGGTGTTTCCCAAAACCATAGTTCCTGTGAACATTTGCAAACAAACAGCATCTCAAAGTTGTATGGTTGGAACTACAGCTCTCCACCTGTGGTTATAAGCATAGTTCTTGTTAGTTTGCTGTGGACATAATTTGACTTCCCAGAGGCATCCATATATATCTTTAACTCTGTCAAGACTTTGACCAGGTTTACATGAACTTAAGAAAACAGCTTATTCAGGGATTTTGCAGAAAGCAGCTTTCTGAAACAACATGTAAACGCAAATGCAGCCTTCCTTACGCCGTTTAAGGGATTAAAGGCTGTTAAGAGAAAGTGCATTAACACACAGTTTTTGTCGGAGAAGATGGCTTATGTGTCCATGTTAATGCAGTGGTATTCTTATAGATTTCTGAAGAGTGCACACGTGCTCAAGTGTATCGGAGGAACCCCAAAGTCTGATGTAGAGGGAAACCCCACTATTGCAGCACAATGCACACCGCTTTCGTGTCTTCAGCTGCTTTCTCACATTAAATGGCTTTCTGGTGTACATGCAAATTAGTTATTATAATTTGATATACATTTGATCTCTGCAGAAGCTATTAATCTGACCCCTGTGTAACGTCTTTAACGACAGCTCTATATTGTTGAACCAACATGGTTGTGCAACATAGTTACTACAGTTTGGGGAAACATTTGTGAGTACATAGATAATTTCTCAAACATTGCATCATTCTAACGTAATTAAGCAGTGAGTTACATCATTGTACGAGAAATGTACCCCTGGACGGCTCGCTCAAACAGAGGAATTTTTATAGCGCCACAGAGACAGTGTTTACAGTTTTCCAGAAAATGTACAGTTGTTTGCATATTAACCTGGGAGAGTAAAAAGAAGTTAGACACTTTAGCTTGCTGTGAATTTCCTCATAACACAAGATAATAGAAGTTGGTTGCTTCTACTGTCTACTTAGCAAACAATCACTCATGGAGACTGGTCTACAAAGGCAGTTACCAAGCTGCCTACAACTAAATTATTTGACCTTTGTCTTTATCATCAAAGTTCCATGTTATTGGTGTGGAGGACAGTAGTTCAGACACATTTACACTGCTTGTAAAGTGGATCACATGATGCTTGATCGAACGGTCAATTAAAAGATTTTGTCATGGACGACTGCCCTTATTGGGTCCCCATGGAGACATTATTTCAACCAGACTTGATGCATCATTAACCAAGACTGAGGAAGCTGAGAGAGTAGAATCTAAGAGTTCAGGATCTTCAAAACTATGAAGAACAAACTGAAATCGACGGTCATTAAACAGTGATCTATTGTAAACATATACAACTGCAGCATATTTAGGAAGATTATCAAACAAGAAAATGAAAATGTCTGAAAAAATTCAATCATGATAATGATAAAATTCAGCAGCAGGAAAGGACAAAGGTGTGTGTCTAATCTCAGACAAACACATTCACTCTGGAATCCATAAAGAGTCTCATCCATCTGGCTAGCAGCATATGACGTGACGTTTGTCAGTGACTGCTCTGCTGAATAAATGATGGAGAGCAGATCAATCGGGACTGGGAGGCCCTAAACCTTCACCCTGTCTACAGAGGAAGATGGAGCAGCTAGGCTCAGGTGCAGGAAACCCAACTTCTGTCTGGAGAAGAGGGGCTGCTATTATATGATATGAACCCAGTCTACTGGTACTACTGGTGCTGGGTATTCTCATTTATTTGACCATGGCTTTGTGTTTTTCACGTCTACTTTGGCACTTGACTTGTATACTTTAGTTATCATTTCTGCCAAAATTTTGTTATGTCTTGATCTGCCAATTTGCTTATGAATGTATCCGCTACCAATGTAAACTTTATGTCAAAATGTAATTTAAATAACAACTTTGTGTGATTGTTTGATTACACTCTGGTTCTCAGATGTATGTATTATAGGTATATCCAGTTCAAAACAAAACAAAAAACAAACCAAACCACAAAACAAAATGTATAAATGTACATATACATTTACATTTGTCAACTGATGTATGATTAAAAATGTAGGGCTGCAAGATTATGACGAAAAATCTAAATTGTTGATTATTTCCCTTGATATTGCTATCGTAATTATTAATTTAGACTAAAAATAGTAATTTTTTACTATAAATTCTACTCCCTGCCCATTAAATTTAAAGTAATTTTTTACTATAAATTCTCGTCCCTGCCCAGTAGGTGCCGATATGCACAAAGAATGTAAATCGCCAAAAGAAGAAGAATGTGGAAGTGAAAGTGGAGATTTATAGTAAAAAAAAAAGACTTAAATATTGATCTGTTTCTCACCCACCCTTTAACTACAAGAGTGGAATCCCCTCTACAGAACAAAGTATCTTCTGGCTCAGTCATTACAATGTAAAACTAAACTCTGATCCTGACCTTCACCAGTAGCTCTATACCACAATAGATCTCTCTGAAACATCTCTTTAGAATGATGTCTGTCCCAGACCATAAAAGTGCCATCAAGGAAAGAAGGCCACAATAGAAACAGACAATAAATTCATGAGGGCAGCTCTCATTGACTTTGAGGTGCTACTGTCACAAATTTGTTCTTCCTGCTTTCAGCATTCAATTATCATCGCTGTATCAGTAGACAGGATCAGTGACCTGACTCATACCAGATGACATCATTGCAGGTTTTTATTGGTACCACTGATGTGCTCTGAGTGGGACAGAAAAGAGCAGTGTCTGCTTAGCTCAACATCACATTTCTTCTAGTGATGTAACTGCACTTAGGCTAAGAAGATCTTAGAATCGCTAAGCTAAAACATTACAATAGCATAAGTAGAGAGCTCTGAGATAGTATAATCTGACTTATCTCTCTAATGGGTTGAGATGGAAAGTTCAGCATAAACTCAACTGTGAGTATTTTTCACACACGATGACAAAAACACGTGTGAAAAACACGGAAGTAGAAACTGCAATTAGAAGAGAGAGATTTCATAATGATCCCGTCTCAAATAACAGGGAACATTTAAATGTTTTCCAGAGACTATGATTGCAGTTAGCTCAGCTGAGGTAGACACAAGAAAATGGAACATATATAAAAAGGGAGAAGGTACTTTGAGAGCAGAAAGGAGAGACAAATGTTCCCTCCCCAACCCCAATCTTTCAGGCAATTTACTGTACGGCTAATCAATTCATTGACTCGTCCTGGACGCAGTGTGTAAATGCTGAATACTGTATGAGCAACAGTCATGGCTGCTCTCCTCCAGCCCACTGATATTGACAGTGCTGCTATGGTTGGTCGTTAGCCTCTGCACAAACTACTTAAGCCTAACAGAAAAATCAATAGAATCTTCAGACAACCTGACACTGATCAGTAGCAGTTGAATGTCACCCAGTCGTCCATGAGTATCTGTGTGTGTGCAACAGAATGAGGAGGGTGTGTGTGGAGCGATGAGCCACTTCAAGATGTTTGCAAGACAGGCATAACAATACTTTTCCTTCCCTTTCCTCCTCCCATCCAATTAGGTGTGAATAGAGCTTGTCCTTCAGAAAACTCTTGACCGACTGAGGTGAAAAGCAGTGGACAGCACTAGAAGGATGTTTAATATAACCTAAACGCCTGGACATAACATATAAACATAGTACCCTTGTATGCCATATTGAAAATGAAAGGACTAAGGACTATACTAACATAAATTATGGAAAGTTGATTAAAAAAATCAGGGAACTGGGGGCATTTCAATGTGAAATATATATGCATATACATTATATCACATGCGTAGGTTTGGTTTGAAAGATGGTAGGGACATATTGCAAGGAGGATGACATTCAAAATGTTTGTATTGACAAAAAGTTCGAAAGTCAGTCTGGTAATAGGCAAAATAACAGTATTTCCTCATATAAATACTGCCCCACCATATTAAACATTTGCCTGTTTTTTCTTTTTTCTTTTTATTCTTCTGAAAAATAAAAAACAAAGTTTAGAACTGAAAGTTAGAGATGCATGAAACAGATATGGAGGGAAAATGCAAAATGCGATAAACAACCATGTGATGCAATAAACTCAAATTTAATCATTTTAAAGTAGATCTACATTGAAAAAACAATGATATCCAAGGGACATAAAGTGACATTCTGTAAAATGTATTAACCAGCATTAAATAAATGAAAATCTAAATGAAGGTTAAACTAAATTAACTAGTGAAGTGGGAAATTACAAGATCTCAAGATAAACTAATAATGGAGAAAATTACAACACATTTTCCTCACTTTTTGCTTTCCGACTCCTGCATAATCTTTTCTCATATTGCTTATTTATATGTAGTTGCATGTAGTAATCTGAAAAAGTAGGCTTTATGTTTACAGCTACTGACTTCCATCAATGCAGAACATATTTTATCAAGGCTTAATTTTATTGTATTTTATTGACAAAACATGCTTTTCATCTATCCTGATGTTCTTCTCAATTGTGCAAAATAAAACATGTATTAACTAAATGTGTGCTATACATTGTGTGCAAAAAACAAACAAAATATTAGTTTAAAATGCAAACAATCTTGAGCTGATGTAGCGACTCTTTTTTTTTTTTGTTTCTTTTTTTACTGCTTGCTTGACTCTCTCACACACACCTATGTCATCATATGAACAGACCAGAAGTGTGCCTAGTAGTGTCTGCTATCTGCATCTTTATAAACTTTACGGATGAATGCATTAAAATGATAGAGCAAGTTCATTTGCGATATTTCATGAAATTCGATATATCGTGCAGCCCGACTTACCACCACTAATATTCTTAATTTGGGATGGCAATCAGTTATCTGTGAAGTTATACTAGCATTTTAAAATCCTGCACCTCTAATCCATACCCTTACCTGACAGTCTTTCATATTCAAAGGCGTTTTCCTCAAGAAGTTACTTACAGGCCAAAGAAGAATCCTCCATTAATTGAGCCATATGAAAAAGCAGGAAGTATATTTATTTATTTATTTATTTTACTTAAACTGGAAACATTTGTACACAGAGTGTGCTTGCTTGAATCTATTAATTTCAAGGGTTGAATCCAAGATACAAATGGGAATCTGCTCATGTAATTTCCACAAAATGACCACTGAGAAAAGTTACAGATGCCACATGACAACGCCTTATATGCACAGCTTCCAAAGAGGTAGTACAATAATTTACACATGAATAATTACACTGAGAAAATTTTATAGTTGTTAAATGAAAATAAAACAGGCATAAAGTATTTTCTATGTGGTAAAATTGCCCAAATATTGGTCGGGACATTTTTGATTTTCTGAAAGTTCCTACCTAATCCCTACCTAAATCAACGCCTTTGACGATTTGGTCAGAAGGGTTTCCTATGGGTGTCATAGGTACACAGCAAAGCACAGAGAACTCTAAAACAGATCATATGCAGTCAGTGAACGTGGGGGACACAGAAAGACACCCATCTGCTCCATGACCTCACTGGCAGACGCGAAAAGGCCTGCCAAGCAATTAGTACCACCGGTTGACTTGTTTGGGGCCGTCTCCTAGGGGCAAATGCAGCTGGTGACTGGTGTGAGTGTGTGAGTGTGTGTGTGTGTGTGTGTGTGTGTGTGTGTGTGTGTGTGTGTGTGTGTGTGTGTGTGTGTGTGTGTGTGTGTGTGTGTGTGTGTGTGTGTGTGTGTGAGAAAAGTGGGTAAGACTGTGTGCCTTTTTTGCCTGCTCCATCTCACATTTCCATTGTGGGGCAGAGTAAGAATACAGGCTAAAAGCATCTGTAACTGACATTATCCCCCTCTTATTACTTACATGAAAGAGCAAAACATGCTAACTTCTGCAGACACTGAAGAAAAACCGGTGCACTTTTTCTTTTTTCCTAAACGAGCCTGGAGGACATAGTAGCAGGTTGCCTTTACTGTATATTCCTCAAATATGTCTTTACTCTTTAAGCCAAAGTGATGGTATATGTCTAAGGATATGCTTGAGATGTGACACAGAACTTTCAAAAGCAATAACAAGCTAACAGAGATCAGCACTTTATAGGTAAAAGCCAGCTTTCTATAAAATTAGTCTTGCAGCCATGTTTTGAAACGTCATAGAATTTATTAAGAAAATGTCTATAAGATTGAAAATGAATAAAAACAATTGATGCTAACAACCACAAAAAGGTTATATCTGTGTTCCATAATATACTTCTGATTTTGTGAATATACTTCTGAACTGTGCTTTAAACTTCCATTCAACAAAATCAACTAACACTGTTAATACTAGTTATCTCAAATTGTACAAACAATATATATATATATATATATATATATATATATATATATATATATATATATATATATATAATATTTTATTTAATTTTTTACTGAATTTAAGCTTAATTTTTTACTTTTCTAAATATTTCTAATTAAGTAACCCTTAAAGGTGTCATTAATAAAAACATTTAAGTGGCCCTATTTAAACAGTACTTGAAATGTCCGATTTTGAAATCATAACTCAAATATATACGTTCTTTAAACTTTGGCTTTGGGTACTCCTAACTTAAAATGATCAAGTACAAACCTGCGGCTGTGTGGATTACCCAAAAGCCCTCGCACATGAGTAAATAATGTATGTTTGGTCAAATCAAGGGAACTTATGTAGAAAAATAATAATTGTAATTTAAGAATTTATTTAGTTTTCATTCTTATGACTATGGTAGTTGTTTTATTATAGCCGGTTGAGAGTTGTGATTTGTGTAAAGTTACCATTAGGCTGATTAGTGTTACCTCTGGTGAATTTGGAGCCTGTAAAATTTAAGCCATTCTTCTTTACTCAATTGTACTTTACAAAAGTGCAGATTTATGTGCACCAAGAGATACTGAGGAGAATCCAATGTGCCATATGGCCAACCGAGATTCCAGTCATATTTACCTTATACTGTATAAGACCTGCTATAACAAAATTTAAATAGTTAAATACAAACAATGATACTTTAATCACAGACGAGTTAAGTTTACTTGTAACTAGTTCATGTTACTTAAAAAATGAAGTTCCGTTTACTTGAGCCAAATAAGTATGTTTACTTAAAAAAAAAGCATGCAAACCGATTGCCTTAAAAAATCTAAGTAAGGTCAACTAATTAGATTTTACAGTGTGTATATTATATGCATATGAAGTTTATGTTAGGATTGGAAGTTCTTTAGGGGGAACCACCCTAAATTTTATATATGGAGCATTTACTGCTGAGGAGTAAATGCGAGGAGTCTGGGAATCAAGAAAGCGTTCCCTTGTATATAAGAGAGTCAGGTATTTCCAACAAAGAGTAACTAACAGTAAAATTGACAGACAGCATGATGGTACTGTAAGGAGATGAACTAGTCAGCTGTTTATGGGCAGTATCTGCCAGCTTAACATTTTCATCTGATTATGTTTAAATATGCCCTAGAAATGTGTACTTTGTAGGGAACCCAAAAGAGCTTGTCTTGTTTTTGAAGGTGCCAGTGAAGTTACTCTGAAGTGTCTCTGTTCTTTGATCAGCCAACACTATCTGCCTCTTTTTTAACTAGGTCAGATGACCTGGAAATTATGTTAGAGAGAGAGAGAGATAAAGGGATGGAGGGAGGGAGGGAGGGAGGGAGAGAGAGAAAGAGAGAGAAAGAGAGAGAGAGAGTTACCAGACACAGTCCAGTGTTGTAGAGGATCAGAGTGGAGTCATCAGATCAAAGAAGAGCAGCTTCACACTACCGTGCCTCTCTTATCTTCTCATTTAGTCTGCTCAATAAGAAGAAAGCTCTTTTGGTCTCCAGATAATACGGGATGTTTTTTTGTTTTTTTTAAAAGAGAGATAACTGGAAAGAAAAGAACCCAAAAGCATTTCTTCTTGTGGTGGAGCTTATGTAAAAAACTTCTATTGAGTTCTGCTAAGTGGATCATTTGGTTTAAATGAACACTTCTTGGTACTCAAATGTCAGAAGAAACATGGATAATCTAGAACAAGCTGAACTTTCAATGATTCAAAATGTGCCTTACATTTATCATTTCAATTTTAATCTCATAAAAAAATAGCTATGTAAATAATATGCTAAGTCTAAACACTTCAAATTATTTAAGAGTATTTATTTCAATATGTGCTTAGCTATTTAAAAATTAATAATTATTTTAATTAATGAATAGTAATTAAATATATTACAAATATACCTTATTGCTTAGTATGGAAATATATAGCATTATTAATAGATAGTAACTGAGTGGATTGACATCAAACACAGTCTGATATGTGTATACAGAACAAGAGCTATAATATGCAGTATTGATGCTTTTAGGTACTTCTAAACCTTAGGTTAACTTAAGTTTCACATCTTTGAAAATTAAGTTTGCCATGCCATGTTGAAGACGTTATAAATACTTGTAAATAGAAACCAGTGTAAAATCTACAGATGTGGTTGTATGTAGTTAATAAAGTTGTTTTAGGATGGACATTATGTAGCATATATGGTTCTGGCATTTGAAATCAGTCCACATATTTACTGGTTTACTGGGCCCTTTGTATTATTAAGTGAACACATTTATCTTTAGGTTCTGCATGTTTGCAATTAATAATTTTCTTTTTTAGCTAAAAAAAAATAAAAGAAAATAAAAAGAAAAGAAATAAGAAAGAAAAGAAAATATCTCACTCAAATTATTGCAATGGGGAAAAAAAGTTGAAAGTTATCTTGTATGATTTAATCTTTCATTGTTATTTTTTTCCATACCATTTGTAATAAGGAACAAAACTTCAAAATAAATGTTGAATCTAAGTGAATAACTAAGTGTATTAAGGTTTTTCCTGTAATAAGAAGTTCAGTGAGTAGTCCAGGAGTGCTATTATGTTTAATACTGTGACTCATATACTGGACAGTGTTCAGACTTCTGAACTTGACCAACAAAAAAGCTTTGTTCTGCATTGATGGAAGTATACCAGGAAAAATGCATCCATGTCTGTACACAAGTATGGAGATTTCAGTTAGCAATAAAATATTTGCATTTTTACATGTCTGATCTGCAAGTAGCTCAAAATCTTTCACTTCTTTTACTCTTTTTTAAATCCAAATTATTATTATTATTTACCTATTTAATATTTTAAATACAATGTAATCAAATAAATATTAAGTTCTGAAACTTGAGAACAAGTTTTCTTGTAACAGTCTCAGTCATAGTTTAAAAAGCCATAATATTAAACCGTCACCAGTAAGACATATAGCTTTCTACTAGTTACCTAAAACTCAAGTGGTATCACCATATTTAGAACAATAGAGTGAATGGCAAGGTGAGCAACAGCATGAATGTGGGCATTTTTATAGCAAATAATTGTTGCATTATTTTTCAGCATTAACGCCTGGTTTAATAAATGAAATTTAAATACTTTCGAGTCATACCACTTGTAATATTTATGATCTCACAGGTGTTTGATTTAGTGATGACGTTCTACATGGTTAAGGAGCAAAAATAATGTTTGTGTAATTTAATAAAACACCGTGACGTTTCTTAAACGAAAGAACATCTTCGCTCAGCGTAACAAACAGCGTTACTCAAGCATAAACATAAAACATAAAATACCCAGCGGGCTCTCAAATCGGCTTAACACCACACACACATAAACAATCGTTTCTCCCACAATAAAACTCACAGTTGCAACGGATCGATACTTTGACCGTCACAGGGAATGGTCTAGCGTCTGTGCAACGCATAAATATAGGTATGCACCCTTTATCTACAGACCCCTTAAGCCTGTCGTTAAGACGCGCTGTGATAAGAGTTTAACTTATAGAACATGAAGTTTGCCTTGATAAGATACTCCAATTACCAAGCCAAACAATCACTCCTCTCTAAATTATTCATCTTAAACGCGCTCCACTGCCGAGGAGTTGCTGCTCAGATTTAAAAAAAAAAAAAAAAAAAAAAAAAAAAAAAAAAAATCATGTGAGCATTAAGCGACAATGGAGATAAAACAAAAAGATGACGAATAAAAAAAATTAAAATAATAATAATTACACACACACACATATATCTATCTATCTATCTATCTATCTATCTATCTATATATATATATATATATATATATATATATATATATATATACATATATATATGTATATATATATATATATATATATATATATATATATATATATATATATATATATATATATATATATATATATATATATATATATATATATATATATATATATACATTTATATATATATATATATAAATGGAAAAGGATTGCGTTATTATGTAGTAATTAAAACAACCTGAATTTAGAATTATTATGCAAACCCCTGCATAATAAGACAACATTAGCCTACTTAAAAAAAAGAGAGACAACAACCAAACAACGAACTAAATGAAGTAAACTACTTACAAGTCTATCATGAAATTAGTGAAAATTATATTTCGTGAGATTTTTGTAATCATTTCTTTTTTCTTGAACAAACGTTCTTTATAAGGGCAGAAGTTAAATCATGAATTTATGTTCAAAATAACACATGGGCAGGTTGCTCATACATTTGCAGTGGAGCGTTGTCTAACCTCAATTCATTATAGCTTAAGTGACTCAAGAGACTGTCATCTAATTACAATAACACTGAAAAACCAGAATGAGATATCAGTCTTCAAAATGTTTAACTATGGCTCCTGATTATACTGACCATCGCAGATTAATGATACGCTAAGCAAATAAAGCAAAATAACAATTATAAATAAAACTCTAAAAATGTTTTTAAACATTTACCAGCTAAGACGCATATATAGCCTACAAAGACTCGAATGTTGACATTGCTATCAGTTAGAATAATTTAAAAGCTTCAGAACGAGTAGACTAAATAATTGGACAGAGTTTCTGAATTATTACAATATTGCAGAAGGCACTTCTACGACCAAACACACACAGACATGCATATTTTTTGATTAATTTAAAGCAGTATACTCATACGTACAAGCTGAAATGTCGGTGGACGAATGCAGCAGCGCACTGTCAAAAATTTTACAATGGCAAGAGAAAAAAAAGTACAGATTTATCTCATCACAAATCAATCAGCGGTCAGTTCAGTCTTTCTAGACTACAAAATAATAATAATAATAATAATAATAATAATAATAATAATAATAATAATAAATAAAATAAAAAAATCCCATCTAACAAACAAGCAACCGAGATTAGATAACAACAAACAACAAAAACAAAAAACTCCCAACATTTCAAATCGTTTTAATGTAGGCTGGAGAAAGTGACGGCTTTAGGTGAAATATGTGCTCTTAATGCCGTCTGCATATCCTAACCTGTAGGCGTCTAGGCTTCAGAGCAGGATGTTCAGGAGGAGAGAAACTCTCCAGCGCACCGAGGCTGTGATTGGCCAATTGTACTGACAGCTCCCCCGTTGATTGGCCGGCTGCACTGACAGCCCGACCCCCTTTCACTCCAGCTAGAGGACCATTCATAAACTAAACAATTCCAGCACTCACGGCTGAGTCTGGACAACTGCACACTGGCGCACAGTTTTCATGCGCAAACACAAGTGAGAGAGATGACTTGACGCTCGGAGATTTATCTCACAGCTGATACAGGCTTGGCGAACAAACAATTTTAAAACCTTTACAAGTTGATTTGTAAAAGTAGAGTCGCGTTGCGTTGTATCTCTATCTGTTTCCTGCCCCAAACTTGACGTCTATCCGCTGTGGGCGCAAACTTCATCAGTTTTTTTTTTCTTTTCTTTTTTTTTTTTTTTTTTTTTTTTTTTCTGTTTGCTGGGAGTTGTGCCTCTGGCTTCACCGGTCAGCATTGGATCCATCGGCGTACTGCGAAACTCCGGTTTACAGTCCGGATCTGTGCCCAAACATGATTGCAACGCAAGCAAAGCTGGTTTACCAGCTCAATAAATATTACAACGAGAGATGCCAGGCGCGCAAAGCGGCCATCGCCAAGACCATTCGCGAGGTGTGTAAGGTGGTGTCGGACGTGTTGAAGGAGGTAGAGGTCCAAGAGCCCCGTTTCATCAGCTCTCTGAGCGAGATAGACGCGCGCTACGAGGGCATGGAGGTCATCGCACCCAATGAGTTTGAGGTCGTGCTTTACCTGAACCAGATGGGAGTCTTTAACTTCGTGGATGACGGCTCTCTGCCGGGCTGCGCCGTGCTCAAACTCAGCGACGGCCGCAAACGGAGCATGTCCCTGTGGGTGGAGTTCATCACCGCCTCCGGTTATCTCTCCGCCCGAAAAATCCGCTCCCGCTTTCAGACCCTGGTGGCCCAGGCCGTGGATAAATGCAGCTATCGGGACGTGGTTAAAATGGTGGCGGACACGAGCGAAGTGAAACTGCGCATTCGGGAGAGGTATGTGGTGCAAATCACCCCAGCCTTCAAGTGCACGGGCATCTGGCCTAGAAGTGCCGCCCAATGGCCCATGCCCCACATCCCATGGCCAGGGCCGAACCGGGTGGCGGAGGTGAAAGCGGAGGGTTTTAACCTCCTCTCTAAAGAGTGCTACTCGTTAACGGGGAAACAGAGCTCGGCGGAGAGCGACGCCTGGGTTTTGCAGTTTGCTGAGGCCGAGAACAGGCTTCTGATGTCAGGTTGTAGGAAAAAATGCCTCTCTGTTCTAAAGACTCTCCGTGACCGACACCTTGAGCTGCCGGGACAGCCGCTCAATAACTACCATATGAAGACCCTGCTGCTGTACGAGTGTGAGAAACACCCGCGGGAAACTGACTGGGATGAGTCGTGCCTCGGCGACCGTCTGAACGGCATTCTGCTGCAGCTCATCTCCTGTCTGCAGTGCCGCCGGTGCCCACATTACTTCTTACCCAATCTAGACTTGTTTCAGGGTAAACCACACTCAGCGCTGGAAACAGCGGCCAAACAAACCTGGAGACTGGCCAGAGAAATCCTTACCAATGCTAAAAGTTTGGATAAACTGTAAGATGCAAAAAAATAAAAAATAAATAAAAAGAAGAAGAGGAAGAAAGGACAGATTATGCCGTTTATGAACGGGACTTTGAGATCGCATCACTGAAAGTGGAGAGACTGTGATCTTGGTGCTCTGAGAAATAAAACCAAGAAAAAAAGATTAATAAAAAAACCCCGAAGCATTTGCTTTTGCCAAGGTTCAAACAGGACATTGCAAGAGAGAGAAAGAGAGAGAAGTTAAGGTACATTTTAAGATAACTGTAATGACTTTGTTGTTTGTTTAACTTTTCACAAAGTGAAAATTTTATTTAAATATATGCACAAAATCTTTAATTGAGAATTACAAAATGTAGCGTGCCAAGTTCAATTTTTTCATGATGTGACCGAAAATTGTAACGTAATAAAATCATGACACGATATTTAAACTTGGCATTTGTCATTACTGAATACAAAAATAAAACGAAAACTCGTGGCCTTAACGGAACTGTAATGCAAGAGCTAAACGCATGAATAATTAATGATATAGTTTTGTGATAGTTTCTGAACTGTGAATAGTCTTGTTATTTAAAAAAAACAAAAACGAATAAACAAACAAACAAAGCTAAATGTAATATTTGTGGACTTGTTATTAATTTTTTGTCATTAATTTTTAATGGGATTTGGAAACACAAAAAACAATAAGCATGTTAATTTGAGTTAAAATAAAAGACAGCAAAATAAAGAATATTAAAATAGCAATAATAGACTGCTCTACACGCGAAAAATCAAATACAATCAAATAATCAAGTATTTAGCACTGCTAAATAAAATCAACATAAATACTAAAAATGAATCATAACAAACGATCTATTTTACAAACTAATAGTACTTAATTGCACTGATTTAAAGACTAACTCAGGGTCATGTAAATATTAAATGTTCAGAGACTTAAATTTACAGAACTGTTATAATAATGGTAGACTCAAGTTTATACACTGGAAATACCAGATTAAAAAAAAAGATATTATTTGTAATATTATTATTAAAAAGCAATTCAAAGTATAAAACAGCCTATACTCAAAGAAATGTGTAGACAATTCTTTGCAATAAACAAATAATTTATGAAATATAATATAGCTACTTTTTTCCAGGAAAATTGTTTAGTTCACAAATCTTTTACTATAGTAAAAGACAAAACATAAACATTTAATAATAAATTATTATTAATCTAGCTTTTAATAAAATAACGTTATTGAAAACAGGTTATATCAAGTACATTAAGAGTAAAGGAAATTCACAGTGAAGGAAATCAAGGAAATATTGATATTCAGTATTTCTCATTAATTCTACCACAGGCTAAACAAAATCTTCAGTGAATCAAGCATTTAGCAGAATGCAACCTGAACGCAGTTATCCTCTTGAAGCATATGAATCAATTATCAGGATATTCAGTTGCACAGCTCAGTGATAAGCCAATGAATACACTTTATTAGCCATGACCCATGTTATGAACAACTGTAACACATGCAACATGCTATGGGGAAAGAGAACACTTTTCTATCAGCCGAAGAACAACCTCTGTGTTATGATATGGCCTCATAAAGGTTATCTTTAACATTTACACAATAAGATGGGCACAAATAGTCAATTTCAACTAACTTTTTCTGGAACACAGAGGATACAAAGTGTGGAAAAGTAGATATTAATCAATCCTGCCAAACTGTGAATACACATTAAAGGACCTTGGTCATACTAAGGCAGGTCATTCCATTTTTAGTGCACACTGCTCATGAGACACAGAGACATTTTGGATGTGTAGGACAGTGCTCTGTCTCTTACCTTGGGATCAGTGTTCTTAAAGCTCGGGTCTTCCTCATCCACTTCAAAGTATAACTGCAGGGCTGTGATGGACAGTGTGCCTTTTACCACTACAGCGGGTGCAACCAGCTGTGCGCTAGTGCTCAGGTTAACAGGCCCTGGTGATCACAGAGGAGCACAGCGGTTAGTGTGTGTGTGTGTGTGTGTGTGTGTGTGTGTGTGTGTGTGTGTGTGTGTGTGTCTTCTCCACCCTCTACTGCCCTTGGCATACAAACCGTTTCAAATGAGTACAGAGTGTTTACTCCAACACATAAACTCGACAAGTTTAAGTTGCACATATTGGCTTCCTGATATAATATGTTTGGTTTAAATACGCTTTAAAAAGCCTACAAAGTAAGACTACAGTTTTATGATGATAAAATGTTTTAAGTCAAATGATCAGACCAATATAATATAAAAAAAAAAAAATACAAAGAGAGAGAGAGAGAGAGAAAACCTCACATTTTAAATGCTTCTTTAATATTGTCCTTTAGGATTAATTATACTTAATATCATGCATAGTTTTTTAATTGATGATAATCTTTCTTTTGTTAACCGATTAATGCTATACTGTATTCCCTAACGTCCTGATATTAAACTATTATCCATATTACTGTTTCACAAAACAAGCGTAAAAAATAATTATTAATTCATTTAAAATCTATTAAAATTATTGAAAAGAAAAAAAATCATTAAAAACGTTTAATTCATTAAACGTAATCCATAAATAGGATTATACCCAGCACAATGACATTTTTTGCGAGTCATCCGTCATTGAAACGCTGTAGTCGAGCTTGTCAAAAAGCGCTGAAATCCGCTGTCAATCAGTACGTATTGATTGCGGGCTTTGGGTTTAACCTGCCATCAATCTTTATATATGCCAACATGACAATGCGGAAGGGCTGCTCTTAGGAGTTTCAACCTCTCTCTACATTGGATTTGCGCTTCCAAACTGGAGCTCCGGGACGTATTGACCTGTGCTGTTGCAGTCGGTGCGACCAGAAGCCCGTGTTTGATTTCCCCAAACACCGTTTAATTCACGAAGGGATGGCATGATCAGATATGTTCATCAGCATGTAATAACATTTTCCCAGCTAAACCGAAACACATTCAATTACACCTGAACGACAAAGCGTGCCAAGTGGATGATCGGCGACGAGGCGGGACTACGATAATTTGCACTTTATTTTAAAGAGACTGTCTTTTATATGGTTTAATAGATGTTTAATTCCACTGTCAGCCCAATTGAAAATCAAGGATTTCTATTGACGAGGGACTGAAGAAAATATGAGGCAAAGGGGACAAAACGAAATCCGCTTTAGTGTTCATTTATGCATTTTACTTTTACACATTATTTCTAATTTACATAGGTATATAGCCTTATACTGAATTAATTTTAACCCTATTTTTTAATAAACACGTGATAACCTATTAAATACTTTATTCTCGTTTTAGTATTTTTATTCTACATGGAAAACAACCCGGAAACCTCAAGAACATATTATGCGCGTACTGAAACCTTCCAGCAAAATAAACAGCAAAACTGTTTTATGATTTAGGTCGGCAGCAAGCAGGTTCACATGTAGAGGTAATTGCAAAAGTCTGAATCAATAATGAGGTCATCTAGGAACATAATTATGCACGATATTTAAAAGATATATATTTTGTCATGGATATTTTACCCAGAATTTATTTAAATAATTTGTAAATGAAGTGTCGATACTTTGATTATTCGTTGTGTCAAAGCAGAACCTTACTGTGGGTCTTTGAGCCCTCACTCACGATCATAGGCCGCTAATGAGAGAGGACTGCAGTAAAGGTGTGATCCTCTTATTAACAAGGGAGGCGCTTGCAGTGTAGTCTACAGTATATGGCAGGATGACACGCCATCTACACTAAAAGCGCAGCGTAATCAACGCGCGTTGCAATGTAGACAGCGTTGTGATTATAATGAGAGTGTAGGCTATACTGTTCGCGCGTGTGCAGCCACTGTACACAGCTTTGTCGGTGAAGGGAGCCTTAGTTTGTCGCGTTGCGTCAGAGTAGATGTGAATTTACCTGTTAGGTTCTCCAGGTCTTTCTCCTCCAGGGATGAGAGAGTGTCATCATCCTCCAGGAGCAGCTCGGTCTCGAAGTTTAGATTCCCCAGCACTGAACTCCTGATGGACTGTTTGCCTTTCAGAACGTCTTCCTCTGGAGCTGCGTTAAAAAAAACACAACATACTCCTTCAAATGCGTAAAACTTTAGACCAATGTCAGTTCGTTTTTACTAGCGGATAAAAAAAATTAATTAAAGGAATGCTCCGGGTTCAATACAAGTTGAGCTCAATCGACAGCATTTCTGGCATAATATTGATTACCACAAAAAAAAAAAAAAAAAATGTAGTTTATCCTTTTCTTCAAAAAATAAAATAAATAAATAAATAAAAATCTTGGTTCCAGAGAGGCACTTATAATGGAAGTGAATAAGGGGCCAAATTTTGAACATTAAAATACTCTCTGTTTCAAAAGTATATCCACAAGAGATAAAGAACATGCATTTAAAATGATTTTAGTGTGATAAATTCACTTACTAATCTTTTCTCTATAAAGTTATAGCCAATTTTGCCATAACAATGTAATGTCAACAAACCCTAAAACCCTAAAAGGACTGTAAAAATGATGATTTAAACAAATTTACAGCCCAAATAATACACAAGTTTTAATAGAAGAATTAATGCAAGCGTTTTTATAAAATTATAAGCTTTACATTTCTGTATTTAAACCCTCCAAAAATTGGCCACATCCACTTTCATTGTAAGTGCCTCACTTAAACCCAAGGTTTTGCTTCTTTTTTTTATTTATTTTTTTTAAAGAAAAGAAGGGACAAGTCAAAACTGATTTTTGTGGTAATCAACATTATGCCACAAATGCTGTTGAATGAGCTTAACTTGTATTGAACCTGCAGTTTTCACTTTTTTGATTATTATTGTTACTGATCAAATTGTTACAAAAAAAAATAATAATAATTTTTGTTTGTTTAAAAAAAAATAATTGTTTATTTTTATTTTCCAAAAAACTTTTTTTAGCACCTTAATTAGCACCAAAATGCCAAATCCATTGACCAACATTTTTATTTTATAGGCCTAATAGTTTGTAGCCAATCTGTAACATTTTCACTAGCATTATTTTAAATGATTAAATATTAAATCAGCTTATTTACATGTATATAAAAAAGAACTTTATGGCATATTTGATTAAAATAATTGAAGGATAAAATAAGAACATTGTGAAAACGATGTAGCTGGAATTGCACCAAAACTAGCCGGTTATAGTTCCTGTACTTTTAAGAATGTAATTTGGCATGCTTGTTCTACCTGATCATTTAAAATAGCAAATTCAACAACAACACAAATACACAGAAGACTGACCAAATGAATTGTCCATTTGACACTTTTTGAGAACAAGATTGATTTGTGAAGGAAGCCCACAAAGGATGTCCTTGTTTATATTTTTAATGGTTTCCTTTTACAACTAGCTACCCAAGCTACCTGTTTCCTTTATAACATAAAAACAAATGTAGATTTGTGAGTAATCAGAAAGCCTATAGCCAGACATATATTCTGCTCTATTTGCCAGGCTAATCCCTGACAAAAATGAGAAGTGGCCATTTCTGATTTCAACAGTACATGACTTGAGGTTCTGCATAGATTATTTAAGAAAAATGCTAATCTGTAAACATTTACAGAGCACTGCATTCCCAAGTGGTGAGGGGCATAAATGGGTCTACAGTAGACACAAAGGCAATCCTTCATCTATGTAAACAGAAAGAGGTGATGGGACAGACTCTCATCAGGCTGCTTTGAAGTGTTAATTCTGTAGGTCCACTAGAACTATAGCCCAATCCAGAATGGCTTGGGCACAGAACCATCTGACCTCTGTCCCCTCTCTCCAGATACATCACCTGAGGGGGTTTGTATTTGCACTTGAAGCAAAACCCTGAGACAACTTTTTATAAATAACCCCCCTAAACCATTAGAAAAGCAGAGCAAAGAAATTTCTTGTCATGGAAAGTATGCTGGCGCACTGATATTTAGAACGGTCTTCCTGTAATTAACTCTCCCCAGAGAATTTGTAGTTAGCAGCAGTGAAATTACTACCAGCTTCCTAATACAAACCACATGCCTGTGTGTTCACACCAGACAGTGGACACAGGGATCCAACAGTAAAAAAAACAACAATTGTTACTTCTGTTTCATTCAGCCACAATAATATTTACGAACATTTATGTACTAACATGTCTGAAGTTAACAGAGCTTGGGTCACTTCTACCCAAAGCTCGGAGATTAATACAAACAAGTATAAATTATTTCAAATTCAACTATTCAACGGGTACTCCTAACACTAAAATGGGCAGGAAAACCTGAATATATATATAAGGAATGTAACATGACCTCTGTGTTGTTGCATTGTTCATGTGTTTCATACATGAGAGCTTACACTTAAATAATGCTGTCCAATCAAACCGTACACATCTACAGTACACTCACAAATACAAAACAAAAGCTGTGTTAGGAAAAAACTATTGTGAAGAACTACCAGTGCCCCTAAATGACTCAAAAACTCATGTTGTAAGATTACATTCAGACATCAGCTTTACTTAAATAGCTCATTTATTCCTCTCATTCAGCAAAGGCTAATGTAAATACATGCAGTTGCATTACACTTTTAAGCTCCGTTTCCCTTTTCCGTGCAGGTTCAAATGCTCATTTATATGCCACTAAAGGGCAGAGCAAGGCAAAGCAATTAAATTGTCAGAATTAACAAATTTGTTTTTAACAAGAGTGCAGCCAGGAGTGAAGTCAGGAGGTGCTTATTGATCACAGGAACAGAGACATTAGTCTTCAGGTATTTACAATCCTTTGAGTTCCCCAATACCACAGCCCCCGCTTGGCCGAATCAATCCCCAGAAAAGATGGTGCTTTCCAGCCATAAATACATAACTTACCAAACTACCAGCCATTCATTTGCCCTAGGGTTGTAAATTGCACCACTGTTTCCTGGCTGGTGATGAATGATCACAATTTTGTATGCCAAAAAATGTTATATTTTGAGTGATGAAAACTAAAAAATTATTTGTAAGCAAGCTTTTCTATATATTTATCTAAAAATACAATATGTAGCTTTTTTAAATGCTGGATTGCAGTTGTTATTTTGAAAAAAGGATACGTGCTGCAATGTCTTAAACATATAATTTAACATTGTGACATATGCTATGTCATGCCTTGAACTGAATAAGTGTGCTAAATATCAAAATCACTAGCTATTTTTATAATAATGCTGGAAATGAAAGTCTGATTTTCTCTTCCACATGTCATGAGAATAATCACAGACAGATATGACCCCTGTGGCTCTGTTTGAAAACTTGAGATCTTGGCCGCGTCTTTCCTTCCACTTCCACAACAAATTTAGGGTCAGCAGAAAAGACAAGCTTTCTGTGAAGGAGGGGGGAAGGCAAACTTCAAGATATAAGTATCAATTAGCTTCTCAAGTATCTTTCTGTTCAGTGATGTTTGTTTACTTTTTCCTCTCCAATCCTCAATGTGATCTTTATTAATAATAATTAAGATGCTTTGGATATAATAGTCTGCCAAATGCATAAAATAATAATAATAATAATGTATTGAACTGATCCTTTGAACTTCTAATAACTGATCCTTTTGAACTTATTAAAATTTAAAGGTGCACTCAGTAACTTTTGTCTTTGTGTCATCTTGGACTTACACTGACACTTAGCCGCTTGGATGCAGCATCATTTAAAATCAATAGTTTCCAGATTCAGATGCCATCATAGAAATTCAGTATTCACAGTCAGCCATGATTACTTGATTATCAATGATTGAAAGATTAAGTAGTATTTGGCTGGTCACGTGATTCTAACATGGTAGCCCCCATGTGCGGACCCTCTCCATGTAGATTAAAACAGCTTTTATAAGGTTACTGATATGACTTAATTTTAATGTGAGTGGTCATGATTTCCTACATATATTGCAAAATAACAATTCATGTCTTTAGGAGTTAAACTTTTTTAATGAGAAAAAAAATATTGAGTGCACCTTTAATACTAAAATATGACCTTTAGCGACAATAGCTGTTTTTGTGTTTATCTTGTACAGATTTTTAGCAGAATGTCACTTCAGTAAGATGAAGACAATTAATATTTGCGCATAAATATGGAAGGATGGATTGATTATTTCCTGCACTGGATAGTCACTTGGGAAACATTCAAATATAATGAAGGGTTTAAAGTACTTAACATTTTAGGTTCCATTTCAAAGGGGATCCAAAGTGTTCCTTGAGGAACACTTGAACTTAACCAAGTCCAAAGTTAGCAAAAGAAAGAGGGAGGAATAGAGAGAAGAAAAAGTGAAAGAGTAGAGAAAGAGAAATCATTGGATCCCCTTAGGGCCCTCCGTCCAGCTGCATATTATGACCATTAGGGTGGCCCATAGGTCTCTGAGGATGCTACGATTCAGAGCACTTATTGCTTTTAGATCACATTCATATTGACTTCTGTCACATTGGTCATTTGTCTTAAGGACCTATGTCATTCTAGGGGGTACTAACTGGTGACATATTGTAGACATTTTCTCTTAGAAATAGTCCCGTTTCTGAGAGGTGCAATAAGTTAAGCTGCTCAAATACTGATTGGCACTGCTGGTATATATACCAGTAAATAATTAAAAGTAAATTTCTCTGTATTAGGCACAAAAGGAAACTCCATTTGCTATAACATCTTACCTTTTCTGCATGTGAACTGCAGTTTACATACAAATTTTGATGATAAAATTATGATAAAATTATGTAAAAAAATCAGAGCGCAATTTAACATCTCAGACAATAGATAGAAATGTTTCAACATTCAACGATAAATAGTATCTCCCTTTTGTGTGCCATAGTTTTAATGTGTCCTAATTTAAAAGTCTCAGGTTCTACAATGTGTTTTTACTAGCAGATATTGTCTAAGAGAAATGCCAGAGGAGTGTGTGTACATACATCTAATCCTGGCACACAACACACAAAGCCTCTGCCACTAATACTCACTAATTTCACAGCTTTACTTACCTGTAATACCAGCGGCTGACATGCATGAGAAGGAAGAAACACACAGTGACAATTTAAGAACACTTAGCAGTATTTAAATACCTGAGCTAATAAGAGGAAATGCAAGCAGTATATAAACAAATGAAATGGGAATTAGTGTCATAATGTTATCTTAGAAACAAAGGCCTGGAGAACAGTGAGGGATTTAAGGGTAAAATGTAAGAGAATAGCTAATTTAATAATAAAGATAATTTTTTTTTTAACTGATTCTTGTACTATAAAAGTTTTATGGTGACTGTAGCCTTAATTTTTACATCCGTGTATCCGTTCTCACAGGGGTTAAAGTGTCACAGCTTTACAGACCGGGTCTTGAAAGCAGGAAAGAGAGAGATTGTGTGACTATGTATTACCCACCATGCTCTGCTGCAGCCTTGAGCGTGGCCTCAGAGTGTGTGGACCCAATCGGGTTCCTGATGAAGCGCCGACGTCTCCTCAGGTCATCCTCCCAGTAGTCCAGGCGCCAGAACTCCCGCGGTCTGCTGCCGAGAGGAAGGGAGAGAGGGAAATAGAGATGGAGAATGAAAGAGAGAGAGAGAGAGAGAGAGAGAGAGAGAGACATGTGTTAGCAATTAGCCGATGCAGTGAGAAGTGGCACAGGCAGAGCTGCAAAATACCAGCCTTGTTTTGCTGCAACCTTGCTGCAAACTGGGGACTGAGATGTGATCAGTTAATAATTATTATGTATGCCAAATAAAAAAAAAAAAAATTTTTTTTTTTAAATTTAAAAACTGAACTGTGATAATGTTTGTTGCCAAATATTTTTTATTCTTTCAAATTGTTCACATATTAACCAGTGTTTTCTACAAAACTTTTATTTATTTATTTATTTATTTTTGCACTGGAGGAGTCAGTTTAAAAACTGAATATATATTTATGTTAAAAATAAATAAATACTATTTTACTAAAAAAAAATACAACAGTATTTTAATTCAACTATAATTTATTCCCAAAAAAATTATTACTTTCACAATTGTTTTAAGTGAGTCAAATGACTGGTTAATTAAGACATTCAGTGAAGATTTCATCAGACGAATTTAAACCTTTAACCTGTGAGTCTTTTAAAATACTGGTTGAAAAGAGCAATTTGCTCATGAATCAGATTACAATATATATATATATTTTTCAATATAAAGATGTGTTTTATTAACATTAGTTTGCAATATACTGTTTTTTTAGCTCACTGCATTCAGTTTAGACTGAAAAATCACAACTCGGGTAAAATTTACAAAAAACTTTGATTTTGCTGTAGATTCAGTAGTGCTGTAGCACCAACGCTGGAAAGCAGTGCAGGAAACAGTGATATTAATGGTACAGGAATCATATTGCCCAACATATTATTGAATATTGATCTTTACCATCGACTACTTGCCTTTTAATTTTTGGGAGTGCATAACACTATGCAAAATGGCACATAATAATAAAAGCTGAAACGCAGTCATTGTACATTATCTCAATAAAAACGGACATCAGAGGCCCAACATGAGCTACATTTTTCTTAAACGTAACCTTAGAAATCACATTACATTAGCAGATTGTTACACACATACATACAAGTCCTAATCATGAAAGGTACAGTGTGTGTATATATATATATATATATATATATATATATATATATATATATATATATATATATATATATATATATACACTATATTGCCAAATGTATTCGCTCACCCATCCAAATAATTGAATTCAGGTGTTCCAATCACTTCCATGGCCACAGTTGTATAAAATGAAGCACCTAGGCATGCAGACTGCTTCTACAAACATTTGTGAAAGAATGGGCCGCTCTCAGGAGCTCAGTGAATTCCAGCGTGGTACTGTGATAGGATGCCACCTGTGCAACAAGTCCAGTCGTGAAATTTCCTCGCTACTAAATATTCCACAGTCAACTGTCAGTGGTATTATAACAAAGTGGAAGCGATTGGGAATGACAGCAACTCAGCCACGAAGTGGTAGGCCATGTAAAATGACAGAGCGGGGTCAGCGGATGCTGAGGCGCATAGTGCGAAGAGGTCGCCAACTTTCTGCAGAGTCAATCGCTACAGACCTCCAAAGTTCATGTGGCCTTCAGATTAGCTCAAGAACAGTGCGTAGAGAGCTTCATGGAATGGGTTTCCATGGCCGAGCAGCTGCATCCAAGCCATACATCACCAAATGCAATGCAAAGCATCAGATGCAGTGGTGTAAAGCACGCCGCCACTGGACTCTAGAGCAGTGGAGACGCGTTCTCTGGAGTGACGAATCACACTTCTCCATCTGGCAATCTGATGGATGAGTCTGGGTTTGGCGGTTGCCAGGAGAACGGTACTTGTCTGACTGCATTGTGCCAACTGTGAAGTTTGGTGGAGGGGGATTATGGTGTGGGGTTGTTTTTCAGGAGCTGGGCTTGGCCCCTTAGTTCCAGTGAAAGGAACTCTGAATGCTTCAGCATACCAAGAGATTTTGGACAATTCCATGCTCCCAACTTTGTGGGAACAGTTTGGGGATGGCCCCTTCCTGTTCCAACATGACTGCGCACCAGTGCACAAAGCAAGGTCCATAAAGACATGGATGAGCGAGTTTGGTGTGGAAGAACTTGACTGGCCTGCACAGAGTCCTGACCTCAACCCGATAGAGCACCTTTGGGATGAATTAGAGCGAAGACTGCGAGCCAGGCCTTCTCGTCCAACATCAGTGTCTGACCTCACAAATGCGCTTCTAGAAGAATGGTCAAAAATTCCCATAAACACACTCCTAAACCTTGTGGAAAGCCTTCCCAGAAGAGTTGAAGCTGTTATAGCTGCAAAGTGTGGGCCAACGTCATATTAAACCCTATGGATTAAGAATGGGATGTCACTTAAGTTCATATGCATCTAAAGGCAGATGAGCGAATACTTTTGGCAATATAGTGTATATATATATATATAGTACTGTGCAAAAGTTTTAGGCACTTGTGAAAAATGTTGTATAGTGAGGATGTCTTCAAAAATAATGACATAAATAGTTTTCATTTATCACTTTATGTCATATAAAATCCAGTAAAAACATAAAAAAAGCTAAATCAATATTCGGTGTGACAACCTTTGCCTTTAAAACAGCACCAATTCTCCTAGGTACACAGTTTTTATTGGTTGTTGGCAGATAGGATGTTCCAAGCTTCTTGGAGAATTCGCCACAGTTCTTCTATCTATCTCAATTGCTTCTGTCTATTTATGTAATCTCAGACTGACACGATGTTCAGTGGGGGGCTTTGTGGAGGCCATGACATCTGTTGCAGGGCTCCCTGTTCTTCTATTCTAATCTTTTCTATTTGCAAAAGTAATGTTTGGGAGTCTAACATTTATATTTCCTATTGACACACTAAAGCTGAAGATATAAACCATCTTAAGACAAATGCTTTTGTGAAACATCTTATGTGCCTAAGACTTTTGCACATTACTGTATATATATATATATATATATTCACACTGGCAGCCAAAAGTTTGGAATAATGTACAGATTCTGCTGTTTCGGAAGGAAAATGGTACTTTAATTCACCAAAGTGGCATTCAACTGACCACAAAGTATAGTCAGGACATTACTAATGTAAAAAACAGCACCATCACTGTTTGAAAAAAGTCATTTTTTATCAAATCTAGACAGGCCCCGTTTGCAGCAGCCATCACTCTAACAACTTATCCTTGAGTAATCATGCTAAATAGCTAATTTGATACTAGAAAATCACTTGCCATTATATCAAACACAGTTGAAAACTAATTGGTTCGTTAAATGAAGCCTAACATTGTCTTTGTGTTTGTTGCCACAATATGCAATAGACTGGCATGTCTTAAGGTCAATATTAGGTAAAAAATGGCATAACAGAAACAGCTTTCTCTAGAAACTCGTCAGTCAATAATTGTTTTGAGGAATGAAGGCTATACAATGCTTGAAATTGCCAAAAAACTGAAGATTTCATACAAAGGTGTACACTACAGTCTTCAAAGACAAAGGACAATTGGCTCTAACAAGGACAGAAAGAGATGTGGAAGGCCAGAAGTACAACTAAACAAGAGGATAAGTACATCAGAGTCTCTAGTTTGAGAAATAGATGCCTCACATGTCCTCAGCTGACAGCTTCATTGAATTGTACCCGCTCAACACCAGTTTCATGTACAACAGTAAAGAGAAGACTCAGGGGTGTAGGCCTTAAGGGAAGAATTGCGAAGAAAAAGCCACTTTGACACAGAAAAACAGAAAGAAAAGGTTAGTTCTTTCCATAAGAGCAAAATATGTACATTATTCCAAACTTCTGGCCGCCAGTGTGTGTGTGTGTGTGTGTGTGTGTGTGTGTGTGTGTGTGTGTGTATATATATATATATATATATATATATATATATATATATATATATATATATATATATATATATACTGTATATATATATACACACACACACACACAAAAATCTAATGTCCTTGGGAGTAACACCATAACCTTGGCCTGCAATGAAGAAGAGGCCCAGATTTCTAGAGCACCTCAGGGTGGTATGAGAACTAAATACATCACACTGAGGATCAGCCTGCTGACACAGCAGTCCAGCACAATTTCAGGCTAGGGGCGGGAAGATTGTAATTTGTCAAATCAAATTACACTCATTTTTTCTGCTGTAATGCAGAATGGCATTTGCAATTAATTACGCACACACACACAAAGGTGTGATTTTCAAGGAAGAACATGATAAAATAGTGCTGCAATGAATCCATGAATCTTAGCGATCTCAAAAGCAGATATTGACAAATATAAATTATAATTTTCCACCCAGAAGCACAGATCCCTCAACCTGGGCTGGTGGATCCTCTGTGATCAAGTGAGTGGGAGGGGCTCGGTGGGGGAACGACAGTGAATGGCTTTAGCAGTGGCTCTGTAGCCATCCGCCAGCTGATTTACTGTAGGCGCAGTGAAATATAACTCTCTAAGTCATTCTGCTCCGTGGAAGTGAGAAGAAGTTTTATCGTGCAACAGGGCCTCCACACCCAGGCCAAATAAATCAGGATAACGGCCACTTAAGAGCCCTCCCCTGTGCTCACCTTTTCTTTTACGCCCGCATACTTTCACATTCACAAGCAAACATGCTATTATGACCTAAAATACCACGGAGGAGGAAAAAAAGAGGGAGAGGGGAAAATCTATATTTAAAAAAAAAAAAAAAAAAAGGACTTGAGAAAATAGATAAATCAAAGAGTGGTAATCAAGTCTGCTCAGAATTAATGATACTAGAAGAAATAAAAACAGACAGAAATACTTATGGAAATATTTATGGCACCGTAATGGCATGCAAAATACACATTTTAAAATCCCACTTAAAATCCCACTTTGCTTCTCAGGCGTATGGGGCCAAGAAGGATGGGGGTATTAGAGCAATAGAGTAGGTTTTTCTCAGAAGTGTGATCAAATCACTCCACTGCCAGAGGCTTAGTACAAATCTCTCTCCTGTGCACCGAAACATCCCTCTTAAAACTTAAGAGAGCGCTTAAAACATGAAAATAAAAGAAGCTTCAAGAACTAACTGGCCTGACTAATAAGAGACATTAATAAGTGATTTATATAAGGCAAGAAAAAGAGAGATGCAATTTAAAGAAAGATGCGAGTTTTCCTGGAGAAGCACAGCTCCTCTGAGACCATTTACAGCTCAGGCAGACAGCAATGCCTTTCTTTTAAATGTTTTAAAGGAAATGTTACACACGGATAACAAAAAAAAAAAAAAAAAAAAAAAAAAAGGAAAAATAAAGTGCTTAGCCTTAGAATTGATATGTTAGCAAAGGACGGAGGCCTACCATGGTATGTGCACATGCACATGCAGACAAATGAATATATGCTGAACACGCATACTGAAAATGCATTAAAAATAGTGCATGGCTAGTAGGCTAATAGTGCAATCTCCTGGGTGTACCTCATCACTAATGAATGAGACAAGAGGAGAGACTTTACTACAAATACAACAGCAGTACAATAACCAGAGCCTGAACATTCATGTCTGAAAATGGATTGCATCATATGGGAAATGTATTTACTTTTGGGGGGAACTTATTACACAAATATATCCAACATTTTATAAGTTCATTACCTAACTGTGTATGTCACACAGACCTGCTTTACTCAATTATTCCATCTGATTTTATTCATTATGGAACTCTTTTTAAAGTATATCCATTATAATCGTTCTTTTCAGTCACTTGTTTCCCAACGTGATGCAGACATGTCCTGGCCTATATTTCTAACGTTTTTCTTGGCTGGTTGACTTTTAATATACTTAAATAATTAGTAAGGGATACACGTCAATAGTCCTATATAAAAGGGGTGACAGAATGGCATTTTTCATTTCATAATCTATGAAGCACAAATACTAGGGCTGTCAATCGATTAAAATGTTTAATCAAAATGCCATGCCGATTAATTAATCGAATTAATCACAATTATTTGCATATATCACTATTTGCTGAATAAAGCCCCCAAATTAAGACAACTGAATAAAACATGGTACATTATAACTTAAATAGTTATAAATATGTAGGGCCTATAATAAATATAATAATTCAGATATTCAGATTAAAATATACTGCATTATTGTGGCAGACAAATAAAGCATTGATTAAACAATACAAAAAGTCAATATGTTGTTTGTTTTATTCCCATATCACTGAACATACACCTACAGTCGACAACAATCCTTTTTGCATTTTGCATTCCCTCTGTGCTAGATTCTTTAGGAGTATCTCACTGGTTAAACACTGCATTTCTAGATCACTTTGTCAAGTTAAAAGTAGTTGAAACTTTGAAAGTTGTGTCTCGAGATCCCTGTATTCTGTTGTGCTTCTCTCAGCTGTCAAGAACTTATCCTGTATGACCAGGGGGTGCTTCTCATTTATTTAGTTGTGCATCCTTCTTTCCTCACTCCTCCATCCTAGAGCCAGTGACCCGGAAACAGATCAAAGTCCGCCATTAAGAAGGACGTACCAATTCTCTGAATGCATCTGAGGAGGCAGGCACAGAGGACAGAGGAAGCTTTCTGAGGACAGCAAGGAAGCACAGGTGGATCCTATGCAGAAGACTTTTTTGTTAAAACACCTGAAACACTCATAAATTCTCCTCACCCTTCTCATCTGGCACAACAGTTTTAATTCAAGCGTTACCTCTGCAGTTTAAATAAACCATAATTGTTGCATACTTGGACAGTGCATCTTGAATTATCATGATTTATTATGAATATATTAATAAATCAAGTTAACAACATAACGGCAAGCACTCCAAGGTATTGCAGCTGTGTGAAGATGGCACTCTGAAGTGTGCCTTGAGTGAGCAAGGACATTCCATTTTACAAATACATCTTGCTTTGATTCCTCCAGCTGTGTTTCCTTTCCTTGCACCATTTCCTTGTTTCCTAGGAGGGCGGAGCAAGGATGCAAGGAATGGAAGCAAGGAAAGGAAACCAGGATGCACAATTTCAGAAATGAGAAGCACCACAGCTCTCATTCTGTGAGGTTCGTTGAGGCGCACTCAACTACCCCCTACTGACACAGCTAAAAGAAAAATACTTTTATTATGGAATTTATGTACGGGTCAGGAAGCATGATAAAATTTGTGTTATTTTTTATATAATTAATTGCATAATATTATATTATTATTAATATAATAAATCGACTGCCCTAAAAAATATGCATAAAATTTAATCAGTAGAGATGAACTGGTATTGGTCCTGATAATGTGCAAACATACTTTAACCCGTAAAAATGTTCTAATATCAAAAACCAATGCCATGCTGCATTCATACAACACCAAGTTTTCAGTAGTTGTGAAATACCAATGATATTTCACAATACTTGATAAGGTAGATACCACAGCAATTATCAATATTCAAAGACAGTAATATGCAACTGAACACAATGCTTTAAAGTTAAACATTAACACAATAAATTAACACTACACTACTCTCACAAGTAGTGTTAGAAAGTTTGATCAGTTGTAGTGAACTGGATCATTCGGATGTTTCAAAGTAAAACGATTCACAGACTTAATTCGGACCAAATTAAAGGGAGCACATTTTTTTATTCAAAACTAAATCGTAGCCTACGTGAAACACAAGTAATGACAATATTAACTGTAACGGAATTATTGAAAAATAAATAGCAGTTTCCAATATTACTCCTTTACAGGGAAAAGTCATATATTACTGTTAAGCAGACCTTAGCAGCTGTGGCATTGAATGGCCATAAAAAAAAAAAGTAGCAGAAACTCGAATACATTTTTATACATAAATATTTATCTGTGTTTGCAAAACTAATTAGGCCAACTGATTTGATTCCTATCTCATCTACTGACCAATATATTTTAGTTTCTTTAAAAGTAGCCACCCTCTGCCCAGATTATAGCTCTGTATACTCTGGGCATTCTTGCAACCAGCTTCATGAGGTATCCACCTCATCCACCTATCCTATTTTTAACATGATGATATACTTAAATTCAGTGTGTCAGTAAATTAAATGTGTACAAACTTTTGATTGGTATTGTAGTTTTACCATGCCATGCAACTCGCTTTCAGTGCAGACACAGTGTAAGAGATGGAATTTGCATGCTGATTGCAATCAATGCTTATGTTTTGTACCATTAGTTGTCAAATGTACAATATTGTACATTTAGCAAACTAACAAACAAGTGTCAATGCATTAAAAATACTAAGCAGAACACAGAGAGAAAAGGACACAAGAGTGCTTATTCACACAGGAATTATAGCCAGATAGGAATACAAAATTAGGGTCCACTCCATATCATCCAGTCTGTCTGAGAAAAGATTTCCCTCTATCTAAGTAGCAGAGAGGTGCTTGCATGTGATAGTTTCCTCCATGTGAATAGCCACTCCATCATCCTAGCTTCCAGCGTTCATTAATTAAAATGATTACCAAAGGCACAGAGCCGATTCAAAGGGTTCTTCTCCTATCAGTCTCTGAGAGAGCAGAGATACAGAGAGGATCAATCTGTCTGCAATACAACACCACGCTGGACACTGCAATTAGTCGAGCAGCTGGAAACGCATTCACAGACTCCATTGCCGTCCAGACACTGTGACAATAGAGCCTTAATGAAGGCACAGGAAGTGTGTGTGTGTGTGTGTTTGTGTGTACAGGTTTTACTATCCTTGTGGGGACCAAATATCCCCACAAGGATAGTAAAACCTGAGATCACCTACGTTGTGAGGACCAGCCAGCGGTCCTCACAAGGGAAATGGCATATTAAATTATGTTTTTTTGAAAATGTAAAAATGCAAAAAGGTTTCTGTGAGGGTTAGGTTTAGGGGTAGGGTTAAGGGATAGAATCTATAGTTTGTACAGTATAAAAATAATTATGTGTATGGAGGGTCCTCATAAGGATAGCTAAACCAGCATGTGTGTGTGTGTGTGTGCGTGTAATCCAACCACCTTCAATCCCAGCAGCAGAATCAGCATGCGCATTCCACGCAGCAAGTGTTTCCACAGCATTAATTAATTATTCATCCATCCTCCCCATCCATCCATCCTTCCAAAGGGGGTTTCTAACAGGATTAATGCCAGTGCTTTCTCAAGACAACAACAATTACACAACACAATAGGCCTCCAGAACGGCACACACATCCATGCTGCACGGGCACAATTAGTAATTAGTATGCTCGTAAAAGAGCCATGATGGAAACAGACTTTTAAATGGCAGCAGGTTGTCTAAACTGTCTTATTGCATATGCTGAAATCAACACTTGAGACCCTCTTCCAAATGTGCTTAATGTAAACCACCTTGGGTGAGAATTTAACACAAGCAGGGACTTTATAAGCACCTGTTAGATGTAATTGAGGTCTTTATTCTCACCCAGTACAAGTGCTGGGTCACTGGCTGTAAATCTGAACCAGTTTACCAACAGAGATAATGAACGGGGAACTTATCGTAATGCAGTTTAATGCAGACAGTGACCCATTCAGTTAATGAATAAGGGAAATAGATCGGAGAGTGAGCAGTAAATAGTGGGACAGAGAGAATCAACAGAGAAGAGGATCATGTTTTATAATCTCCTCTTTAATGCTTCAATTGCACTCCTAAACTGTAGGTTTGCATAAAACAAGCCACACTTCAAGTCTACTTGACTCGAGGGAGGTGTCATAATAAACAAAGCATTTAATTGGGCCATGTGTTCAGAATTTTTGTGTGTGTGTGTTGGGGGGGGGGGGGGTTAATGAGGTGTTTTTTGGAAGTTGCTTAAACAGAGTGGTTGGCTTGTGCCACCACACTTCAGAAAGGCATCAGTCTCACACTCCAGCAGCATTTTAAAGCACAGCAAGTGTTCCACACCAAATACTCTAAATTAGACCAACTTGGAGCAACTGCACCCACATATGCCCACTTAAAAACAACATGTCTGGAGCCTTGGGGGCTTTTTTTTTTTTTTTTCCAACACACACCATTACCAGGTTTTCTTATGGTGTTATAGCAGGTCATATCACAGTGTTTGTAAAATGTTTTTGGTCGACTTATTGACTAGTCATCTAACAACTGACTAGTCAGTTTGAGGGGTTGACTACTAACATTAATATTTTAAGTGGTGGTGGTTTTAAAGGTAGACACAACTCTGAAATTAATTTTATAAGGCAACATTTTAGAGAGTATTTTTGCATGCTGATAGCTTGCTGTGCTGAAAAGTGAATAATAGTAAGCACAATAAAACCCTCTGCAAGAAGTTTAGTTTCTTTAATGCTTTAGCTTTAGTCTTTTTATGCACTGATGTTACAGCGAAGTGCTGCATCAACAACACATTTCAAGACAATCACTGTTGGACGTTCAGGATGCGCATAAGCAGTTTTGTGCTGTTCTTTATTGGAGCCTTTCTTTTTTCTTACTTTGATAGTTTTATGCAATAAGATGTTATAGTTATTTAGCCTATTTATTTGTTGAATATATGTTAATCACCATGCTGAAGTGCTCCACTTACACTTGGTTTTACTGCTTGGACCGACACCGATTTTGTTTCCTCTCCCTGCCCCCGCTGGTCTCTGTTCACATCATATATTTTGGGTCCAAACCGAGGTCCGATTACATCATCAATGTGAGAACAAGCGGCAGCTGTTTACCACTGTAACTAGGTAAGTACTCAAGAAGAAGTCACTGTGTTAAGTGAAGTATTAAAGTTTGTCACTTTGGATTTACCACAAAAACTTGCACAGAACAACACTTGTGTTTGTCTCCCGCAGATGCACTGAATGTGCAATGATGTGATCTCCTGGGCACGACAGTCTCTAGAATTTACTCAGAATGGTGCCAAAAAAAAAAAAAAAAAACATCCATTGAGCAGCAGTTCTGTAGATGGAAACGCCTTGTTGATGAGAGAGGTCAACAGAGAATGGCCAGACTGGTTCGAACTGACAAAGTCTATGGTAACTCAGATAACTGCTCTGTACAATTGTGGTGAGAAGAATTTTGGCGGCACAAGGGGGACTTACACAATATTAGGCAGGTGGTTTTAATGTTGTGGCCGATCAGTGTGTATATATATACACAGTATATTATGGCTGTTGATTTAACGTGTTAATTCATGCAAACAAATAACACGTTAAGACAATTAATGCAATTAATCATGTCCTCGGACCGTAATAATTGTGGCAGACAGGAAAAACACTGATAAAACAACACAAAAAGTGTCTTTATATTGTGGCAAATATATTGTTTATTTAAACATTATTGGACATAAACATCTCAACGGCTTAAAGTCCACAGCAATCCATCTTGCAATTTAATTCATACAATCTGTCTGAGATAGATTTATTATAAGGGCTTTTCTAGGAGCACATCAATGTACACATGCATCAGACGGACGCTTTTGGAGCGTCTCACTTTGGTTGCATTGAATCATAAACACAAAATGTTTTGGTCACTGTGTCAAGATAAAAAAAAAAAAATTGAAACTTAAAAAAACACATCTCAAGATCCCTGCATTCAGAACTGCACTCTGTCCAGCGGTGTTTGAACATGAGAATTCTTCATCTTGTGGTCTCACAGGTGTCAAGCAAGCCTGAATGTGGTTTGTTGTCTGCACAGCTGCGCTTACACAGCTGTAGTTTCTCTTACTGCCCCCTGCTGAAAAAAGGTGGTGCTTAAGCTTAAATTGCTTCGCTGGTAGGAAAATTCCTTATTACAGTCTGGGAACATGATTAATATATATATATATATATATATATATATATATATATATATATATATATATATATATATATATATATATACACAGTTGTGCTCAAAAGTTTGCATACCCTGGCAGAAACTGTGAAATTTTGGCATTGATTTTGAAAATATGACTGATCATGCAAATAAAAACTGTCTTTTATTTAAGGATAGTGATCATATGAAGCCATTTATTATCACATAGCTGTTTGGCTCCTTTTTAAATCATAATGATAACAGAAATCACCCAAATGGCCCTGATCAAAAGTTTACATTCCCTTGAATGTTTGGCCTTGTTACAGACACACAAGGTGGCACACACAGGTTTAAATGGCAATTAAAGGTTAATTTCCCACACCTGTAGCTTTTTAAATTGCAATTAGTGTCTGTGTATAAATAATCAATGAGTTTGTTAGCTCTCACGTGGATGCACTGAGCAGGCTAGATACTGAGCCATGGGGAGCAGAAAAGAACTGTCAAAAGACCTGCGTAACAAGGTAATGGAACTTTATAAATATGGAAAAGGATATAAAATGATATCCAAAGCCTTGAAAATGCAAGTCAGTACTGTTCAATCACTTATTAAGAAGTGGAAAATTCGGGGATCTCTTGATACCAAGCCAAGGTCAGAAGATTTCAGCCACAACTGCCACAAGAATTGTTTGGGATACAAAGAAAAACCCACAGGTAACCTCAGGAGAAATACAGGCTGCTCTGGAAAAAGACGGTGTGGTTGTTTCAAGGAGCACAATATGACGATACTTGAACAAAAATTAGCTGTATGGTCGAGTTGCCAGAAAGAAGCCTTTACTGCGCCAATGCCACAAAAACGCCTGGTTACAATATGCCCGACAACACCTTGACACGCCTCACAGCTTCTGGCACACTGTAATTTGGAGTGACGGGACCAAAATAGAGCTTTATGGTCACAACCATAAGCGCTATGTTTGGAGAGGGTTCAACAAGGCCTATAGTGAAAAGAATACCATCCCCACTGTGAAGCATGGTGGTGGCTCACTGATGTTTTGGGGGTGTGTGAGCTCTAAAGGCACGGGGAATCTTGTGAAAATTGATGGCAAGATGAATGCAGCATGTTATCAGAAAATACTGGCAGACAACTTGCATTCTTTTGCACGAAAGCTACGCATGAGCTCTTGGACTTTCCAGCACGACAATGACCCTAAGCACAAGGCCAAGTTGACCCTCCAGTGGTTACAGCAGAAAAAGGTGAAGGTTCTGGAGTGGCCATCACAGTCTCCTGACCTTAATATCATCGAGCCACTCTGGGGAGATCTCAAACGTGCAGTTCATGCAAGACGACCAAAGACTTTGCATGACCTGGAGGCATTTTGCCAAGATGAATGGGCAGCTATACCACCAAGAATTTGGGGCCTCATAGACAACTATTACAAAAGACTGCATGCTGTCATTGATGCTAAAGGGGGCAATACACAGTATTAAGAACTAAGGGTATGCAGACTTTTGAACAGAGGTCATTTCATTTTTTTTTCTTTGTTGCCATGTTTTGTTTTATGATTGTGCCATTCTGTTATAACCTACAGTTGAATATGAATCCCATAAGAAATAAAAGAAATGTGTTTTGCCTGCTCACTCATGTTTTCTTTAAAAATGGTACATATATTACCAATTCTCCAAGGGTATGCAAATTTTGAGCACAACTGTATATACACCTTTCTCTCTGATTCTTCCAGTTGAATTGCAGTAGGCAAAACATCCAAAACCTCAAAAGCACTGCAGTCTCCTGTACTCTCTGACTGTGGCTTCTGACTGCTTCCTCAGCCTCTTCCATCTCTCTCAGTTTGATTTCTAAGTACTCTGGTTCATACAAATAAGGCTGGGCATAGAAATGCTGCATCTCTTTGACTTCAGGCATGTTTTGTCAATTTGGTTCTCTGGTTTGTGTTGTGTTCTCTGTTGTTAAAATTGCTGGTTGTCAGGTGGAAGCAAAACAAAGCGGTTTCTCACTTGAACGCCTCATCTCACAAGTAAGGGCTGTGTGAACTGTTGCTCTCGTGCACTCTCATGATTGTCCACAGGAGAGCAACAGTCGGTGATGATTTTAACTAAATAATTTATTAGAATTTGGTTCTCACCAAGCCTTAACATATGACGTCAGAACAAGTTATGAGTCACATGGAATAATTTCTTAAGACTTCTGAATTATACTTTTGCATCCTTTTGAAGCTTGAAGAGTTGGACACCATCCACTGTCATTGTATGACATCAGTGAGCAGAATATTTTTCTCTCTTTGTGTAATGAAAAATTCAGAAAGTCATATGGGCTTAGAATAATGACTGAATTTGCATTTTTGGTGAACTATCCCTTTAAAGTTAATGTTTGTAATTGTATTACAAACATGTAAAGGGAGCAGCAACTACTACTAATCCATTATTCTCTTAATTTAAATAATCAATTCATTGTCTTTCATAGTATACTGTGTCCATTTCAAGTATCTTTCAGAAGAACAGAATGTTTACTGTTAAGAGAGAGGTTCAGATGTTTTTATCAATAAACATAACTACAGAACATAAGGATAAAGATAAAAAAGAGAAATAATAATAATAATAAGAAGAAGAAGAATTTACATGCCTCATAGTGTATATTGAAATTAGAATCCAAATCACCTAGCAAACATCTAGATGATCTCTAAGATGTGATATCTATGCAGCTCATGCTGCTCAACTGTACAGGAAAAGCATCCAGACACACCATTAAAAAAAAAAAAAAAAAAAAAAAATCAGATTTTCTCAGTATGCCTTTGAAAGTTTGACTGCACTCTTATGATGATATTATATTGTTCTTTTTCTGACAATGACAAATGATTGTCATCCTTTAGAATGGAGGAAAAGATAAAAACACATTAAACTCTAGCCTAGCAGTATTTGTGTATCTTATTCATGAGTTTAAAGGCATAAAAAAAATTGAAAGCTCTCACTGGAAAGCAACAAAATTTACAAAGAGGGCAAAATCATCCTCCAAGGATGTTGATGATTCTTAACCGGCTATCATTTCAAAAGCAGTGAGTGTATTCTGGGCTGATATTACATTGGAGTTCCTTTCTGGCATGGAGATTACATAAATGACAATGATGTGACCTTTTAGCATAACAAACGGGACAGACATAGCACGATTTCATACATTACTACAGCATGGGGCATTTTAGAGGCAACTCAGTCATTTATAACCTTTTCCTGTAGATTAATGCAGTTACAGTCGGTGTGAACACATCTCTCTTTGTGCCTTTTTCATTAATGCCTGCGATTGCCACTGCTCAAATTGCTCTGCACTGTGGAGATTATTTTGTACGATTTGCATAAGCCATGTGTTTATGAAAACTAAATGGATGGATTGAATATTTGTCATGCAGAAGAAGGGCAAGTGCAGATCTCTCTGTTAAAGTGTTGGCAGTCGCCAGCTGTTTGGTTGCCCAGAGCTTCAAATTAAACTGGGAGAGAGGAAATCACTGTGTCTGATTAAGGTGGCCTAAAGTGTCTATGCAGAGCAGGGGAAATAATCTGTGTTCCTCAAAGGCAGATGTTGACTCTGTGCAGTGTATATTAATGTCTCTTCTAAAGGTAGACATCAGGTCAAGAGCAGCACATGATAATGACAACAGTGACAGAGGATCTGTGCTACATGTCAGGGGAGAATAAATGGCCTCTCTCTCTCTCTCTCTCTCCCTCCATTTTCTTGGTTTATAGTTATTCATGCATTACTTACTATGTGATCCCTGTAACTGCATTTCATCCATTCATCAAGGTTGTTTTACAATAATTTTCAATATCAATAAAGGAGTCGTAATTCATTGTTTATCAAATTGTAATCCAGACATTGGGTCAAAAATATGATAGAAAACATCTTTTGTAAACTCTCTGGAAACTAATTTTATAAGCAACAGAAAAATTAAAAATAATTGTATGGTTTGATAATTGCTTGCAACTGCACAACAATTAACAATTGCCAAAAGCTAAAATCTCAGGACAAAAAGCGGAGCTTTTATAAGCTACATGTAATTTTTTTTCTGCTGTTGAAATTTAAATTATAGCTAGAAATTATTTATCTATAATGTCACTACATAAACAGCAACAAATTCATTAATACATTTCTGCTGGAAAACGATGGCTTAAGGAGATTTGCTTATAATTTTTTGAACCAATTCAATATGATGCTTCTAAGACTGACAAATCATTCTTGCAATTTCAACAAAACCTCATATATATAAACATATTTCAATAAGCATAATTCACAACAATTATGTTAATTTAAGCCTAGGGCAAGTGATAGTTCCGTCAACTGGCCCAAAATCCTCTTACACTGGCCCCCTTATTGTTGAGCCCTGTAAGGAGTATTCAGTTTATTTGAACACTGATCATTTGTGTATGTGTACTGTATATATAGCATGTGCAATGTCCATGTGTTTGTTTCAAGAAATTGCTATAAATACATGTAACCATGATGAGCACAATGCAAATGTAAAATACAGTAATGCCCAGATTTGAGAACTGAGACTATATAATTACTGAACTTCACAGAATCACAAACACAGACAGGCAGGCTGGGTAACAAGACAGAAGACCACAGTGAATGTGAGAGGAATAGAAGAGAAAAGAAAGAGAAGACAGAGAGGTAAAACTCTAGAAGAGAACGGGAGAAAAAAAGAAAGTGAGAGAGAAATATGGGCAAGATGTGTTACGGATGCCCCATCATGCTCCAAAAGCGGGAGTGAGAATTTTATGTGTCCCTCTTTCTGCTGTCGCTGCAAAAGCAAACTGCTGGGTCACAAAGATAAAGGAGATTTTTTGGTAAATGGTGAAAGTGTTGAAATAAATGACCCAACTGGAGCTGCGTGTAATTACTGTGGCCCAGAGAGTAACAATCTATCATAGTGATGAGGAGGTGACAGAGTGCTAAGGGGTTAGTCAAAGGAGATAGCCTCTGAATAACTACTGGACCCCGGCAATCGATACTTTCCTGATGTTGTTCCCTGGGAGAGCGAGAGACAGAAAAAGGGAGAGGGGGAGAAAAGGCCTTAAAAATTTCCCAAATGGCTTTTCATTCAAATATTGATCCGGGCTTTCTCTCGTGACCTTGCTCTGTCACGGCCATATACTTTCTTAAGGGCATATGAAACTCATAAATCTGAGTTGCTACAGAGAAAGTGTGCATGGTGTTGTTGTGTGTAATAGGTCTTGCTGGAGCAGAAAGGCCCATTCGGTACTTTAAAAAGGGACATTCCATTATAAGGGCTCCTCAGAGAGGATAATGGTAAGGCTTGAGGGACAGATAAGAGCACAAGAGTGTCCAGCATTATTGTGTCTCAACAGCTGTCAGCACTGGCCTGAAGGTGAGGATTAAACATACAAGTGGGAGAGTGAATGCACACATAGGCAGTTGGCTCAGAGACTTGGGAAAACAAATGAAAACAAGAAAAGAAAACCAACTCTAAATCAGTGATGCTCACATGCAAACAACTGACCCTTTGCTAAACTCTGCCCCCCTTGGTTACCGCTGTTCACTCTGACAAGCTTTCTGCAGAGCTTTCATAGCAATGAATGGGAGAGCGCCATGAACGGCAAAATATTCTCCTAAACGGAATTGATAATATTCTTAAGTGGGCTGGAATGAAGAGTCACATTATAAAGCATATTTATCTGATGTTTTTTTTTGTTGTAAAAGCAATTGTTAAATTACAGTTATTTGACTGAAAAATGTGGAGACTGTGAATCAGAATTGAGGCAAACGATTATCACAGCCACTTGAAAAAAGCGTCATTTGATTGCGATTACAAACCTGATAACATTAGTTTAAGTGAACAGAACTGCTCATAATGTCTCATAACACACTAACTATGGTGCTGTGAACTCTTCATTTACTGTCACCTTTATTAAGACATTAATCATATGTAAATTAATTAAAACAAGGCCCTGGACTTGAAATTCATACAGGTCTTAGCTGGTCTTTTCAGAGAGACAACGTTTCTTTATTAGTGCACATCACACAAACAACTTGAGAAGTGTACTAAATGACCCAGAATGCTTTTTCACCACTTTTCACTGCTTCTACATTTTCAGTGAAACACTTGATGTGACTGCTGAACTCTTGGAGCTCTGGAGTATGTGAAGTCTGTCATGCTAACATATGGACAACATCAGCGCTACGGGAGCCGTTAATATGTCCTTCTCTGACACTTTGTTACTATTTCTTACAGTCTGGGCCACTGTAGTGTATATACAGTCAAAGCTAAATGTTTTCATTAGGACATATTTTAATACATTTCCATAACGCAAAGAGAAGAGCGGCGAGAAGCCATTATCGCATCATTTATGTAATATCTCCCGAGGAATCTGCGGCTGTCAAGCTTTTACATGCTCTCCTGGAGATTTACAGACAGACTGGGATGACATCGCAAACTGTCAAGTTGAAGGAACGGAAATTGGGCCAATACATTTAGTTTGAAAACCTAAAAAAAAAGAACGAAAAAAACAGCCGTGTGAGTTGACCACAGATGATGGATATTCTACGTTGCTAATCTATGTATACAGCTAATGTCTCAAGAGATTTTAAGTCTAGGTGTAGCATGCTGGATTTGTTTGAAAGGGTTTGAGATTCCTTGGAATAAAGAGTCATTTGTTTCCATCACGGATGAAGAAGGGTGGATGAGAATGGAGAAAAGTGCGTTGAACAGCTGCTCTCTCTCTCTCTGGGCCACAGTCATGTGGGATGTTTGTACATGGTTTCCCAAGTGTTTATAGTCAAACCAAGCCATTCATGGTACTTGTTAAACAGCTTATGAAGAAATGTAAATAAAAGCAGGACGTGTATATGTTTTGACATACTGTGATCCGCTAAGTATTTTGCCTTATCTCTGCCAGGACCATGTAGGCCAAGTTGATAAAATCATTTATAGTTGGTCATGGAACAGTATGTCATAAGTATGCCTCAGTATATGATTTAATATGGAGAAGATATTGACACTGTCAACTTTTTTTTTATGGTACTTAGCATTAGGTTCATATAACTGACTAAAAGAATTGTAGCAGAGATTTTCTGAGTTAAACATAAAAATCCTTTTACTCGACAGCCTCAAGAACTTGCATTGGCTCAGAAAAAACTGTACAAGCCATATGAACACTGGCACGTACATTCACGCCAAGCATTGGCTCAGGAAGCTCTCTGAGAGACTGGAGCTATGCTCCAAAACCTAGTGAGCTGACTACCCAGGCACCATTTCAAGGTGCAATGGTGCACTCCCAAGGTAGGCATCTTAATTATGGTGCCTATTAAGGTACCTTGTTTTAGCCAAATAATAAGACAACATCGCAGGTGTCCTTTGCAGAGAATAACTATTTTGCACAATATTTGTATGTGCTATGCATTTCTATGCTTATTAGGGCATTGCATCAATTCTAGAAAAGTGCCCTGCTTTGTGCCTAAGAGGCTGAATGTTAACTTTGCAACAAGTTGACGCCTGTCTAAACTCTTTTTGAATAAATTATGAGTCGAGTCTCCTGTGCGGAGCGCTATTTGTGTGTGAGTTTTCAGCTACTGCCTATGAAGAGAAGGTTCCATCTCTGTTAGGATCAGTGATGGGTAGTAATGGATTACATTTGATCTGGATTACATAATCGGATTTCAAAAATCAAGTACTTGTAATTAGATTAATTTTAAAATACTTGTAATCATATTACAGGTACTTTTTAATGGGTTACATGTTTAAATATTAATCAGGAAACAGCAATTAAACATTGACAATTTATTTATCCCCTGATAAATAGGTGGCTATAATTACAATGAAGATGGAGAGGTCTCACTCAGCATTTGATCAATGTGTTTACAAAAATCATTACACTTTTAAAGAGTCACAGGCCAAAAACAATACTGTGCCTTACAAAACTTACAAAATCCACTGCAACTGATTCAACATCAAATTTAAAGAAACATTTGGAGGTGTGCTTGCATGTTTTCTTAACTTTACATTGCATATCTAACCAACTCCTGACAAACAGATTGTCATTTTTATTTAAATTATCAATCTGTGTGACATGTAACCATGTGTCGTTATGTCTTTAGAAGGGGTTTGTCCATCAAACGCATCAAAATGCACAAATACACAAAATTACATATTCACAATGTAATCCACACTTAAATGCTGAAACAACTGCATTAGTGCGGTAAAGTTAGTTTTGCTAAATGATTCTGTGCTCTGCTTCAAAAAAGAAAAATTAATGCACTTTTGCTTTTGTAATAACTTTTGAGACTGTTTTTTGTGATGTTGATTTACAAATATGACTTGTCTGATCTGTGAGCACACATGGATGGTGTCTGTAATGCTAAAATTGCCAGAGTACGACCATGTTTGTTTAATGCGCCTCAGGGTACCTGTCCATAATTTTAGAAACTTTCCTATAAGAAATACCTCCATTATCTGTCATTGATGGAGAGCCTAGTGCTCTATGAGCATTATGGGGGAAAACATTGAACTCCCCTCATATTTTTACACCATGTAAATACATTTGTGATCCATACTTCTGAATTTGTGCCAAAAGCACCACTCAATCATGACAAATAATTATGCACTCCTGATCAGAGGTTGCGCTAGAAAAAAACTTTATCCGTCATTCTAGTACTAAGCTGCAAATATTCCGTTGTGGTCTATTTTTATCCGTAAAACTTGTTTTCATTTCATAAGTACTAGAGATACATACAGGGGCATAGCATCCATTATAATGGTATACACAAGACAGTGGGTATATAATAGATTTTTGACTCCCCAAGAGAGTGTTGTGAAACCAAGGAGTCCTAGGGTGAAAAATCTACCTGTCAATCAAATGCTACGCTAAAACAAGATTTTAAAACTTTGCCAGTTAAGTGCGGCACTAAAAGAAAATTATCAGGTCATAAATTTTAAAAAGCGCATACACATGCACAAGTTCACAAAACTTTTCAGTGTGTCTGATATCAACATAAAGTGACACAGATAAGAAGCACACACATATGAAGCTCAGGCTAATACAGCTACTCCACTAAAATAACTGACAATTCTGCTCTAGATGTCAAATGTTTGCTCATAAATTAAATGTACTGTAAGTATAATTGGCAGAAACAATATGTCACTGCTTTCTTTTTGTTTTTATACTTTATTGCACTTTATTATCATGCAGTAACACACTGACATGATTCATGTCATGAATTCAGAGACCCTCCACTTGAAATCTCAACACCAGTGATTAAAAGAGATGCATATTACCAGGTGTAAATGGCGATGGCCCTGTACGCTCTTGATCAGATCGCCTGAAGCACATCTTAATAGCTGTCAGGAATGCAGAGGCTCAGGACCCAAATGCAGAGTTAAAATAAATGAATTTATTAATACAAACAAAAAGGGCAAAAATCAAACCAAAACTCCCACAAGGGGGAAAAATAAATATAAACCACCCTGTAGGGAAAAAACAACAAAGGAAGTAATCCGGGCTGGGGAAGAAGGTAACTGGGGCACAGGACCGAGTGGACAGAACAGGAACAAGGTAGGGAAACAGGACCGACAAGGAATGACCAAAAACACATACAGGACTGACTAGATCACAAAACGAACAGGCACTGGACAGCAAGCACGAGGAGACTAAAATAGGGAGAGAAATCAAACGGGTTAACAGGGAACAGGTGAACTAATAAGCAAGGAGGCGGGGTATGACGTAAGACAGAGAGACAACCGGCGGCACAGAAACAAAACAAAGCCACGTGCTCTCACAAGACAACAAATGGCATGAGCGCACATTACCATGACAATAAGTCAATACACTCCCAAGCCAACTGACAAACAAGATGAGAGAATGCATAGCAACACCAAACAAAGCGATGCCACGCATTCTCACACTAAATGAAACATGAGCGCACGCAACAGGTGACAAAAACAAGACAGGACACCTGTGCGAGAGTTCGGCCACACACACACCTGACACCTTAGACCAAAGTGACCAAACCTCAGCACAACATGAAGACAGCTCTCGACTCGGACGCGCAATGCAATGTTCGGGAGAGACAGACAAACTATTGACGTGAGTGCATGCAGCCAAGGTGACATAAGTGCGATGAACCCATGTCAATAACAGACAGACATGGAGCATGAGTGTCCAGATCCCGACACAGGCTGAAACCGGACCAAACAGGAAGTTCAGACCTAGACACCACACTCCAGATAAGAAACAAGACAGACCAAAGAGTGCATGGCAGGGAATATAACCGAAACTGTACGCTCACACAAAGACAGACAACGAAACTCAAGACAGACATGGGACGATGATGCCACGTTCCTGTCCTGTCAGACAAAAACCCAGAATGACAAAGTGACAGGACCATGACAATAGCAGGCAATACATAGGGCACATACACACACAGCAGAGAGAGAGAGAGAGAGAGAGAAATAGAGCGAGAGAGAGAGAGAGAGAGAGAGAAATCAAAACTGATTCACAAGGTTACTTTTTTCCCTTTTTTGTCTGTCAAAATGATGGACAGCATTTGGAATTATCCGGCAATGGTTCAAAAAATTCAGTAAATGATGGAGAACTTTCGGTTAATGCAACTCCTGCTCCCGATTTATAGCTGTGAAATACAATGTCTACATCATATCCAGCAACCTTCAATAGTTGATTCTGGAAGTCTGGAGAAAAAAGAAATTCAAAACTGAAAAAAAAAGAAGAAAAAAGAAAAAGAAAATTATCTTCTAAACAAGAATAATCGACAACATCTTTTTCTGTCATCTTGGACAGTAAATAAATAAATAAATAAATAGGTATCACTTAAAATATGTTTTTGTGTTTCATTGCCCTTTAAGTGCCCCTTTTCACTCAGGAACTGTACAAATATAGAGTAAAACAAAAAATCATATCAATTCTTATATTTTGATTATCCTACTCAAATGTATGTGACATCAAATAATCAAAAGTTAGGTCAGATGTAATCCAAAATTAATCTGAAATTAATCAATTAATAGATTACCTAAAAATATAATTCATGAGATTAAGTAATTTATTGCAATTTTAGCCATGCAATTTGTAATCAGTACCGTATTACAATTCAGAAGTAATCTACCCAGCACTGGTTAGGATACTCTCTCAGAAGGCATTTGCCTATGTAGGCAGTAAACAATGACTCTATTTGCATGCACTTAAGAAAGCGGGTTATTCCAGGGTTTTTGCAGAAAGCAGTGTTCTGAAACATCGTGTAAACGAGAATGCCTATTTCCTTACGCCGGTAAAGGGATTAAGAGAAAACGGTTTAAAACACCTAGGTTTCTCCCGGAGAAAGCTGCATATGTGGCCATGTAAACACATACGCTGCATTCTAACAGGTTTTCTGAAGCGTGTGAATGTGCGTGGAACAGACCGAATAACAAACGTCATAGGATGGAGCCCAACAACAAGTCAACAAAACATTTCTGGGAGTACAGTGGGACAAGCACATACACTATAAACTATACCCATTTATAAACACCACTGTAAAATACTGATGGTCCCTGCGCTCCTACATTGAGGGAATCCCGGAGTTTTACGTAAAGGGAAACCCCACTATTGAAGCTCAATTCCACTGCAGGTTGCAATAGAAAGGTAAGGAAACAAACACAGCAACAACTCTGGAATATCTGAAAATAAAACAAAGCAACAGAGAATAAAATAGTGAAGTCTTCCTCTGATACCATGTTTGTTATTTACACAAGCGTCATGGAGTAATTACGTTGCTCTGGAGACACGGGAGTATGTATATGGGAGTAAAGAGTACAACGCTTAAAAAATGCATGGAAACCGGAACACTGCTTTCTCGCAATAACCCACTTTCTGTTGTCCATGTAAACGTAGTCAATGAGGCAGCTAGGTTTTGAGACCGATCCCTGATCTCTGTTTATTTTTGACTGTGGATGCAGGGAAAGCAATGGTCAGATAAAACTGAGGCCCTCAGAGTTGAAAATGAGACTAACAGGGTACTTGAGATCACTCTGCTCTGATACACACATACTGTCCAATACTACAGAACAGCAGGGCATTTAGCGTCCATTTCCTTATTTGTATAACTCTGGCAGCATTAAGGAGTAAACAGAGGAAATAATAAGACTTTACTGAAGGTCCTAATCCCCTCTTGGAAAAACCGGATGAGAAAATATAATCAGAAAAGGCTGCACTGAGCAGCACTGGTACTCTTCAACAGCTGCATTAAGCAGACACTGGTAAATGGATTGAATTCCTAGAGGTCCCAATAAACCAGCACAAATGCAGTCGTAAAATGTTTGTACTCGGAGTGGGAACAAACAGTCTGTTTGGGAGCTATAAGGGATAAAAGATGATATTTCACATATAATGAAACCATGCTACAGATTGCCACTATACTTGGGTAGATGCAGTGTCCTGGAGTGTGGCATGCTGTACTTCATAAAAACAAATTTTAACAACATTTCTCTGATTCTTTATTTAAGTATTATTGTAATACAACTATGTATTTTATAAACAACATTTGTGATCTCTGGGACAGACAGTCCTTTTTTTTTTCAAATAAACATTCGTATATTTGGGCGGTGGGAGTTTTTTTTTGTGGATTTTTTTTCTCTTTTTCACCCAATTTGGAATGCCCAATTCCCAGTGCGCTTTTAAGTCCTTGTGGTCATGTAGTGATTCGCCTCAATCCGGGTGGCGGAGGATGAATACCAGTTGCCTCCGCGTCTGAGACCATCAACCCGCGCATCTTATTTCATGGCTTGTTGAGCACGTCGCCACGGAGACATAGCGCGTGTGGAGGCTTCACGCCACCCACCGCGGCATCCACGCTCAACTCACCACGCGCCCCACCGAGAACGAACCACATTATACCTACTGAGGAGGTTACCCCATGTGACTCTACCCTCCCTAGCAACAGGGCCAATTTGGTTGCTTAGGGGACCTGGCTGGAGTCACTCAGCAGGCCCTGGTTTGGTAGCCAGCGTCTTTTACCACTGAGCTACCCAGGCCCCCGGGCGGTGGGAGTTCAAATGTTACGCATGCTCCGATGAGGACATCATAGGATTATTGCATCGCATTTCATATTATCCAACAACTTATGGCATATCACATTTTTCCTCCATACTGTGCAGCCTTCATATTATGCATGCAGTTTTTATGACTTCAATATTTGTATGAAAAATTCATTTGTCCGACAGTAGGACTAAGACAACAAGTTATAAAAATTCTGTTGATAAAATTTGTGATTATAAAATTTATAGTTCCAATAACAATTTGACTTAATGAGCTTTTACAAGAGCCGTTGTAAAAAAAATGTGCGTACAGGACACAACACAAATTTCGTCATCAGCAGAGTGCTCGACCATTGAATGCGTGTGGCCTGATTTTTTGAACCGTGCATATTCTGAATGCGCAGTATGTGCATGCCCCTGGAATTATTTGCAGTAATTAATGTGTCCATAAGGTGGCAACACTGACAATTGAGCTGTCGTTGTTATGAAGAAGCACTAGAAGAAGATGTAATCACCACTAAACACCAGAGAACGAAGGTAGAAACAACAACAGTGGCTGTGCACGTCAAGAACGTGTGTAAGGTCAGGAGATCCCTGCATTTGTATAACTCGTGTCTGAAGGAATATAAAGACACCTTTATGGGTCTAAACTCCTGAAGAGAAATAGTCCAGTATCTCATAGCAGTCGTAGTGTGCATGCGCCAACTGCACAGTCAAATGAATGATACTTTGAAAGGCTAGCGTTCAACTGTATGCAGACACTAAGCATTTATGATAAAACCTACGTTTACTTTTAACTTAACTGGACTTTATGTTGGTGTAACTTTTGGTATAACTTAATCCATCATCTCCTAACTGTCATGTCTAGAGCAAGCACATGACGTTAACGTTAGCTACTAAGTTAGCAGGTATAAACTCATTAGAAAACAATCATTCCCATATAAAAGGCCTTTAAAAATGTATATGTAAGAGTCTCATCTATGTTACCATAGTCATCAGATACTCTTTAAAATGCAAGGTTGAGTGAATTTAACCAGTAATCAGTAAACTGCACTGCAGCTTGATCTTCTTGTCTCATAGTGTGTATCTTCTGTAAAATGAGATTTGTGGATGAATGCCAGAGCGCGGCAGGCTACACTAGTGATGGCGTGTGGTAGGAGAGAGGTGACGGAGTGCTTGTGTAGTTTTGGTGAGCAGGACAGCAGGGTGCTTTCATAACAGCCTTAGCATCATTAACCAGTAGGGATGATGTATGACTTACATTACCTACACCAAATGTGATGACATTAATGAAGCATTTCAAACAAAGGCCTAAGGTGTGTGTGGGAGTGTGTTTGTGTGTGTGTGTGTGTGTGTGTGTGTGTGTGTGTGTGTGTGTGTGTGTGTGAGAGAGGCAGCTGTATGAAAGAGGGGGCAGAACCTTTGTCCATCTATTGTGATAGAATTCAGGACTCCAATGAGAACTGGATTGTTTGTGTGTTGTGTGTGCATTTATATGTATGGGTTTGTAAGAGAGAGAGGGAGAGAATTTTCTAAACAATAAGCTGATATGTTGCTTGCCGACATCAAATTCTTAGGATAATGAACTATATTACTTGGCGGAAGAATGGTTTATTCCGATTATTATTAATAACACATTTAACTGTTTACTAAACATTAGTGTTTTTTATATTGCTGTTGTCGCTATATCATAACAGCAATAAGTCATGTGTTTCAATCATTTTACCACAGGTAGTAGGGTGATTTTAAGGAATACACAAGTAACATTAAACAATCCAAAAAAACAAAAAACAAAAAAAAAAAAAAATCCCCACAAATTGTTTGCCTTTTTTCCTGAGTATCAACTGAAATAAGAAGCATTGCTGAGCATGTTACAGTGCCCTTCTTTCCTCTCCTCCTGACGGCCTGGGCACAAAATGACAAAGCACAGGATAAAACAGTAATGCTAATATTGATAGTTTGTCCATTACAGGTCAGCTAACTGTCCTCCGTAACAGTTACAAAGCTGTTAGTTTCGATTTCACAAGGCCGATCAATACATGGGCATACTGTTTCAATTTTGCCTGCATTGATTTTCTCTTTAACACCACAACCCTGCAGCATTCATCCCTCTGAAAGAAGGGAAGATTTGATTTACTGAAGAAAAATTGGAGTGTGCATCACAAAGGTTTCTGCCACTGTGGGCTCCTGACACAGAAAAGATGGATGTCCCCAGGCAGGGGTGCCTCCAGCCCAGAGGAGCTCCATTAGAGATCACTGGAGCTGCTGCTGCTGGAAATGACTCACATTAGAGGAGGAGACAAAATGAGAGAGAGAGAGAGAGAGCGAGAGAGAGAGAGAGAGAGAGAGAGAGAGAGAATGTGTGATAATGGTAAAAGATGGACAAAGATGAGAAAAGAGAGAAATGGGAAAGAAAAAGGAGGAAGAGAGAAAGAAGAGAAAAAGAAACAAAGTAGAAAATATAAAGAAAAAGAAGAAGAAAAAAAAAAAAAAACACCCGAACTGTGGGTCGCCTGAATGAATAGTTGACTAATTAGACTTAAGTAAGCCATGTATAACTAAGCTGGTTTCTCACCTGACTGTGATCAAACTGGTTTCTTAGAGGGCATTTACATAAGATGCAAAAACAGCCAGACAGGATAGAGCAGAATACAAGAGTCCTGAATGCGTTTTTTAAAACTTGGTCTAAAACACAGCATCCTAAAAATGCGACACATATGGCAGGACACTCAAAAAACAGTGCAAGATATGACACAACAGCCAAAGCCGCCCCTCTGAATGTGTATGGCTGTAGCCCTGGTGCTTCAAAGGGGCTGAATATAAAGATGCACCTTTTTCTAGAGGGTTTTATGAGAGACATTATAAGATGAAAGGGGTAACTTGTATACATATGAATGGGAGAAATTGGCTGGAGAAATGTCCCAACTTACAGTTAAAAGGGCCAATCATTTTTTTGATATGAGACATCGTCTGTCTATTTACTCGATAAGGCACATGTACATAACCTGGATCAGCCTAAATCTTTCTTTTCCATGATTTAACCACTGGTGTCAGATTGTATTATTGATTTAATGAAATATGTTATTTGAATGTAATCTTACCCAACAGTTTGGGAGATTTTGGTCTTAACCAATTCAAGCAGATAGTAGCAGCACTTGCATGACTAAAAATAGCTGGTTGCAGGCTTTACAAATATGGCATCAGAGTGACCATAATTGCCATAAAGGGACAGTTTTTACTATGCAAACTGTATTAACAGCTAGAGCAAAGCACACTGTTAGCACTCAAATTAAACCACTGCCGCTAAAAATATTGAAACTAAAAATATATAGCAGAAAAAAAAGAAAAAAAAAACTATTTGACCTCATTAATCGGATAATAAATTGTTGGATGACTCATTGACCATCTAAACCCATCTCTAGTTACTGCCTCACTAGTAAAAGATTTATTTCTGCGATAACTATTCAACCGTAGTTTGCACTTAATCATATCCATGAGAGCTGTTAAAAACATTGCAATGTTCACTTTCTTTACTCTGTCCATTCATTCATTTGCTTCTTACTAGCACATTCTCTCATCTTCTGCCTGACAGTGTTTGAGTGGAACTGCTCTGAGTGCAGCAGCAGAGAGAAATTCCATGCTACATTAGCCCTACCATCAGAATGCAATGAAGGAGTATGAGAGGAAGACTCATCTGTCCTCTGAGACTCCCTGTATTCCTCTCTCTCCATCATCTCTCTTTCGGCCAGCCACTTTACTGGTGTGTCATCTACATGAAAGATCATCTGTCTTTTGATCCAAATAAACATGACCATACCGACAAATCAGAAAAAAGAGAAGGAGAGAGAGGGGAAAAGAAGGCAGCCAAAGAAAAGAAAAAATATTATGCTGTCAGCCGCCTCATTTGTGGGCACCGTGTTCATTTTGTCTTGTTTTGGCAGACAGTAACGCCACATGTTCACCTACGCCACCAGATGCGGTTGTGGGTGGTAATGGATGCACAGGTGGATGCAGCTGTCTGTCAATCTGAGATCCAATCAAAAAGGGAAAGAATATGGGGAAAAAAACAACAACAAAAAATGCCACTGACAATACACAGTGGGACTGTCCCAGATCAGTAAGTGGAGTGTGTGTGTGTGTGTGTGTGTGTGTGTGTGTGTGTGTGTGTGTGTGTGTGTGTGTGCGTGTGTGTGTGTGTACACGTGTCTCTCTTTCTTTGTTTGCCGGAGTGCAAACTCCTATGGACCTCTCTGACAATGCATCCACAAGCGAGAGAGGGAGGGAGGGAGCACGAGAGGAATGAAAGAAAGAGAGAGAGAAAATCACCTAACACCTCGAGCCTCCTGAGGACGGGACTGTTGTAAGCTGGATATTAAGACACAAATTGCATTCAATCGGGTCAGTAGGTGTCAGATGATATTAGATGCCTGCCATGGGGAAACAACAACTCCCATCAGCCAGAGAGGAAAATAATATTTTCATTTTCAGCCTTTTATTGAATGGAAACTTTGGGGAATACATCTTTATAGAGGGGAGAGCTATCAAGCTTGCAAATGTAACACTCCCAGTGCCCTGTGAGAGATCTGATTTCATTTTCATGAAGGTGAAAAAGAGAGATACTACGAGATACACTATGTGTGTTTGCATGTGTGTTGTGTCTCTTAATGCTTCACCACTGTTTTTCTCGTTTGTTATCTAAGGCATTGAAAGTCTGTCCTTTTGTCATTTCTAATAGTTTTATACCAAAACCAAGCAAACGTGTATGCCAGTCCCTCCCACCTTTACAAATCATCTGATAACATGTGAAAATAGCTGTGTAGACATGTGCTGCTGTAAGTTATATGTTGTGCTGGGAATGTGTATGTGTGCATGTCCCTATGTTTTACTCTCCTACATTTACAAACCCTCTGATAACATGTGAAAATAACCAAGTGGACATGTGCTGCTGCAGTTCGCAGGTGTTGAGGTTGTGTATGTGTGTGTGTCCCTTCTTTTACGCTCCCATTTTTATGAACCATCTGAAAACATGTAAAAAATAATTGAGTGGAAATGCGCTGCTGCAAGTTGCATTTGTGTTGGGGGTGTGCATTTGGGTGTGTGTGTTCTTTTATTTCCAGATGTTGTTCTCTCTTCTGTAGTTACCGATTCCCAGCTCTCCTGCATTTCTGCCCATGACCTTCAGGGTAATTGAGCAGAAGTATTGATGTAATGGCAGGGTCTGATTGTGATTTATTAAACGCGGTCTGAGACTGTGCCAGCGTCACCATGCGCCCATCGCATGCTATTACAGAAGTCATCAATAGCCTTGCTGCATAAAGGGCAGTAATGGGGTGAGAGCCAAGAGAGAGCAGCGAGCTCAGCCATTATATGAATGCTGAATACTGAGAGGAAAGAACAGGGAGAGAGAGAGAGCACGAAAGCTTGATACAACAAACCGCAGACAGGTCTCCAAACCTCCAGAGAACACATTTTGTTTCTACTAACACAAAGGACGAAAAGAAAGCAATTGAACAACAGAGTGAATGAGCTTCCTGGGTTTGCTGCCCTGGATCATAGAAAACCAGTGCATGATGGCATCATTAAGGAATATTTCTGTGTGTTTACAGAAATAAATACTGCTCATTATGTTTCCTTAAGTAATGGCTAGGTAACATTCACTGGCTTTCATCCCATTCCAACAGCAATGCATCATACATGGAAGCCGGAGCAATAAGACATAACCCAGGATCAGAACCATGACTGTAGGACTCCATTAAAGCCCATAATGGGTGGAAATGTAGGTTTGTAGGTTTATGAGAGACATAAACTAATAAGTGCTCAAATAATTATGGATGATTTGGTATAGGGTATTGGAGGGTCAATGCAGGTGTACTGTAAAATGCAGAGATCGCCTTGTAGTTAGTGTTGGTAATTTTCTGTATCCTTACATATGTTTGCCTCAGCTTTGAGGTAATGAAGAATAAGGTTGCATCTACATTCCCGTATTTTTATAGCATGTACTCAAGTATGAATTTGATGAAGAGCTTATTGTACTACTCAAATGTTGTTTTAAATTCTTTAGGTATGCAGGTGTGTAGTATACCTGTTTGAGGAAACTGAGGTTTTTTTTTGTGTGCTGGCTCCGCCTATCAGCTGGAGTTTATTTTTCAGAGTGGCACACCTCCGGGACAGTTTTGTGGATGAATCTACATGCTCTTTGAGTTTGTTCCACCTATTGGCTGGAGTTTGTTTTATAGATTATCTTTTGCTGTGTAATTCTGTCTCACAAAATTTGTATAGAAACACTAGATTTGAGCAAAAAGTTGTCGCGAGGGTCCTCGTAGGTGTACATGGACTGTTTGAGTTTGGAGGGATGGACGGCAGTTGGCGCTGTCATGCGTGGGGTTAATGTACACGTTTTTCTTTTTTCTTTTTGTTTTGTTTCCCGGGGGATGTTTGGGTTTTAATGGTCGCACCAATGTTGTAATGTGGTCTTTATGATCTTGTTTTTGACACACGATCAATTTTTTCTTATATGTCAAAATGTCAAATGTTAATATAAGTGGATTGTCTCTCTCCACATGGAATGTGAATGGGTTGGGGCATCCCATAAAAAGAAGGAAGGTTATTTATTTTCTTAAGCATAAGAAATATTATATAGTGTTTCTTCAAGAAGCACACCTTTCTCCGCAGGAAGCGGAAAAATTTGGAAAGATATGGGGTGGGCATTTTTTTATAGTGCTGGCTCGAGTAAGAGCAGGGGAGTCATTACACTGATAAGTAAACATCTACAATTCAAATGTCTCAAACAGAGTAAAGATAAATTATTGTTTTAGCTAAAATGTAGGGGAAAAGTCACCTAAACGTGGATGGTCAGGGCTTTTTTATACATCTTGAAGAGATGTTGCAAGCTGCTGGCACCCCTCATGATATAATATTGGGAGGAGACTTTAATATTTTGATGGACTCAGTCCTTGATCATAGTGAAGCAAAAGTGTGCAAGCCCCCTAGAGCAACATTGACGCTTCACAGGATGTGTAAAAATCTTGGTCTTACAGATATATGGAGACTTTTGAACCCATCTGGTTGGGACTATACATTTTTTACATCAGTCCATAAGATTTACTCTAGAATAGATTAGTCCCTCATTTCATCTGTTGTTGACTGCTCAATTGGAAACATTTTAGTCTCAGATCCTGCCGTAATGTGTTTAGAGGTGTTGCCACACACGGAGAAAAAGAAATCATATAGTTGCTGTTTTAATGTATCCCTTTTATAAAATCCTCAATTCCAACAAATGCTAAAGACTGAAATCAATATCTATTGTCAACTGGTCCTCAGCATCCTCTGTGGTCGTGGCCTGGGAGGCACTTAAGGCGGTTCTTAGGGGCTGGATCATACAATATGCCTCAATCACCAAAAAATCCAAAGCACAAGAACTCGTGAAAAAATTGGAAGGGAATATTAAAAGTGCCGAGGCAGAGCTGAAGCGCAGAATGTCGTCTAATGGCCTCAGAGAATTGACCCGATTGAAATACAGATATAATACTATTTTTTGCGGAAGGTGGAGTTTTGGCTATTCAGGGCAAGACAGTCATACTTTGAGTCAGGGGACAATGCAGGAAAACTTCTGGCTAGATATATAAAACAGTGAGAGTCTTTTTCTACCATTCCCTCAGTGAAATCTGCTGGTGGAGAAATATTTACCTCAGTCATTTATATTAATAATGCTTTTATTGTATTTATTTATTTATTTTTTGGATTTTTTCCCCTTTTTATCCCAATTTGGATGCCCAATTCCCAATGTGCTTTTAAGTCCTCGTGGTCGCGTAGTGATTCGCCTCAGTCTGGGTGGCAGAGGACGAATCCCAGTTGCCTCCGCATCTCAGACTGTCAACCCGCGCATCTTATCACGTGGCTTGTTGAGCGCATTGCCACGGAGACATAGTGCGTGTGGAGGCTTCATGCCATCCACCGCGGCAACCACGCACAACTCACCACACACCCCACCGAGAACGAACCAAATAATAGCAACCACGAGGAGGTTACCCCATGTGACTCTATCCTCTCTAGCAACCGGGCCAAATTGGTTACTTAGGAGACCTGGCTGGAGTCACTCAGCACGCCCTGGGATTTGAACTACCAAACTCCAGGGGTGATAGCCAGCGTCTTTACCACTGAGCTACCCAGGCCCCCCATTATATATATTAGGATATTAGAAACTTTGTGGAACAATTAGAACTCCCTAAACTGACGACTGAGCAAAAACATTCTCTTGATTCTGAGATAACCTTGGAGGAGCTTGGCGAGGTAATTAAGGCCTTGCCTACAGGCAAGCCTCCAGGGCCAGATGGCTTTCCCACTGAGTTTTTTTTTAGATCTTATGCTACAGAAATGACTCCACTTTTGCTAGAAGTTTATACGGAATCATTAAGGAATGGAAAGCTTCTGCCAACCATGACACAAGCCCGGATCAGTCTGATTCTTAAAAAAAGACAAAGATCTAAGCAAGTGTAAGAGTTACCGTCCAATTTCCCTGATCCAGCTACATGTTAAAATATTGTAAAAAAAATTGGCTAACCGACTAAGTAAAGTTATGATATCTCTTATACATATAGATCAGGTGGGGTTTATTCAGGGCCGTAACTCTTCTGATAACATTAGACGTTTCATCAATATGATGTGGTCAGTGGCAAATGATCAGACTCCGGTCGCTGCCATCTCACTTGACACCGAAAAGGCGTTTGATATGGTACAATGGGATTATCTTTTTAAGATTTTGGAAATGTATGGGTTCGGGAATACTTTTATTGGGTGGATTAAGTTACTTTATAGACACCCGGTAGTGGCGGTTCAAACAAATGGATTATTATCAAATTATTTTACTCTGGATAGGGGCACCCAGCTGGGTTGCCCTCTTTCCTCCTTATTGTTCCGTCTTGCCCTAGAACCATTAGCAGCCACGATAAGAAAGGAGGAGGAGTGGTGGTGGCGGGTGGCGTGGCACATAAGCTTTTGCCTTACTCAGATGATATTCTATTATTTGTCTCCGACCCTACTAGATCTATGCCTTGCCTCCACAGAATTATTAATTCCTTTTCTTATTTCTCAGGATACAGAGTGAATTGGTCTAAATCTGAAGCTTTGGCTCTGACAGCGTACCGCCCGATAACGGCTTTTCAGCCAGGCGCGTTCTAGTGGCCCAAACAGGGCATTAAGTATTTGGGTTTTTTATTCCTAGCAAATTTGTCTGATTTAGTTAGAGTTAATTTTGACCCTTTAATAAAAAGGTTTTCGAGTGATGTGGGCAGGTGGGCTTCATTACATTTATCTATGATTGGGAAGGTTAATGTTATTAAAATGAATTGCATTCCAAAATTCAACTACCTGCTACAATCTCTCCCTATAGAGGTATCTCTCTCTTACTTCAAGCAATTTGATAGCATAACGAAGTCCTTCATTTGGAATGGTAAACATCCCAGATTACATTTCAATAAGTTACATAGGCCGATTGACAAAGGTGGGCTAGGCCTACCAAAGATTTTGTTTTATTATTATGCATTCGGTCTCAGACATTTGGCTCATTGGTCGCTTCCACCTGAGAGAGCCCCTCCCTGGTTTTGTATTGAACAGGAAGTTCTTGCCCCTATTTTGCCATTGCAAAGCCTTTCTATTAAACTAACTGGAGAAGTTAAGTTACACCCCGTTATCTCGCATTTGCACTCGGTATGGACAAAAGTGTCCAGAGTGTTTAATTCGGACATTTATTTAAATGTTGCCTCGATCATATGGCTGAACCCAAAATTATGTATTAATAAGTCCCCTTTCTGCTGGTCAGAGTGGATTGTTTGTGAGGGAGGTTAATACACTCGGTGACCTGTATGAGAGTGGAGTGTTGAGATCCTTTGAAAATATGGTTCAACATTTTTGGATTCCCAGGTCTCAGTTCTTTATGTATTTACACTACATTTACGGAGCCACCTGCTCTGTAGTATTTTTAGGAGTAGCATACACACAGCTAAAGCAGCAGATACTCTGGGAGTGGTGATTACTGCTTTTGGAAAAGGTCTTGAGGCATCAGTGTATAACTCCCTGCTAATTCAGAGTCTGGGGGACGGAGCTTCAGCTTCTCTCAAGAGATTATGGGAGAAAGATTTAAACTTGGTATTGGAGGAGGGAGTGTGGGCTAGGATTCTAAAAAATGTCAAGTCTACATCTAGAGGGGGCCTGGGTAGCTCAGTGGTAAAATACGCTGGCTACCACCCCTGGAGTTCGCTAGTTCGCTAGTTCGAATCCCAGGGCGTGCTGAGTGACTCCAGCCAGGTCTCCTAAGCAACCAAATTGGCCCGGTTGCTAGGGAGGGTAGAGTCACATGGGGTAACCTCCTCGTGGTCGCTATAATGTGGTTTGTTCTCGGTGGGGCGCATAGTGAATTGAGCGTGGATGCCGCAGTGGGTGGCGTGAAGCCTTCACACACACTGTGGCGACGTGCTCAACAAGCCATGAAATAAGATGCGCGGGTTGATGGTCTCAGACGTGGAGGCAACTGGTATTCATCCTCCACCACCCGGATTGAGGCAAATCACTATGCGACCACCAGGACTTAGAGCACATTGGGAATTGGGCATTCCAAATTGGGAGAAAAAGGGGAAAAATCCCCCCCCCCCCAAAAAAAGTCTACATCTAGAGATGCAAGGGTGCACCTTATGCAATTTAAGATTTTACATCAATTCTATTGGACCCCCTCTAGATTGTATAGGCTTGGTTTTAAAGACACACCCACCTGCTGGCAATGCCAATCAGAAGATGGGGACACAACCCATGTTTTTTGGTGGTGTGTTAAGATCTAAAAATTTTGGTTGAGGGTTCAGAGTTTTATGTGAGACGTACTGGGCACTCAAATTTCCTTTTGCCCCAAACTCTGTATTTTAGGCGATGGGGCGGTCACCAATATAGGGATAAATACATAAAGAATTGGGTCCTGGCCAGTGTTATGATCGGCAGACGTGTTATTCTAAGGGGATGGAAGTCAGCTGGAGTGCCCTCATTTCGAAAGTGGTGCATGGATATGGGTAGGGTAGCGGCATTTGAGGAGATGTCTTATTAGCAATATCTATTTTAGCAATTTGGGCTTATTTGATAAAAAATAGGGCAGATATTTGGCCTTTTTGGAAGGCTCTCTGGGAGGGGCATTGGAGAGGGATCTGTAGTTTTAAATGTGTGTGTGCAATTTTATTGTGTTTTGAAAGTATACTTTATATGTTTTTTTGTGCGTGTTTTGTGTTTTTTTATGTTTCTAAATATTTATGACCACTGGTATTTATGTTAGCGTCGGGTGGGGGGAATGTTCGGGGGGGAAGGGTTTAATTTTATTATAATTTGATTCCACATTTTCTGTTATGTTTATATAATTTGTTGAATGGAATCAATAAAAAATGTTAATAATAATAAAAATATATATATATTAAAAATTCTGTTCAAACCCAATTTTCTTTTTTTTTTTTGGGTGAACTATTCCTTTAAACAAGTACAATTTAACCACGAGGAACAACTATCTTGGTACCTATAGTACTTAGAGCTGCCAGGCTCACAGTTCTATGCCATGTTTTATTTTACAACGTTTTTCAATTTTTTAAGGTATAGCAAACTGTTCATTGGTTGCAAACTTCAGTATCTGAGCAGATGCATTAGGTCATCAGAGTATTTTTTGCCTAATGTATCAAGAATACTTAATTGTCAGTCATCCTACTCATTTGACATACTGATTTTTTGCTTATATGGACACAGGGTAAGACAGAGAATATACAGTGTTATCAATACTGCTAGAACATTTGGCCCTCTACCTGTAGCTTTTTTGGGTAAGAGTTTTGTGACTGAGGTGGTACCTGATGGTGGAGACCATGCCCCATGCTTGTCTATCAGGATGTTCACGATCTTCTGGATAAGCTGGGTGGCAGTGACGTGATCTCGGTACTTGGCCGCCCTGATCAGGTGATCACACATCTTCTCCTCATCACGTTTCTCAGCGGTGTACTGGGCACATTGAGACTGTAGTGAAAACAGACGGAAGAAACAAGTGCGAATGAGTTTGAATCACATTATTCAAGCCACCACTGTATGCATTGAGATTCTATCATTTGCATTTTGAACAAGCTTCCTCAAGCTTGTTCAAGACATTCTTCTCATCAATTAAAACAATGTTTCTCAACTTATGCAGGTAATTATGCAAGTTCCAGGGGGTGCCTGGAAATATTTTGACTTTGTTTTGTTAAACCTATAAAACAGAAATTTAAATCGATTAAATCAGCCATTCATTCTTAATCTCATGTTTTGTTTTGTTTTCAGTAGCGGTTTTAACCACCACGCTCCGCCACGGTAGGAAAGCTCTGCAAAAATGCTTGAGGGGTGACATGTTCTGGGTACACGCGCACAGTTCACGTTAGAAGCCGCCGGGTCGGGACGGGTGAGTTTTTCAAGTTGGGTTCGGGTTTGTAATTTATGAAAAAATATATAGGCAGTCCGAACTCCTTTTGCCCACACACCTCACTCACAGATACGCGCAAACGGATGAGTTAGGGGCCATTCACATCGAACGTGTTCTTGCGTGCGTCTGCTCTTTTTCTTCTTCTTTTTTTTCCCTGTGTAAACACGTGCTGGACGAACATCCTTGACTGCTGCACCAAGTCTCACTGTTTCTTCAGTGTCTCAAGCAGGACCGGCACATCTTAGACACTGTGTCAAGAGCTTCAGGTTTCAAAAATGCATGTTAAGGCACTTGCATTCTGCTTCATTCGTTGCGCTGTTTCTAGGTTGTTTTTAGCGCAAGTGTCAAAAAGATTGAACGTTCTGAACAAGTTCAGGTTTCAAAGAGGTGACTGTTGCAATGTTTAACATTATTTCAAATTTTTCTGCAACAAACAAAGCTTCAGCGCTTGATAAACGCCAATTTTTTTTTCTTCTGCTCTAATGTTGACTGTTATAATTCTGTTACGAATGTTGCCAACGATTCTAGCATAAAATACAGCCTTAGTGTCAGAAAATAAGCTCCAGGTGAAAGTTAAGTAAATAAGACAAGAATATATTACTACTGTATACAGCAAATCCTCAAAGTAATAATAATACTGTATCATAATGACAAACAAAACTGGACAACAATAAATAATTGTTGGGTTATAATATTAATAAATAACAACTGAATTCCAAAATGTTACTGGGTGAAGTAGTAGGTTTTGCACACCCTGTTCACCAAAAAAACAAAAAACAAAACAAAAAAAAAAATGTTTTGTAAAAAAATATATGTAGGTAAATATTGCTTTTTTATCACTGTATGATTATCTTTAACTAGATTTTTATTTCATAAAAATTTTTGAATATACTTGGCTACAACGGTTAATAGGATGAATTAAAAATTATGATTTAAAATAAATTGTATGTAATTTTTTAGCAAACATTTTAGAAATAGGGCCCCGGGTTGGTCGGTTGCTTGGGGCCTCAGAAATCGTAAACCCGCCCTTGTTTGTTTTTGTTTGTTTTTAAGGAAAACAAACAAAATAATGTGTGTAATCAGTGCAAGCTTTATAAATTGTGTGGATGACACTCACAGACTATCGGTGCATTCACGTCATATTAGAAGTAATTACAAGATCCCAGCTTGTAAACAGCATTCACATCATCGCAGAACAGAGCTGACAGTCGTGAAGTCATGTAGAAAGAACTAATGTGTCAGTGGCCTCAATAGTTCTGGTAATAGTGAACACATTTCTGTTTGATATGTCATTTTATTATACCATTGTTACCTGGATCGCTTTCTATGTTGTTAAACATTTTGCAAGAACATATAGAGGTGAATTAATGTATTTGTACATTAATATAATGAGTGTGGTGATAAATGTTTAGCTATTGTCAACAGCGTTTTGGAATTATGAGAGTTGCCTTAAGGCGGGTGTACACGGTGTGATTTTGGCTGTAGTGCGAGCTCCCGATTGATTCTTTCCAGTCGAGAGAGATCGCGTGGAAATCGTGGGTGCTCATGTGGTCGCGGCTCGCATCATGTGAGAGGAATTACTAGGGGAGCCGAGCGGCTTATGGGCAGCTCACGACATCCCGATAATTTTTTTAAAATGTTATAAAAAACAAATTCGGGCCGATTTGGCGATCAACCTGAAGTTGACCAATCATTAGAAGGTGTTACAACTCACACGATCAGTGCAAACTGAGTGTTCATGAAGCTTTTACACATTTGGAGAAAATGGTCGTGTTAAAACTGTTTTCCCCATAATATTCACGACCACATCACTGGGAAGGATTCTACAGAAATGCCATGCTGTTTTCTGCTCTTCAAACAAATCATTTCCCATGCGGTTTGCGCTAGAAAACAATATTTATCACTCTGATGGACAGTTTTAAAATTTCCGTCATGGTCTATTTTTATTCGTCATACTTGCATTCGTTTCAGTTCTAGGGTGAAATTTAGGGGGATATAGCATCTATTATAATTGTATATGCACACAATAGTGGATATGTGATAGAAGATTATTTATTTTTTAACTCTCCAAGCGCGTCTAATGAAACAAAGGACTTCTGGGTTGAAAGTTCTACCTGTCAATCAACCGCTGCGCTAAAACAAGATTTTTAAACTTTTCTGCGTGCGGCTTTAAAGCGCATTCACATGGACAAGACCACACGGATCTTCTTCAGAATGTCTGCTATCAACATGCAGTGACACAGATGATAAGGACGTAAACTACATCTAAAGCCGAATAATACAGGTAGCCTACTCCATTAAAACAACTCAGAATTCTGCACTAAACATCACGTTTGCCCTTAAATTAAATCCAAGTATAACCGACAGAAACGGTGCGCGAATTTTCCGTACTTTCTTTTTAGTCTTGTACATTTCGTGCACTTTATTATCATGTAGTAACTGGCAGCAAACACACTGACGTTATGGTTGATGTATGCAGTCATACAATCACACAGCATCCCTTCGAAATCTGAATCTGTCAAATGTTGGACAGCATTTGTAATAAGTATACTTTTTTTATTATTATTTTTTATCGGCAGATAAGTTTTCAGCTAATGCAGCCCCCATGCCTGTCTTCTTTTTTATTTCTAAATCGCAAGCTACGAGGAATTAAAGCAATGTCCTACTCTGACTGTATGGTTTATAATGATAAATAGCGCAAAAATTTGTGCGATTGCTCCGGAATTCGGCAGGTCGTAAAGTCGTGTCATGTACGATTGCACCAGTACGATTTTCAGATAACTGACTCATAACGTGTGCAGGGGCTCACGACCTCCCGAGTGTCCGAACTCGCACTGTGTACGCCCAGCCTTTGAAAGTAATAACTTCAGAGGAACAGCCCAGTGTAGAATATTCGAGTTGCCATCTCGTAATTACAGTAATTCTGACATGACATGAACACTGCATATGTGCATACAACTCTTGTAGTTGCTTTGTTGGCATCAGTGTGTTTCTGTGCTAGTATGTTGGTAAACATCCGTATGAAAAAATTCCTTCAGAGAAGAATGCTGTCCATCAGACCGGGTGTAGAAAACAAAGCACACTACATCATTAGAGATGTGTGTGTTAACGCCTGAGTGTGTTTGTGTGTGTGTATGTGTGTGCAGCTGTGCACAGTAACCTCATACACACAGGAAACAAATGGAACTCTGGGTCATTTCAAACCCGTTGTCACAGTGATTAATAACACTGGACATGGATTTGCTAATGCCTTTGGGCTACGCTAAAAAATGTAGAAACTACCCATAATGCAAGAGAACGCATTTTTCTTTGTCAGAATTTGTTATCTGAAAAGGCCTTTAAACTCAGATGTGATGGTTTCACAAACACACACTGCAAATATCCCTTTGATAAAACTTCAATTCTGTTTAATCTTTAAATACTGAAGCAACAAAGTAAATTAATAAACCATTCTTCATTAAATGCAATGCCCCAATCAGAGTCAATAAATTAAGTGATGAGCAACAAAGCCGTAGCGATGTTGAGACGGTGTTATGAATTCAACCCAGACTAGATGTAAACAGCACACCAAACACAAAACAACATGGCTTCTTTTTTTTCCCTCCATGCCTTTTATCTGATTCTGATGCAACGTCTAGCAAACAGCAATAGAGCGGAAAGGTTACAGCAACCACTAGAGCTTGTTTTAATGTAATTCCCTCTGCTTCATCCATTGCGTGTTATGGCCCTAAATTAAATTAGCCTTGGACAGCACCCGCCTCAGACAACAAATAAAGGCAGCAGTCTGGGGCGGTGGCCGTGGATGCAGAGGCCTGCCTTGGTGAAGTTAGCCGTAAACGCTTCAAAGTGCCTTCTAATGGTCTCTCCTCTCCAATTTGAGGATCGACTCCTCATGTATGACAAAAAATCCATAGAGATAAATCACATTAGGGGGGGCTTCCCTCTCCTAATTATCAATCTGTGTCTCATTTCGGTGCTTTATACTCTACACTGACCTTAAAGCCAAGAGAAGAGGACTGTGGAATAAAAGAGATATTAAAAGGTAAAGGGTGAATGTTTAAATGTAAACTTATTTGGGTGTCTGGCATAACAAAAGAGTGGCAGAGAAGAATCGAAAGAAGGAGAGCAATTTGTCTCTTGTCTGCACAGAAGGTCATCTCTGGGTAAGGAATGGGAAATTCAAGATAGGTAACATTAGTTTTGTTGAAAGAATGGGGGGAAAAAAGAACAAGGGTTTACAATAAAAATACTTTGACCCAAACACATTAACAGGTGCACATAGAGATTACTAATGTCTACGATAAATGCAACCTGCTTTGTAATTTTTTCTTCTTCTAATGTAATCTGTGAAGCACATGGATTATTTGTAAAGTTTTACCTGGAGTACTGCCATTCGTAAAATATTTATTAAAATAAACTGTTTTAAAGTTTCAACTAAAGGTGCTTACCGAACCTCATCAGAGTAGCTTCAGAAACAAAAATGAGCAATCAACCAAATTTTTTCATTGTTCCCTTCAACAAGTGATTAACACATTATTAATTAGCTGTCACGAGTTCAAATACTTTGTCATAAACAAGCACTTTATCAACTAGTGTCAGCAGCACCAAATCCCTGTGCTCCATAATGGGCTTTGTAATTTTCTTTAACTTCCTGACAAATGGCTTCCTTACAGCTGAACATACAACCCAAATTAGGCAAAACATTCAGGTGAAATACATAATGGTGACATTATCATCAGTTTGGGCATGTAATTCTATAGTGACATCATAACATTTCTGGAATCCCTACAAGGTGAACTTAAACCAAACTTCCACGATACCATTCAAAAAGTCAAACATTTTTTTGGCAGCCTGCTAAAGAGGCAACCACAAACTCCAGTTACAGTGAAGTTTAAGAACGATCCATAGAGATAGAAACACAAAAGCAATGTGTTTATGACTTCAGACAGAGTGATTATCTAAATCTCTGAATGTTCAGTTCAGTATGTTCTGGCAAACTGAATCAGACAAGGTCAGCAGACTCCCACTCATTTCCTTTAATGCTAGACTACACCCATGACAAGCCTTTAGAGCCATATTATTATAAGAACTTTAATTATTAGGGCTGGGTACTGATACAGATTTACAGATTCGATTCCGATTCTAAAGCTCTCAATTTGATTTTGATTCGCTTTGATTCAATATCGATTCATATGGGTATATTTCAGTTACAATGTCCATTCTGATTACATATGAGAGAAATTCTCTCCCAGCTAATGCTGTGAATTATACAGGATACCTTCTTACTAGGTACATTACGAAAATTATTTTATATTGCATATACTATATTTTGTTACATGTTTATTGTTTAATGCATAACTGATACTATTTACAAGTCTTTACATTGATTTGTAGAACACGTGTGGTGGTAGGGGTCTTGTGAATGGAGAGCGAAATTGGGAGATGAGAACGGTGAGGATCATCACCAGTAAATGATTGTCTCTAACAGCTGTTTATCATTGCAATGAGAGTTGGAGATGGATTTAAGAGCGAGCCAGACGCCAGTGAAGAGAGAGAGAGAGCTACCACGAACAACCAGAGACTGTGGTGTTCATTGAGTTTGAGCTGAAAAGCGAGTGTTTTGTTTTATGTAAATAAAAATACCTTTTTTTGAGTTGGATTTTGCCGTCTCCCACTTTCTTAAAGGAGGGAGTCAAAGAACTTATCACTTTGGTGCCGAACCCCAGTAATTAAGGAGGAAGAACGCTGCCATGGATGCCTCACCTCTGGAGGAAGTGTTCAAGACCCTCACCAGCATTCACTAGTCACAGCATCAGGCTCTACTCGAGCTGCACACAGAGCAGGAACAGCGGTTCATTGCACTCCTCCAGGAGGGGCCTGCCGCTGCGACTCCGGACCCCGTGACCACCCCATGTTCCGCTTGTCAAGATGGGCCCCTAAGACGATCCGGAGGCCTTCCTAGAGCACTTTGAGCGGACAGCGGGGGCATGTGGTTGGCCGAGCACACAGTGGGCGGTCCACTTGTTATGACTGTTGTCCGGGGAGGCCCAACTTGCAGCGCAGCAGTTACCAACAGAGAACCTCCTGGTGTATGCCGATCTAAGAAAAGCTATCCTGCAATGGGTCGGCCGGACACCAGAGCAGCAGCGCCAACACTTCCGCTCGCTGACACTTGGCGAGCACGGCCGCCAGTTTGACTTTGCCCAGCAGCTCCGGGACGCCTGTCAGAGGAGGTTGCTGGCTGAGCAACACGACGTCAGGACTGTCATTGATTTGGTGGTACTACAGCAGTTTATTGCTTGACTTCCGAGAGGGATGGTGGAGTGGGCCCAGTACCATCGCTCGGTGTTGCTTTACACGGCCATCCAGCTGGCAAAGGACCATATGACAGCATATTAGGGAGCTGGCGAGCCCCGGGATCCTTTTCTCTCTCTCTCTTCTGTCTCCCCTCCTTCTCTACCCTCCCCTTCCTTACATCCTGTTCCTCCTCCCCAGAAATGGGGAGTTCCCCCTCCCAAACCAGCTGCATTTCAAGGACCAATGCCCGGTGATGGAGGTGGGGACATTGGTCCGGTTCCACGACGTGCCACAGGCCACCCCTGATCGAGCTGGTATGTACTGCATACATGTGAGTATTAAGGAGGGTACATATCAAGTCTTGGTGGATTCAGGTTGTATTCAAACCTCCATTCACCAAAGCTTGGTGTGTGCACGGGGATATCCAAAATGACCCTGTAGTGACAGTCACTATTCAATTTCGGGGACAAAAACATAGCGTCGAGGCTGCGGTTAATTCCCACCTCACCAATCCACTAATTTTGGGAACAAATTAGCTGGCATTTACTACCTTATAAAGAGGAATGTGGGTGGATGGGTCCTGCGAAAAAGCGTATCAATGTGTGTTAGGTGACTTGCTGGCTGGGGAGGCGAAGCCAGGGCCGTCTACATCAGCTCCACATCAGGAGGTCATAAGGGAGGGGGAAGTCTCGGCTTTCCCAGCCCTTAGAGGATTCCCTGCTGGGGATTTCCCTCTGGAGCAGATGCGAGGAGACCCTATCAAGATGGTATCTGGGGTTCCACTTAGGCCACGGGCAGGTGCGTCCCCAAATTGATAAGACTGCAGCGACTGCGGCCTGCCCGAGACCCAAGACCAAAAGGAGGTGAGACAGTTCATGGGGCTGGCTGTCTACTATAGAAGGTTTGTGCCTAATTATTCGAACGTCACCAGCCTGCTGACTGACTTCACTAGAAAGGGAGCCCAAGACCCGGTCCAGTGGACAGAGCCGTGCCAACAGGCTTTAATGCAAGTGAAAGCTGCGCCTCCTCCTGATTTTGCTCTCCCTTTTGTTTTACAGACCGACACCTCGGACAGGGGGTTGGGAGCCATGTTGTCCCAGGTAGTCAAGGAGCGCCCGGTACTGTACATCAGCTGGAAGCTTTCTGCGAGAGAAAATACCAGCCGTTTTTGGAGATGATCTGACCCAGACATCTAGCCATCACAATTTGGCCCTTGTCAAAGTCTCTCAGATCCTTACGCTTGCCCATTTTTCCTGCTTCCAACACATGCAATTCAAGAACTGACTGTTCACTTGCTGCCTAATATGTCCCACCCCTTGACAGGTTCCATTGTAATGAGATAATCGATGTTATTCACTTCACCTGTCAGTTGTTTTAATGTTGTGGCTGATCAGTGTATATATATTATTAAATAAATTTGTACCTTTAATTTAGATAGTTATTGGAGATTATACTGTATACAGTTAGTAGGTCTGAGTAATAATTTTGACTTTCTGATGCATCGTGATCTTCATTTGAACAATCTCGATATCGATTCCTAAATCCCAAGATTGATCTTTTACTATGCTCAACTCTCTACAATGTAAGTAAATCACTCACATATGAGACCAAATTTTGTGCTATGTGACTAAAAATGTCTGTGATTAGCCACTGGCTGGTATATAATATATATACTATATACGTCTTAGCTAAATACATTTAAACTTAGTACATTAAAGTTTTTCACAATTCCTGACATTCCCTGTCTTAGGTAAATTAGGATCACTATTTGAAGAATGTGAAATATCAGAATAATAGTACAGAGAACGATTTATTTCAGCTTTTATTTCTTTCATCACATTCCCAGTGGGTCAGAAGTTTACATACACTTTGTTAGTATTTGGTAGCATTGCCTTTACATTTTTTAACTTGGGTCAAACATTTTGGGTAGCCTTCCACAAGCTTCTCACAATAAGTTGCTGGAATTTAGGCCCATTCCTCCAGAGAGAACTTGTGTAACTGAGTCAGGTTTGTAGGCCTCCTTGCTCGCACATGCTTTTTCAGTTCTGCCCACAAATGGTCTAGCAGATTGAGGTCAGGGCTTTGTGATTGCCACTCCAATACCTTGACTTTGTTGTCCTTAAGCCATTTTGCCACAACTTTGGAGGTATGCTTGGGGCCACTGTCCATTTGGAAGACCCAATTGCGACAAAGCTTTAATTTCATGGCTGATGTCTTGAGATGTTGCATCAATAAATCCACATAATTTTCCTTCCTCATGATGCCATCTATTTTGTGAAGTGCACCAGTACTTCCTGCAGCAAAGCACCCCCACAACATGATGCTGCCTCCCCATGTTTCACGGTTGGGATGGTGTTCTTCGGCTTGCAAGCCTCACCTTTTTTCCTCCAAACACAACAATGGTCATTATGGCCAAACAGTTCCATTTTTGTTTCATCAGACCAGAGGAAATTTCTCCAAAAAGTAAGATCTTTGTCCCCATGTGCTCTTGCAAACTGTAGTCTGGCTTTTTTATGGTGGTTTTAGAGCACTGGCTTCTCCCTTGCTGAGCCGCCTTTCAGGTTATGTCGATATAGGACTCGTTTTACTGTGGATATAGATACATGTCTACCTGTTTCCTCCAGCATCTTCACAAGGTCCTTCGCTGTTGTTCTGGAACTGATTTGCACATTTCACACCAAACTACGTTATCTCTAGGAGACAGAATACATCTTGTTCCTGAGCGATATGATGTCTGTGTGGTCCAGTGGTGTTTATACTTGCGTACTTATGTTTGTACAGATGAACGTGGTACCTTCAGGCATTTGGAAATTGCTCCCAAGGATGAACCAGACATATATATATACAGTGCATTCAGAAAGTATTCAGACCCCTTCATTTTTTTTCACATTTTGTTATGTTGCAGCCTTATGCTAAAATGCTTTAAATCATTTTTTGCACATCAATCTACACTCCATGTCCCATAATGACAAATAATAAACCAGATTTTTTAAAACTTTACAAATTTCTTAAAAAGATAATACTGAAATATCACATTGGCATAAGTATTCAGACCCTTAACTCAGTACTTAGTTGAAGCACCTTTGGCAGTGATTACAGCCTCAAGTCTTTTTGGATATGATGCAACAAGCTTTGCCCACTTGGATTTGGGGATTTTCTGCCATTCTTCTCTGGAGATCCTCTCAAGCTCTGTCAGGTTGGATGGGGACCGATGGTGGCCAGCCATTTTCAGGTCTCTGCAGAGATGTTTGATTGGGTTCGAGTCCAGACTCTGGCTGGGGCACTCAAGGACATTCACAGAGTTGTCCCTAAGCCACTCTTGCATTGTCTTGGCTGTGTGCTTAGGATCATTGTCCTGTTGGAAGGTGAACCTTCGGCCCAGTCTGAGGTCATGAGCGCTCTGGACCAGGTTTTCATTAAGGATATCTCTGTATTTTGCTGCGTTCAGCTTTCTTTCAACCCTGACCAGTCCCTGCTGAAAAATACCCCCACAGCATGATGCTACCACCACCATGCTTCACCGCTGGGATGGTTTTGCGCAGGTGATGAGTGGTGCCTCATGTCCTCCAGACATGATGCTTGGAATTGAGGCCAAACAATTCAATCTTCATTTCATCAGACCAGAGAATCTTGTTTCTCACAGTCTGAGAGTCATTTAGGTGCTTTTTTATGTGTCTTGCACTGAGGATAAGCTTCTGTCTGGCCACTCTGCCATAAAGCTCAGATCGGTGGAGTGTGGCAGTGATGGTTGTCCTTCTGCAAGTTTCTCCCATTTCCACACACAATCTCTGGAGCTCAACCAGAGTGACCATCGGTATCTTGGTCACCTCTCTTATCAAGGCCCTTCTCCACCGATTGCTTAGTTTGGCCTGGCGGCCAGTTCTAGGAAGAGTCCTGGTTGTTCCAAACTTCTTCAATTTAAGAATTATAAAGGCCACTGTGCTCTTGGGAACCTTCAATGCAGCCAAATCTTTTTTTAGCCTTCCCCAGATCTGTGCCTCAACACAATCCTGTCTCTGAGCTCTGCAGGCAGTTCCTTTGACCTTATGGCTTGGTTTTAGCTCTGATATGCATTTTCAGTTGTGAGACCTTATATAGACAGGTGTGTGCCTTCCCAAATCATGTCCAATCAATTGAATTTGCCACTGGTTGACGCCAATCAAAGTGTAGAAACATCTCAAAGATGATCCAGCTAAATTTCAAGTGTCATAGCAAAGGGTCTGAATAATTATATCAATATGATATTTCAGTTTTTTATTTTTAATAAATTTGCAAAGTTATAAAAAATCTGGTTTTTGCTGTGTCATTATGGGTTATGGAGTGTAGATTGATGTGAAAAAAAATAATTTAAAGCATTTTAGCATAAGGCTGCAACATAACAAAATGTGAAAAAATGAAGGGGTTTGAATACTTTCTGAATGCACTGTATAATATATATATATATATTGTGGCAGGGTGAGCAAGAGACAGACACAGTGGGTGTGGCGTCAAGCCTCGGAGAGGCATTTATTGGAAACAATAATAAACTTAAAAATGTCCAAAAGGGGTAATAAAGTGTCCAAGGTGGAATAGTGTTCATAATAAAAGGGGGAATCTGGCATCCTCGCGGTGAACGGGGCTCCGTGAAAGGGGCAGGGTAGTGTTCATAGGATAACCCAGGCACGGGCTGGGTCAGTCGGCCGCTCACGCTCCCCTCCAAAGTCCACAGCGCGTGGGGCGGCAGCATCACTGGCGACCTGTGTTCCCAGGCCCGCAGCAAGCGTGAGGGGAAGGCGGTCCGGCATCTAGCCTGTCAGCGGCAACGTGAGCAGTTCACCGAATAACGGGTCCGGCAGCGCGTCCACTCATCCAATCCCTCCCAGCTCTGGTCCTGGACGTGCGAGGATGCCAGTGTGTGCACACATGGAGATTTGAAGCCGGCTCCCCGAGAAGAGGTGCACACTGCGTTTTAAAGACAGCGGTGATGAAGCATTATTCCCATCAGGTGTGCTTCATTCACCGCTGACCAAACAAGGTTTATTAATTGTGCACCTCTTCTCGCTCTCCCGCCCAACTCCCGTCGTGAGTCTGGTTGAAGGACAGCCCTAAGAGGCGGGGCGACAACAACGAGCCAGAGGGGCAGATCATTCAGCCACTATATATACACTATATTGCCAAAAGTATTTCAAATAATAGTATATATCAAATAATTGAATTCAGGTGTTCCAATCACTTCCATGGCCACAGGTGTATAAAATGGCATGACCTAGGCATGCAGACTGCTTCTACAAACATTTGTGAAAGAATGGGCCGCTCTCAGGAGCTCAGTGAATTCCAGCGTGGTACTGTGATAGGATGCCACCTGTGCAACAAGTCCAGTCGTGAAATTTCCTCGCTACTAAATATTCCACAGTCAACTGTCAGTGGTATTATAACAAAGTGGAAGCGATTGGGAATGACAGTAACTCAGCCACGAAGTGGTAGGCCATGTAAAATGACAGAGCGGGGTCAGCGGATGCTGAGGCGCATAGTGCGCAGAGGTCGCCAACTTTCTGCAGAGTCAATCGCTACAGACCTCCAAAGTTCATGTGGCCTTCAGATTAGCTCAAGAACAGTGCGTAGAGAGCTTCATGGAATGGGTTTCCATGGCCGAGCAGCTGCATCCAAGCCATAGATCACCAAGTGCAATACAAAGTGTCGGATGCAGTGGCGTAAAGCACGCCGCCACTGGACTCTAGAGCAGTGGAGACGCGTTCTCTGGAGTGACGAATCACGCTTCTCCATCTGGCAATCTGATGGACGAGTCTGGGTTTGGCAGTTGCCAGGAGAACGGTACTTGTCTGACTGCATTGTGCCAACTGTGAAGTTTGGTGGAGGAGGGATTATGGTGTGGGGTTGTTTTTCAGGAGCTGGGCTTGGCCCCTTAATTCCAGTGAAAGGAACTCTGAATGCTTCAGCATACCAAGAGATTTTGGACAATTCCATGCTCCCAGCTTTGTGGGAACAGTTTGGAGATGGCCCCTTCCTGTTCCAACACGACTGCGCACCAGTGCACAAAGCAAGGTCCATAAAGACATGGATGAGCGAGTTTGGTGTGGAAGAACTTGACTGGCCTACACAGAGTCCTGACCTCAACCCGATAGAGCACCTTTGGGATGAATTTGAGCGAAGACTGTGAGCCAGGCCTTCTCGTCCAACATCAGTGTCTGACCTCACAAATGCGCTTCTGGAAGAATGGTCAAAAATTCCCATAAACACACTCCTAAACCTTGTGGAAAGCCTTCCCAGAATAGTTGAAGCTGTTATAGCTGCAAAGGGTGGGCTGACGTCATATTAAACCCTATGGATTAAGAATGGGATGTCACTTAAGTTCATATGCGTCTAAAGGCAGGTGAGCGAATACTTTTGGCAATATAGTGTATTCTAATTTTTAGTGATTATAGATATCTTTTTATAGAGATAGTGAATTGGTGGGTTTTTGTTAAATGTGAGCCAAAATCATCACAATTAAAAGAACCAAAGACTTAAAATACTTCAGTCTGTGTGCATTGAATTTATTTAATACACGAGTTTCACAATTTGAGTTGAATTACTGAAATAAATTAACTTTTCCACGACATTCTAATTTATTGAGATGCACCTATATATATATATATATATATATATATATATATATATATATATATACAGGGTTGGGAGGGTTACTTTTGAAACGTATTCCACTACAGATTACAGAATACATGCTGCAAAATGTAATTTTTAACGTATTCTGTTAGATTACTCAAGGTCAGTAACGTATTCTAAATACTTTGGATTACTTCTTCAGCACTGGTAGATTTTTTTCACTTATAAAAACTCTGCCAGTACAGTAAGACAAAATACACATGTTAAAAATACATTCTCTGACAAACCTAAATATCTTATGCAGTGTTGTTTCTAAAAACAAGATAAATCAAACTGATCTTGTTTTAAGGATTTTTAGATATTTTTACAGGTAAACAATACAAAAATTATTATCAAGAATACGATTTTTGCCCTAATATCAAAGGTCTTACTAGAAAAAAAAAAAGAAATTATGATCCAACGTGAATTTTCTTGATAAAAAAATATGATTGTGCCTGGTAACGTGCATGTAAAATGGCTAGAAATAGCAATTTAGCTCAGCGTAAAGCTGACAATTTATACAATGTTTATTTCTATTTCTTCTGCTCCAGACTTACTTCAAACGTATTTATCTGTCTGTTCGTATGAATGTAACATATCAAAAGAAAGTGTTTCACTGCTGTTCAAATGCACTTTGGATCGCATCATTTATATGAATAAATGTTTTCCATCTGAAAGGACTAAATATTAAATGAAACAAATGACAATAAAATACAAAGTAATCTCTTCAGTATTCAAAATACTTTTTGAATGTAACTGTATTCTAATTACCAATTATTTAAATTGTAACTGTAGTGGAATACACTTACTTATATTTTGTATTTTAAATATGTATACATGTATTCCGTTACTCCCCAACCCTGTAAAAAAAAAAAAAAAAAAAAAAATATATATATATATATATATATATATATATATATATATATATATATATATATATATATAACCACCTGCCTAATATTGTGTTCCCCTCATGCAGCCAAAACAACGCCATCCCAGAGCGGTTATCAGAGTTACTATAGACTTTGTCAGGTCGAACCAGTCTGGCCATTCTCTGTTGACCACTCTCATCAACAAGGCATTTCCGTCCACAGAACTGCCGCTCACTGGATGTTTTTTTTGTTTTTTTGCTCCATTCGGAGTCAGTTCTAGAGACTGTTGTGAATGAAAATCCCAGGAGATCAGCAGTTACAGAAATACTCAAACCAGCCCATATGGCACCAACAATCATGCCACACTCCATATCACTGAGATCACATTTTTTCCCCCCATTCTGATAGTTGATGTGAACATTAACTGAAGCTCCTGACCTGTATCTGCATGATTTTATGCACTGCACTGCTGCCACATGATTGGCTGATTAGATAATCGCATGGATGATTGTGGTTTGAGTATTTCTGTAACTAATGATCTCCTGGGATTTTCACACGCAACAGTCTCTAGAATTTACTCTGAATGGTGCCAAAAACTATATATATATATATATATATATATATATATATACTACCGGTCAAAAGTTTTGAAACACTTGACTGAAATGTTTCTCATGATCTTAAAAATCTATGCTTAATATGCTTAAATGTTTGAAATTAGTTTTGTAGACAAAAATATAATTGTGCCACCATATTAATTTATGATTTGCTTGTTTGTAAATAAATAAATACTTGGTTCACAAAGTATATTTTTAAACTTTAAGATCTACAGAAATGCATAGTTCTTTTGACATGTAGGGCTGTGCCCCATCATGTTGGCCACCATTTGGAGGTCATATGACTAGCTGAACATACATCTTTCTAACCCCCTTTTTTACCCAGACATAGTCAGATATGGAATAATTATAGCTGAAATATTTGCAACACTAGCACCACCAAACAGAATAGCAAAAATACACTTTTTCAAACAGCTTTCCCAAATACTTTACCTGTCTGCCGTTAATCAAACAAACAGATAGTCCCACCCCAAACTCATGTAAATGGCTGCTGTTTAAGGCTGGATGGCCCACTAAAACAAACAGCAATTTTATATTGCCACAGAGATACAGTGTTAAAAGTTTTTGAGGACATCAGCCTACGAATGGCTTACTTACATTTATCTTTGCATATTGTTACATCTGCATATAAGCTGAAATAGTAGAAAGTCTTTTAACAAGGAAAACGTTACACAATAAGCTTAGCGTATATTATCTAAATCATGAGGCGTCTCATGATTTTCTAAAGCCCCTACATCATAAACATGATTAATACTTTTGCTGAAAAACCTGTTGTATGCATTCTACTAGACGTCTACTGCCTTCTGGTGAAAATTTCCATGCTCTTCTGGAAGTAAAAGACCTTGTAATATAATTTTCAAAATGGCCACCTTCGTATTGCGACGCACATGTCTTTTTGCCATGAAATATTTGCTGATTTTGATAAAGTAACAGTAACAGTAACATTTTAATTGTTACTGATATTTCAAAATTAGTATTTACTGAATTGAAGCAATTTGTGCTTGCTTCAAATTTCGTACATTAATTTATAGAAACATCTTGTTGAAAATGCATGTATCAATTATAATACAACAAGCTTTCTAAGTATATCTCTCAAGCATCATTACATTACATTCATGCCCACCACAATAAAAAAATAAAAAAACACACACAGAGCTTTGAAAATACTGTTTTTTTTTTTTTTTTTTTTAAAGGTATATTTAATGTGGGAACTGATATTTTTTATGTATTTTTTATATATGCAGCCTGCTCTGTCATTACAAAGATCCAATTGTTTTACACTATAAACATGCATTATAAGCATGATGTCATCTTACTCTAACCTCCTAAGACCCAGCAATTACAGTACACTTTTTTTTAATGTCCATAGAGTTTGGTGCCTAAAACCATATAATATATTTATATGTATATATATTTTTTTATAATAATAATTATTATTTACGTTATACAGATTTTATTTGATGTGCTGAATTGTAATGTCAAACATTTCTATAGACCAAGGAGAGCAAGTTTTCATGGCCAAACCTCCAAACATCTGGTATCTCTTAAAAGCTCTTTAAGATCTTTAAGATACACCCCTATTTACTACTGTGGCAAGTATGGGTTAAGACAAAACTAAATAACAAAAGTCCTGTACAAAAATGAATTTGCTGGGTCTCAGGACCATAATGACCTTTAAAGCCTGATGTATCAAATATGATACAAACCATATGCCTGAGAATAGGGTATTTCTACAATGGCATCTTTAGTTAAAAACCTTCCATACTGCTGCATTCAGGCCAATAGATGTCAGTGTAAACTCCACAACCATTGTCATTTAGGCGAGTAAAACAAACAAAAAATTACTTGTTGCAAATTTAAATAAGAATTTATAGCTAGCCCAAGCAAAAATATATACTGAGAAGATCTACAGTGCAAGCCTCTCCTTTTTACCATCATAAGCAGAACCCAGCATTTTTCCGTAACAAGATATGAACGTGGCAACAATAATGGGCGGCAGTGTCACTCTCTCCTCCCTAGCAAGGTTAAATAAAACAATTATCATCTGCCAGGGAGCAGAACTCATTATGTTCCATCAGGCCATGTATATGTAAGTTAGTTATAGTAACACGACACGGCCAGGCATACATGTTGGTCTACACGTTACACACACACACAAACACACACACACACACACACACACACACACACACATAATGTATGGTCCAACGTGTTTCTCAGTGAGTGAGTCTACAAAGTGAAAACAGTGGGGATTTTGTTAAACTGCTTGATTTGCACTCTGTTGACAGTGAGGTACACAGGACCGTGACTATTATCTTCCTTCCACCTTCAGTTCCTCCACGCAGCCTACAGTCTGTCCCTCAGAGTTTAATTTACATCAGAAACTGCACTACTGATGCCTCTGTCCTTGGCGCATATGAGGGAATGCAAATGCTGTGCTGTAGATAGATGGGTTTGAATGGGAGGTTTCAGAGAAACAACATATATAAAAAAAGAGAGAGAGAGAGTATTCCATGCCTTATGGCCAATCAAATTAGAGAGATTTGCATTGCACTTGATCTTTTGACCCACTTTCTTTCCAAATTTAATGTCACATAGAAAGAACTGTAGCCAGGGGAATTCAGACAAAAGCGAGCAGGGAAAGCGAAAAGTGACAACCAAGAAAAATTATGGCTTAAAAGTACAATAGCGAACAAAAGTCACCGAATGACAAAGGTTGACAGACACTTCAATTCTGGAGCGATACTGCTGTCAGCCAACGCCTCTCTGTATTGATTTCCCTCCATCCCTTGTTCCCTTGGCGATAGATGGAATGGGAATGTGGTCTAAAGGAACGGAACGTGCAAGAGAGAGAGAGAGAGAGAGAGAGAGAGAAAGAGAGAGAGAAAGAAAGAAAGAAAGAAAGCTGTTGCAACCCCCCTCTTAGAGTCAGGGTGACCATCAAGGTTAACACAGGTGCAGCAACTTATCAAAATATCTCTGGCTTCTCTCTCTTCCCCCTTTCTCCCTCCTTCATTTTGTGCTTTTAATGGACTAGCCACAATGCGTAGATGGCAGACTCTTCATCTTTCCTCCCGCCCACTCTCCCAAAAAAAACAAAGAAGGCATTTCTTTGGTTCTATTACTCTACACGGGCCACCGGCAGCTGACTCCCGCAACTTCAAGGTCACGCAGTGTGAGAAATTGTAGGAATTAACTGTCTTTTGAGGTGAAAAATAGTCAAATGAAGGAGATGTGCGGCGAGTGAAAAATGAACACGTCTGCCAGCAGGCGACGAGGAGCAGATGTGGATGAATGTGAATGCGGGATAATGTTTTTACCTCTGGTAAATAAAAGAAATGCATAAGGTCCAGACCCGAATGAACAACAGACTAAGTCCACAGCACTACTATTGAAATGGTGATGCTCAGATAACATAGGTCAATTAAACACACTTTAAAAAGATATCTCCAAAAGCAAAATGAAACACACACACACACACACACACACACACACACATATATATATATATATATATATATATATATATATATATATATATATATATATATATATACCTTATTTGAACGAGTCATTGCAATTTCTTACTTTATTAAAAAAATATGATTTGTCATGTAAGACAGCTCCATTAGAGTCAGAGGATGACCTAGTAAACATCTAACAGACAGACTTTAAGAAGTATGAGGATTCTGACAAGCTGGTATCATTCAGTCTGGGTCTCATTCCACGTGCTAGTTCCCTATATATGAGTACATCATGAATATGAATTAAGGCACTAGTAAGGGAATTGATCTACTAAACTTTAGGACAATGATGATTAATTTACAGTTCCTGTGATGTAATTATATTAAGAATGAAAGATAATTACAAACAAAATCTCTTTTAAAGACAGCAAAAAGGTTTAATCTTCAACACTTGCGCTCATCCTCTGACACCTTAAGAGACCAAAGAAGATGTGACAACATTTCTAGTAAGTGAATACAGAAAACATCTGGTGCTCACAGTTTTTATGGTTCATTCTAGGAATTCCAGGGTTGATTGACTAAACAATTAAAAAAATAAATGAATAAATTCAAGTGTCTAAGCCATCAGCACTAAATCTGGTATGTGTTTGACTGTGACAGTGTAGTGAGAACTACAGCAAGCAGAAGAGCTCTTTTCACCAGAGGGTCGAGGACTAGATGTAATGACCCGCTGCACCGACATCACCTGGGGAATTAATTAAAGAAAGAACAGGTGATAAAGAGATAGATAGATAGAGGGAGAGAGAGAGAGAGAGAGAGAGAGAGAGAGCATCCACTATTCCAGATATTGCTTATTTTATTTATTTTATTTTTTTGTGAAAAGGTTGCATTCACTGTGAAGCTAAAAGGATTACTACTGATTTATCAAAGGGTACAAGTGTGATCTTAATGAAGCTATAAGTACACATTAATTAGATTTTCTTTTGTTAGGCTAGGACAGATAGCTGTCAGAGGTTGGAGGATTAGTAAACACAAAGGCTGGAATAATACGAGGTCATGATGAGTCTCATTTTAGAGTTGATGACATTAACAAGAGCGCAGACACTAAACGCTAATGAAGTGGCACATCACCTCTCTTCACACACACTTCAGTCATGAGTCAACTCAATTACACTCCATCACATCAGGATCAAGTGAAAGGCAAAAAAAAAAAAAAAAAAAAAAGAAAATAGAGGGAGCGAGAGAGTGAAAGGGAGAACAATGACCTCGTTCTATCACATCCTAAAGATCTGGCCTTGTGACCCAACATCCTCCACATTTAATTTCTTATAAAGAAAGACTCTCATTAAAGAAGGAAGTCACTCTCTCTCTAAATCTCTGTCCATTTCTTTCTCCCTCACAGGTATCGGCCTCCATTGTACAGTTGTTGCCAGAAAAATATTTTCCGTATTAGGGATCCTATTAGAAAGAGAACAATAAAAGATAATTGGATTTCCAGCAGTTATCTCTGTGTCCGTCAGGACCCTACTGTCCAGGTAATCTCACTCTCAAAGGGTAAAGATAACTCAATTCCAGAGTGGATGGATGTATATGTGTGTGATGTTTGTGAGTAAGAGAGAGAGAAACGAGGGGAGAGTATAAAAGCATATGTTATCCATCTAAGTAATAAAAATGTGTCTAAATCACTGGTATCCACCATCATCTCATCTGGTGGACTTGAAACTTGACAGGGAACAAACATAATTTATTTTTATTTCGTAAATAATTCACCTACTGGAGAATGCACTGGAACAAAGGCCATCTTCAATGGTGCCACCTTTCTCCGAAAACCCATTCCTCAAATAAACACTACAGTATAGCAGTGTCTAAGCTTAACTGAGTAATGGGTTTGACAAAGAATTAATGGTGCCCGTTAAAAGCACAGTTTGTTTGCACACACTGTCCATGCTGGTTTAACGGCCAAATCACTGAAGTAATTATGCAAATCAGGCAACTGCATATGAATGGCCGCAAAATACAAGAAATACTGAATGCATTTTCACCTTGCATCTTGCGGGTAGGTTCTGAGTGCTAAATAGTGGAGGATGCTGCAGAGCACTGCACACACTCTGCAAGGACTGTACAGCATCACACCAGTACTGTGATCCAGACCCACGAATCATCTCTTTAAACTGAAGAAATTGTGCTTCACTACTCCGCGCATGTGTATATATGCCAGGTTTTAATGCTCTTAACCATCTTTTGATCATTATTTTATTCATTGCTGCTGCCATGATTGATGGAAAATATACAAAAGCATCTCTTTTAATAAAATTCAATTTACCACCTGCTTTCAACAGGTGATAATACCACAATGTTAATTGTGCCAGGAAAAAAAGCACAGAGATTTGTGAATAAAGTGCAACCTGTAATGAGCCTAGTTGATATAGAAAGGTGGCGTGCTTGTGCAGAAAACAATGACAATAGCCCCTTTCACACATGCAACCTGATAAAGTGCAGTAAAATTGTTGGATTGCCTGTACTGGTAAATGTACCACATCTGCTGTTCACACATGCAACGGTTTCCGTGTTTTTTTCCATTTTGTGACCATTCACACATCAGCACCAAAATGCCACTAAATTCTGAGATGCAGTTAGCTATTTTATCAGTCGACAAATGTATTTATCCGCTCGGATGAAGAAACGCATTTTTAGGCTGGAATATGCTACACCACTTCTAAAATATGAACCGATTCTAAAAAATCTGTTTCACACACTTACAGTAAAGATTATGTAAATAGCTAGAGACAAAAACTGGGCATCACACACTAAATGTCTGAGGATCACTCTGGCTGTCAAGTTGATACAATCACAAGCTCACGTGGAAACACATGCCCTCATTCATGCAAGACAGATGTAAACAAACATGGATGTACGGGAGTGATGCCGTTGGCGTTGCTGCTTCTCTGTTCCGAGTCTCAAAAGAAACAGGCCAAGCGCATTTGGGTGTGGTCTTGGGTGGAAAAACAGGAATTGCGCCACTAGTTCCAAGGTGAATGCGTTAAATGTTTTCTCCACTTTGAGCGCTTGTTCACCATCTCCATTTCTTCATGGTCCAGTGTTGTGGCCGTGCGGTTGATTTCCATTGGCTACTCACCATATGACTCCAGATTTGAGTAGTGGAGAATCATACACTACAAGTTTTTCTCTATAGTCGGCCCAAAATTATCAAATATTTGTTTATATCCTCAGCTAAATAATTAATACATAATTTCACTATCTATCCACTTTTAAGAAATTTTTTGGACTCCAGAGTAAATGAATCATCTACATCTTACATCAGCACATCCTGAACTTGTATGTGCTCTAACCGTTAATCTTACAACTTTGTTCACACATAGCATCAAAATGGAACTTTTCAGGTAATGTTACAACTTCCCATTCAGAGAAATAGCCAGTGCAAAATGTATGTGTGAAAGCAACTAATGACTTAATTTAAATGCACAGGACTCGGAGCTATTTCAGCACTCTTTGTGCCTTCTTAAACTAAAATGCGAGAATAAGATGCAGGTTTTTGCGCTGAAATACCACTCGCAAAAGTGACGGGACTGTTTAGTGAATTTGCTCCTTCGAGAAGACTAAGGCCATGTTCACACTAGTAAGAATTTGTTTACAAAACGAACGTTTCCACCACTCAACCACACTTGAATGGCATTTTCCTCCACCAAAAACACTTTAAAAAACATTCTCCAGTATTACATATTTTGGAAAACAATGACATTAGGACACTGAAAACAGTGTTTTTAAACAAAAACCTGTGGTGTAGTGTGGATGTGGCCTAAGAGATGTAACTATTAGGTAATAATAGGTGAACAATCGTTATTTTGACTGTAGTTAAGACTACAGCACTAGACACAGCAATTCCTAGATAAAAAAATACATTAAGAAACAAAAATCTAACTTTTTCCATCTATTTTGGTTTTCATATGTCTCATATATCATGTTGTTCTCTTAAACATCCAAATCCTGTGCAAACTACTCTTCTGGATGGAAAGGCAGTGCGATCCCCCCGGGGGCATCTTTCACTGGCCTGTTATTTTTGTTGTAGCCGTGCAAAATGAAACCGGTGGCTCAGAGAAGATGGTAAGAGCCAGAATGGATGAAAATCAATATGGCAATATCAGTGCTGCACTTATCGGAGGCTCACTGCTTTTCAGGGGTCACAGAGGAGCAAATATATCTAAGTGAGGGAGTTCATACTGAGATGGATTCTTGAGAAATGTATGCTGTTTGCACAGTGGGAAATAAGATAAGGAATTTTCTTAGAAACAAAAATGCATTTATAAAATTCTAAGAAATTAATATTAATAATCAAATTATGTCTCCAGTTTTACTTTTTACATTGGACAGTTTTTCCAATGTGTTTGAGTCAATTCAATTGTTATTTTACTTAAGAATAATTCAAGCACGATAATTCTGCATAATACTGCTGTGAGCATTACACCTGAATAGTTTTGGTGAAGCTAGATGCTGGATTTTCCACATGGTTATAGAGTAAAATAACTGATATAAAGCAGTTTGAGTGCAGTGTACAACCTTAGTGCCAAAAACCTTTTTTTAACTGAATTTATCTTGCATTCAGGTTTAGGTATGACCGTGCCACTTAATCCAAGGTTCCTCAAATCTTTTTGAAGGATAATTTCTTCACCTGAATGATTAATTTTTTTTCATTTCCATTTCAATTCCATTTTCAACTCCAAACTGTTCACAGTCAATGAGATGACTTATACTTTTATACATATAGTTAATATGTTGTTATTATTGCTTGATTGCTGCTGATTTTTTTTTTTACAACATTCACATTATGGGAAGGATTATTTATAAGTTCATCCCTCATAAGCACAGTCTTTTAATTTGACCTTTTTTCAAATGTTAAAATACTTTTAAACTTTGAATCAAACGTTGCAATGTTGTGATCTCAAAGATGTTTGTTTCAAGGCATAAAAATCTTTATGTTTTTTTAATTCTATGGAGAAAAATGATGGGGAAACATGCTCCTTGAAAACCAGGTAACTTAAAAAGTGATCATACTGCTTGCTATGTTTTTTCAATGAAATATTTGTTCACAACAGGGGTCTGCTATATGTGACAGATCACAGTTTGAGAAACACTGACTTAAAACTTATAGTTTCATTGTTTGGAAAAACCAAGACCCATATCAAATTGTCATCCATAACCAACACATCTAACTGTGACTCATCTTACCATGCTCTATTTCCCTCTACAAATTGCTATACATGAAACTAATCCTCTCTTTCAGAAGACTTCCACTGAAAAACTATTTAAACTGCCATTGGTCTGTCTAACAACAGTTTCTCTTGTTAAGGTTCAGTTTGGGTCACTGGAGCATCACAGCGTATAGCTATGACAAGGGATGGCATCTGACATTAGATTCTGAGTGACAAAACGAGGCATAATTGCACCTGACAGTGCTGGTCTAGCCATGTGAAACTGTGTGAACTACGCTGCTCCACAAATAATACAGTAAATTCCCATGGGTGACTACAGAGAACTGCGATGTTGGGAATATTTCATTTTCACTTTCATTTTCTTTCATTTCTCTTTTTTAATACATATATATTTAGCCGAAATGTGTGGAATGATAAAAGAAAACAACATCTCAATGATTTTTTTTTTAAATGTATTTATCCAACTAATGTTCCTGACATTTAACATTTATGCATTTTCTTTCCACATTTGGCTGACTATCCAGCAATATTTCTGAGAATAATATGTTCTCCACTGTGCTGTGAGTGAGGCTGGAAAATTGGACCAGAGGGGCCAATTAGAGTGAAAAGGGAAAGCTAAGCACATCCCCTGAGTGTGGCTGTCTTCCACTGTGTGTCTGGGAGAATTCGGCCAATCCTGGGAACTTGGGGCAGACAGAATGATGAGGAAAGGTGTTCTGAGGTCCCCTTTAAATGTCACAGTGGGGTAATGAAGCCTGTTTAAGCAGAGTACTGTACATTCAACCGATACTGCCAGCTCTTGTCTGTTTTACAGAGGACACGCCTGCAGGCACTGTACACTGTGTTTCGTTACTGCTGTAATGGCATTGTCATCTGATGTGTTGTCATTTGTGAGTTGCCAGCCAATATGAGCACATGGTGACCGCTTTGAGCTGTTAATGACAACTGGAGAATGGTACTCCACAAAGTACAAACAAAGTCTAAAAAGTCTGTTCAGGCCCATAACATACAAAACATGACCCTAACAAAGCAGACTACTGCAGAACGTCTCACAGAAATCGCTTTCTCTACTTTTACATGTTTACTTTGAACTCTGTCCTTCATATGTTTTCTTCTCATAGTCTCAGTTGTATATAAGAGACCCTGGCTTGAACCTTTCTGAAAGCGTACCATTTTACAACTTGAGGGTGGGAGATGTGGAATAGAAAGGAGCCCTATCCCCTTTACACGGTCACATCCTGCCCCAGTGCCAGACAGAACCAGAGGGAGGGATGGGAAAAGAGAGAGAAAGGAAGAAATGAAGGTGCTATATTCCTGTGACTGGTGAAATTCTCCTATAAAGGCAGAACATGAGTCTGAGGGGAATCAGCGAGGAAAAAAAGAAACAGGTAGATAGAAATGGAGAATGAGAAAGCAAGAAAGAGGTGATGCATGTATGTGTGTGTTTGGCAGTGCAGTGGTGGAGGAATGCCCCTTGGCTATGCTATAAGGAATAAATCAAGTGCACTGCTATGCTTTGGTAAGATACATGCCAAACGCAATCTTTGTAGCTAAAGCTAGAGACCTTCTTCCATTTAAGTTATGTTTGAAAAGAAAACATTTGTTCTCCCTCACATTGGCAGCTTCTCAGTTCTGACAGACAAAACTCTGAGTCAAACCCTTGAGGGTTTTCTTTTTCTAATATCCCCACAGGGACTTAACAGTATTGTTAACCTTGCAACAGTTTTTTTAAAAAATGTAAATCAACCCTGAAGCAAAATATATCTGCAAAAAGTAAAAGTGGCTTGTTTGTAAAGTATGTCAAGGAAATGTAGCTAGTGCTTGACTCAGCTGCAGCAGTTATCAGAATTAAAGGGATAGTTCATCCATAAATGAAAATTCTCTCTTCACGTACTCACCCTCATGCCATCCAAGATGTGCATGACTTTCTTTATTCTGCTGAACACATAAGAAGATTTTTAGACAAATATCTCAGCTCTGTAGGTCCTCACAATGCAAGTAAATGGGTACCAAGATTTTGAAGCTTCAAAATGCATATAAACACATTAAAACGTAATCCATAGGACTCCAGTGGTTAAATCCATTTCTTCAGAAGCGATATGATAAGTGTGTGTGAGAAACAGATCAATATTTAAGTCCGTTTTTATCATAAATTCTCATCCTTGCCCAGTAGGTGGCGATATGCACAAAGAATGCAAATCACCAAAAACAAAAGAAGAATGTGAAAGTGAAAATAATGTGGAGACTGATAGTAAAAAAGGACTTAAATATTGATATGTTTCTCACCCACACCTATCATATTGCTTCTGAATATATATCGATTTAACCACTGGTGTCTAATGGATTATTTTATGCTGCCTTTATGTCCTTTTGGAGCTTAAACAATTTGGTACCCATTCACTTGCATTATATGGACCAACAGAGCTGAGATATTCTTCTAAAAATCTTAATGCTTCTGTTCAGCAGTAGAAAGTCATACACATCTGGGATGGCATTATGGGAGATGGGAGAATTTTCATTTTTGGGTGAACAATCCCTTTAATACATTAAGTCTTAATTTATTAATATTTATGTGTTTAAATTGAAGCATTGTTGCACTGTATTAAGCTGGAATAGTTCCAGTAAAATGACTTTAAAATGAAAACTTGCCACATTAGAAAATCTTAAAATAAGTCAGTATTTTATAAAACTGATAAAAGTTTAACAAATTAACTTTTAACATTTAAAATGTAATTGTCAAACTACATTGAAAACACAATCATGCACAAAAACATATAACATTTTTCGCCCAAAAAATACTCTCTATAACGAAAATGTCCCCTCCCTAATACCACCTGACTCTGACTAGCAAGAAGTAAATTGCAGTTAATTGCTGTGACTAAAGTCTATTGGCTATTTTAAAGTAAGTGGTGAGCCCTTCGATATGCCCAGCCCCAACTTCCTGTTTCAACAGTGAATACATCAAAGGAAGGAAAACTGTGCTTGTCAAGCCATTTCAAGGAGTCTTAAAATATTAAGAACTACTAAAAGAAAACTAAAACTAACTTAATCACTAAACTGAAACTGATAGTGTGTGTGCTCACCTCAAACTCAGCGTGTTTTTGGATGTCCTCTGCTCTCTGGCGGCTCAGAATAAACTCGGCTTCATTAGCAACATGCACCAGATGGTCTTTCATGGTGTGGCTCAGCAGCCTGCATATCAAACACACATCGAAAATTAAAAACATTCATCGCCACATGATTCTGTCTGATTCTATATAATGGAGCATTTCTATTTTTATTCAATATAAATCTATATAAAAATTCTTAAAGGCATTTTGTGTTTTTGCCAAAAAGTATCCCACATACAGGAGTTAGTGTTACTTTAATAGGAAAACACAATTAACTGCAGAACACACATGTAGTTGCTGATTTAATGGGAAATTGATTGTATTAGATCACAAACTGTGCAAAAGACACATCTACAGACATGACCAGTCAATAACTAATACTGTATGTTAGTTCAATACAGTGTGCAAGGGAAGAAAATAGTCCACAGGCAAAAATAAGCTTATCTTCCATATCTTTCAATGGTTTATGTGTGAAATCAATTTTGCTAATCTAATAACACAGTTGTTAGGGCATCAAAGTTTCAATAAAATGTTAAACCAGCTTAACTACCCCAAGTAAAACAAGCAGAAAATTTTATTTAGCATGGCAGCTAAACCTACCCTGACTAAAACAACCAGCGATTGATTTGTAAACGATACATATCTAACAAGGGTATGGGGAGGGGGGCAAGTGTCACCCTGGCTCATGTTGCTACATATGTCAGAACAGCCTTCCTTGTATTAACACACACACACACACACACAGAGTTCTTATCACAGGGCATCTGATGATTACAGGGGCTGATCTGAGATCACATTTATCCTGCCTTTTCAGCTACTGTTTGTCAACACTGCATCAGTTTTCAAAGCTTGAAGAGCACAAAGCCTGAAGCTGTCCTTTAAAAAGAAAGAGAAAGCTATTTCAGAGCCCGGTTTTTGGATCAGCATTGCTTATTCTGTCCATAGTGCCCTGGGTTAGCAGAGATGGGGAGGAACCTGATCTTGAAACAGCACATTTACACCCTAGGCAGATTTGTGAACAACACAAGCCGTGGCCTAATAAAACATTCCCCCCAGGGACAGAGAGGAGTCTCTCAGCAGGTCAGGAGGCTCAGGCCTCTGCAAAGTGGAAGAAAAACAGGCAGAGGGTGGAGGGCTGAAACCCGAGCTTGGTGTGTCTCTGGAGGGCAGCGGGGGAGCGGACATGCCTGGGACTCTGTAGTGACCCTCTCTCACCCGACTGCCATCAATAACATAGGCCACTCTTTGTGATTGCCCTACATGCAATCACCCTTTCACTTTCTTTTTGTTTCTGTTATTATTGACTTTATGATACTGATATGTTTCCTTTAGGACACATGATAATACTATGGCAAGTAACTTTGAGTGGTAAATGAATAAGGCAATTATTTAGTACCATGGTACATAATAAATCAATAAACAATTCTTCAGCCAAGTACTATACAGTAGTTAAATTTTCTGTACTGTAGGCTGTTTGCGGTTGCCAAGCAATGTAACACTTAGGTGCATTACTGAAGAATGTGCAGTCACAGGTGTGTGTTCATAGTAATTTTACAACGAATATGAGCTCATCCAATCAGAATTTAGAGTATAAACTATCCATCTTATAAATCAAAGTAGCATTCTAATACCCTCTCATATCATCACTGTACCATTGTACCACCACAGTTCTTATTTATTCTTAATTAGGATTCAGACAGTGTTACCAACATGATTTTGGAAGCACTGTGGCCAATTCAGTACTGATCTTCTAATTTCAGAGCAAGTGCAAGTATTATAGTGAAATTTTTTTATGTGCACTTTTACCGCTAGCATTACATGGATTACTCTCTGACAGCTGCTGCTGGGACAGATGTTGCTAATTTTACCTTGCTTTCCAAAAGCAAAGAGTACTGTAGAAAAAAGGAGCTGCTCATGACATCAGCTAATCACTGCATTCATTAACATTTCTGTGGCGCTCACCAGCACTGTAGCATTCATTAACATGAACTTCCATCCTAACGTAGAAATGAGAGCCAACTAAAAGATCTAAGGGCATGAAATTGAAGACAGATCCTTCCATCCCAAAGGGAGTCTGGGTAAAAGAGTCCAACAGATGAGGCATAAACCTATACGAAAACAGCAAGATACGAGGATGAGAAGCTAAGGCACTGCTGCTCTCTAAGAAACCCTCTCTGTAACACATGTGAACCCCGCAGGTATAAGCTAGGATATTGACAGATGCCTTGAACTCCAGGTCATCCTGTTGATCCTCTTTCCAAGTACATTGATTTCCTCACAAATAGGATCTGATCATACAGACCCAACGCAGTGTTGTAAGCTTGGAGATAATGAGGAGGTTGCTAACAAAAGGTCAGCGGACAGGATTAGGTAATTACCTGCCCTCGTTCACAAGCTCGATGAAAGCCAAGCCCGCGTTCTTCTGGATGGAATTCTGCCACTCCTGTGGAGAGAAATAAAATAGACTTTACACTAAGGTCATACAGTAATCAATAAGAGAAAGGCTGGATTTCTTTGGAATAAACATCAACCATCAGCATATATATATATATATATATATATATATATATATATATATATATATATATATATATACACACAGTTGTGCTCAAAAGTTTGCATACCCTGGCAGAAATTGTGAAATTTTGGCATTGACTTTGAAAATATGACTGATCATGCAAAAACACTGTCTTTTATTTAAGGATAGTGATCATATGAAGCCATTTATTATCACATTGTTGTTTGGCTCCTTTTTAAATCATAATGATAACAGAAATCACCCAAATGGCCCTGATCAAATGTTTACATACCCTTGAATGTTTGGCCTTGTTACAGACACACAAGGTGACACACAGGTTTAAATGGCAATTAAAGGTTAATTTCCCACACCTGTGGCTTTTTAAATTGCAATTAGTGTTTGTGTATAAATAGGCAATGAGTTTGTTAGCTCTCACATGGATGCACTGAGCAGGCTAGATACTGAGCAATTGGGAGCAGAAAAGAACTGTCAAAAGATCTGCGTAACATGGTAATGGATCTTTATAAAGATGGAAAAGGATATAAAAAGATATCCAAAGCCTTGAAAATGCCAGTCAGTACTGTTTAATCACTTATTAAGAAGTGGATCTCTTGATACCAAGCCAAGGTCAGGTAGACCAAGAAAGATTTCAGCCACAACTGCCAGAAGAATTGTTCAGGATACAAAGAAAAACCCACAGGTAACCTCAGGAGAAAGACAGGCTGCTCTGGAAAAAGACGGTGTGGTTGTTTCAAGGAGCACAATACAACGATACTTGAACAAAAATGAGCTGCATGGTCGAGTTGCCAGAAAGAAGCCTTTACTGTGCCAATGCCACAAAAAAGCTTGGTTACAATATGCCCGACAACACCTTGACATGCCTCACAGCTTCTAGCACACTGTAATATGGAGTGATGAGACCAAAATAGAGCTTTATGGTCACAACCATAAGCGCTTTGTTTGGAGAGGGGTCAACAAGGCCTATAGTGAAAAGAATACCATCCCCACTGTGAAGCATGGTGGTGGCTCACTGATGTGTTGGGGGTGTGTGAGCACTAAAGGCATGGGGAATCTTGTGAAAAGTGATGGCAAGATGAATGCAGCATGTTATCAGAAAATACTGGCAGACAATTTGCATTCTTCTGCACGAAAGCTGCGCATGGGACGTTCTTGGACTTTCCCGCATGACAATGACCCTTAGCACAAGGTCAAGTTGACCCTCCAGTAGTTACAGCAGAAAAAGATGAAGGTTCTGGAGTGGCCATCAGAGTCTCCTGACCTTAATATCATCGAGCCACTCTGGGGAGATCTCAAACGTGTGGTTCATGCAAGACGACAAAAGACTTTGCAAGACCTGGAGGCATTTTGCCAAGACGAATGGGCAGCTATACCACCTGCAAGAATTTGGGGCCTCACAGACAACTATTACAAAAGACTGCACGCTGTCATTGATGCTAAAGGGGGCAATACGCAGTATTAAGAACTAAAGGTATGCAGACTTTTGAACAGGGGTCATTTCATTTTTTCTTTGTTGCCATGTTTTGTTTTATGATTGTGACATTCTGTTATAACCTACAGTTGAATATGAATCCCATAAGAAACAAAAGAAATGTGTTTTGCCTGCTCACTCATGTTTTTTTTAAAAATGGTACATATATTACCAATTCTCCAAGGGTATGCAAACTTTTGAGCACAACTGTATAATATATAATATATAGGCACTTGTGAAAAACTTTCAAAGTGAGGATTTCTTAAAAAAAAATAATGACAGTTTTCATTAATCAATTAACATCACACAAAGTCCAGTAAACAGAAAAATAACTAAATCAATATTTAGTGTGAACACTTTTGCCTTCAAAACAGCACCAGTTCTCCTACTTACACCTGGCCACAATTTTCCTTGGTTGTTGGCAGATAGAATGTTCCAAGCTTCTTGGAGAATTCACCACAGTTCTTTTAGTTATTTAGGCTGCCTCAATTACTTCTGTCTCTTCGTGTAATCCCAGACTGACCCGATGTTCAGTGGGGGGGCTCTGTGAGGGCCATGCCATCTGTTGCAGGGCTCCCTGTTCTTCTATTGTATTCTATTCTATTCTATTTGCAAAAGGAATTTTTGGGAGTATAAAATGTGTACTTCCTATTGACACACTAAAGTAGCAGATACAAATAACCATCTTAAGACAAATGTTTTTGTGAAACACCTTATGTGCCTAAGACTTTTGCACAGTACTGTATGTATATATATATATATATACACACACACACACTACCGGTCATTACACACTACATTTAAGCATACGCCTTCAGATCATATATATATATATATATATATATATATATATATATATATACACATATATATACATATATATATATATATATATATATATATATATATATATATATATATATATACATATATATACACACATATATATATATATATATATATATATATATATATATATATATATATATATATATGTATATATATGTGTATATATATATATATATATATATATATATATATATATATATATATATATATATATATATATATATATATATATATATATATATATATATATATATATATATATATATATATGTATATATACATATATATATATATATATATATATATGATCTGAAGGCGTATGCTTAAATGTAGTGTGTAATGACCGTGTGTGTGTGTGTGTGTATATATATATATATATATATATATATATATATATATATATATATATATATATAATATATTCACACACACACACATACACACACAATACTTGATTCTGATTGGCCAATTGCGGCATTCTTGGTCAAATATTTTTGCTTAACTAATTTGGGAACTAATTTGTAATTGACTATTGTCCTACACAAGCAATTTCATATATTGCTGTGCTAGTTTCATGTCACTCATATCACTCTGTCTTCTCTTTTTTTCTCAAGTAAAACATGTCCATTTATGTATTAATATGGTAATGATAAGCAGGAAAATTTAGAGTTAGCCGGTCGTTATCGAAAAATAAATGCTTTAAGGGTTTTACAAGACCCCTCTGCTTGGTGTTGGGGTCCTGTACACCCTGTCGAGATATATTTTAGGATAATAACAGGTTGACTATACATTATACGCATATAGAAAAGGGAGGGAATGAAGAAATGAAAATATGCCTCTAGCATGCATATGTCTTTTCCTCAATGTTTAACATTGCATTTACCCAAGCCATCTCCTCACAAACTTTAACAGGTCTCACTCAGTTATTGTAAAAGGTATTAGTCTAAACAACTCCTGAAACCACAGCTTTCTGGAATATTTAATAGACTAGGAACAAGAACTAATCATTGATGTTTTTCACAGCTGCACTAACATTTCAACACTTCTCTGTGATCGTCTCAAGAATAATAATAAGCAGCAGGTTGAGTATGTACAAAGTCAGAGTTGCTCGTGTATTCTCGAGGGTTCCTTTCATAGAGAGTCTGTATCATGGAGACAGGAGCGTAACAGTTCGACCCTAATGTCTCATTTGTTTCAGCCAATAGAGAGTACTTCTGGGTTGAGGTGCTACACAAGCAATAGTTTTATAACAATGATGATTTATTTTTTTATCCCCTGCCCATTCTCAGGGTCATAAATGAAAATGTAACACGGCCATGTGTGCGCTTGTTACGAGGGAAATTTTTTACCATCCACTGGGAGGTGAGAAAAAAAGAGAGGTGTAACTGGAACCAAAATAAACAAGATTTAACTGTGTTAACATGGTAATATGTGAGCATGTATACGAGTTGTATACAGAAGCTTTTCATCCATCCCAAATTATATGGATGGATGAAAATCGCTAAGAATGAATTGCCCCCACTGGTACTGTAGTTTATTAGCACACACTGTCTGCGTGGTATTTGCCCAATTCACTAAAGTAATAATGCAAATCAGGTAATGGCACAAGCATACTGAATGCAATTTGCACTTTGTAATACCCCATCTTGTGAGCCACTTCTAAGTGCTAGGATGTGGAGGATGCAGCACACTACTGTGATCTGACATAATTTGTTGGGACTGTACACATCACTCCACCACTGCAGTCCAGGCACCTGAATCTGCTCTTTAAAATGCCAAAAATGTGCTCGCCCACACCACATGTTTGGATACATGCCTGGTTATAATGCTGTTCTCTATAATTTGATAATTATTTAATGAATTACTGCAGCCAAGATCAATGGAACATGATACCAAACAACATAATATATAGGGATGTGCACAGATACATTTTTCAGTTGACCATTCGAGATGCCTGTTTTCAAATACCAAAATTGCTATTCAGTTATTCTACAGATGTTTCTACTCTACAGTCTTCAAACCGATTCGAGCCCAAGGGTTCATAAACTGTCGACTTGTTGGCCAGGTTCGGGTACGTTTTTAAAGTATAGGGTGAGTTCACACGTGTTTTTGTGTGCGTCTGTGCCATTTTTCCAATAGTTTTTCTATCTAAACACACGCTGGACAGACGTCTTTTACCGTTGCACCACATCTCACTTTTTTTCAGCATCTCCCGCAGGGCCGCCACATTTTTTTAAACACTGGCTGAGTTTGGAATCGCATACTGCCATACTATTCTTACGATTTCTGTAATTTAAAGATATGGCAGACATAGTATATTTAGTATGATAGTATGCGATTCCGAATTCAGCCACTATGTCAAGTTAAAAAGAACTTCAATATTCATAAACGCATCAAGAGACGCCTGTGTTCTGTCTCACAATCTAGTTAGATCTAGCTCAGCGGTCACCAAGTAGCGGACCAGGCAACCATTGTCATGATGTCTCGCGGTCCGGATGACACCAAGTTGGGGTCCAGACACGGACCCGGACCGTGAGACATCATGACAACGGCTGCTCCATCTCACAGTTTTTACGTGACAAAACAACGGAGCTGTGTACACCGTAACCGCTCAGGGGCGTAGATAGCACTGATCTTTCAGCGATATATTCTCAAATACTTTTCTCTAGCTCCAAACACACTTCATTAATGCCCTTTTGTGCTCCGCACGCGTTGTCTCTCTCTCCCCCGGCCCGCGATACGAGGCGCTGCATAGTACAGCTGCAAACACGGTTATTTTAACGACAGTAGACCAAACCGGAGACATACAATGAGCAGCAATGTACCGGCATCTTTCAATAAAACACACTACAGAAAATGAGAATGAAGCAAAGTGAAACAATCTTCATGTCTATGATACGACTCCGATGGTTCAGCTAAGCCAAGTTTGTGACTTTGAAATTACGAGTTCTCTGCTTATGACGAGAAGATCAGTTCTATCAGGAAGGCGCGCAGACTAGATTAAAGTTGAAGATGACATTTATTTGATGAATATGAAACAGGAATGTAATGTCTCTCTTTGGTGTAAGCCCCGTACAACTTCTTTGGACCGCCAGATCATGTCGGAGATAGGAGGCAGGGGCGTGGAGCCTACCCCCGTGCAGGACGGGACTCAACTTGTGGTGGTGGGGTGGTGGAGGTTGCCGTGTTGGCACACTGAAACAGCAATGTGATAGATTGTAAGCAGACTTATAAAGCAAGTTACCTAGCTAACGGTGCAATGATGTACAGCTGCGAGTCTTCCCGCTAGAACTACGCTGCACTTACATTTCCATTTTTTGATAGTCAGCCCATTTATACTTAACTATAGCAAACAGTATTTTAAAACTGCACTATTTTGATGTACATTGTTTGTTAGTTTGGTTTTTGCAGATTCACATTTTAAGGAAAATAAAAACATATTCCATTAAGACTTTTACATTACCTACATTTTCTATCAAGGGTACCCCTAAACCCCCATACAGTATCTTTCCTCAGTCACAAGGCCTCATCTGACCCCATACATAGGTATCTGAATGTAAATATACATCAATCAGCCGCAACATTAAAACCACCTGCCTAATATTGTGTAGGTCCCCCTCATGCCGTCAAAACAGCACCAACCCACATCTCAGAATAGCATTCTGAGATTATATTCTTCTCACCACAATTGTACAGCGTGGTTATTTGAGTTACCATAGACTTTGTCAGTTCAAACCAGTCTGGCCATTCTCCGTTGACCTCTCTCACCAACAAGGCATTTCCGTCCACAGAACTGCCGCTCACTGGATGTTTTTTTGTTTTTGTTTGTAAATTCTAGAGACTACTGTGCGTGAACCAGTTACAGAAATACTCAAACCAGCCCATCTGGCATCAACAATCATGCCAAGATCAATTTTTTTCCCCATTCTGATGGTTGATGTGAACATTAACTGAAGCTCCTGACCTGTATATGCATGATTTTATGCACTGCAGCCACATGATTGGCTGATTAGATAATTGCATGGATGATTGTTGGTGCCAGACGGGATGGTTTGAGTATTTCTATAATTGCTGATCTCCTGTGATTTTCACACACAACAGTCTAGAATTTACTCAGAATGGTGCCAAAAACAAAAAAACTTCAGGTGAGCGGCAGTTCTGTGGATGGAAACGCCTTGTTGATGAGAGAGGTCAACAGAGAATGGTCAGACTGCTTTGAACTGACAAAGTCTACAGTAACTCAGATAACCGCTCTGTACAACTGTGGGGAGAAGAATAGCATCTCAGAATGCTATTCTGAGATGCGTGTTGGTGCTGTTTTGGCGGCACGAGGGGGACCTAGGCAAGGCATGGCAAGGCAAGTTTATTTATATAGCACATTTCATACACAATGGCAATTCAAAGTGCTTTACATATACATTTTAAAGAAAATACAAGAAACAAAAAAAAAAAAAAAATTAAGAACATGAAACAATTTAAAATGATTAAAATGAATAAGAAGAAAATGAATATTAAACTGTTAACACCATCCATAACTGTTTAACCTTCCCTGATTAAACAGAAGATAACCAAAAATTGTAAACACACACTTTAATTGTTGTTAACCTTCCCTGATTAAACAGAGGATAACCTTCCCTGGCACAGTAGAGGATAACTAAGTTGTTAATACCATTTATAACTGTTGTTAACCTTCCCTGATTAAACAGAGGATAACCAAAAATTGTACACACACTTTAATTGTTGTTAACCTTCCCTGATTAAACAGAGGATAACCTTCCCTGGCACAGTAGAGGATAACTAAGTTGTTAATACCATCTATAACTGTTGTTAACTTTCCCTGATAAAACAGAGGATAACCAAAAATTGTTAACACACACATCCATTTTTGTTAACCTTCCCTTTATCAAACAGAGGATAACCAAAACATTTTACACACACATTGAGAAAAAGTCATATAAAAATTAAATAAAAAGAATAAAATATTATAATTAAAATGAAAGACAAAAGCAAAAAGTTTCAGTGAAATCAATAAGTGCAGCACAATGCTCAGTCAGAAAATGCACAGCTAAACAGATGTGTTTTCAGTCTGGATTTAAATATGGCTACTGTTGGGGCACATCTAACCTCTTCCGGAAGCTGGTTCCAGCTGCGGGTGGTCGTGTGTCTGTCATTGGGGAGAGAGGAAGCAGTGAGGGCAATCACCTGGTGATTATTGATATTAAACACCTGTGTTTCGTTTCAGTGACGACGGAGACAGGCCTTAAAAGACCGCCGGAGCGACAGACCGTGAGAGAGAGACCGAGGCACACACACCCTGAACCCAAACGCTAGAAAGCTGTTTACTGTTGTCGACGTTGTACTGTTTATTCTTAGTAGTGAAGCTGTGTGTGCCAAACAATAGAGACTGGCTGAAAAGCAGACTTTTGACTTTGAGTTGTGAGAATAAAAGTCTGATTTACCTGGACTGCAACCCCGCTTCCCGCTTCCTTCTTGCTGGAACCTCTACAGTGGCATAATAGCTAAATGCTGTCTCACCTTGTTTTGAGTGAACCCACTGTATGTCTAACTGACTTGATCCTAATGATCTGAGAGGTCTGTTAGGTTTATATTCAACAAGCATATCTGAAATGTATTTAGGTCCTAGGCTATTGAGCAATTTATAAACGAGTAATAGTACTTTAAAATCAATTCAAAATGTAACTGGAAACCAGTGTAAAAACCTGAGGACTGGAGTAATATGCTCAGATATTTTGGTTCGGGTGAGAATCCTGGCAGCAGCATTCTGAATGAGTTGCAGATGTCTAATGGGCTTTTTGGGAAGGCTGGTTAGGAGTCCACTGCAGTAGTCTACCCTACTGGTGATGACTACTTTTCTCTAAGTCTTGACTGGATACAAAACATCTAATTATGGCTATATTTTGTAGATGATGGTAGGCTGATTTTGGTTATTGCTTTGATGTGACTACTGAAACTAAGGTCTGACTCCAAAATGACACGAAGATTTCTTACTTGATTTATTGTCTTTAGGCCCTTGGAGTCAAGGTATGTATTCACCTTTGGAATTTCGCCTTTGTTGCCAAATACAATGACCTCTGTCTTGTCATTGTTTAACTGAAGGAAGTTTTGGCACATTCAACTGTTAATTTCATCAATGCACTGGCACAGAGTGTTTATGGGGCTGTAGTCATTTGGCGATAGGTCAAGATAGATCTGGGTATCGTCTGCATAGCTATGGTATGCAATTTGGTTCTTTTTCATAATTTGGCCTAGTGGGAGCATATACAGTTTGAACAGGAGCGATGCAAGAAATGAGCCTTGTGGGACTCCGCACATCATGGATGTCCACTCAGATTTATAGTTGCTTATGTTCACATAGTAACCCCTACCTTCTAGATATGACCTGAACCAGCTGAGGACTGTCCCAGAGAGCCCTACCCAGTTTTCCAGTCTGTCTAGGAGAATGTTGTGGTCAACAGTGTCAAAAGCAGCACTGAGATCTAATAATACCAGCACTGCTATTTTGCCTGAATCAGTATTTAGCCAAATATCATTAAGGATCTTTATGAGCACCGTCTCTGTGCTATGATGCAGTCGGAAACCAGACTGTAAATTGTCCAAGCAGCCATTCGAGATTAAGAATTTGTTCAGCTGATTGAAAACAACCTTTTCAATGATTTTGCTTATGAAAGGAAGATTTGAAATTGGTCTGTATTTGTTCAATATTGAGTTATCTAGACTGTTCTTTTTTAGAAGGGGCTTGACAACTGCAGTTTCTGCAGGGACTTCGGAAATGTGCCTGAAAGGAGTGACACATTTACTATTTCTAACAGATCTTTTTCCAGACAGTAAAACCCATTTTTGAAAATTTTTGTGGGGACAGCAGGTTGAAGTTTTAAGATGCTGTACTATGTCTTCCAGGGTTTTGCTATCATTTTCCTCAAAACCAGACATAGTGACTCATTTCTGAAGTTTTTATGGTGGGTGCTGTCTGACCTCAGTGCAACATGAGGACGAGCTGATCGCCATTCTAATATCATTTATCTTCATGAAAAAAGATACAAACTCATTGCATTTTCTGTCAGAGAGCATTTCACAGGCAACCTGTGCTGGGTGGTTTGTTAGTCTCTCTATAGTAGCAAAAAGAGTGCGGGTGTTGTTTATATTGCTGTTAATAATGTTTGAGAAGAAATTCTGCCCAGCCGTGCCTAATTCCAAATTGAAAGCATGAAGGCTGTCTTTATAGATATTATAATGGACTTCAAGTTGTGTTTTCCGCCACATTCATTCTGCTTTCCAGCATTTTCTTTTCATGTTTTGCACTGCTGTTGTGTTTCTCCAAGATGGTTTACACCTGCCAGTGATCGTCCGGACCTTTACAGGAGCAATGCAATCAATAGCATTTTTAACTTTTGATTTAAAGTTATCGAGGAGATCATCAACACAGTCTGTGGATATACTCGGTTTCAAAGATATAACCTTGATAAATTGCACACTAGTGTTCTCATATATCAATATTTCAAAGAAAATACAGAAATGGTCATATAGCACAACACATGGGGTAACCTCCTCCTGGTCGCGATTAGTGGTTCTCGCTCTCAATGGGGCGCATGGTAAATTGTGTGTGGATTGCGGAGGGTAGCATGAGCCTCCACATGTGGAGTCTCCGCGGTTTCATGCACAACGAGCCACGTGATAAGATGCGTGGATTGGCAGTCTCAGAAGCGGAGGCAACTGAGAAAAGGGGATAAAATAAATAATTATAAAAAAGTAATCACTAAGTGACACTTGCTTGCATTGAAAGACATCTTTAAATATTGTCGCAAATCCTCCACAATATTAGGCAGGTGGTTTTAATGTTGTAGCTGATCGGTGTATATATTAATAAACAGTAGAAGATCCCCCATACCCCAGTACTTTGGTTGCCTCTAGGCCCCCAATGTTCTAATCCTTGCCCAGTTATTAAGATACTTTTTTAACTGTTTAGGATTTTTTAATTATTATTATTATTTTACAAAGTACTATTGCTGCCAACTTGAAAATGTATAATAACTATTCCCAAAAATTTGCATTTCTTACACATTAAATGCTAAACCATTTAAAAATCAAAGCATTCTTAAGACGCTAATAAACTGCAGCATTGTAACTCCATGCACATAACAAGACTAGCGTTTGCTGCGTCCCGGAAATGTGGACCTGCCTGGGCAGAGCACATATTAAGTTTTGCACTTAAATTTCATATTTTACATTGGTTAAGAATACTATGTTGCAGACAATGACAGTTTGATTATTTTTGTGTAACTTTAATGTGAGTGATTTTATCATTTGAAGATCTATGTATTATGATATTTAAACTCATAGCTCACTGTAGACATTATTCCCTGCTATTCCTTGTTTGACACATATCCTTTGCAATAAACGTTCTTTACTCCCGAGTCCCAACGAATAACCATTCATGAACCATCACGGTTTACCGAATATTACAAACAGTTACCATGCACATCCCTAATAATTCTGTATTTCAGGAACCATGTTCAAGTAAAACTTGCATTACCATTCAGACAAGCACATACTGTACTAATTACTGAGTCTGATTACTCACTATTCACCATTCCTTTACCAAACAATCTACTTAGATCATTTCAACAGAGACAAAAAAGCAAAGCAATAAAAAAGGAAGGACTTGAATATTTTAAATGGCAGGATCTATTTGCAGGATCTAAATTGTTCTGTTTTTTTGTAGTTGTTTTTTTTTTTTTAGAACTGACTACTGTGACATCTGACCTACTAAAGTTTGGTATATGGCATTGTTGGTAGAAACTGTGAGATGTTTACTAGCTCATATGGTAGGATCTTTTGTTAGGAGATAACACTTTAGTGGCCGTCATCAGCTAAATACACAAATACATTTCAGCTACAAAGATAAATGAAAGTTCGATGGGTCAGCAAAAGGCATTATTCTTAAATTAAAGGAAGCAATGACCCCAATCAAAAAGCCTTAACGATCAGTGTTGTGAGCTGGGGACAGGCCTGACGGTTTATTGGATTTCAACCAGTCATTCTGATTTGTCCTGATAGGGTTTTATGGTATCCAAATCTGTTTCCATCCTGACCTGATGAGAGGATACAGGCAGCCAGTTGTGACCTTTCAACTATGACCCTGACCTAGGAGAGGTGCTTCTAGCCAGCCACCTCTGCCCCGGTCCTGTTGCTACAGCAACCACTCACCCTCATCCATTCATGTCATCAAGGCTGAGATTGGGTCCTAAGAAAGGACATGGTTTTCATCAGCCAAAAAACCAGTGGCTGGAAAAGTTTGTATAGTAAATATAAACTTGTGATGATAATCACTATGGCTTTTGCAGTCTCAGATCAGTCTTACACTCAGTTTATCGAGGACATTTATAAATGAGCTATTTCCTTAAAGTCTCAATAACAAAGACCAGCAGAGAGGCAACACTTCCTCAAGATCAAAATGAATGAAACACCTGAATAAAATGTCACTTCTACTTGTACTGAAGCTTAGCTTTATAAACACAATCTCACAGAATCAGGATGCATAATTTAATCTGTAACATGTACAGAAAAAAAATAAAAATAAAATAATAATAATAATAATAATAACAATAATAATAATATTACATTTTTATTTATTGAGCTCTTATTTTTTGTTATTTTATAAAATAGTGATAATAATTCTCTTTGAAACATTAAAACTTGCATTGCTTTTCTTCTTAAAAAATTAAAACACCTTTTAAAAAAATATAAGAATATCCGATTAATTTATCAATTAATTGGAAAAACAAATAATGTACATTGAATTCTGAGAAATCCTACACATAATATAGATAAGCATTTGTCAAGATTACTGAACTTAACTTTACATTTACTTTTAATAAGGAGAGCATGCGGTTTACCTTTGATTTAGAGTAGGAAAGAAAGATGGGGCAAAGACGTGTGGTGGCAATGTGCAGGCATGTGTGTGTGACTACAATTATGAACACGTTCTCAAACAAAATCAGTGTTAATGTTGTGTAGCCATTTAACCAAAAAGCATATTGCTATGCATTAAATGAATATTATGCCCCCTGAATGCTTTAATATCAAAGCAAAAATACTTTAATTTTGAGACAACACACAACATTTTTATATTCCTTATAGAAGTTATCAAATGAGCCGTTCTTTTGTTTAGCTGTGCAGTTATAATTACTATGGCTCTGTGTTCTTAATCATTGCTGATTGAGAACATAATTACCCTCAAACTTAAACACAACTGAAATAACGCAGACATACGATACAATGTTTTGCATCATCCACAACAGCAGGACAAGGAAATGTGCATAGCGTTTGGCTCCGTTCATTGAAAATAAACAAGTCGCTCGCTAGTTTCCAACCCATCAGTTATAATCACGAGTATTTGTTTGTTTTCTACAGGCTGGGGGACTGAAGCTGAGATGAAACAAAAAAAATTATCCGTCACATGGAAGAGCACTGTTTCAGATCATAATGAGCAGAAGTTAATGTTATAGCTTGTCCACAGAGCACGAGGCGATTTACAGCAGAAAAGTGGCTACTGTAGAGTTCTGATAAGCAGAAAGACATTCTGAACTTAAAATGTCAGTGTAGCATTACACACAAGGAAGACCTTGGTGTATTTTTTCCTAAGAGAAACTCTTGACTTTCCAAACAGCAAAAACACTCACCATCCCATTCAAGTGCTTTCCGCATAAAGTGCACCTATTATGATTTTTAAATGTGCCTAATTTTGTTTTAAAGGTCTCATACAATAGATTTACATGCATCCAAGGTCAAAAAACACTTTAATTTGCTCATAATTTAAATTGCAGCATTACCTTTTTTTCCCAGTGTCAAAAACTACTCCTTCAATGATCCATTCTAAAGGATTCATTCTAAACTCCTCCTTTCAGAGAGCCTACTCTGCTCTGATTGGTCAGATGTCCCAGTCTGTTGTGATTGGTCTACCGCTTACAGCGTGTGACGGAAAGGAAACGCCCACTACCATATCCGAGTTTCAGCTCCGTCTGAAAAAATGTCTGTTTTACCTTACCAATTTGAGCCCAAGTCCGATAGTGATACATCGGAAGATCAACCCGAACCACCATCGCAAGCATGATGAGAACAGGACGTTTCTCTGTGGTAAGTTTATATGTAGTTTGACAATAATGTGAGTTAGCCAGTTAGCAGAGGCTAACAGCCTGCACTGGCTGTACATGTAAACAGACCAGAGGCGGGTTTTTTGTTACCAAAATTACGTAGGTTAGTACAGGAAGTAAATCTGGAATTACTAACGACTCATTTCAGGTGTTCAGAATCGGTTCTTTTTTTGGGTGTCAATAACTCCATATTTCATGCACTTTGATTTTTGAAACTTTGCAGACTTTTTTACATTCACAAACAGTTATATAACACACTACATGAAAGATAATATTTGAAAAACCATAATAGGTGCTCTTTAAATTATAAAATCATGTTTCCAAAAGTGTTCAACACAGACAAGTCTACAATAGACTGTATACTTATTATGCTCTTGAGAAACAGAAAGAAGGGCAAAATGTCCTTCTTGAAATCTCACAGTCTTGCATTAGGCTAACTATGCATTAGGTAATTCGTTATTTTAACATTGCCCTGAAGGGTTGGAGGTGCTAAAACTAAGATGAGTCTACTTCAATTAACTGATTGTAATATCACAATGGCATCTGACAGTACTTCCAGACAGCTTAATTTACTGATGTGACAAGCTGAACACTCTACAAGTCCTGTGCGTGTTCTGCGATGTTATCTCTTCTAAAGCAAACATACAATCCCATAACGCCACTGGCCTGTGTTTCTGTGAGGACACTCCTCACAAGAGAACTTTGCAAGGGGAGCAAATATTTACTTTGACTACATTTAACGACCACAGAGTTGTGGTTAAATACACTGATGTGATTAAAATCTTCCTTACTATATGCTGGGCTTAGAGGTGCCAAAAGATTACTAAAAACTGCTCATTTGTAAAATAAATTAAAGTGCCAATTTTTTCTCTATTAAAGGTGGAGGGTGATGACTAAAATAATCTGACTTGACAGGAATGATAATAGCATACATAAATCTTTTTGTTTTTCTTTCTTGGCTAAAGAAACAATGATTATTCCATGTTCACCACATGGAGAGAATGCACACAATGATTTGGTCCTATATGCTATATCCACATATACAAATAATGACTCAGAGAGAAAACTTAAAAGTGTCTAAGAAAAAGAGAAAATATGTGAATTAGGTCAAGCAGATCAACATCAACCTACTATCAGGATATTCAAATGTAAAAAAATAAGTTGGATCAAATATGCAGCATCAAGGACTTTTTTTATTTAAAACCTATTTGACTCCAGAGTACACAACAAGGCTTTTTCCCATCATGAAAAACTGTTTTGCAGGGCCAACTATATTGCAGTCAGAGAGTGAATTAAAAATCACTCAAGTTGTAAAGGTTCCTCCATGCCTCTCCCTCTCACTTCCTGTCAGGAAGAGCCCACTCTCTGGACGCATAGCTCGCATCGGCAGGGCGCCGTCAGAATTAAGTGCCAGTTGGTGTTAGTGTGTTTCTTCTGGGCCTCCACTGAGCCCTGCGTTTAAAAAATGCTGAGAGCAAGGTTATCCACCGGCTATGAGTGCAGAGACTCTCGTGGGTCGCTGTCTGGGATGGAGGAGGGAGAAGATGGAGAGAGGGAAAGACAGCATGTGTCCTGGGCCTGCGCTTGAACCTTGGGCATGTGTTATGCTTCTCAGTGTGGTCCAGGTCCAACTGTGAGATTGGGGGAGAAAGATTCCACCTCAGATTCAACCACATTCCTCTTAACTTCTGTTCTTCACCCATTCCTACTTTGGTTTGCAACATGAGGACAATCCAAACATAAAAGACACCTTTATGGAACTTGCAAAGCTAAAAATGGCAGGACTACAAAATAAAACTGCCTCAAAGTTTATGTCGGCACTGAACTTCATGTATCCAGTTTGATCTCACCTCACCAGGTAAGAAGTTAGGCTCGTCTGTGTTTGTGGCGTTCCAGGCAGACTGCCAGTCTGTGCAATGTTCGGCAACAAGCAAGGGTTGATCCTGCTTTAGATTCATTTCAAACTTTTCTTAAGGCACTTTCCACCATGAGGCAGAACAGTTGTGGAACCGTGCCATTCCGTACTGATCCGAGCTTGTTGACGCGGTTACGTTTTTTTTTTCTTCCATCGTGGAGCAGTGAAATCAGGATCAGAATGGAGAGAGCGAGTCCCTCAGCGAGTCCCTCAGCAAGGGAGCAATCGTGAGTCGCCAGATACTAAAGACATTCCACCAGCACGTCTGAGTACAGTTAGTCAACTGTGCTGGAAAATCCGGGCCAGGAACAGTTTGTAATCGTATTGTACCAAAGTTACTCACCATGCTGAGAACAATTCAGCCGGATAGTGGAAAAGTGGCTATAGATAAAATAACTGGCCATATTATGTCTAAAAGATAAATTACTCTATAGTAACTTTTTATAGATTATGGAACTGTTAAAAACAATATCACACTCACAATCATGCTGTTGTACTGTATATTAGCACATCTGATCAGCACAGCACTATTGCTTGTGTAATATTGCTTGATTATTGGGCCACATTTAAGAAACACAAGCAGAACTAATTTCTGTATAAATCGTTCACAAAACCAATGTGAAAAGCAGTGCAACAATTTATGTAAGAACATTTTTATGAACAATTTACACAGAATTTAGCTTTCTTAGTTTTCATGGATGAGGATCAATGTCTTTTTTTACACAGAGAATGTGTGCAGCTGAGGAATGACGAAAAGATCTGGCAAACAGCCAGTGCTGAGGCTTTCACTGGACAGTGCTGCAATCGATTTCTCTTACCCTCTGTCTCTTTCTCGATCTCTTTGCGAGTATCGATCCCAGAGTCACTGTGACTCCAGGGGGTTAAATTCTTGAGCCACTGGCAACTCTCCATCCTTTTCCTAAAGGTCAGAGGTTAAGAAATGCCAAATACTCAGGGGGAAGTCAGTGTCTCCACTATGTATTGACTGACGAAGGTGCCCATCTGTTTAACAGGTTAACTCTACATTAAAGACTCCCTGGTTAGAATCATCAACAATATCAGGGCAGCAGACGTTAAACAATCATGCTAGTGGTCAAAGTATGGAAAGAAACACAAGACAGAATCTCAGATATCTGACAGAGGTCTCCTTTAGAAAAGATTTCTTGTAGCGGCTCAAGAATGGAAAAAAGCTAAATATAAACCATGCAAACATATTATGCTTGCTTTACAACATAACAAGAGAAAATTTAAAACAGCGTGCTCCATTATCCGATACCTGTTTCAAATCTGTGCTGTATACACAACTGCGCAATATCAGTGCCAGCATGTTGACATGTTGGTTGGTGTCTAAGATGGTGTTGGTGTTTCATATCATCAAAATTAACTCAGGCAAGAGGGAAAAAAAATGCAAGCAGATGCCGTCCACAAACACACTTCGGAAGATACTGTTTCTCCCTCTCTTACTCCAGACTTTCCCTCTTGTGAGGCATTCAGAAGATAAATGTACTAAAGAATAGATGACCTGACACAAGGCCTGGGCAGTAATGGGTGATATAGGGAAACGTAGCTGCCTGACTCACACATATTTCTGACAGACACACAGTATTGGGAGGCCAGTCAAGCAGATAGATGAGATGATTTCTGGACCATCTCTGATACGAGACCAGTTCTGCAATTGATATTCTGATGATTATAATTAGTGTTGTGGCCTTTACACAAGATTGCTTCTCCTTGTTATGGTAAAAATTTGAGTTGGAGAGTGACAGGCAATCAAATCCACAACATCTCCATGAACTGAAAAGTAGCTTCCACTCCAGCTCAGAGTGTCTCAACGTGGATGCCATTATTTATTGAAAAGCTGAAACCTTTTTAAGTGATATTCTCCAGTATAACAGCAGGTGGTATATTTTTGTCAGTAAAGTGGTGTGTGAATGGGGGGGCTGTCAGAGAGAATTAGGTTGGTCGAAACACAAGGCTTTTACGTGGATGCCTTCAATAGCAAGATGAGGACACTCGAAGATGATCTTCATGTAACATACAGGGCCTAATCTGAAACCCTAATCACTCAAAATTTCCTGAAAGGAGTGGATGTTTTGATAGCTGTTGTTTTATGCTCATACTGTTTGTGTTATATATAAATGATATCCAAGCTGCTTGTGAATGTAACTTGTTTTTATATGCTGATGATTCTGCACTATTGGTTTCACATAAGGGTGCTTGTAAGGTTGAGGAGAAGTTAGGTGGGGAACTAAATAAAGTTTGCTCTCAGAAAATAAACTTTTTCTACATTTAGGCAAAACTTATATAATCAATAATATTTGACTCTAAATATAAATTATATTTACATTTATTAAAACAGGGTTGCTGAGCTGGCTGTCAAGGTTGGTGAATAAGTGGAGTAAGTATGGCCATGAATGTTTTAGGCAAGTTTAATGCCAGGGCCAAATTTCTTGCTAGAAATGTAGGATTTCTGGATAGAGAATGTTTAAGATTAGCATCATGTTTAGTGCAATTTCATTTTGATAATGTTTGTAATTCTTGGATGTTTGATCATGGGAAGGTTGAAAGCATCTCAGAATAAATTGATTAGATTAGTTGTTTTTTGTTTTTTCCCCATTTTGACATGCCCAATTCCCAATGCGCTCTAATTACTCGTGGTGGTGCAGTGATTCGCCTTGATTCAAGTGGCAGGGGATGAATCCCAGTTGCGTCCATCTCTGAGACAGTCAGCCCACACATCTTATCACATGGCTTGCTGATCGTGTTTCCGTGGTTACCTAGCGCATGTGGAGGCTCATGCTATTCACTGCGGCATCCACGCACAACTCACCACGTGCACCACTGAGAGCGAGAACCACCTTATAGCAACCATGAGGATGGTAACCCACGTGACTCTACCCACCCTAGCAACCGGGCCAGTTGGTTGCTTTGGAAGCATGACTGGAGTCACTCAACACACCCTGGATTCAAACTTGTGATTCCAGGGCTGGTAGTCTACTTTTGCTTGCTGAGCTACCCTGGCCCCCTAGATTAGTTTAAATGTGTGGACGAAACCCATTTTTGAGAGTTTGATTGGTCCTACCCTACTATTGGTCCATATTAATTCTTCTCTAAAGCCTTCCTCTCTCTCCCTCTCTCTTTTCTATGGTTTATATTATCAACACTGAAGACTTTGGAAATCGCTCACTTCAATAACTGATTAGTTTTTCTCACTCTCTAAGAGTAGAAGGACAGTAACATATTCTTATAAAAATGAGCATAATGTTGGGGTTTTAAATTTGGCAATAATTTCAAGAAATATGACATATAAAACTGAAAATATAAGACCTTAAACATGGTCATGTGGAGGAGCAACCCAGATAAAGACAGAAACATGCTGGATCTGTCAACTTCACACAACATTTCTAATGTGTCTAGATCTTTAGAAACCTTGCCACAACAATAACACTGGAATAAACAGGATGTCAGTGCTTGTTCATTATGGTCATTGTGGCTTTCGCAGCATTAACAGATACTTCCACATGCTTATTCTTCAAAGAACAAATTCCTGAAGGAATGGAATAAAAAAGGATACAAATGCACATTAAAAGGTCATAATGTCTAATATAGCTATATATAATAACTATCAATAAAACACCTATAAGTGGAAAGCAATAAACTACAAAAGGGTTATGGAAGATGATTAAAATTGATCCATGGTTGCGAATAAAAGGGATTTATTTTAGAGAGGTGTAGTAAAATTGCAGTTAAGAATCGCTGTCTGAAACCAGAGCAACCCTCGAATCCTGAGTGATTAAAAACTAGTCTGTAACCCCAACCTCTGACCCCTTGCCCCAGTCCTCTTCCATCTTGCAACATGGATATTAATTAGAAAATTTGTGCAGATGGCATTGTATCTGGCTAAATCCCATTTTGGTATGGGAAGAAAATGTAAGCAAAAGAAAATTAATCCATCAAAATCCTCTCTTTCTTAACACCTTTTCTATCAACAAAAGGGCTGCTTGCTCGCTTCCTTGCACAACAACAGCGCTTCTTATGTTATGTCCTGATTAACAGCAGTATCAATTGGAGACTCTGAAGTTTTTGCAGAGTTCTCTTTTCTTTCCAAACAAGAGAGAATAAAAAAATCACCCACATTTATAAAAAAAAAGTAATTATCTCCCCTACATTAGACAGTGTGTAATTTAGCTGGAGGTAAACAGAGCTCAAGACCTCATTTGAGCTTTGCTGCATTTTATACTGTTTCTCCCCCAACAATAAAATTACATTTGCATCAGCTTTGAGAGAATTTACTCCAGATGATTTATTGAAGTAATCAGCAGTAACACAGCCCTCTCTTTCCAGCGCAGGGCCTGCTATGTGCCACCACTGGAACAAGGTTTGGGCCGGAGGCTTTTTTCAGTGGAGGCAGGCAGAACCCAAATTCTCCCCTTTGATTAGATTAGCATTACACAACAGTGTGACATATATGACAAATAGGTGCATTAGAGCTCGTCATTTATTCCCTCTATTCTGTATGTTTGGGTTCACAGAGGGACCCCCACCTTACGCCTCACTTCTGCAAATATATGCGGCCCCTGACACCCCGCCTGATGCCTGATCTCTCTGGATTACCTTCAGAGAACCAGGAGGGCTATATTGTATGAGGGGTGAAGTGCTTTATTTCAGAAAATAAATGTAATAAAGAAAGATAGGACGAGTAAGAGTTTGAGTTTTTGTTTGAGAAAGCTCCTTGTGTGTGTGTAACTCATTTGTACATAAAAACTGTACCTAATTGTTTTATTAGGGTTGATTAGCCTAATTAGGGCTGTCAAATTAAAGTGTTAATTACAATTAATTATTAACAAAAATATACAACAAAAATAACATATTTAATTATGCCCCCTGATGCACCAAACTAAACTTACTGAGAGCAAGCACAGGAGCTATTCACATAGGAGGCGTTCTTAGGTCCACAGTGGAATGGAACAAAATGCAGCAGTCTCGAAACACATGTAGCTGAACTACTTTTAACTTGATAAGGTGTGTAAAAAAGCAGTGCTCATGCAGTAAGGCACTACAACAATAGGAAGACATGTTAGCGGTCAAAGACAAAAAATTGCACTGACGAAGCCCTAGAATGTGTCCAGTGTGAATAAGTCCACCTCAGGCAGACTGAAAAATTTGATTGCAAAATGAAAAGCTGTAGACTGTTGGGCAGTGGCTTATGTTCAATAAAATAGAAATAAAACTAACAAAACACTGACTTCTAAAGCCACTTTTTGTAACGTCAACTCAATGTATATTCATGTTCAATGCATTACTAAGGGTTTTTCCTCTTTAAATATTGATACATGTGATTATTTGTTTAATTCCATGAATTAATTAGTGTATCATATAAATAGTTCAATTAATGTTTGATGTCCCTACTAATATATCTTTATTGAATTTTTTTTTTTTTCACTTAAGTAGATATGATTTTCATTGTGTAGTCACACTGACTAAATGTGTGGGTGTACTTGTTTGTGTCTGTGTGAAGTGACAGTATATCACACACTTCAGTGACTCTCCTCCTATAAGGACACCTATGGCCACCTCCATTACCCCCCATCACACACACACACACACAAAACAGACTCTACCACAAGACCACTGACTCCCTCTTAACAAGCACTGACACACACACACACACACGACTCAAACACTGACACACACACAAAAGAGCTCTACTAACAATCCTTCATTCTACCTGCCTAAAATACTCTATGCAACATCAGCACACAAAACCTGATGCTGAGGCAGATTGATCGCAAAACGCTATCAATGCTGCATTATCCTCTCTGACTGGCTATATCACCAAGACCGTAACACTGGGTCAGGAATTCAGACCTTTGAACTAATATCAACAGCATTAACAAAGGTTCTCTGGCTATTTTTCTGCACGTTTGTCTATAATCAGGGCTTGGTAAGACAGAAATCAGGCTGGCAGTGTGAAGATAACACCTGCGATGGTGGATTTATCATGGTGAGAATAAGAGGAATAGAGAGAGGAGGAGAAGAAAAGAAACACTGGAGGAGAGATGGAGGGATGACTTACCTGAGAACACAGCAACATGACCAATTCAACCACAGAACTGCTGGATTTCATACACACCAGACCTACGAGATACACACACACACACACAGGATGTATTATAAAGCAAGGCATTAATATTTATACAAACCTCCAGGAATTTTAGTTTTAGCAGACAATGAAACAATCGCTAACTTTTAAACATTATTGGTGATGATTGTGTAGTTAACAAGATTCCTCACAAATTTTCTAAATACAACCTAAATGTTTTCTTTTTCCCCCAAAATGTAGTGGATTTAAGTTTAAATGCATTCAGTTTTACTTTTAAGGAAAAATAATCATTTGTATTAGAAGTGCTGTACAGAAGGTGCATTCTCTGATGGTCGTCTCAATAAAATTAGCACCACATATGGTGTATTTTTCCCTTGCAATTTTTGCCTTTGGCTTGCTTTCTAAAGGTTTTAAGGCACTTTTTTGTTTTGAAACAATGTGTATTGTAAAAAGCACAATTCAAATAATACTGACTTGACTTTATGTAACTGAAATTTCAGACTTGTGTGTTGATGATAATTAAATTCTGTGATAAAACTGCAAATTAAAGTACAACATTTTTTATTTTTCCATCATTTACAGATAAATGAGAGCACAGCTAAAGAGTAAAATAGTTATTTTGTCTAATTAGGTAAATGTATATATATATATTAAGAGCAATTACTCTTAAACTGAGTGAATGTGATTTTTTTCTAAGTTGATGTATGAAGTCACTTCCCCTCAATTTCACACAAGTGTCCTAGCAGAGTAACAACAAATGTAGTTAATCACATGGACATTATCAGTAATGTTCACTAAGTGTCAAAATGCTTTTTGTCTTAATTTTGTAATACAAATCTATTGCTTTATAATTTAAACCTAACATACTTCTTTTTTGTAAAAAAAAAAAAATAATAATAATAATCTGATTGTGTGTTTGTGCAATATATCACTTGGTTTAAAAATGTTTAATGCAAATCCTTCATTCATTTGAAAGTGTGGCATAAGAGTCCAAATATTTTGGGAGCAACTGTATAGACACACAAACGAACACCTTGCTGACACATCTTGTAGGGTACAAAGAGTATGAACCAACATGATGTTACTGTAAACTAATACATATTTAAGCCTTGTATTACATGATACTAAACATGGTGAGCATATGTTCTATTGATCCGAACTTCAGCTTTTAGGAAGCTGATAGGGAACTACATATGCAGAGAAAGAGAGAAAGAGAGAGTACAAAACAGGAAGCTGGAGGAAGAGGAAGGAAGGAAGCTTTGTGTTAAGAATCAGAAGAAGAAGAATCAGAATCAGCTTTACTGCCAAGTATGCTTACACACACAAGGAATTTGTCTTGGTGACAGGAGCTTCCAGTGTACAACAATACAAAAACAGCAGCAAGACATAGATAATAATACAAAATAGAAAATAGTTATACACATACGTACATACACACACAGACACACACATACATACATAAACACATACACATACGTAGTGCAAATCTAATACAAATCTGTTATATTTTATGTACAGTGCAAATGTTTTTTTTTGGGTTTTTTTCAGAGGAATGAAATGGCAGAAGAGGTTGGACATGTTGGATAAATATAAAAAAGACTAAGCTGTGTATTGCACATAGTTACTGCTCAATGGGGCAATTTAACTGTTCATGAGATGGATAGCCTGAGGGAAAAAACTGTTCCTGTGCCTGACGGTTCTGGTGCTCAGAGCTCTGAAGCATTGGCCAGAAGGCAACAGTTAAAAAAGGTAATGGGCAGGGTGAGTGGGGTCCAGAGTGATTTTTCCTACCTTTTTCCTCACTCTGGAAGTGTATAGTTCTTGAAGGGGGGGCAGGGGGCAACCAATAATCCTCTCTGCAGTCTGAACTGTCCTTTGTAGTCTTCTGATGTCTGATTTCGTAGCTAAACCAAACCAGACAGTTACTGAAGTGCAGAGGACAGACTCAATGACTGCTGATTAGAACTGTATCAGCAGCACCTGTGGCAGGTTAAACTTCCTCAGTGGCGAAGGAAGTACAACCTCTGCTGGGCCTTTTTTCACAATGGAGTCAATGTGTGTCTCCCACTTCAGGTCCTGTGAGATGGTAGTGCCCAGGAACTACAGTCACCTCTACAGTCACCCTCCAGCTATTAATCAGCATTTTATTTTAGTGGGTGGCAGCAACAGCCCAAACACTCTTATTAGTGTGCTGACCCCTGAGCTCTATAAAAATTTAAAAAAAAAACACTGCTATTGTAATCAGTGAGTTAAAAGATACTTTTAGCCAAGTTTACAGCTTTAATTTGATAAGAGATGAGAGAGGGTAGTGTGAGTAATTTTGTGTCATACAGTATTGTGGATGATGGAACATTTCTATTTATGTAAACCTTACTTTAAACCATAACAGAGCGCAGGCTCCACTACTGCTCCAAGTTACTCCACACTGGTTTTAAAAAAGTTCTAAATTGTGTGTTTAAACTATGCGTTAAACCACATAGTGCAGCTTTAAAACTGACGTCAGTCATAAAAAGCAGAAGTGACGCTCACTTGTGCCCTCGATGGGCAGCTCCTGCCCGTAACTGCCCAGCAGCGTGCGTGAGAGGAATGGTGCAAAATCCACAAACATCTCTCTGAGTAAATGAGCCGCCTTCTCCAGAGCATTTTCCAACCTCTCGGAGATACTGAAACAAACAGACATACACTTTAAAACATGAAATGTTTGGCATAATGTCAGCAATTTATTATGTTATGAAAATATTTATTATGGTATTTATGAATAGACAGTGGTCATGAAATAATTTTAGCTACATAAATATATAACATGAAATTACAAATACAGTGGTTATTATTATATCTTCTATCTTAGGTGAAATATAATCAAATCTCTCTCTATATATAAATATATACACTACCGATCAATAGTTTAGGGTCACTTATTCTTTATTTTATTTTTTTCACATTTTAGAATAATAGTAAAGTCATCTAAACTATGTAATAACAGAAATGGAACTGGGAATTATGTTGTGACTGTAAAAATCCAAAATAAATCAAAACTATGTTATATTTTAGCATCTTCAAAGTAGCCACCCTTTACCTAGAATTTGCAGAAATTTACTCGTTTCTCAACCAACTTCTTGAGGAAACTGCTTTTTAAACAGTAATGGAGTCCAAATCTATGCCTGGCACTTATTGGCTGCTTTTCTTTATTATTCGGTCAAAGTCATCCATTTCAAAACCTTTTTTTTATTTTTTTTTTATTACATTTTAGTTATATAAAGAAATAAATTAATATGGTGGCACAATTATATTTTTGTCTACAAAACTCATTTCAAACATTTAAGCATACGCCTTGAGGTCAAAAGTTTTTTAAGATCATGATAAACATTTCAGTCAAGTGTTTCAAAACTTTTGACCGGTAGTGTGTGTGTGTGTGTGTGTGTGTGTGTGTGTGTGTGTGTGTGTGTGTGTGTATATATATATATATATACACACACACACACACACACACACACACACACACACACACACACACACACACACACAGTACTGTGCAAAAGTCTTAGGCACATAAGATGTTTCACAAAAACATTTGTCTTAAGATGGTTATTTATATCTGATACTTTAGTGTGTCAATAGGAAATATACATTTTATTCTCCCAAACATTCCTTTTGCAAATAGAATAGAATAGAAGAACAGGGAGCCCTGCAACAGGTGGCATGGCCCTCACAGAGCCCCCCCACCTTTTAAATACAATTTTAGTTTTGTAATGAAATCAATTAATATGTTGGCACAATTATATTTTTGTCTACAAAACTCATTTGAAACATTTAAGAATACGCCTTCAGAGCAAAAGATTTTTAAGATCATGAGAAACATTTCAGTCATGTGACGCCAAACCTTTGAACAGCAGTGTGTGTATATATATATATATATATATATATATATATATATATATATATATATATATATATATATATATGTGTGTGTGTGTGTGTGTGTGTGTGTGTACTGTAGGTTGTTTCTAATCCAACATAAAATATCCATTTAAAACAGAAAGGGAGTGATGTGTGACCTCATGCTGGTGGCTGAGCTCTGGGTCATTGGGGATAAAGCAGGGACAGATGGCAGACTGATGCTGGTTCCTCCTGCAGAGAACACAACCAGTTCACTCATTACTGAAATATATACACTAATATTGCTGCAAGCAGGAAAACATTATTGGGACAAGCACATCAGTGATATTATTTTATTAAGCATGATCCAAAAAATTTAACTATAGCAGAAGAATATATATTTTTTAAGCTAATACAAAAACTACAGAACAAAGCGTCAAGCTACAGCATTACCCCCAACCTATGTTGTATCTAGGTCAAGCTTTGTAACGCAATGCTCCAAGTTCCAAACTGAAAGGTGCTGCAAGCATTCTGGAATTTCCACAAGCTGAGTCGTAAGATTAGCCATGCCCCCTCTTTCCAAAACTGTGCACTCCAAAGATACCAAATGAGCTTTATTGAGACCGACACTGAGTAGAAACGGTTTTCAAAAAACAACAGCAGCAAAATAGTGCCCTCAACTGACAACTGTTATGAGCAACATGTCATAAAAATGGAATAAGGCCTTATAATTCGCTGCAGCTACAATACTATGAGAATGTGCAAAATGATTAAAAGGCAGAAAGCATCAGAGACTGCAGCCTGCGGACATATTTTTATTGGCTGTTTACAGAGTCTTGTGCTGTCACAGAGAAAGAACACTTTAAAACTAGCCCCATTCACACATGCAACCAGGTAAATTACAGGAAAATCGTTGGGTTGCCTTTACTGGTAAATGTACCAAATGTGCTGTTCAGATATATCATCAATAAGGACATGTTTAGGTAATGATACAACTTTGCATTAAAGGGCCGTGTTCACACATGACCTCTAAACTTGAAATTGTAGGTAATTTTCTGGAAAAGGCTGTATGTGTGAATGCGACTATTATCTTTCAGGGATTTGGAAAAAATTTTGTTTTATTCTTTCCATGAAGAAAATCACTTACAGCACCTTTAACCCAATTTGATGCGGACTTTTAGAAGTGCAGCCAATGATTAACGGAAGATTTGCAAGAGGTAATTTATCATCACACGGTGTTGTGCTGGCAAAAAACAAAACAAGACTTGTTCTGGGTAACATTTCCTGCTTTCATGCTACCTAGCAACCTCGTAACACGCCCTAAGGTGACACTCTCTGTAACAATTGTCTTGTGTGAGAGGTGTTGAAAGGTCCACTGAAGACAACCTGAACTCATAGAATCACATAACTATACCTACTAGAGGTAGACCGATATATCGGTTTTACAGATTAATCGGTGCCAGCTGTTGCATATTGGAACTATCGGTTATATTCACAAATCTATGCCACTAAGAGTGCTTTAGTAGTCCAAAAACCCGGAAGAGAATTCACCATGGGTTTTCTTTATAATGTGGGTTTTCAACTTCTGAGTAAATTAAGGTCTGTGGCAAACATTACTTGATGATACATGGACATTTTGTACATAAATTACACAGTCATACCTCAAACGTGAATTTTGAAGCCATATTGAATTGGATACTTTTTTTTTTTAAACACACGGCAGCTTCAAAATTCACATTTGGGGTAAGAAAATGTAGAACAAAATGTCCACGCATTGTGAAGTAATTTTTTACCAGAGAACTTATTTTACTCATAAGTTGAAAAACCCTGTAAGGTGATACATTTTACCGTTTGCATTACATTATCAACATCATTACATATTTACATAACCGACATGTAAAAGCGTTCAAACGCAATCAAATTGTGCAGTAGCTCAACAGTTCCTTCAACTTGTGATGCTATGGACCAGGGTACAAGTCCCGAAAAAGAACGTAAGCAATGTCATAGGAACCACATAATATAATTTACATGAGATCAGGCTCATTGAGGCCCTGATGCAAGGATTTTCCATTTCTTTTCCAGTCATTTGTAATTATTGATAAGAATAAAAAAATAAAAAAAAAGTGTGTGTGATTTCAATCATACAGACAAGAGCAATTCTAGCTGATCAAATATTTTAGGGATTTGCATAACTAGAACAATTAATATTCACCATAGTGATTTCCCATTTCTATTCACTTTCTGTGATATTTCCAAGTATCTTTAGATAAATTACAGTTCTGCTTTGGGTTACCGTTCATGTAAAATAAGAATTAGAGCAGCTCTTACACTCCCCTTGATAAAACAACCAATAAATTAATTAGCCCTCTGTGAGACTGTGATTAGTGTATGTATAATTATATGTGAATAAATCTAATCTTGCCCCAGTTAGTGTCACATTTTGGGCTAGTGAGGGTCTTGGCACAATCCCTCTCTCTCACTCACATTACAGTATATCACAGCACAATAAAACAGCATACACTAATATCCCTACACTAACATGTGCACGCACACACACACACACACACACACACACACACTCGTGGGGTCTCAGGGTAGGGATAACTCTGGCAGGATGACAGGCAGCGGTGTGGAATGTTCCGGGCTGTGGGACGGCAGCTCTTTAAGCACCAACATGTGCGTCTGTGGAGAGACTCCCGCTCGGAGAAGTAGTAGCCACTTCAAACAGACCAGAGAAAATTAACTTATCTTTATGCCCTTCTCCTCACTCACACACACACGCACAAACACACACATATACACATACAGGAGAACCATAGAGACACAGACAAGCTTAAAACTACAAGCATGAGATATAGGCCTAGGAGTTCACTAGTTCAGAGACAAAAGAAGCAAGGAAGTTAAGATCAATCCCTCCACACACAAAGGAGTATGCATGATGCAAAAACATACACATGCCCAAACTCTCTTGAATCATAAAAACACAAAACAACACAAGGGGAGTAAACATATTCACAAATACAAACACAAAGAAAAGGAGAATATCTCCAGAACAGTGGTCCTCGAACATCACTAAATAATTAACAATAAATTATTTCAAAATTGTCATCACTTCAGCACTGATTCTATCTGATATACAGTGATTGTGATGAACAGGAAATGCAATGAACAACATTTTGATTGACTGTGATGAACAGAAAATGCAATGACAACATTTTGGTTTGATTTGTTTGGCTAATCAGAGATTCCTAGCACAGCTTTATGACAAATAAATGTTAAAATTTAATTATTGTTGCGTGGCGCCATGCGAGGGTCAGACGTGTGAACCAGCGCGCTTTGCTGCGCACTTTGCTAGTTTTTAATACTTTTTGTGTCATAAACTGGTGAGATTCGATACACCCTGTTCCATAACTGTTCTATTAAGTCATTATGTCAAAGAATTCAATATCCTCGGGATCTGGAGACATTAAAAGACACTTACGTGCTCAAGCTGATACCCCTGACAAGGCCGCAGACCAGGGACTCGGTTTGGACGGTGCGGCAGGAGAGATTCAACGTCAACTGTCGAGCATGCCGGCAATGCTGGCGAAGGTCGTTGTGGACTTGGATCTTGCTGTAATACGTCGATCGATCACTTCCATGGAGAGTTGGTTACAATAATAGGGGACGTCGTGAAACGGATCGATTATCTGGAGTCATTGGAGAGGTAATTAGCTGCTAACCCGCTAGCAACCAATGCAGATTTGCTGAGCATCTGGGAAAAGTTGGAAGACCTTGAGAATTGTAATCGGCGAAACAACATCCGAGTTGTTGGAATTCCTGAGAATGAAGAAGGCCGAGATATGGTGAAATTCCTAGACAAGCTCTTCCCGATTCTGCTCGACATAACAGGCCATAAGCTGGAAATCGAGTGAGCTCACAGGGTCCCGGCTCGGAGATCCACGGAGGGAGACAGGCCCCAATCAATTCTGGCCAAATTTCTGAGATCATCCGATAAAGAGCTCGTGTTACGCAAAGCGAGGAGCGAAGGAAGGCTTTCTTGGAAGAACCACAACATTTTCTTGTTCCCAGATTTTGTGAATTTGATGAGAGAAACATGATCAATTCAAGGAATACAAGAAAGTCTTACATCAATGGAAGGTCACTTTTGCACTGATGTTCCCGGCCAAATTGAGAATAGATACTAAGGATGGCCGCAAAATATTTACATGCCCACAGCAAGCATTGTCCTTCATAAAGTCAATGGAATGAGTAGGTCATGGTGTGATTCTCCCATTGCAGCAAGTGATCCTGACTCACTGAACATTCACTTGACCGTCTTAGGAAGCTAGGCGCCTTTTTTGTTTCTTTTTGTACTGGTTACGCCAAACGGCTGGTGTTTGTTTTGTGGAATAACACTTCTTCAAGAAACTTTTGCATTGATGGAGGGTCACTTTTACACTGAAGTTCCCGGCCAGATTGAGAATAGATGCTAAGGATGGCCGCAAAGTATTCACTTGTCCCCAAAAAGCATTGTCCTTCATAAAGTCAACGGAATGATTAAGTCATTGTGTGGCGCTCGCTTTGCAGCCAAGAGGACCTGACTCACTGAACATTCACTTGACCGTCTGAGGAAACTGGGCGCCTTCTTTGTTTCTTTTTGTGCTGGTTCCGTCTAGCGGCTGGAGTTTGTTTTGTGGAATAACACTCCTTTGGGACAGTTGTGGATGAATCTGCATGTTCTTTGTGCTTATGCCTCCTATTGGATGAAGTTTGTTTTGTGGAATATATCTTGTAGGACAATGGAATGATTAGGTCATCTGCTGCACTCATGAAACAGCCGGCTCACTGAACATTCGTTTGACTGTCCGAGCAAACTGAAATTTGTTTTTGGGTGTGTGTGTGTGTGTGTGTGTGTGTGTGTGTGTGTGTGTGTGTGTGTGTGCTGGTTCCGCTAGAGGCTGGGGTTTGTTTTGGGGAGGAACACACCTTCGGGAGAGTATGTGAATGAATCTACATGTTCTTTGTGTTTATTCTGCCTATTGGTTGGAGTTTGTTTTATAGATTTTCTTCTGTTATGTAATTCTGTCTCACAAAATTTGAATAGAAGCACCAGACTTGAGCAATTCGATGGCAAAGTTGTCGCGGGGGCTGTCGTAGGCGTACATGGACTGTTTGAGTTTAGAGGGATGGACGGCGGTTGGCGCTGTCGTGCTCGAGGTTAATGTGCATGTTTTTCTTTTTTTCTGTTTGTTTGGTTCTGGGGGGAAGTTCGGGGTTTGACTGTTGCACTAATGTTGGAATGTGGTCTTTATAATCTTGTTTTTGACACACAATCTATTTTTTCTAATATGTCAAAATGTCAAATGTTAATATGAGTGGATTGTCTCTCTCCACGTGGAATGTGAATGGCTGGGGCACCCCATAAAAAGAAGGAAGGTTATTTATTTTCTTAAATGTAAGAAATATGATATTGTGTTTCTTCAAGAAACACATCTTTCCCCACAGGAAGCTGAAACATTTGGGAAGATATGGGGTGGACATGTTTTCTTTAGTGCTGGCTCAAGTAAGAGCAGGGGAGTCATTACATTGATAAGTAAACATCTACAATTCAAATGTCTCAAACAGATTAATGATAAATTAGGAAGAGTCATTATTGTTTTAGCAGAAATTCAGGGGCAAAGGTTGATTTTGGATAATATTTACACACCTAACATGGATGATCAGGGCTTTTTTATAGATCTTGAAGGGATATTGCAAGCTGCTGGCACCCCTCATGATATAATATTTGGAGGAGATTTTAATCTTTTGATGGACTCAGTCCTTAATCATAGTGAAGCAAAAGTGTGTAAGCCCCCTACAGCAACATTGATGCTTAACAGGATGTGTAAAATTCTTGGTCTTACAGATATTTGGAGTCTTTTGAACCCATCTGGTAGGGACTATAAATTTGTTTCATCAGTCCATAAGATTTATTCTAGAATAGATTTATATATATATATATATATATATCTAAGTCCCACATTTCATCTGTTGTGGATTGCTCATTTGGAAACATCTTAGTCTCAGATCACACCCTGGTGAGTTTAGACGTGTTGCCACATACAGAGAAAAATAAATCATATAGTTGGTGCTTTAATGTATCCCTTTTGCAAAATCCTGAATCTAACAAATGTTAAAGGCTGAAATCAATGTGTATATGAAGACCAACTGGTCCTCAGTGTCCTCTGTAGGCATGGCTTGGGAGGCACTTGAGGCAGTTCTTAGGGGTCGGATCATACAGTATGCCTCATTCATCTAAAAGTCCAAAGCTCGAGAACTCGTGGAGTTGGAAGGGAATATTAAAAGGGCCGAGGCAGAGCTGAAGTGCTGAATGTTGTCTGATGGCCTCAGAGAATTGACCCGATTGAAATACAGATATAATACTATTTTGTCACGAAAGGTGGAGTTTTGGCTATTCAGGGCAAGGCAGTCATACTTTGAGTCGGGGGACAAAGCAGGGAAGCTTTTGGCTAGATATATAAAGTAGAGAGAGTCTTTTCTACCATTCCCTTAGTGAAATATGCTGGTGGTGAAATTTTTACCTCGGCCATTGATATTAAAAATTATTTTAAAGTATTCTACCTTGATCTTTATAGTTCCATGTCTTCGTCTACTGATGAAGATATTAGAAACTTTGTGAAACCATTAGAACTCCCTAAACTGATGACTGAGCAAAAAAAAAATTATCTTGATTCTGAGATAACCTTGGAGGAGCTTGGCGAGGTAATTAAGGCCTTGCCTACAGGCAAGGCTCCAGGGCCAGATGGCTTTGCCACTGAATTTTTTAGATTTTATGCTACAGAATTGGCTCCACTTTTGCTAGCAGTTTATACAGAATCATTAAAGAATGGAAAGCTTCAGGGAGTCACGTGAAGCCATGCGAGGAGCGGACGTGTAAACGGTGAGCTTTGCGCACTTTGATTTAATTATTTTAAAATTAAACCCTGCTACATATCTATTCTTTGAAGTCAACATGGCAAAGAATTCAAAATCCTCGGGCTCTGGAGATATTAAATGACACTTAAGTGCTCAAGCTGAAACCTCTGACAGGCCAGCAGACCAGGGACTCGGTTTGGACGGTGCAGCAGGAGAAATCCAGCGTCAACTGGTGAGCATGTCTGTGATGCTGACAAAAGTTGTGGCTGACTTGGAGGATCTTGCTGTAATACGTCGATTGATTACGGTGATGGAGGCGAAATTTTCTGAGATGGTTACAAGATCGTCGGAGGTCGAGAAACGGATCAATTATCTGGAGTCATCAGAGAGGGAATTAGCTGCTAATCCACTAGCAACCAAGACAGATTTGCAACACGTTTTGGAAAAATTAGAAGACCCTGAGAATCGTAACAGGCGAAATAACGTCTGAATTGTTAGAATTCCTGAGCATGAAGAAGGCAGAGATATGGTGAAATTCCTAGATGGGCTCTTCCCGAGTCTGCTTGACATAACAGGCCATAAATTGGAAATCTAGCGAGCTCACAGAGTCCCAGCTCGAAGATCGGCTGAGGGAGACAGGCCCGGATCAATTCTGGCCAAATTCCTGAGATCATCCGATAAAGATCTCGTGTTGCATGAGGCGAGGAGCAAAGGAAAGCTTTCTTGGAAGAATCACAGCATTTTCTTGTTCCCAGACTTTGCAAATTCGACAAACGTGATCGATTCAAGGAATGCAAGAAACTTTTACATTAATGGAAGATCGCTTTTGCACTGATTTTTCCAGCCAAACTGAGAATAGATACTAAGGATGGCCGCAAAATATTTACGTGCACAAAGCAAGCGATGTTTTTCATAAAATCGATGGCCTGAGGAAGTCATAGTGTCTCTCTCACATGGCCTCCAAGTGAACTGACTCACTGAATATACAATTGATCATCCGAGGAAGCTGGGCACCTTTTTTGCTTTTAAAGAATTCTATCTTGATCTTTATAGTTCCACATCTTCGTCCACCGATGAAGATATTAGAGACTTTGTGGAACCATTAGAACTCCTTAAACTGACGACTGAGCAAAAAGATTCTCTTGATTCTGAGATAACCTTGGAGGAGCTTGCCGAGGTAATCAAGGCTTTGTCTGCAGGCAAGTCTCCAGGGCCAAATGGCTTTGCCACTGAGTTTTTTTTAGATCTTATGCTACAGAACTGGCTCCACTTTTATTAGAATTTTATACGGAATCACTAAAGAATGCAAAGCCTGATTCTTAAAAAGGACAAAGATCCAAGCGAGTGTAAGAGTTACCGTACAATTTCCCTGATCCAGCTAGACGTTAAAATTGTGTCAAAAATTTTGGATAACCGATTAAGTAAAGTTATGACATCACTTATACATATAGATCAGGTGGGGTTTATTTGGGGCCGCAGCTCTTCTGATAACATTAGGCGTTTCATCAATATCATGTGGTCAGTGGTGAATGATCCAGACTGCCATCTCACTTGATGCCGAAAAGGCATTTGATATGGTAGAATGGGATTATCTTTTTAAGATTTTGGAAATATAAGGGTTTGGGAATACTTTTATTAGATGGATTAAGTTACTTTATTGACACCCGGTAGCGGCAATACAAACAAATTGATTAATTTCAGATTATTTTACTCTGGATATGGGCACCCGGCAGGGTTGCCCTCTTTCCCCATTATTGTTCTGTCCTGCCCTGTAAACATTAGCAGCCGCGATAAGAAAGGAAGAGGATTTTCCAGGGGTGGTGGCGGGAGGTATGGTGCATAAGCTTTTGCTCTACGCAGATTATATTTTATTATTCTTCTCCGACCCCACTAGATCTATGCCTTGCCTCCACAGAATTATTAATTCCTTTAGAAAGAGTCAATTGGTCTAAATCTGAAGCTTTGGCTCTGACAGCACACTGCCCAGTAACAGCTTTTCAGCTGGGTGACTTTCAGTGGTCCAAACAGGGCATTAAGTATTTGGGCATTTTATTCCCAGCAAATTTGTGTGATTTAGTTAGTTAAATTTGACCCCTTATTAAAAAGCTTTTTAAGCGATGTGGAGAGGTGGGCTTCATTACATTTATCTATGATTGGGAAGGTTAATGTTATTAAAATGAATTGTATTCCAAAATTTAACTACCTGCTACAATCTCTCCCTGTAGATGTCCCTCTCTCTTATTTCAAGCAATTTGATAGCATAGTGAAGTCCTTCATTTGGAATGGTAAGCATCCCATATTACATTTCAATAAGTTACATAGGCCGATTGACAAAGGTGGGCTAGGCCTACCCAAGATTTTGTTTTATTATTATGCATTCAGTCTCAGACATTTAGCTCACTGGTCTCTTCCATCTATGAGAGCCCCTCCCTGGTTTTGTACTGAACAGGAATTTCTTGCCCCTATTTCGCCATTCCAAAGCCTTTCTATCAAACTAACCGGAGAAATTAAGTTACAACCTGTTGTGTCGCATTTGCACTCGGTGTGGACAAAAGTGTCCAGAGTGTTTATTTCGGACATTTATTTAAATCTTGCCTCGAGCATATGGCTGAACCCAAAATTATGTATTAATAAGTCCCCTTTCTGCTGGTCAGAGTGGATTGTGAGGGGTGTTACTACACTTGATGACCTGTATGAGAGTGGAGTGTTGAGTTCCTTTGAAAATTTGGTTCAACATTTTGGGATTCCCAGATCTCAGTTCTATTAGTATTTACAGCTGCACCACCTGCTCTGTACTATTTTTGGGAATAGCATACACCCCTCTAAAGCAGCAGATACTCTAGGAGAGGTGATTTCTGCTTTTGGAAAGGGCCATGAGGCATCAGTAAATTACTCCTTATAAATTCAGAGTCTGGGGGACGGAGTCTCAACCACTCTCAAGAGATTATGGGAGAAAGATTTAAACCTGGAATTGGAGGAGGGAGAATGGGCTAGGATTTTAAAAAACATAAAAACTGCATCGAGAGATGCAAGGGTGTGCCTTATGCAATTCAAGAATTTACATCGGTTCTATTGGACCCCCTCTAAATTGTATAGGCTTGGTCTTAAAGACACAACCACTTGCTGGCGATGCCAATCAGGGGATGGAGACATGGCCCATGTTTTTTGGTGGTGCGCTGAGATTCAGGAATTTTGGCTGAAGGTACAGAGTGCTGTGTGTGACGTGTTGGGGATTCGTATTTCATTTTGCCCCAGACTCTGTGTTTTGGGTGATGGGGCGGTCATCAACGTAGGTGACAAATACATAAACAATTGGGTCCTCACCAATGCGATGATAGGCAGGCAGATTGTTTTAAAGGGTTGGAAGTCGGTACGAGGAGATGGGAAGGGTGGCAGCCTTCGAAGAGGTAACGTGTAGAAGGCTGGGGATATGGGATTATTTATTGGGAAATGGGGTTGATATTTGATGTTTTTGGGGGGCTCTTGGAGTGGGTCTGTGGAGAGAGAGGTATAGTTTAGAGTTGTATGTTTATTATATGTGTATATATGTATATGTGTATATATATATATATATGTGTGTGTGTGTGTGTGTGTGTGTGTGTAATATAAAAAAAAAAGACATAATTATTGTCTTTTTATTTATTTTTTCAGATAATAGGGTTGAACTGAATCTGCAGATGTAGTCTTAATTTCACTTCAGATCAAAATGAAGGCCTGTTTCACACTGCTTGTATAAGCAGCAAGAAAGCAGTGTTGTTGTGTAACTTAACAGCAGGCTCGTATTATGCTTTCACACTGACAGTGTTTCTGCTCCATATACATTCTATACTGAAAATAATGTGATTTCCAGGTTACCACTGGTTATTTCCTTTCATAATGGTTGTGAAAATGTTCTTAGTTTGGGGCAATGGAGGAGTCAGGAGACAACGAAGCAGGTTCAAGGTTAGTTCTTTAATTGGCAGTTTTTCTGACACACACGACGGTAACCATCATTATAAATAAACAATGTTAAATAAATGTGGCACACTCCCACACTCCTTATCAGTGTTAGAAATAATTATGAGCCAGGTGACGAGCCTTACCGCTCTCTCTCTCCTGCAGACCGACACATGACCACGCCCCCCATGCCACAATGGTCTTAAATTATAAAATGTTTATCAGGAATGATCTATTGTGAACTATTTCAAACATGATTTAGTGGATCACATTGACATTGAAATAGTAATTAATTTGCACTGAAGCTGAACCCCAAAGTGTAGCAACAAACTGTTTAAATCGTCTGGATTCAGTCAGATTTACTGAACAGAAAGTGTTGTTTGTGTGTCATCACAGAATGTGCAACTTGGAGCGAAATTTTTTTACTCTTTTTTTTTATTATTGGGTGAGAAGATCACCCCATTATTTTATGTTGCTTCATAAAAGTATATGTGTTGATAAAAAGGTTAAAAAAAGCATTTTCTCTGTATATTCTGCTGTATTTTCAACTAGGCCTGATTACATGCAGCTCACCCGTGGCAGACTCTGTGCTCTCGACAGTATCACCTGCAGATACCTCTGATACACTCTTGACTGGAGTCCCACCTGAGGATGCAGCAGTATCTAATGGGACGGAAGCAGAGGCGGAGACTGTGCTCATTCTAGGTGAAGGAGCCACGCCCACCTTTTTGGGTGCAACAACGACACTCCTGCAAGAAAACAGAGAACCAAGACAAGGTTTACAATGGGTCATTAGGAATGTAACAGTTTCACAGTATCTTGCTGTTTTAGAAACAGACCGTTATCATACCATTGACATTTTCTCATTCATGGTATTTCATGAATATAAAGTAAGGATTTTTTTTTTCTACATTATTCTAAAATTTAAGTAAAGGAATAAACATTTCCCACTGTAAATATCATTTCAATTAGAGAATTGCTTTCTCCCTTTTCATTCAACTGTCACTTGCATATACTGCAGGCCGGAGAGCGCTTCACACCTCAGTGTAGGAGCCTGAACTTCTGTTTTTACCACCCATGCGGTTGAAGTCCATGGTGTGGGACTTTCTTGGGCATTTAAAAACCCATGAGGCACAATCAGTGTTCTCCATGAGCACCCTCCCATAGAATTTGTGGAGATGAATGCAAGTAGGACAGAGGCTTAAAGTTCTAAAATAAATGACAGACCCCCATGCTTAAAAAAAACACAACACAAAATATAGTTTTAAAAGATTTGTAATGACTCATTAGGTTTATAGGTAGACTAACATTATGTTTCTGCTTTCTGTCACATTCGCAAAAAACAAATGTAAGCGATTGTATGCAGCGTCTCAACATGCCAACTGTTTGTTGATGCATTTATTTGCTTAAATGCAGCGCAACAGTATGCATACAATGAGTTTACTATTACCAATAATGTTTTATCTGTAAAATACTTTTTATTTTTTATTTTATAAGAAAAAAGAAAACAGGTTTTAAAAGTGTTTTAGGCATACAGGAAATGGACAGTGATAGCAGAAAATTGAGAGTACTGAAAAAAAAATCATATTATACATAATATCGAAATTATAATATAAATAAAATGGTATGATAATACTGTTTCATTATTTTACTTATATTAATATTAGCCATGTACCTTAGCAATGTACCTTATTCCGTGATATTGGTATCTTTTGTCATGGTTATCATATGGTGAAAATCTCATACCATTGCACCCCTATAGGTCATGTATATAGAAAATTTAATCTGATGTTTGTTTTTTAATGTTAAAATTATTTCTCATTTCACAACTTAATATGCAGAGTTTAGTATAAGAAAGGCATTTGTGGATTTCACCTAAAAGGGTAACACTGTGGCACTATGAAAACATTCCTCTGTTTGTTTGAGCAGCCCATTCAGCCAGTCACAGCAACATTGGCTTTACCAATGTTAAATTACAATTCTTTAGTGCCACAGAAATTATATACTTCAGCTTTAAACACATTTCTTCATTAACATTATTAATATATTTATAACATTTTGAATCTAGCCCCTTTTGAACTGTCTGTCTAAGCTCTAAAAATGTATTTGCTAATGTCTTTAGAAAGAGCACAGAGCAGTGGAAAGCAGACTCTTATGCTACCACCAGACAAAGGCCATGCACTCTCTGAACTTAATACATAGAGCCAAAGAATCATGCACTCTGTCAAAAAACCATTAGCTCTTGATCCATCTTCAGCTCTGTAACGATCAGACTGATGTTGTCTGCTAAATATGCTGCGCATAATGTGATTTAGCATAAAAAGCCGCCAAGCTCACACAACACAAGAAGCCCATTTACTGTGTTAGTGCAATTAGAGCCCTGTTTCCCTGACACAGAATATTCCATAATGGCCACATCTATCTTCCGACCAATCAATGGCCTCCCAGCTCCTGTCACTCAGAGCTCTAAACTTTGTGAGTGATTAAATCTGGCGGTGTTTTATGGTCTTAGTACACTAGAAGCTACCGTGTGTCACTGTATTGTCATGTCTCATGATGATCTGGTAAACTAGCTGTTTTGTGGTTAGGTTGAAGTTTGAAGAACTGAAGATGTCTTCAAAATATCAGGTTCATCTGTGAAGAGAGTGGTTTGAGTGCCTCTAAACACTACTCTATAACTAGATTTTTAACATTTCTGAAAAAAATAATAATAATATTTTCTGAAGAAAAGGTGAGTGGCACTTGCCCAGGCAAAATTCACTGCCACAATGCTAAGATGTTTTAAGTGGTCGCCAGGGCAGAACTATGTTTTTGCTAAGATCTCTGAGTGATCTTTAGTGTGTTGCTTTGGTTTAATGCTAGGGTGTTGATAGGTGGTAGCTAAAAAGTTAAAAGAGCCCACCCTCAAGTCTCGTGGATATTCGGAATAAGAATTTCTGATCCCTAGATAGGAATGGCAAGCATAAGAAATGTAACTATTCCAAGTTAGATTCTGATTCTTCTTAATGTTTATGTTTCCTTAACGGTTCCAATGACTATACTTTTATTATTTTTGAGGAAGAAATATGTGCAAATAAGAAATACAATTCTCATTGGATTTTATGTCCTCAGCAGCCTGTTGCCAAATAATGAGATGATGTAATTGTTTTACAGAACAGATTCTTGCAAAAATACTTATTTTATGATTTTCTTTTTTATATACAGTACTGGGCAAAGGTTTTAGGCACTTGTGAAAAATGTTGCATTGTGAGGATTTCTAAAAAAAAAAAAAAAGAAAAAGTTTTAATTTATCAATGAATGTCATACAAAGCCCAGTAAACATAAAAAAAAGCTAAATCAATATTTGGTGTGACCAACTTTGCCTTCAAAACAGCACCAATTCTTCTAGGACACCTGGACACAGTTTTCTTGGTTGTTGGCAGATAGGATGTTCCAAGCTTCTTGGAGAATTTGCAACAGTTCTTCTATCTATTTAAGCCGTCTCAACAGCTTCGGCCTCTTCATGTACTCCCAGACTGACTCTATGTTCAGTAGGGGGCTCTGTGAGGGCCATCTGTTGCAGGACTCCCAGTACTTCAATTCTACTCTATTCTATTTGCAAAGGGAATGCTTGGGAGTCTAAAATTAATAATTCTTATTGACACACTAAAGTTTAAGATATAAATAACAATCTTAAGACAAATGTTTTTGTGAAACATCTCAAGTGTCTAAAACTTTTGCACAGTACTGTACACAGTATATATAAAACGCCACTAATTACAACAATACTCATAATGTGTATATTGAACTACACATTGTCATAACAACAACCATCCAGTTATTACTCTGATTGAAGTTTCACAAGCCTTTAGGTGAAGTATGTAATTTCTGCACAACTAGTGGCACCAAATGGAATTACAAAAATGAAGTGTATTTTCAAACAACATTTGCCACTATAACATATACACGCAGGGCAGAAAGCGTGGCAGAGGAATCTGGTCATCTGAAAACATCGCCAGACTGAATGGCAGCTGAGTGTGCGGGGGATTCAGCATGAGGTAGGATGGTTCTTCTGGTAACTAGTATGCGTAACAATACATATTCCAATATCTTACGAATTTATCTGGCGCTCGATAGTAATGAGCTAACTTGTGTGGCAATACCATGAGTGTAGCTTACCTGTCCAGAAGCAACTCAGCAAGTTTGGCATCTCTATTAAACCCCAAAAAGTCCTCCACCTTGTAAATGTGACACCAATGTTCACAATGGTTTTGATCCATTCTCTGTTTCTTTGTCTTTTAGCAGTAGGGCTGGGTATCGATACAGATTTCCCGATTCGATTCCAATTCACAAGCTCTCGATTCGATTAGTTTCCGATTCGATATAGATTCATATGGGTATATTTAAGTTATAATGTCCCTTTTGCTTACATAAAAAATAAATAATCTCCCAGCTAATGATGTTAATTATACAGTGGAACCTAATAACTAGGTAAAATATGAAAATGCTAATTGTACTATTTATATATTTTTTATTTTTTCATCATTTTGGTCACATTTTAGCTTTTTTTAAATGAATGTTATGTATTTAATCAATAAATATGATATTATATTGCATATATTATATTTTGTTACATTTTTACTGTTTAATTGCATAATTTGTACTATTTACAGGTATTTACATTGATTTGTTGAACACGTGCTTAAAACCGGTACTGTCTCTTTAAAACAGCACCTTTAAAATAGTGCATGTTAATGAGACAAGACTCAAGTGGCTTTATCTCATCTGTTCTATGCCTGATTACAATTAAATGTAAAGAACAAAGAATATTAAAAGAGAAATTATTCAATGACAAATCGGTTGTGTGGGGACACGGAACAACTGCTACTCTCAACACACAGTGAACGGATCTTGCTGCTGAATACTCCACCATTATACTACACAATTACTGGTGAGTGAAATATTTACCAGCCAGTTTCCAAATATATAAATTTGAGTGATTGTAGTGGAGTGTTGTTCATAGAGTAAAAGATCGATCCATGGCTTTTGAGAATTGATATTGAATCGAGCAAAAAAAAAAAAAAAAAAAAAAAAGTTATTTTTTTTTATTATTATTTTTGCACAGCCCTATTTAGCAAGTCTTTGAATTTGGGAGAAGCTAAATTTCTTTTCCTCTGTATATGTCTGCCATGGATGGTCATATTCCCTGGCTGAACAGCATACTACACGTAGCCACACCCCAAAATCATGCTATAGGTTGAGCTAGAAAGGATGGGTGGGGCTGAGCGGGTTGCTCAAAATATAAACATCAATGTTTTGATAGTACCTGGGAGGCTCAGAGTTTACACTTTTGGGGGAGGTAAACCCATGTATGGCTTAATTATAGTTGTCAATGAACAATAAACTAGGATAGTGGAATGTATTTTGACATTAAAAAAAAGTTACATACTTCTGTTTTAAGTACACATAACACAATAACAGTTCTTGGTTCATTGCAAGTTGGACATGACGAAATGCTGTTTCAGTAAGTTTTTTATTCGATAAAGTGAGCCAGTTTATAAGACTCATTTGTGTTGGAAGAAGTGATTTATGCTTTGTGGTGTAGATTCAAAAGAACCAACCCATAAGAGTAATTCCTTTAGGAATCGGACTATAATGGTTGCACTGTATATTTTGCACTGCTGATTCAATAGCAGTGTTGCATTACTGCTAACACAGGAAACACTTTCAGAGTAATTGAGCATGGTTTAGCAGAATGCACATTTAAGGAGCGTTAACGGAACCAAAAGTTGTGAAAACCTTTCTGTTCCGGTATTTGAAAATAAATGGAACAGGCTCTTGGTTCCCAAGCCTATCCCTAGACATGGCTCAAGTCCCACCTTAAAAATTTTTTACCAGGCAAAAACTGTCCAATCGCCTATAGAAAAGTCTGATTACACCTCTAGTCAACAAGCCACACGATTTGAGGTATCAGGCATGTCCGATGAGTTCCGCAGATGTGCATTACAATGTTTAATACACAGGGTTAGGAGTTTTGAAACACAATTTACCCTAGGTATGATCGATAGTAATAGTGATAAATGATCAAAAGAATTTAAATACGTTTCAGAGAAGTGCATGAAACAGACTGACATAAAGCAGGGAAGAAACATATAAAAAGTCACGCTAAGTAACCCTGGCAACATTTTTGTAACCGCATAAGTTGATATAAAAGCTACAGTACACATAATATCTGGCAATTCCAGAGCTTCCGTCATGACATTACAGCTTGCTGTTGCACTCTACGCTTTTTAAAATTATCTGTATCAGCTGAAAGCCATGACAGAGCTCTGGCCTTTCACAGTGACCAGTGTTCAGTTTATCAGTGTTGACAGAGAAGGCAATGCTGCGCAGTCACTAACTCCACTCCACAACACATCAAGAGAGATGCTACAGACAGAGGAGTCAGGCTAGCATTAGATAAGAGTAGTCTTGGACAGGCTGTTTCAAATGCTCAGCTGGAGGCTGTCCAGACCCTGAAACAGAATTGAATAAGAGTGCTCTCACACCATTTCTAAACATCTGACCAATGTCTCCTTAACTTGAAAATACCCAGTCCAGGAATTTCAGGGATTGTAGCTCTGTTCCAAAACCTTGATGCCTACTGCCAACATGGGGAGCATCCTAACCTTCATGGAACCTCATAAGTGAGTGATTTGGAAAGATCTACATGGGCAGCAACTCTACATGGAACAAAAAAGTTCTTCGCACGGGAGACTCGACTCACAATTGAATCCAATAGTTTGACATTAGTATGTTGCTAATGTACATACATTACAGACTTCAAGATTCCAATGCGTTTCTCACCAAAACCTATCGTATGCCTTCAGAAGATAAAGGAATCTGACACACAAGCCGCATGGAATACTTATGATACTTTTGGGTTCTTTATAAACTTTATACACAACTGAATCCCTATCAACTGTCATTGTATTGAAAAGACATACTCAGATATTCATAAAATTTCTCCTCTTGCGTTCCACATAAGAAAAAGTAATAAACAACAACATGTGTGTGAGTAAATTATGACAGAAATGTCATTTTTGGGTGAACTACTCCTTTAAGTTGCCTACCTTTTGGACCAGCCTTCACTTCGGAAGCACAAATGCGATGCCTAAAATTCTGCTTCTATAGGCAGCTCAGGCTACGGAACAGATCATGTGTGTGTTCTTTGATGATTATCATAATTTTAAACACAGTGGAACTCTGAACAGAAAGTGGAACCCTGAACTCAAACATCAAACAACAAAATTTGCTCTAGAGCACTTCATTGCTCCAAAAACTTTATCAAAGTGCATTTCTTTTCATTCTCAAATGCATGTTTAGCGCTGGCCAGTGGAAGGAGGGTGGGGTTGACAGCTGCTGACGGAAGGGGTGGGAGCATCCATCTGCTCAAAGGCGCAGGTTTTAAATTATTCAGCACACCATTATCCACATTTAGCCCCAACCCACTACCGCTGTCAATTAATCAGAGCTGCCAGAATTACACCACCGGACCAGAGGGCAGTGCTGACCAGTGTCCATGAAGTTTGAATTCCAGCCGCTGAATTATTTAGCAGTTTTAACCAACACTCCTGGATACAACATGTAACAGCATGTTTCCTGTAATCGCCTCTCATCTGAGATCGGGCACGAGGAAATGTGTGTGAGAAAAAGATTTTACAGGAGATGGATCGATATTTTGTGTTGTTTGTGAGGAAATGTGTGTGAGAAACAGATCTTACAGGAGATGGACCAACATTTTGTATTGTGCTAATGTTCAATAAGGGCAAAAAAAAAAAAAAAAAAGAAATCTGATTCCTCACTTAGAAATTGCAAAGCATGAGGCATTAAACCATTCTGTTATACTGGTTGTAAGATACTGTATATACCATGCTCTTCTATTTTGACATAATTTTTTAAGGTTATATTTCATGTTCCAGAAATATTAGATACATGCTAATGTATTAGTTGTTAGTGCAAGGACATTGTGCATGGATAAAAACAGAAAAAAATTATTTTTACATTTTTCAGAGAAAATGTCTGTGGTGCTTGCTCATGAAAAAACGGCTGTCATGATGCTATGGTGTTCCCACACAAACGTGAGATGAGTTGCATGGCCAAGCATAATCCTTAGAGTAAGGGTTTTGTTCAAATATCTAATCTGTTAGTATGAGCAATAGTAATTGTCATGCTTACCTTAGCAAGCACAAGTATTATAGAACAAACACCATTTAAATAATTACTTGGTTGAGCTACAAAGTCTTCTCTTGTCTTTTCAGTGCATCTCTGTGAAATTCAAGCCCTTTCTGCAGCCATATTTATTTGTTCATGTGTAAATCAAATTACGTTCAACGCATTATTGTGACACCATTCACCAGTCTCTGGATCCTATCAGCAAATATTTGCAGACTTCATGTCAAAACAAGAGTGGGGTAAGAAAGACATACGGTAAAATCAGGGTGTTATTGATAGTAAATAAATGTAAGGTCCATTTTACCCCTGACCCCAGGTCAGTTTTATTTGGAAGACACTGTTTTGTTCCATATATAATGGTCATAAATCCCCCTGGGATTCAATCCTAACAGTCTGGGTGCTCCGACATACACGCACACATACTGGCACAGAGCATAACTTAAGGAGACGCTGTGTACATAGTATGAATGGAGTTAAATGCAGAAACACTTTAGTAGAGGGAACAGTGGGAGTATTCATGCCTGCAGGTATGAAATATTTGGTTGGCATTTCAGATGATCTAACTCATTTATACATGTGGTTGAGGAGTGTAGAGGAAAGCACATTAGTCAAATCTTCAAAGTAACGTAATTGGGCAAATTTTACTGTAAGGGACTCAAAAGAAAAAGAGCAAGAGACACAGAAAAGGGCTGGAAAGAGAGTGGGAAAATAGAAAAGAGGAGGAGAAGAGGACAGCCCTTACAAGAATACAGAGTTCTGTCAATCATTGCCCCAATGCAAATGAGCTTTGTGGAGAACAGTTTTGCGTGAAATATGAGTAAGACTCTTATTCACCAAACTTTTGGTGAACATTGCATTTTAAATCTATAGTTTGCAATTATTTTCAGTTAATTAAGTTTTTCACTTTTTTTCTTCATTCACATTAAAGCTGAAGAGTGTAACTTTTTCAGTGTTAAAATACTTTCTTTTATCCCAGCTAAATATGCAGAGACAACTACAGTATAAGTAAGCTATTTATCAGTTAATTTTCATGAAAAACTGTAAACACTGTGGCTACGTCCACATTAATATGGATACATCTGAAAAAGGCGTTTTCATTTTCGAAACAGCCTCCGTCCACACTGCTGTTTTTTGAGTGTTTTTCTAAAGTTGCCCGTCCACAAACTTATGAAAATTCTTAAATCCCCTTACTACACATGCGGAAATTCACCGTTCTATTTACGGTCTGAAATGCAATTGTCCTTGTGTTCCGTCATCGGACAGCAATTCCGGGTAAACTTCCCATCGCCTTTGAAGAAATGCAATGTGAAAATGTATCTTTAACAATGCTATCAAAGATAAAATAGTAACATACATAGGCTGCCATCTTGATTGTTTTGGGTTGAAATGATCGCACAAAAAATGTGTCATCGTTTTCAGATATCTCAGTTTTCCCAGTCCACACTATAATGCGAAGATGGCGTTTTCAAATTTATCCACTTGGGAGAGAATTTTTAAAAAGCTCAGTTTTCACTGTCAAAAATGCACTCTCAGCGTGGAAGGAAGGCCAAAATGTAGAGAAAAAGATGCATTTTGAAATGAAAACCTATTCGTGTGGACGTGGCCCATGCCTCGGTGGTGCTTTGAAAATTCGTGTTTGTTTTGAGCGACCCATCTAGACCCTACACAACAACACTGACTCCAACACTGACTTTCTTTGCATGCCCTCACTTCAATTTAGAACACTTGATAATTTAATCAAAATAACAAAATATGGATGAACCAATGGCGTGAGCTGGGGGTGGAACTATCTATTTGTTTCATTAATGGCAGGAATACTTTCTGTATACAGAAAGAGGTTTTGAAAACAATGTTTGTTTTTTTGCAATTCCATTCAGTGGCGCTAGCAGTGCAGAAATTACACACTTCAGCTTTATTATAATGTGACTAACCACATATCACTTAAGTGAAACGTTTGACAGCTGTGATGAATCATCCCTTGTTGCTACAGGTTTGCTATAACTATTTGCCAGTAGTGGCCGATATCTGTGAAAAGTTTGCCACAAAATTGTTTGCCAGAAGCAGAAAAATGTCCATTGTTGCCAAAAGTTTGCTGCAGGTTTACCACTACCAGTGAAAAGCTTCAAACTTCTGGCAATTATTTGCAGCAAACTGTTTTGTTTGCCACATATTGACAGCAGGTTACCCAAAAGTAAATAGTTTATGCAAGGGAAGGAAATGCGTGTTAAAGAAGGGGCATGTGTAACTGAACTTGGAAAACACCAGACTTGGAGCAGGAGTCATCCAGATAAGGAGATAGAGGGATCTGTAAGGAGATAAGATTTTCTCTGGGGCCTTCGTCTGGTTCTTGATGCAACTCATCGATTCTCACTGATCTAAGACCAGCTCTCCCAAACACATCCTAAAACCATCCATAAGAATGAAAACTGGAGCAACTATACTGCCATACACAGGCAAAATGCACAAACTACACCAATACTGAAAAAAGTTAAAAAAGAATTTAGCGGCACGTGGACAACCAAAGTATACTTAAGCCTTCAGACTGACTGAAGACCTGATGACAAGTCCCCACCTGAATAAGAGCAACAGTGAAAGTGCTCTCAGAATGTTTCTTTCTTTCTGAGAGATGGCTGCAGAGGAGAGCTGCAGTGACTGCTGGGAGCTCAGCAGGAGCCAGAGTAATCCCTGTCCTGATACCAGCAGCGTCCTGATACCTGACAGAGCATTCCTCATATAAAAACACAAGGCCAGATCAGAGGGATGTCTCACAGATGCCCAGAGGGTGAACGAAGGATAGGGGGAGAGAGAGAGATGGAGAAAAAAGATGTGAGAAACTAGGAGGTAAATGGAGAGAAGATGGCATGATATACTTCTATTTCTAACACAAAAGCAAAATGATTTGCCTTTTTTGAGTTTCTCTCTCTCTCTCTCATCTCTCTCTCATCTTTTTCTTTTTGTAATAATCCCTCTCTGGTTATGTCAGACTGATGCACACACAATGTAGCAAATGAAAACCAGACATTGAAGAAGTCCGCCAAAACATAGCTGTGGATCTTGTTTCTCAAAGCATCCCACCCTCCCCACAGAGTAGCAGTTAAGCTACACTCTTTAGACCTTCACTTTTTTGAAAACAGAAAGTAATGTGAAGGAAGAGCTCTGAAAAAGCATCACAAAAAGACACAAAAGAAAAAGGGGCCTGTTTATGTTGGTGGCATGATCAGAAGTCCTTGCTATTCACACACCAGGGGTGGGAATCAGTAGATACAATACAGGAAATACAATAATTGTGATGTATTTACAATAGTTTACCCAGTGGACTTCAGCGCACTTAATTCAGTGCATCATTTACAATCTGCATCATTGTAAAGCAACAGAAATAGCATAGGCACGTCAAAAAATTATGCAAGGGAACAGTGCATCTTTATTCCAGCGTGTTTGTCACTACACAAAAGTGCTTGGATTTTAGCTGTATGGAGGATCTTTATGGACAACCTAAACAATTCAACAATATTCTGTTTTATTCAGAGCTTCTTCTAAGTTTGCAATTTGGTCAAATTGAAAATATTGATTATTAATTAACCTATTTTCCACTGTTTATTTTGTTTCTCACACACTTGCTCTGGGTGATGGTCAAAATATTTTGTAAAAAATAACAAAATATTTTTATTCTTTGCTTTAGAATATCAATATAGTGTCGTGGTGTCAAATATTGCAATGCACTGTGTCACACACAAACCAGCAAACACAAACAAATACAGGCTCAAATACACTGGCAGAGGACCTGAAAAGAGAATATTGTTTGTGTGCACACGTCTCCAAAAGGCTTTTTTGATTGGCTCTGCTTTGTAAGGCAGAACAGCACCCTTCCACAGCAAGTCAGATACTCAGAAAGTCAACCAAAAAACACACAGGCTCCTGACACGGTGCCATTGCACACTCACAGAAAACATGCTTTCATGTGAGGACATAAAAAAAAAATATGTGGAGAGAGAACAACAGCTGATAAAAGGGTCATGAAATGGAGAATCAAATTTTCCTTGATATTTAGACATATAAGAAGTAACTGTACAATAAAAACATACTGTACATTTCAGAACTCAAAACCTCCTCCCAAGTCTAAAAAGAGCATTTATAGTTGCCACCCTGCTGAAACGTCTCGTTTTGAAATCTGTCTGTTCATGACGTCACGACACATTGCTCATTTGTATTTACACAACCTACAACATGCATCATCGCACCCACGGCCCCGCCCACTGGCGCGCAGTTCAAGTCAATAGAGCAGGCCTTCCGTGGCTAAGTATTCCTAACATAAAACCTAAGGGGACCCATCTGGACTATTTTGAATTATTTTGTATAAAAACTGTACACAGACTCTTTGATCGCTGTCATGTATCTTGCTGCTTTTAAAAGATGTGGTGCCAAGTTACAACTCTGAAAGGGAGAAGCAATTCTCTTTCATTCAGCTGCTGCCTCTTGTTGCTTTGAGCACAAACACGTCATGGACACGTTCTTTTGCCCATTTGCATTCTTTTTAATTGTTGGTGTATGTAAACATAGGACGTCTTTGACGATGGATGTCTTTGACATTTGAAGTTTTTTACCGTTTTAGTGTGTTTCCGGCGATGTGCACCTCTTTGCGTCTACAGTATGTGTGTGCATCATTTCAACGTTCTTTGGACTATGATGTGTTAGTTTTTTTAATGTCAGCATGGATTGCTTGTGAAGTGTCATAATACGATTCAAGCTTTGCAAAGGAAATGTTATTGAAGGATGGGCATTCGTGAATACTTCAAATGTCATGACTGTTTGATAGTTTATGGTGCTGAGTGTTAACAGTTGTGCTTGCAATGAATGGTTTAATATATTCAGATGCAATGTGTTGGATGTGTGTTATGTGTAAACCCTGCAATTTTCTTTTAAAATGTCAAGGTTAATTTTCTTCCGATTGAGTTTGCTTTGAGGGGCTGCATGATGTTAGCCACTCAGAACAGTGGGCATTTACATTGAAGTTTTAAGGAGGTGCTTATGCCAAAACTGAGCGTTTCAGACAGAGGGCCAAAAACAGGGTGGAAAATTATCATGTATTACTAAATTATGACTGTTTTGGTGCAAAAAATTTTTTTTACAACATTATCGTTGGACCTCAGGGAAGATAATAAAATTATTTTAAAAAAGCAATTCATGACCCCTTTAAATAGAGGTAGAAGCTGTTTTGCAACAGATCAGTGTGCTCTGATTGGCCAGTAAACATTGATTTTGATTTGTCACTCACCTGTCAAAGGAGTGGAACTGGACAGATGGATCATGGGAGGCATCCCCGACCGCACCCAGAAAGACTGGTGGTAAGAGGTTGGGGTCCACCATGATGTCGTCAGATGGTGCGCTAACGAGGCTTCTCAAAATATCCCTCATATTGATGTTTTTCCCTTTGCTGTCTCTATCAGAGACCTCTTAACCTCTCCTGACCTCAGAGGACAGAGTGGACAGGGCTTCAGACACAGTGTCTGGCCCGGTTCGTGTGTCAGCATCACTAGGGATGATGGAGGACTTCTCATCTTCCATGTTAAAGTCTCGTCGGCGTGCTGACAAACCATTCTCGAGATCAGACTGAACACTTTCTGCATGTCACAAACACATAAACGTTTACTGATAACTAAGACTGGATACATACTAGAGGTCAACCGATGAAGGATTTTGCCAATACGATAACTAAGGTGGTGGAAAAGGCAGATAACTGATTAATCGGCCAATATTTTTTTAAATCGATTTACAGAATGCTAAAACGTTTTCTTAGTAATGACGGAGACTTGGCTCTGTTGTACATTAATGCTCTATATTTAGGTATTTACTCAAGCTTTTAATAGCCTATTTATTCACCAGATAATAATATACACATATATACACACACATATCACACACCGATCGGCCACAACATTAAAACCATCTGTCAAATATTGTGTAGGTCCCCCTCATGCCACCAAAACAGCATTCTGAGATTATATTTTTCTCACCACAATTGTACAGAGTGGTTATCTGAGTTACTATAGACTTTGTACTATAGACAGTTCGAACCAGTCTGGCCATTCTCTGTTGACCTCTCTCATCAACAAGGCATTTCTGCCTGCAGAACTGCCGCTCACTGGATGTTTTTTGTTTTTGGCACCTTGCGGAGTAAATTCTAGAGACTGTTGTGTGTGAAAATCCCAGAAGATCAGCAGTTATAGAAATACTCAAACCAGCCTGTCTGACAATCATCCATGCGATTATCTAATCAGCCAATCGTGTAGCAGCTGTGCAGTGCATAAAATCATGCAGATACGGATCTGGAGCTTCAGTTAATTTTCACATCAACCATCAGAATGGGGAAAAAATTTGATCTCAGTGATTTGGAGCGTGGCATGATTGTTGGTGCCAGATGGGCTGGTTTCAGTATTTCTGTAACTGCTGATCTCCTGGGATTTTCACACACAACAGTCTCTAGAATTTACTCAGAATGGTGCCAAAAATAAAAAACATCCAGTGAGCGGCAGTTCTGTGGACGGAAATGCCTTGATGTTGAGAGAGGTCAACAGAGAATGGCCAGAGTAGTTCGCACTGATAAAGTCTATGGTAACTCAGATAACTGCTCTGTACAATTGTGGTGAGAAGAATATAATCTCAGAATGCTATTCTGAGATGCGGGTTGGCACAGTTTTGGCGGCACGAGGGGGACCTACACAATATTAGGCAGGTGGTTTTAATGTTGTGGCTGATCAGTGTATATACAGTATATACATATGTCACCAGATGAGTTTTAATGCAGAATAAGGTTTATTAGAATTCACAAGATATGAAGTTGGAGACACGTTTGTGCTGGCGGGGCATGATTCCATATACTCACATTTTTCTTTGCATGACCTCGCTTCAATTTAGAACACTTGATCATTTAACCAAAATAACAAAATATAGATGAATATTGTCAATGATGAGAAATTTTGATTTGGATAGCCCCCACGAGGTATTTCACTTCTAGAGGCCACTGTTATACTGTAGAACAAAGCCATTCTAATTGTAGAATTATCCTGCGCCAGCCACAGAGGAACACAGAGGAATAAAAATAAATAAATAAATAAATAAATTTGTCAACTATCGGCATAGTTTTTTGCAGAAAACCGATAGTTCCAAAAAGCAACTATTGGCACTGATTAAATCGTAAAAACTGATATATCGGTATACCTCTGATTCATAGAGTACCTATGTGTAGCTGGTCTTTACAGAGGGTTTTTCTGGGTTTATTTTTTTTGTAACAGTGGTGTATGTGGGTTTAGGTGATTACCTGTGCTTCTGACTGACTGTGTGCGCTGGATGTGTTTGTCATTGTGTGGCTCCAGGATGTCCCTATATTTGGACACCATGAGCACGGAAATGAAGTAGACCACTGCCAGGGCCAGGAACTGAGCCTGTTTACTGTCCTCCTTTAGTACAGACACGCAAAACAAGCAAAACAATAAAAAAATGCTGCTTACCAACATATCACAACTACACCAATACATGTACAGTATATTAGTGACATATAAAAAGTCAATATTTGCTTTATTATTATTATCACTGGCAATGGTTGTTATCAGAAGCTACTGATATATAAACTCAGCAAAAAAAGTCCTCTCACTTTCAACTGCTTTTATTTTCAGCAAACTTAACATGTGTAAATATTTGTATGAACATAAAAAGATTCAACATCTAAGACATAAACTGAACAAGTTTCACAGACATTTGACAAACAGAAATGGAATAATGTGTCCCTGAACAAAGGGGGGGTCAAAATCAAAAGTAACAGTAACAGTCAGTATCTGGTGTGGCCACCAGCTGCATTAAGTACTGCAGTGCATCTCCTCCACATGGACTGCACCAGATTTGCCAGTTCTTGCTGTGAGATGTTACCCCACTCTTCCACCAAGGCACTTGCAAGTTCCTGGACATTTCTGGGAGAATGGCCCTAGCCCTCGCCCTCCGATCCAACAGGTCCCAGATGTGCTCAATGGGATTGAGATCCAGGCTCTTTGCTGGTCATGGCAGAACACTGACATTACTGTCTTGCAGGAATTGCCTACCGTCTGTAAGCTGTTAGTGTCTTAACAAACGTTCGACAGGTGCATGTTCATTAATTGTTTATGGTTCATTGAACGAGCATGGAAAACATTGTTTAAACCCTTTCCAATAAAGATCTGTAAAGTTATTTGGATTAAAAAAAAAAATTCTTTAAAATACAGTGTCCTGAAAAAGGGATGTTTCTTTTTTGCTGAGATTATATGATGTTGTTTTTTTAATTTTATTATTTATTTTTTTATTTTTTTATTCATACTATATAATAATTCCATTGTAATGTTCTGGAGTTTTACTTGTATCACATAAAACTCTGGATGAGAGTGTTAGTGTGTTTAAGTGTTTATGGTTTATGTTTGTTTTGGGGGTGGTGGGTTTAATAGCGAAAGTCTAGATTTGTAATGTATCGGTAATCAGATATTACATAACAATAATGAAAAATCTTGTCATCAATATATCAGTGCTACTCACTATGCCTCTGAACACCACAGCACGTAGACGATTGATGTCCATGTCCTGCAGCAGTCGGTCTAAATCTCTAAAAGGAGACATCCCTCCAGTTACAATGTCCACAGGACTCTGTAACGCACAGCACACAAACAGAGTTCACACAGTTAGCTCTACAGAAAAACTCCTAATATCCCCACTGCCTTATCAAAGCAACAGTCGATATCACTTACGATTTTGGGAAAACTTGGGAATCTTTTGTTCTCTACGCCACATTTAGACCGCGCTGAGGATCAGAGACATAAATACAACAGTTTTGCAAAAACTCTGAATAACAGATGAAATGTGACTATGGGCAACAAAACACATGCGGAAGAAAAAGTGTTTTTTACTGGAACCATCAGAATCAGACCTAGGAACTTTGACCAAAAGACATATCTTAAACTACCAGCTGGACATTAAAGTAACGAGAGAGAGAGAGAGAGAGAGAGAATCACTGGCATGATGTTAAACTTGCCTGTGCTGGTATAGACTTGACGGCTCCCAGAAGGCTTTGCTGTCCACGGCTGCTCTCTGCATCAGACTTACCCAGAGTGTGGTGCTGACATTCCAGACAGTTATTCACAGCCATCGCACACACTGAGGGAAAACAGAGAGAGTGAGAGAGAGAGAGAGAGAGAGAGAGAGAGAGAGAGAGAGAGTTGAAGAGAGCAATTAAGAAGTAAAAATACGGATAATGCCAGATGCAAGGGTAAATAAAAAAAAAATTCAAAAAAGATAAATAGATTTAAGGAAACAAGATATGGAGAGGCACCTATGAGAATGACTACAAATACTGTCTTCTGAGTAAAAACAGGGGTGAAGACAGACTCAAAAATGTGAGGAAGACATTTCTTAATTAGATAACTGAATGGGAAGCAGTCCTTAAATATCACCCTGTTCCTCTTTTATGTAAGTCAATGGGGTTTTTTCACTTGTTTTTTTGTCTGCCAAGTCAGATTGCTTAGAAAAGTATTAGCACACCTTCCCTCAGTAAGCTCCACAATTTGAGGTATCATTCATGTCTGTAGCACAAACGGTTTAATACACTGGGTTAGAGGTTTGTTCAAATCCCTAACCCTACGTATGAGCAATAGTAATAGTAATGATTGCCTCAGCAAGCGCCCCTAAAACTAAAGTACATGCGCACAGATAGAATTAGAAATTAGTGTTCTATAACAAAAATGCAGAATAATTCAAGCATGCCACAAGGTCATCTTTTTTCAAAATATAGTCCTACCAGTTTGGGATGAGTTTTTCCTTTAAACCGTTAAATGTTTGCAAAACAGATGATGTTGCTGAAATACCTCCAACCAGGTAACAAACGTGGCATGAATCATTCTGTGTTTAATGATTGTAGGAGGGTTCCCACTATGGTGCAGAAAAAATCCTCTGTTACTGCTCTTAATTTGATGTATTGCATGCTATAAGAGCAATTCTGGTGCATGTGAGTGTGTGTGTGAGAGAGAACAATTACAATCTCCCAAAGACACACATAGTTTTTAAATGTACTGCAAGCGATTTCAGCACAACAATGTGTGTGTGACTGTGTGCATTTGAGTGTATGACTCTATGTAACCCTCTATCCTCTTATGCCTTGACAACAGACAAATGTAAACTCTAAAATGCTTAGATTACAGGTATTATTCCACTGCGAGAACCGACCAGCTTTTTCAATTAAACTGTTCTATTTTAGTGAGAGAGGGAGGGAGCAAGAGAAGAAGGGATTGCAGGAGAAACCTTATTACAGATCCCAAATCAGATTATATGCAGACAGACCTCATCAAATATTCATTTTATACTTTCAGCCGTCCTAAAAACAGGCTTCAGTTTCTCTCCCTCTCCACCAATAAGAAGGCTCTGCCCTGAACTTGCCACACACTGTTAAGTTGATTTAACATGGCGGCTATTTTGTTAGTGGCTTTGTGTGTAACATGGGCGAGAGAGCTGATGTGGCAAAGAGGAACAGTAATAGCGTGGAGAACTGTGATACTCAGAGGAGGGAGAGATTTGATGGTGTCTAGATAGATTCAGAGAGGGTCATGTAGAGTGTGTGTGTATGTTCATGTGTGTGTGAGTGGTAGAAAGAAATTAATTATTTAACTGATCTGAACGTCTGGATTTCAGTTATGTGGACTGTTACGCAGGAGTGCAGTATGTGATACATAGAACTATAAAGAAGGAGGTGCCTCGGGCTACAAAAAAGGCATTAGAGTCAATGGGCTGATTATGGTCGTCATTTTAGAGCACTGCAGTGTGGAGAGCTTATAATAACACTATCAGAGAACTCATACGTAAAAGAGAGAGAATGGGAGAAAGAGAGAGAGAGAGAGAGAGAGAGAGAGAGAGGTAGTTATTACATCTACCAAATGTGCCAATAGAGAGAAATCAATAAGCAAAAAAAGAGTGGGGGTGAAGAGAAGGGGGAAAAAAAGGAAAGAACATCTGCAAAAGACAGAACACAGGAGAAAAGGGACAAAAAATAAAAAAAGGGGGGGGGTTCAGGGAAGCAACATAGAGAAGGACATTAATTGAAAATGATGGAGTGATAAAAGAGGAGCAGCAGCAAAGTGTGAGTGAGCAGGACAGGACAGGAAAAAGAGATCTGAAAGAGATTCAGGGGTACCGAGAGAAAATGAGAAATACAGAAACAAAAACAAAAATAAAACAGAGATAAAGAGAGAGATATACCCAAACGTAGGCATTGTCTTAGGATTCCTCCAGAGGACATGTTCTTCTCTGCCTCGATTTCTGTGAAGGTGAGTGAACTGGCGAAGATGAGCACGTCCACTAGATTGATAAGCCTCTGCAAGAACATCAGTGATGCCTCCACAGCCAAACCCTGAGATGCCTCAATATTCTCCAGCTCATGCTGCAAGACAGTGACATCAATATAATCAACATCATTGCTGTAACTATAGCCTTCATCTTTGCTCCAGTCATTATAATACACCTTCATCATCACCCTAAGCTTTCCATTTTCACCCCTGTGGTAATCATCAAGCCACTGTATCAAATTACTCATAATCAGGCCCAAACAGAATCTGTAGACTTTTTTTGAATTTTCTGCGCTGATTTTGAGGGAAAATTTGTGGAATTCTGCAAAAGGGATTTAAATATAGTAAAATGTATTAAATGGATTTGAGAGTACTATCCTCTTAGGATGCTTTCACTGTAGCACTTTTGGTGCGCACCCCGGTTCTAATGACTTCAAAGTTCAGTTCATTTGGATGATGTGAACGCTGTTTTCAGAACTAAGGTGAACACCCACGAACTGCACCAGAGTCCACTTGAAAAGGTGGTGTTGGGTACTGTTTAAGTGAACTCTGGTACAGTTCGCTGCTGATATGAACGCAATCATACCAAAATGCAGAAGTTAACGGCTTGTAATATAATTTTGCGTCTTTGCAGGCTCTTGATCTCAATTATTATGGTATAATGCATTTCTCATACCTGCTTGTGTCCAAATAAATCCTCTTCAGAGAGCAGGTCACATTCTTCACATCTCATGCAACCCATTCGCAGGCTCGAGGCAGACAGCAGCTAACATTCATCACATAATTGCACATTCAATGCATCCGTGGCAGACAAACATAAGTGTCGTTCTGTGCATGTAAAGTTTTGGTGGTAAATACAAAGATGAATTCTTAACACAGTGAAGCTGACATTTTCTTGAGTTGTTACCTAGTTACAGTGGTAAACAGCTGCTGCTTGTACTCACGTTGATGACATAATCAGACCGCAGTTCTGACTCAAATAATATGATATGAACAGAAACTAGCGGGGGCAGGAGCAGGGGGGAGGAAACGAACTCTGGTTCGGTCCAAGCAATTGAACCACGTGTGAAAGCCCCCTTATTGGTAGTTGAATGGATCCTGAAATTACCTACAATATTTAATAAACAAACATAAAATAGTGGGGAATTTAATAACTTTTATGAATGACAGATGTTGCAATTCTGCAGAAATCTGTGCCGTTTTCTGCTCATGATCATTAAAGTAAGAATAATAACGATCATCACCATTAGGATGCTAACAGTCTTATCAACCTCACTAAACACTGGTGTTGTGGAGTGAAAGATCTCTATGTGTAGTGATATGAAAACATGAAAACCAGTCAGCAACCAGTTTGCAGTCTATTAAGATTCTGTGTTTTGTTCCACTTCTCCTGACCACCAGAGGTGGTGCAAAGCACTTGTTCATAATTTGCAGCGCCAGCCAGAGAACATACCAACACGAACCTTTCACTTTCTCACCAAAGGAAATTTTTGTCAGCATACTGTATATTTAGAGCACATTCTTGCCCAGACTGGACTGGCTTCTTATCAACTTGGGTGATATTGTTGGGTACACTGGTAACATTTGGCTGCTGCTGACCCTGTTGATGGGTCGCAGTTTAGTTTTGCAGAGTATTAACTGTGCTTCACTGTAAAAATAAATTAGTTAATGCCAGCAGAGTATGTTGCAGACAAACACACACTGACCGTAGAGGAGGTGGCTGCAGAGAGCAAAGGAAGGATTCCTCCGCAGGCCATGATGAGGTTGTCCACCACCTGAGAGACGAGATGGACAGTGTTGTGCACAAACACCACATTCTCACTGCTGTTCACAAAGTCCATTACAGTCTTAGTCGAATGACTATAGAGAGAGAGAGAGGTAAGGTGTCATTACCATATCAGAAAGCCAGCTATGAAATAGCATCTGTTCCAACATCAAAGAGAGCTGTATGTGTGAAACCTGAGGGAAATATGAACTTACTGTATGTTAGTATTACCAATATTAAAAAACTTGACTAAACAAGCTATTTCCAGGTTACCTACAACTTAATGCCTACAAACAGAATCAGTAATGCTCTTTTGAGTGTTTTCTTTTTTTAAATATGCATTTACAGTCATTCACACATTGTGGAAGCTTAGGAGGCAATTGGGCAGCACCATATCCAGTTGTGAGGGACTAATAATAATTAAAAAAGAATGCTTAAGCTAAATAAAATTAAACTACTATTACAATTAAAACAAAATAATATGCATTTCTGTACATCTTAGTGTGCCAGTAATTTCCCTTCTGTGTGCCATCACCATTCAAAGTTGCCTAGTTTAGCAAAAATGATTTACGAAGTTGAGTCTACATGTCAACTCAAGTGTAATTTTGTCTGGTTCGATTCTTGGTGCTTCTCTCACCTTCTCCACATCTGTTCATCTGTCTCAATGGAGAAGAGCAGATCTGTCAGAAGACGCTGGTGCACATGAGACCACTTGAACTTTGGGATATGGAACATGGTGGACCATGCAGAAGACGAGCTCCCGTTGCCCTGACCTAAGGAACTTGTGGCAGCTGCTTGGTTTTGGGTCAGGTTCTGTACAAGAGACATTTGTTACTCTCACATTTGCATTATGTGGCCAACCAAGAAAGTCAGATCATTCATTAAACCAAGATATCTAAAATCCGACATACTGTTGTTGATGTCTCCTTCAGCTCCACTCTCTCTGTATCAGAGGCTACACTTGACACATCCAGTCTAGCTATTTTAATCTCTTTGATTTTAGTTGCTGAGTTCTCAGTCACTACTGCCTTCAGAGTGTCATGGTTGGTCCCAACATCCTGAATAATCTCTGTAGTGGCCTCTGCTACCTCTGTAGGAGGTGCTGTGGCTTCTGTGGTCTTTTCTGCCTCAATAGGCTGACTCACTGTGGCTCGTGGCTCTGCACTCTGACCCTCTGTGTTCAAATCTACCTCCACCATGGGGGCTGGTGCATCATTGGTTTCCTTTGCCTTGGAGAGGTCCTTCTCATCTCGTGTGTCTTTTTCCATTGACTTTTCCTCTTGTTTGGTTTCTGGCATCTTCTCTCTCTCCTTTCCTTCATCTTTATTCACAGCACCACCGTTATCCTTTTCACCATCTCTGGCTGAAGCTGAAACAGCAGAAGACTCCTCCAAGCCGTCATCACGGACCTTCACAGAGTTGCTAACTGAAGAAATATCAGTGTGTTCTTCATTTGTGACAGAAGCTTTAGTGGTTTCATAAATCTCATTCTCTTTTGTAGCTTCTTCAAACGAATCTTCAGTGGCAGTACTGAGAGCCTCTTTCTCCTTACCTTCTACCTGAGTATTTAGTTCAGTTTCAGTATCGCATATTTTACAATCTGCTTCCTCTGAAATCCTCAAAGCTTTGGTTTCTAGTTTGGTGTTCTCATCCATTGCAGTCTGTGCAGTGTTTGCATCATCTGTTACACATTTCTGTAGATCAGCTCCATCAATCTGCTCTTCAACCTCCCCTACGTCCTTTCCATAATCTCTTTCAGCCTTCGTCATGCCAGTCTTAACTATTTCTATTGTTTCATGTTCTCCTTCAATGTAAGCCTCCATTTTCAGATCGTTTTCCAAATTTCTCATTTCATTATCATTTCCTGGTTGTTTTGTTGTGTCTTTTTCACCTTCAACCCCTTCTTGTGGCTCTAGTGAAGCTGCAGCTGGGTCTGTGTGTCTCTCTTCCTTTTCTCTGGCCAGAATATTGGACACTGTGACAGGGACTTGGGTCCTCCTCTCTTCACTGTCTCCAAGCTGAATGGCAAACTGCTCCTCCACGTGTAGCTCAATTACAGTAGATGGAGCTGTCTCTTCTGCATGCAGCTCACCATTGGCATCGGCATGGAGATTAGAATCCCGGCTGGTGACAGAGATCGATCTGATTCTGGTTTCAGACCCTCCCTCAGAACCTATCTGCTGGTATTCATGGAACATATGGGCCAGATTTTCTTTGTGTTGCTCAAAGGTGACCTGAAGATAAAGGCAGTAAGACAGTTTAGAGAATTATTATTTATGCTTAGAAGCACAAATTCAAATCATGCCAAACAAAACAGACATTGTCTCGTAAGCTGCCTTGCTATCTATTGCCTACATGCCAACTGCTTTCTAAGGCAACATTCTAACATGAAAAAGCATGAAGGGGAACTCATGATTGATTTGGAACATTCTACCAAGGCAACAATTCTCTCTGCATCATACAAATCTTCACGCAAAACTCACAGGAGACTCGACTCACAACTGATTTCAACAGAGTTTGGCATTACATTGCTAAGCACTGTAATACTCTAATAGGCATAAAATTACACATTAAACACATTTATTGGGTAAAAGTCCATTTTGGATTATATTGAACATTTATTTAGATACTTTTTAGTACTGAATTAATTTAATTATAATTTTGACATTTCACTCCATCACACCAGATGGATTTCTTTTGCTGAGCTCCTTGTAATGTATTATGGGATTGCCTTATCCACAAAGTATACATGCGATGCTGCCTTAGAAACTGGCCAAAGAAGGTATCTAAGGGTGCTTTCACACTGGCAATTTAGTTCAAAACAGAGCACGGTTCGCATCAAAAATTGGTAATGTGAAAGCTGTCATGTGGACCGGGGAGCGGACTGCAGTACCGAACCCGAGACTACCTGTAGGAGATGGTCTGAGTTCGGTTGCAATGGAACTGTAGCGTGATTCGTGTGAATGTGAAAGCAACTCCGACTCGGGTGCGCACTTGTTCAGGAAGTAAAGTAACCTGCGCATGCGTTTTAGCAGATGACGACATCATTCGTTTCAACAACACACCATGAGTGGCAGGGAAACGTTATGGAACACAGAAGAGGTGAGGTGCCTCATTCAGATATGGGGAGAAGAAAACATAAAGGAGCAGTTGAAGAAAACTCACAGGAATGCAGATGTTTTTGCATTGTTAAGCGCACAATTGAAGGAGTCTGGGTTCAACAGATGAGTTACGCCATGAAGCGCACATATTCGCAGTTGTCGTTCACTCTGCTGTGCGTAATGGCACCAAAATAACAAAAAAACAAAAAGTATGATGAGTCGCGTTGTGTTCTCCATGCGTGTTTGTGATAATGTAAGATGAACGCAAATAGACCAGGGTTCAATAGAATCAAGTGAGTGTGAAACCAGACCAACGCTGCGGGGGGCACCGGGAACAATCGCACTCGGAATTGGACCACAGCAAACGTGCCCAGTGTGAAAGCCCCCTTAGTATTTGAAACACATCGGAAGTGCACCTATGATGCCTGAAATTGCTGCCTATGCAGGCAGCTCACTAGGTTTTGGACCAGAGTAATCGGCTGTCTTAGAAGACTTTAGATCTCTGTAAAATTCCACTTGAGAGCACTGATGTAATATTCACAATGGATTTGTGTTCCCGCGAGAACTTGCATTGTTTATGCGAAAACTTGCACTGTTCACATGAGAAGCTGTGCTGTTATTGCTTTTGCAAGGTTTATTGGTGAGCCTTTATGAACGAGCGTCTCTCATGTACTCATGATTGCGCAAAATAAAGCTATGGTGAAAGTCAAGATTTTCTCTGTAAAATAACTTACATTCCTTATGTCTTCGTAAGACTTGGAACAGGATGTGCGAGTCTAAAATAGATTACTTTTATGACACTATTAGGTCTTTTTTTAAGTTTTAAAGTATGTCACTATCGGCTTCCATTGAATCAGCAAACAGAATATCCTTCAGAATTCTTCTTTAGTGTTATGCAGGAGAAAGAAATGTCATAAAGGTTTGGAACGACATGAGGGTGAGAAAATGAAAACTATTCCTTTAAGTATCTTCATATCAATAAAATATGCTTCATATCAATCTTACTGTTGTCAGTGAGAAAGATAAACAATTCAGCAGTGTGCATCACATTACCTAACATGCTAATAGTTAAATACTGTAAATACTAATAGTTAAATCAAATTGTAAAAAAAAAGAAAAAGAAAAAAGTTGACTCAACTGAAGCTTAATTTTTAAATATTCTTACTAGTTTTAATAAATTTACCATTACACTCTAAACCTGAAAGCTGTCCTTAATAAAAACATATGGTCCTAATGAAACAGTGCTTGAAATGTCACATTTTGGAATCTTAAGTCAAATATATACATTCTTAGGCTTTAAGCCTAAGGTCCTTAGGGTCTAACCCTAAACTTTGGCTTCGAGTACTACTAATTCAAAATTATCAAGTACAAAATTGCAGCTGTGTGGTATACCCATAAGCCCTTGCGACTGAATAAATTATGTTTGGTCAAAACAAGGTAACATGACTTTTGTCGTTGTTTTGTTGTAGCTGGTTGATAGTTGTGATTTGTGTGAAGCAGATATGGAAACTCGAGTCGCGACTTGAAGTCGTGACTTGCGACTCGACTTGGACTCGTAAATTGACTTGTAGTGATGGGTCGTTCGCGAACGAGTCGGCTCGCATATCAGAAGAGCCGAATCTATTTATAAAAAAAAAAAAAATTAAAAAATATTAAGATATGAATAATCAAACTTTAAAATTAATAGAATTAACGAATTCAAAGAACGAAAAAAGAAATAAAATAATATAGGCCTAAATGCTCAAGCGCACATTCATTCTGTCTGCTCAAACTAACAGCCTCACCTGTTCCTATCAATCAGACACGCAGTGTCAACCAATGAACCAAAGATGCGTGAGGGAGGGCGGAGCCAACTTATTATGTTGTTCAGATTGTATTCGTTTTGAATTGTTACATTTATATGCACTTTGTTTATATACATTAAAAAATTATTCTTTAAATGCACGTGTAATAGCATCCTTCTTTTTTACATTTATTTCAATTTGTGGGATGCTGCAGTTTTGCAAATTATTTATTTTTCTTTGATATGGTGCAATATTCTATTATGCTGTTCAGATTGTATTCGTTTTGAATGGTTAGATTTATATGCATTTTGTTTATATACATTACAAAGTTATACTTTAAAGGTAAATGCAAACCAATGCATTTTTAAATGCATTGCGGTTAAGGTAGAGTATGATTTCATTTAATAATTTAATTAGAATTGTTTTAACGCCAATCATAGTCAAACTATCGCAAACTGTTTGACTTGAAAGAATACAAAACATTTATAAAAAAAAAAAAAAAAAAAAAAAAAAAAAAAAAAGAGCCGTTTGGGAGCCAAAAGAGCCGGCTCTTTTTGGTGAGCTGAGCCGAACGAGCCGGCTCACTGAAAAGAGCCGGAATGCCCATCACCTACAGGTGCTGGTCATATAATTAGAATATCATCAAAAAGTTGATTTATTTCACTAATTCCATTCAAAAAGTGAAACTTGTATATTATATTCATTCATTACACACAGACTGATATATTTCAAATGTTTATTTCTTTTAATTTTGATGATTATAACTGACAACTAAGGAAAATCCCAAATTTAGTATCTCAGAAAATTAGAATATTACTTAAGACCAATACAAAGAAAGGATTTTTAGAAATCTTGGCCAACTGAAAAGTATGAACATGAAAAGTATGAGCATGTACAGCACTCAATACTTAGTTGGGGCTCCTTTTGCCTGAATTACTGCAGCAATGCGGCGTGGCATGGAGTCGATCAGTCTGTGGCACTGCTCAGGTGTTATGAGAGCCCAGGTTGCTCTGATAGTGGCCTTCAGCTCTTCTGCATTGTTGGGTCTGGCATATCGCATCTTCCTCTTCACAATACCCCATAGATTTTCTATGGGGTTAAGGTCAGGCGAGTTTGCTGGCCAATTAAGAACAGGGATACCGTGGTCCTTAAACCAGATACTGGTTGCTTTGGCACTGTGTGCAGGTGCCAAGTCCTGTTGGAAAATGAAATCTGCATCTCCATAAAGTTGGTCAGCAGCAGGAAGCATGAAGTGCTCTAAAACATCCTGGTATACGGATGCGTTGACCTTGGACCTCAGAAAACACAGTGGACCAACACCAGCAGATGACATGGCACCCCAAACCATCACTGACTGTGGAAACTTTACACTGGACCTCAATGGAGCAACGTGGATTGTGTGCCTCTCCTCTCTTCCTCCAGACTCTGGGACCCTGATTTCCAAAGGAAATGCAAAATTTACTTTCATCAGAGAACATAACTTTGGACCACTCCGCAGCAGTCCAGTCCTTTTTGTCTTTAGCCCAGGCGAGATGCTTCAGACGCTGTCTGTTGTTCAAGAGTGGCTTGACACAAGGAATGCAACAACTGAAACCCATGTCTTGCATACGTCTGTGCGTAGTGATTCTCCCCCACATTTTTGAATGGGTTTTGTTTCACAGTCCTCTCCAGGGTGCGGTTATCCCTATTGCTTGTACACTTTTTTCTACCACATCTTTTCCTTCCCTTTGCCTCTCTATTAATGTGCTTGGACACAGAGCTCTGTGAACAGCCAGCCTCTTTTGCAATGACCTTTTGTGTCTTGCCCTCCTTGTGCAACGTGTCAATGGTCATCTTTTGGACAACTGTCAAGTCAGCAGTCTTCCCCATGATTGTGTAGGGTACAGAACTAGACTGAGAGACCATTTAAAGGCCTTTGCAGGTGTTTTGAGTTAATTAGCTGATTAGAGTGTGGCACCAGGTGTCTTCAATATTGAACCTTTTCACAATATTCTAATTTTCTGAGATACTGAATTTGGGATTTTCCTTAGTTGTCAGTTATAATCATCAAAATTAAAAGAAATAAACATTTGAAATATATCAGTCTGTGTGTAATGAATGAATATAATATACAAGTTTCACTTTCTGAATGGAATTAGTGAAATAAATCAACTTTTTGATGATATTCTAATTATATGACCAGCACCTGTATTGACTTGAGACTTGACTTGGACTCGAAATTATAGACTCGTGAAAAACACAAGTCGTTTTGCGACTGTTTTTTCCGCCGGTGTGACTACAGAGTTGGCCAACTCTCCCTCTCCGTTTATGTGCTGTCGTTTTCTGTGAAACGATATCAAATGGCATACGCATCAAAAGTAGAATGAAACAGCGCTATTCGCCGCCCGGAACAATGGACAAAGCAGCCCCAGCGCAGAGCAGCTGTGCTTACGCGTCTCGCGGACCGGTCTCGAACTCTCAACCTCACATTACAGCGCTGCGAGGACCAGTGAGAAGCACGGCGCGTGTCACGGAAACATTTGAATTCGGCACAGAATTCTTTGGTGCAAACCTCTCTGTGAGCAAACATTAAACTGCCCGACAATACAGTATTGACGCTGAGAAAACACAGTGGCATGCACAGACATAAATAAGCAGACTTTTCTCACATCACCATCTTTATCATCAATTTACTATAATACCACTAACTGTATTGACAGTAGTATTTTAGGCAGAAATATATTCATAATACATATTATAGTACTACTATAGCTCTATTAAATTTATAATAGGCTACATTAGGGAAGTGAGGGAATTTCATTAATTTTTGTTACAACTATGGCAGATTATAAATGTTTTTATTTTGTATTTATAGTTTTAAATGTGTTTAGGATACTGTTTTTTTTTTATTTATTTTTTTATAGAAATCATGTTACATTTGACCATGGTAGTGACGATCCATGCTTGATTTTACCTGAGTTTACCATGGTCTTGTTACAAATAAATACCACTGTTTAAACTATAAAAACTATGTTACATTTTCATAAGAGCAAATGCAAAATAGAATAAAGGGCTTTAAAGCCCTAACGATTTATGGACAAAGCTAGTTTTCCTTCTGTGTAAAATCTGTTCTCTTTTAATGCAAATAAATAAATAAATAAATAAAATAAATCAATTGGAAAGTATATTGATTGTTTCCTGAATAAAAATAAAATCCATGATTGAAGTCAAACCTTATGTACTTTATTAGACATGAATAAACAAACAAGGCAATCCCTTAAAGTAGTTTTAATATTTCAAAATTGAATTAGCCTTATTCAGGGTTTATTAAACTAACCAGCTGCAGATAAAGAACTATTGCCAAAAACATAAAAAAATAAAAATAAAATAAAAGCTAATACTTGACTTGGACTTGTGACCAAAGACTTGAGACTTGACTTAGACTTGGCCTTGAAAGACTTGAGAGACTTGACTTGGACCTAAGGGACTTGTGAACATGTCTGGTGTGAAGTCACCATTAGGGTGATTAGTGTTACCTCTGGTGAACTTGGGGCCTGTTAAATTTAATCCATTCACTTTACTCAATTGTACATTACAAACGTGCAGATTTATGTGCACTAAGAGGTACTGAGGAGAATCATTCAGAGCACAGCATCTGAAGATGCTGCAGTTTGAACACGCCACAATCTACCTCAATTTATCAAAGCAACACAACAGACAGAAAGTTAAACACACCACTGAGGGAATGAGAAACAACACTTGCAAAATCCACACCAATTTCAATGCATTTGCATTTAGACAAGGAACCCTTATTATAAGTAATTAATCAGCCGTTGTTGTCCTAAACTGGCCACCTACAAGCTTAGGCATTTATCTTCCATGTGGTCTGATCGGTAAACCATGGCTGTTTTCTCTGAATGGACAGTTTTGAAATGCTCTCCCTCTCCTGACTCTCTCTTTGGAATGGCATGTGCATTAGCTTGGGCTTAATTTTACATTTGACATTTAGCCATTAAATCCACACTCTTTATCTTCAGAAAAACTTTGTAGGAGCCCTCCTAGTTGGATACAGAATTAAGGTACTGTAGGGCACCATATGTATAAAACCACAAACAAAAACAAAAAAAAAACTGAGAGGGTACACATGGAATAATTGGCTGCAAGGCAATGGAGGATTTGCAAAAAATTAAAGAAAGAACTCATGTAAACCACTAAGGGTTTAAAGAGCTTCTCTGCACACATAAGGCCCCATATTATCTTGTTAGGTATTATCTTCAAGAATCAGTAAGTATACCATACACTGCTTATGAATAAAAAACAAAAAACTCATATGTACACTAAAAGCAACTCATTGTCTGGCAGCTCTCCATAATGTGTATCATACCAATAAAGTATACGTCATGTGAAAAGCATTAGTTATGTTACTGTAACCGGTATACAGTACATGTGAGTTGAGGAGATAGAGTAACTCTGGGAAACGTGGTAACTGTAGAAATGCGGTTTTGATATGTAGTCCACAGGGTGGGCTAGACATCAGTTTCAATCTGATCTAATTTCATTCCATTCAATTCTCTAGATGTTGGGTATGGAAAAATTTAGTTCATGTAAGAATAAATTTAAGGTTTCACAATATGATAGCCACCTTTTTATCATCAGGATGTGTGGTTGCCAAATCAACTTTTTAAGAGCCCGGTTAGGAAAACATCAATGAGTTACCAAGGAAATCACTTAACATTATATTACTATAAACAAAGTGAAAAACAATTACACAAAGGATGCTGCAATTACACAATTCTATGATTCTAAGTCTATGGCGGAGTATTCATTTGGCATCAGACTGATGATCCAGCATCACTAGAAGTATCCAGACTGCAAGCTCAGCAGCAGAAACGAAACAGTTTAAATCACTGTTTTTAAGATCAGCAGGGAGCAGTTGGCCACAGACTCTCACAGTAGGGCCAGTAGGGAGCCCCATTTAGATCAATAGATAGTGAGTAACCACAAAATAAAGGGGAAATAGGGACCTTGAGAATGCTCTAATTGGATTAGCTAAATGCAGTTCCATCCCCCTAAAAATCAATGTGGTCAGCAGACTGAATCCCTTTTCTTCTGTCCATTTTTTCCTGCCTTACACCCTCAGACATCTGGATGGGTGTGGAATATACACTGTAAGCCCTAAAGTTGTCATTACTGTAAAAAGTTGTCTTAATATTACTTGAAATGTCAAGTTTTGGACTCATAACTCAAATATTTAAGTTAATTGAACTTAATCATAGACTTAAGATTTGAAGTGTTAATAACTCAAACTACTGAGTACAAAATTGAGGCTATGGGGAATACCCACAATCCCTTGCTGCTTGAATTATGTTTCCTTGGTCAGAGGGAACAGATTGGGGAATTTAAATAATTGTTATTAAGAATTCATAGATGTTTTAGCTCTTTTGTTGTATTATTTATGCTTTGTTGCAAATGTTGGTGTAATGTCACCATTAGGGTGATCTGTGTCTCTTTGGTCAAGTTGGACCCTGGTCACACTATCTCAGTTCTCTTTGTGCATGTGCAGCTGAAGTGCATATATGCATTTCTGTAAATAATTATTTAATAACTGACCTAGAATCAGTTATCTTTATTTGAGCTGTGCTGTTGTTTGATCTAAAATTGAATCAGTTCAATTAAAATGTACAACAGTAGAAACAACAATATTTAAATTCAAATCTGAGTTAAGTCTACTTGCATGTAGTTAACTCTACTTGAAAACCAAGTTAGTTGAACTTAAATACTCAAGTTTTGGGAGACCCCATTACTCAATGATATTGAGGGAATGAGTTTACTCAATTAAATGAGTGCTATGAACTTAGGGTTTTCAGTGTAGGTAAACAGAAGGACTCAGGAGAGACAGACCAGAAGTATGACTCCCTTGTGATGAACACAACTCTGTGTATTGTATTTGATTTTGGAAGAGCTTCCATTATGACCACAGGCATGCAACACAAAACCTGAGGAACAATGACACAAAAAACTAAGAAAATTATTATGGATAAAATATTAGGGTTGAACTATTATTTATTAGTATTATTAAAGTAAAGAAATGCACTGAATAAGGTTTTTAAAGAACGCAGTGTAAGAGATAATGCACAGGCCATTATCGCAAAATCAACCCTGACATAGGTGAACAGGACCCTGACATGAAACTAGCACAGCAATGTAGGAAATCGGTTGCCTGGGACAATGGTCAATTAACAATTCAGCAATCATTATACAAAACATTTTGGCCACAGAATGCAGCAATTGACCAATCAGAATTAAGTATTCAATATTCAATAATCAAAATATGGCATAGACACCATTTAAAAATGTTGTCATTAAACACCACGTAAAAAAAAACAAAAAAAAATACTGGACAATTTGCTTTGTGATAGCATGTTAAGCTGGCAAGGTGAATGTCATTAAAAGCTACTGGTTGATCAATGCCAATGTCTTAAAAAAGTCAATTACATCTATGTTCTAAAGCTCTCAGCTCATTTGTGGCCTGTCTTTGAGTTTGTTCAATACAATCTGGCTGCAGGTGTACCTCTATCTTTACAAGCAATGTTCCAATACTGGATCCCCATTGTCTTCTAAATCCATATTATTGCTGTTGTCAAGCTTGATAGCAGCTTCATGACACCACAGAATAAGCTTGATGTCCTTACAAGGGCTGATCATTCATTTTCAACATCTCCATTAGACCCACAATCTCACTTCTGTCAGGAGCAAAGACAACAACCTTTGTTTCTTACAGGATAACAAGAATACAGTGTTAAAGGGATAGTTCACCACATAATGGAAATTATGTCCTCATTTATTCACTCTCATGTTCCAAAACCAGTATGAATTTTAATATTATTATTATTCCATGGAACACTAAAGAAAATGTTGGGCAGAATGACACCATCAGTCGCCAATCACTTTCATTGTATGGAAAAAAATGCAATGAAAGTGAATAGTGACTAAGGCTAAGACTCTGCCTAACATCATCTTTTGTGTTCCACGTAAGAAACAAAGAGATTACAGGAAAGATGCTCAGTATTAAACAATATTTTTTACACCCTCTATATATATAAAAAAGCCAAAACAGATTTTTAGAGCATCTTTAATCTCACAATCAACATAAAATTCACTATAAAAGTTTCCCCTGAAAACGCATCTAACAGGATGTTCTATTTGTATACTGTATTTGTTTATAATTTATATTATTGCAGTCTTTAGATAAGTTCAGTAGTGTTCTTTAAACTCTATTATCATCTATTAAAACTATTATAGTTCTTATTATGTATAGTCCTTACTCTAAATTCTGACTGGATGAGCTGTGTTCGAAGCTGTTGTATTATGCAGATAAATGCACACCTGTGACCACACATTCTATGTGTCAAATTGATATGTTGCTTGTAAACATACTGTAAAGAGCCTACAGTTAGGCTAATTAACTATATTACTTGTTTATTCAGATTATTATTAATAATTAATGTAACTATTTACTGAACTTTGCTTTTATCATATTGCTGTTGACACTGTATTATAAAAGCAATAAGCCATTCAAGGCTGTACGATACATTGACGCTGTAACGCTGAAATAATACAATGTACTCTTAAAACTCCTTCTTTTAAACTCTAGTAAACGAACCGATGACTTTTCCTCCAAAAGCCCTTGGAGGACTCAAATCTGTAGTGTGACGTCCCAGAGGAGGTCACAGATCTCTCCACAGGGCACTCTAAGATTAAACTAAAGGCTCCAGGGGAGTAGACACTTTCTCAGGACCATTACAGCGCCCCCACCAATTAAGATGCTACTTACAATGGAACACAAGAGTGCTGACTATGAAAGCATAAAGGACACCAAGTATTTCACAAGGTGATCACTTCCAGCAGGAACGTTTCTCTGTAGTAGCTGTGTGGAGCTGCGTCTCATTTATGTGCAGTGCTGGAACAGGGGCTCCTTGGGTAAGCTGTGGTGTCAGCAGGCCCATCTGCAAAAACATCTGTCTGCCTACACTGAACTGACTGGAGAGGAGACTTCAACAAAATACACACACACGAAACATCATACAATCAAGCAACAACCAGATTCAATTCTGAATAACACACTTAAAGTGTTTATTTTATAAAGATTTTGGTCATTCTCCATAAGAATTAAAATATATATTAAATAGAGAATATTTTTTATTGTTAGTTCATGTTACCTAATGTAGATAACTATTGTTAACAAATATAGCCTTATTGTAAAATGTTACTCTTTTAACTTCATCATGTTTTTAAACACAGCACTCATAGTGCGAGACACTAAAAACCAGTGATATATAACAAAAAATAGCACAGATGGAACACGTCCTGTGTAAACGGTCCATAAGTCTACTTCGGACAAACTCGACTGCAAAATTGCTGTGGACTGTAGCAATGATATTATAGACTTATGTTCAATAATATGTAAAAACAAACAACTGCCTTTTAAACTCTCTTTGTAATGTCTACTCCATGCTTTACTTGTCCGCCACAATAATGTCATATTTAATGAATTATCCAAACTTGGGGGCTTTTGGCAATTAAATATTGAAATATGCGATAATCTGTGATTAATTAAATAAATTCATCAGAATACCCTGTAATTAATTTGATTATTTTTTTAACCAACTGACAGCCCTACATAGTATACTGTATGTGCATGCTATCTTAAAATATATCATAATCTATGCATTTTAATCTGGGCGAATGAGTGCATCACACTCCATCCTTTACATTTTTTATAAACTCTGACACATAAAGATATAAATGTGTTTCTGTTAAATGTGACATCTTCAATTACATGACACAAACTGAATCTTAGATTTATAAAACATTAATATTCTAAGGCTTTTCTACAGTGAGCTGGAAAAAGTGATTGCATAGTGAAACACAGACACCCTACAGAATGTGCATGTGTTGACAACATAAAAAAAAAAAAAAAATGTATGCATTTATTATTTAAGGGGTTCCCAAATGGTTTGTTGAATTTATGAGGATTGTTCCTAATGATTGCAAAGGCCGTTTGAGATGCATATTAAACGTGTTCAAACAAGATGAATCCAAGACTGAGGTGAGGAGACTTTGTATACAACAACCCAAAACACATACACTCAAGTTCACATATACATATCTAAGATGCAAACACACACTCTCTCTGCTACACACACAATACCTCTCCCTTTCCTTCTCTCTCTCTCTCTATCTCTCTCTCTCTCACACACACACACACACACACACACACACACACACACACACACACACACTTACACACAGAGTCAGGCCAGCCCTTGCAGCTGTGAAAGGGAGAGCTACAGTGACAAACAGCTCTCCTACTCCAGAGTTGGCAGGAAATCTATCACACTGGACAATAAAATTGCAATTGAGTTTCTTTAGCTTTTTTTTTTTCCTCAGCAGATGCATGTATCTCTCTAGCTTGGCAGTGCTGCACCTTTCCAGTTCATACACACAGCCCCCCTTTTCTGAAAAAGTGCTGGTTTTTTTAGATCAGAGCAGAGACGCTGTAAACAGAACAGCACCTTACCTGCATTAATCTTGTGCAATTATAGCGCAAAAAAGCAATTACAGGCTTGACCCATAGGAAGGGGAATGATCAATTAGTGCACTTGAAACAGCAGTGAACTACAACCTAAATTCTGAAAAAGTTGGGACAGTATGAAAAATGCTAATAAAAACAAAAATTAATGATTTATAAATTATATTCATCCTTTGCTATATTGAAAGCACTACAACTACACATTATATGATGTTTTACCCTGTGAATTTCATTTTTTATTTTTTCATTTTTTATGTACAGTAATTTCAAATCAGATGATTGCAACATGCTCCAAAAAAGTTGGGACTGTCGAGTGTTTACAACTGTGAAACATCACCATTTCTTCTAATAACACTTAATAAGCATTTGGGAACTGAAGACACAAGTTTAAGTTTAGAAAGTGGAATTTTCCCCCAATCATCCATTATGTAGGTCTTTAGCTGCACAATTGTACAGGGTTTTCATTGCCGTATGGTGCTGAATGGCAGTATATGTTGCTCCAAAATGTGTACATATCTGTCTGCATTCATGGTGTTCTCACAGATGTGCGAGTTACCAATGCCATGGGCACTGACACACCCCTGGCCCATACAGACATTGGCTTTTTGACCTGATACTAATGGATGGCCCTTTTCCTCTTTGGCCCAGATAACACGACGGCTTTTTTTTTTTTTTTTACTTTTTGAAATGTGGACTTTTCAGACCAAAAAACACTGGGCTCAGTCTCAACTTAGATGGAAAGTAGAACAGTGGAACTGAGTAGTCGGCAGCGCTTCTGGACAGTGTTGATGTAGGGCTCCTGCTTTGCATAGTAAAGTCTTAACTTGCATCTGTGGATGAAGCGGTGAATGGTGTTGACTAACAAAGGTTTACTAAAGTTATCCCAAGCCCATATTCATGATATCCATTATAGATGAATGCCGTTTTTAAACACAGTGACGTCTGAGGGATCAGAGATCACACACATTCAGAAATGGTTTTCGTCTTGCCATTTACGCACCGAGATTTGACCAGATTCCTTGAATCTTTTAACTATATTGTGCACTGTAGAGGGTGAAATGCCCAAAATCCTTCCAATTTGTCTTTGGGGAACATTGTTCTCAAAGTGCTTGATTATTTGCTGAAGTATCTCTTGGCAAATTGACAAGTCTTGAATGATCCTTGCTCTTGAAGGACTAGGCTGTTTTTGGAGGCTCCATATAAAGTATACAGTATTATGGCACAATTGCCTCACCTGTTTAACATCTCCTGTTTAACATCGCCTTGTTATTTCAACTCGTCAAATTATTATTAGTCTTAAATTGCCCGTCTCAACTTTTTTGGAGTGTGTTGCAATTATTTGATTTGAAATTACTGTACATAAAAGAAACAAACAAAAAAAAAAAAATATGAAATTCACAAGGTAAAACATCATATAATGTGTAGTTGTAGTGCTTTCAATATAGCAATATATCTTTTTTGTTTTATTAGCATTTTTCATACTGTCCCAACTTTTTTGGAATTGGGGTTGAATTTGAGGAATGCAAGCACACTCATACAAAATGTCTCTATATGAAAAAGGCTGAAAGCAAAGTATTATTTAATGCTATAACACTGTTTAATGACGCTCATGAATGAGCCTCCTATGGATGAGAAACTTGCATTTTATAATTTACAATTACATAGACTAGAATAGCAGAACAATAAACATCTTTTAATTTTTTTAAGCGGTATTTCTACAGCTAATATCAGAATTAAAATTTTTATGTGTTCCAACATGCTTATGAATTTGCTCAACAGTTTCAATTAGTAGATGTACAAGTACTAGTATTTTTTTTAAATTATTATTATTATTTTTTTAAAATCTGTATCACCCTGATTTGGTCATTATTGGAAGCAGATAATAGTACAGCTTTTTTGTTTCTAATTCAAATTGTATACTATTTTTAACTGTTATTGATTTTTTCCATAATAAAATAAAACCATGTTAAATTATATATTGGAGTTTTATTTATGAAATCAGACACTACAGAAACATCAGAAATATCAACAAACATCAACAGAAACAACAGACAAAACAACATCGATTCATAATATCGGTCATCATATCATCAGCTACCGGTAGTCAACATTTCTATATCAGTGTATCTCTAGTTTCATTTTCAGGACTATCTAATTTGAAATGACTTTAGGCTTAGGCTTTATGAAAAATCTAATATATTTCAAACTAAATATTACCAAAATTTTAGGAGCAATGTAAGGCTATTTACAATGCAGCACATTTAAGTGCAGGTGAAAATAGCCAATAGCAAAAAGAAAATTTGTTGTTTGATTGTTTAATGTGCATATGTATGGGTGAAATGAAAATTTCTCCTCTGTTCTTGAAGTTAAAATGATGCTGTAATAAAGCTGCATTGGCTGATCATTCCTACACTCCTTGCTGTGTAGCACAGCTGCGCCCCCAAGTGGCCACAGACTAGTACACAGGCAATGTGTGTAAATGGGGTGGTACCCCAAACCTGCATTCTCAAACCAAATGACTTCACTACACTTGGAACTGTGTCCATATTACAATATCAACAGAGCATCTTAAAATAGACATTTCTGAAACTGGAAGCTCCAAGAGTTCTCAAAAACATTAAGGAGGCAATTCAATCTGTAAATAAAAGTATGAACAGAGGGCTTGGCAGCGGAAGCAAATACAGATTCTAATCTGAGAATTTTGGTTGAATATACAGCGTAATAACAGTCAGGTTTCTGCAGAGAGAAGCCAGTGGATTATTGCTAATGCAGAGAGTCGGAGAGCAGAAGGGAAAGAGGGAAGGAAGAAACTACAGCTGGTGTAAGTGTACAGCCAGTGCTGCAGAATGGAAGAGAGGCAGAAAGAGTTCTTTGTGCATAGGGCTCAAGTAACGAAAGAAGACACAAGAGACGGGAATGCAGCAAAATGATGGGTATAATATACACAAAAACACAAGGGTATTTGACACATAACAGTGTTTTTTTTTTGTTTTTTTTTTGTGCTTTTTTCTTTTATCAATATCCAGATTTTAGGTTCAAATTGTATTTATAGGAATGTACTTATTTATATACATTTTAATTTTAGGTCATGTAACTACTTACCATTTTGTTTAAGTTTTTACTTTCAAACAATATAGCCTTTATTTACACACTTTACACACTGTGTTCATAAGAAAATCAGGTGTGCAAAATGGGTGTATTTGTGCCACAACTAGTCTGTTTGATTAAAAATTAAACTAGCAGGCATTAAGCACAGAAAAAAATTAAAGAGCACTAAGCAGTTGTGTGAATACTCATGAATTCAAGTACATAAATGCCCATAAATGCCCAGATGTCCATCTGTCTGAATGTGTGTGTGTGTGTTTGTGTGTGTATATTTGGGTCCTGACCTTGGAGTGTGTGATGGAGAGTGTATCCACCTACACACGCCAGCCGCCCCACTCGTACTTTACGGCATGATAGAGAAGGATGCGAAAGATGGCGTACACCATCTCTGTCATCTTTTGCTCCTCATTGTTCTTTGGGTTTATAAAGCTCAGAGACAGCATCCATTCCTGCCACACCGAGCACTGCAACAGACTCCTACAGAAAAAACAACAACACAACATTTATGAACTGCACGTATAACCTGTATTCATTTCAGATCAAGTGTTACTTGTGATAATGAGCGTGATGAAGGTCAGAGCTAATTCGCTCCTTACCTGCGGTTCTCTCGGCTATTGTTGAAGAGTTTGATCATGTCCGAAAGGAAGATCCGTCTTACTTCCATGCTCTCGGCTACTACAGGAGCATTCTTCAAGAGAGCAGCAATCACCTTTAAGATCTCTGATGGGACAGAACATTAGCTACCTTTAACAGGCATAAATATAAAATTTTGCAACATACCTCACAAACTATTTTTTTCACCTAAACTTTCAATTGACGATGTAAAATTGGCCCAAAAAATAAGTAATTCATAAAAACAAGTCCAAACATACAAAGCAGTATCATACAGTTATAACTTCAAGATACATTTGAAAATATTTATTTACAGTTATAAATAGAAATGTAGAAATTATAAAACAAATTTGCTTCCCTTTAATAAAATAGACTCATCTCCATTTTTGTGCACGCAGTGAGAAAATAACTTGATATTGTGAAGGGAGTAAAGGTATGCTCTACCTACTGTAAGTCTACATCATAAGGTTGGTATTGTCTAAACTCTCTGCAGCCAAAGTCGTGGCTTCCTGGAACAGAGCATTAGCTTAAACTGAAAAGATTGGTTGTTTAGATGAATTATCTAGACAATGTCAGCATGCATTAGGTTGAGAAGAGGAGCTCAAGTTTCAGCCGTCACAGAGAGTTTAGAGCGCGACGGCATCTGTAACCAATGCTCTCATTCAGTCCAGCAAAATTGTGTTGTTTCTATGCCTTACTCACTCAAATTAGAGTCACTGAACCTTACCAGTAGAAAATTACCTTTGCATGTATCTCTGCATTTCTCTGATTTTTCACTCTCCAATCACCATTTGGTCCTGGTTTGTCCCAGAGTTCAATTTAAAAGAAACTTTACTTCCTAGGTTTGTTTGATTGGGTCTGACATGGCTAAAGACTGCAATCAGAGCCATTTAGTGGCTTCAACACAGATCAAATCAAGTAGACACAGAAGATAGATGAAACAGAACTCTGCTGCACTCCCTCTCAGATCATGTATGAGATGACCTTAGATCAGAGTCTGTTGTTTACCATCTCCATCAGTTTAACAGTGTAGAACCCTCTAGAACTGACCCAGGATCTGCAAACCAATCTCATTCTTTTGACTGGCAAGTGGTTTGTGTACATGGTCACATCTCTGTAAATACAGCTGTAATCAGCTGCTTGCAGTATTTTAGAATTAAGCTCCATTAGGAAAAACTATGATATGGATCAGTATACAATATTGGTTTCACTTTTATATTCAAACCAGAGCATCTAAGCATGTGCTGGGTTTAAAGGAGCCACATGCAAAATTGAGCATAAATCAAGGCTGGAAAGAAAAGTGTCAGTGAGAGTACAGTCAATATAAAAGATAATTTTGTCATCTATTTTTCAGAAACTGGTCGGCTGTGAATGAAAACAATGCAGCAAATAAATATTACTTTTCAGCTACAATGGGAAGTTAATTACATTGTAATGTGTTTATCGGAGTAATGGTGACTATCAAATGAGCTTCATTTTTCTGAGGTAACAGTATACTTCACCATCAAAAAAAAAAAAAAAAAAATAACAATAATAATCTCAATGGCTGTCTGATTTGTACCGCTGCAGGCACAGAAATAAGAAATGAGACTCTCTTATCATTATTATTACAAATCACCAGTAAAAAATTCCCAGGGAAAAATGTAATTAAGTTACCGGTATGTTAATTACGGTAATACAGTAAAATAAAAAAAAATAAAAAATAATACAAATAGCAACACTGAGCAAAAACAAAAAAAAAAAACAGTTTGGATCTAAATGGAAAACCAAACAAAGTTGTGTTTTATGTACAAAAGATTTATTTTAATGAAAGGAATGATTACATTAAACTTTCTTTTCATAGCTATTTACACCATTTGCATATACACTTTTATAGTCAGTGGTGTTTTGGCTAAGTTTTAATTTCCAACTGAATGGATTGGGCGTGCACGATGGCATTAAATAACTTACGTGGGTTTTGAATCTTCATGGTGGAGTCGGGGTCTGGGTGCTGTTTGTGAATGACCTGAGTACAGATCTCCTCTGTAAGAATCTGGAGAGAATGACATACGAGACTCGGTTATTCCCTGATCTCCCAATATGCCCTAAATTATCCTTTCCAAATAACCAACACAGAGTTCATGCAAATATAGGGTCAAAATAACTCATAAATATGCAATTTCATGGCAAAAGCAAATATTATGGAAATGCATTATAGAATGATAATAAAAGATACCTGAAGAACCAAATATTAGAATTGTAGTCCTATAGTAGAATTATATACATTAAATGATGTCTTAAAAATAATTTTGAAAACTTAAAAATACATTTCTGAAAATTAGTTTTAGGGAAGTTTCACTGTCTACCTAAGTTAAAATAAAGCCCAGATAATAAGGAAACAAGGAGACAATTTGACTGTGCCTCCAATAAGAGTATTTGCTGTCGTACCACGGTTCCAAAAAAAGAGAAGTTTGCAAGACAGTTTAATTGTTGACATTTGCATAAAATTGTTATAGAGTGCTTAAAAACAGATAATAAATAAGTTGGTATGAGCATTGAGACTTACCTCAAAGAGCACGTTTTATGTCGTGATGGTGAAATGGTTCGAGTGGAGCATCAGTCGTTCAGAGAGCAGAGAGAACAGGCCGTAACGCAGCATGACCTCTGACTTTCTCCTGCAACACATGCCATCCAAAACATCAGCCCATTCTAGGGATTGGACGATATGGTTATCTCACGATTCTGTTCAAAGTACGATATGAGGTTCACAATCTATATAATCTTGATTCGATACAATAACACTTAAATGACAAAGTATGACAGAAAACTGTGATATGTCATATAACTGTGAGCAAAATTTACATTATAATTTCTCATCATAATAAAATTCAAAGTTTAAACAAAAAAGAGTTTCTCATATACATTTGCCTATAAGAAAAGATCATAAACAAATAAATCTTCCTAAAGGCTACATTCAGGCTGATCAGGTGCAGAACAAGCAATAGAACTGAACATAACCTGTCCTGAAAAAGTATGTGAAGGTATATATATATATATATATATATATATATATATATATATATATATATATATATATATATATATATACACACACACACACACACACACACACACACACACACACACACACACACACACACACACACACACACACACACACACTGATCAACCACAACATTAAAACCACCTGCCTAATATTGTGTAGGTCCCCCTCGTGTCACCAAAACAGCGCCAACCCGCTTCTCAGAATAGCATTCTGAGATGCTAATCTGCTCACCACAATTGTACAGAGCAGTTATCCGAGTTACCATAGACTTTGTCAGTTCAAACCAATCTGGCCATTCTCTGTTGACCTCTCTCATCAACAAGGCATTTCCATCCGCAGAACTGCCGCTCACTGGATGTTTTTTGTTTCTGACACCATTCGGAGTAAATTCTAGAGACTGTTGTGTGTGAAAATTCCAGGATATCAGCAGTTACAGAAATACTCAAATCAACACCAACAGTCATGCCACGGTCGAAATCACAGATCAAAATTTTCCCCATTCTGATGGTTGATGAGAACATTAACTGAAGCTCCTGACCCGTATTTGAATGACTGTATGCACCGCACTGCTGCCACATGATTGGCTGATTTGATAATCACATGGATGATTTTTGGTGCCAGATGGACTGGTTTGAGTATTTCTGTAACTGCTGATATCCTGGGATTTTCACGCACAACAGTGTCTAGAATTTACTCAGAATGGTGCCAAAAACAAAAAATTCTACATTTTATCAATTAATATTATATCATGAAATTGTACATATAATAATGATATGAGCTGTCACTGTTTAAAATTGTGTGCACAATTATGAGTATTTACATTGAGTTTACATTCATTTGCAAAAAAAAAAAAAAGCACTAAAATGGTGCTGTTGAGTACTGTTTAATTCAACGATAGCCTCACAGTGTTCTCTCTGTTTCTATGTGCTTACTATGTGTGATTAAAATGTATGCTTCTTTTTACTTTTTGATCAACAACTGACTACAAAGTACAGAACGGATATTAAAAGACCCATTATTCAGTGAAAGTGGAATGTGTGGATCTCGTCTGTGATGGATATATGTTATCCATATATATATGATATATATACGGAGGAAATTTTCTGTTTTAATCTCAAGTACTTTCAACAAAACAAGGTGATTTTCTAGGCATTCCATTACTTTAATTTCTAAAAGCTAAATTCAAGTACTTTAAGCACTTCAAGGACCTTGTGTGAACCCTGTAAACAGTGCAGAAAAAAGCGGCAGAGAGATTTTGATGTTTGATAGGTCATTTTATTTATGATCACATGGAAAGAAAACAATTACGAAAATGTCGAAATATCGAATTTTGCCTCAATGTGGTTTGTCATTTATTTTGGTTTGCAATATTTTGAAATTCAATATATTGTCCCATCCCCAACCCAAACCTATGCTATGATCTGCTTAAATCCAGCCAGGACCCCAACCGGGCATAACTACAGCCCAGAGCTTCTGAAAAATATCTTCATAGTCAGGGAATGAAGCTGCATCTATTTTAAAAGTACTTGGTGGTCAGAATTCCCTTTTGGGGAAAATTTACATGAAGCAAAAGGGATTATGAAAGAAAGTGAGCTTTATCTGTCAAAAGACCACAGACACAGCATTTGGAAAAATACTCACACAAGATTACAGACTTTGAATACTTAAGTGTATAAATATTTCCATGGTGCATGAATTAATAGTCAAGTGAGGGTAATTTGTTATCAAAATAACCCAGCTGAACATGTCTCAATCCATTCTTGGAAAAGAACTTTAAAAATTATTCATTTATTTAAACAGTTCACTTTAAGAACAAAATCCTTAGTCTTGCTTGACATTACGCTGGGTGATTATTTGTGCTAAAAATCTATTGGTAGGACATCCATTAATGATTAATTTTGTTGAATAAACAGTCGGAGGAAATAGAGTGAATCATAAGGAGGATGTGCAAGCACCACTTAATAAAAACAAGGTCAGCAATGTTATTGTTTCTGTTATTATTAACAGTAATATTTCAGCCTTAATTCCAAACAGTAAAAATAACTTAATAACTGAATAATCTCCAGGACTGTGTACTCACATTGGTGACAAATATTTTACAAAGTAGCCCAAGACTTTGAGTGCCTGCACACAAATCCCTTCACTTTTAGATGCCAGTAGCTTAAAGATGACTCTGTGTTATTGACAGAAGAAAAAAAAAGTGTATAATATATATAAAATGTTAGCACAGACATACAGAAAAGCATATACAATAAACGAAAATGCAGGTTAGACAGTCTATACAATGAAGAAAATTATAAACTTAAACATATTATAAACATATTATATATATATATATATATATATATATATATATATATATATATATATATATATATATATATATACACACACACACACACACACACACTACCGTTCAGAAGTTTTTATTTTTTTTCACATTTTAGAGTAATAGTAAAGTCATCACAACTATGGAATAACAGAAATGGAAATATGGGAATTATTTTTGTGACTAAAAAAATCCAAAATAAATCAAAACTATGTTATATTTTAGCATCTTCAAAGAGGCCACACTTTGCCTAGATTTTGCAGAAATGTACTTTTGGCATTTTCTCAACCAACTTCTTGAGGTATCACCCTGGGATGCTTTTTAAACAGTATTGAAGGAGTTTCCATCTATATGCTGTGCACTTAGTGGCTGCTTTTCTTAATTATTTAGTCCAAGTCATCCATTTCAAAAACGTTTTTTTTTTTTTTTTTTAAATACAATTTTAGTTTTGTAATTAAATAAATTAATATGTTGGTCCAGTGTCTACAAAACTAATTTCAAACATTTATGCATACGCCTTCAGATCAAAAGGTTTTTAAGATCATGAGAAACATTTCGGGCAAGTGACCCCAAACTTTTGAACGGTAGTGTGTATATATATATATATATATATATATATATATATATATATATATATATAAAAAAAATTAATATTACAATATAACCGATTATAACTGAATGTGAGATAAAATACAAAGCAACCATATATATAGACAACTTATGTCTATATATAAACATCATGGGTATGTGTTCAAACAGGTTGATGAACTTTTGTTTTATTTTTGATGAAGTTTTGTTTTACCTCATTTTCACTGCATTATTTTCCGACCAAGGAAATTACCGGTGATGCAGCCTGGTATGTACACATATCTCACAAGAGCTGATGTGTACATTCATATGTAACTGACACCATTATACTGTCTCCATATTAAAATAAATATGCCTATATCCTTCTTGAGCAGGATTTGATAGAAGTGTGATTTGAGTGGGGTTGTCAGATCTAAAATGAAAGTGAGGCCCTCTGTTTTATCGTGACGAGCTGTCCAGACGCCCCCTGCTAGCATGCACATTTAACCCCATTGCTGTCAGTGGAACTAGCATGTCTATAAAGCCTCCATTTTAGTAGTCTGTATGAGAGCCCCGTACAGCGGCATAGGTATCAGATGAACCTGTGAAAGTGTTTTTATAGGTTTTGTTGAGCAGGACTCTCTGCTAAGAATGAGGTATTGTGGCCTCACGTCATTCCATAATGTTAAATTAATGTAAACTCATCTTTCAGGTTTTCTTTTTTTTTTTTTTTTTCATTTATAGTTTTTAATAAAGACGTGGGTTGAAGGAATAGTTCAACTTTTTTTTTTTATTTAAATACTTTGCAGTTATTTTTTTCTTTGGAACAGAAAAGGATCATTTTTTTTAAAGAATCTTTATGCAGTTCTTCTCATTCAACAACAGGTCATAATGACCACGGCTGTCAATCTCCAAACAGGATAGAAAATAAAAAATAAAAACACCAAAAGGTACATGACGTGTGCACTGTATTGTAAGTCTTCTGAAGCCATGAGACAGCTTTGTGTGAGGCAATGATTGAAATGATTCACTGATAGTCACTCACTCCGCCAAAGCTCACATCTAGCCCGCATCAGAATTAAAAATGGTGTGTCCCGTTCGGTTACTATACAATGCCGTTCAAAAGTGTGGGGTCACTTGATTGAAATGATTCTCATGACCTTAAAAACCTTTTGATCTGAAGGCGTATGCTTAAATGTTTGAAATTAGTTTTGTAGACAAAATGTAATTGTGCCAACACATAAATGTTTTTCATTACAAACTTTAAATTGTATTAAAATTTGTACACAAAAAGGTTTTTGAAATGGATGACTTGGACTGAATAATAAAGAAAAGCAGCCAATAAGTGCCCAGCATAGATAGGAACTCCTTCAATACTGTTTAAAAAGCATCCCAGGGTGATACCTCAAGAAGTTGATTGAGAAAATGCAGAGTACATTTCTGAAAATTCTGTGGCTAATTTGAAGATGCTAAAATAAAACAGTTTTGATTTATTTTGAATTTTTGTTAGTCAACATAATTCCCATAGTTCAATTTCTATTATTCCATAGTTTTGATGACTTTAATATTATTCTAAAATGTGGGGGGGTTGGGGGAGGGAAATAATAATAATAAAGAACGCGTAAGTGACCCTAAACTTTTGACCGGTAGTGTACATGTGAGAACCAATACCATTTTGGCATCATTGATGTCAGCAGAGGTGAAGATTTTCAGTAAATATAAACTTATACTTCAGTATGTTTCTCAAACAAACCTATCATATTGCTTCAACAGACTTAGGAATAGCACTAATATTGAATTAGTGATATGGACCACTTTTATGGTGTTTTTGTCCTTTTTTCGGAGCATGACAGATGTAGTTCCGATGAACTTTTGTTGTATGGCAAGATGATAAAGTTTCTTCATAAATGTCTACTTTTATGCTTCATGGAAAAAAAATGACATGAGGGTTTGAGATTTTGGAATGACATAATGGTGAATAAGTAATGGCAGATTTTTCATTTTTGGGTAAATTATTCTTTTGATGGATGAATTAAAAAGAGAGCAGCACAAAATGGCAACTAACAAACTGTTCAAGCTAAAAAAAGTGTAGTCTTGTTGCCAAGGGCAACTGCAGCCTCACCGTATTCCATTCCGCTGATCAAAGGCTTGAACCATTGAGCCGGGATGCTCGGACATCAGTGCCACAAGAAGCTGGAGAACATCCATCAAATTATCATCCTGTAAAAAAAAAAAAGACAAAAACAATCAAGTATAACATGTCAGAGACAGTTATGTCAATTACACATAACAAAAAAACATTAAAAAAAATAAAAAATAAAAATAAAAAAAACCTGATTGCAGAAGGAGTGAAGCAGGGGACCCTGATCTTAAATTGCAGGTTGATAGGGGTACTTTGGAGTATGACAGATAAAGCTGCATTATCCATGATTAATATAAGAATTATTATTATAATGCACATGCAAAAACAAGAATGACACCAAAAAAGATAATGTTATGGCACAACACGCAGGAATCACCATTTGAAAGGAGCTACCGCATAATAAGACATTGGAGAAACTACTATATTATAGGTTGTGTGCATATTAATGTATGACAAGACAACCCATAACTTCTTAATAGTGAGTAAATATTTTAAAAAATCACAGTTGAACATTATGAACAAGAGGGAACGTTGAAGAATTAAAAAGCTTTATGGTTTGGGTGCCACCTGGTGGCAGTTACACCACAGATTGTACAGTGTAACAAAGAATGACACAGAACTAGAAATCTACAGTAATTTATGGTAACATGTCTGAGTGTTGTGTGGTAACTGATACAGGTAGAGGGTGACGTGTGGAGAACTTTTTTGTAATGAGGTGCATTTGGTTACCTCATGCATCGTCAGCAGGTAGTTGAGAATACTCTGTAATTCGTCTTCCTTTACACAATAATCCTACATTCATATGCAACAGAAACGCAAGTGTTACCTATACTGCACTTTTCATGTTGAGTTGATTCATTCAGACCGTATGTTATTTGTATGGACACTCCACTATACCTTCATGATGAGTTGTTTGACAAACAACAGCAGGAACGCTCGGAGAGAATGAATCTCCTTCTGATTGGGTCTTGGTCGGTCTGAAAACAAACGGATATATGATATCAGCCACAAAATCAAGAATAATCAAGAGTAATGTTTTATTTTGTTAACTCCCAATGTTTAAAACTTGCTTAATTTCAGAATGTTTTGATGTTAATTATTTGGTGGAAACTTGATTAACTTAACAGAAAGGTTTACATTTTATTCATAATATGTGGGCTCAAATATCTCCATGTAAATCAAGATGCATTTTTCTTGTGGTAATGTGGGAGATCATGTTTTAGATTATTTTCATTTGTAACTTAGTGTAAGGAAAAGGAAGAGTTTAATGTAACTATAACCATTTCTTAAATTAGTCCTGAACAAGACAAGCAGGACAGAATTCTACTGTGGAAATTACATCACAGACCCAAACACGCTCAAAGACAAATTAGTCCTTTCATTTATCATTGGATGTGATGCTCTCCCAGGCAGAAAAAAAAACTGCAGTGTTCAAGGCACTAAGAATTATCATATTTATAAAGGAGGAGTAACAATGGCAGGGTTCTTAAAAACAAATACAACCCATTAAGGGTGCTTTCAAACTAGAGATTTTGGTGTAGACCCAACTCAATTTATAAGTTTGGTTCATTAGGTTGGTGTGAAAGTGGTTTTCCAAACTCCGATGTGCACCAGCGAACCACACCGGAGTCAACTTAAAAATGTGGTCTGGGGTACAGTTCATGTGAACTTTGGTATGATTCCCAATTATTTGGAATACAATCCGCCCTAAAGGCCTGTTCACACCAAACAGTTTTTCTGTGTGACTGTTCATTCCGGACAACCTTTTGTACAGGAACAATGGATTCCTGTGGCCCTATTCAAACCCGGTCAGACAATCCAAAGTTTCTTTTTAGGGATGGACGGATCAATCCTAAAGTATCGATACTTCCAATAGTTGATGTTGTATCAAAAATATCGATCCTCACAAAAATATCAATTCTAAAAATATATATATATATTTTAATTTTTTTATATTATTATTTGGTTACCATGAACATGAACAATAATCATGAGATTCAAAGTGAAATAAAAATGATTAGGCTATATTAGTAAATACTTTTTTGCAGGATGGGAACTATTTCTTCTTCCATTCATCATAACGTGCATGCTGAAAGACACAAGCTGACAAGCGCTTGCGTCGTCACAACGCTTGTTTAAACAAGAGGAAGCAGTGCCTTGAAGAGGTAATGATAGAAAATCAGAGAAACAGATTCTGGAATAAATTCACACTAAATAACATATCTAAAGGTGACATTTATTATAATGAGTTTGTGTGACTTTTGTTACAAGTTTATTTAAATGAAAAGTTGTTAGGACATTGATAATGTTCTGTAATTGTTGTTAATAAATAATAATAATAATAAAAAAGAAAAACAAATAATAAAATTAACCATGGTTTTACTACAGTAATATTGTAGTAGTAACTATGGTTCTTTTTAAACTGTGGTTTAACTACATACCATGGTTAAACTACAGTTACTGTAGTAAAGTCATGATTGATTTTTGTAAGGGTAAACAAAACAGAAGTCTAATAATTTTCTGTTTAGGCTTACAAATGTAAAAAAAAAAAAAAAAAAAAAAAAAATATATATATATATATATATATATATATATATATATATATATATATATATATATATATATATATACTGTATATATAATGGCAAATTATGACTAAATATAATATTTAAAATGACCCATTTTATCCCACGAAATTGCAAAAAAAATCAATTTAATAGAGGTATCGGTATTGGTATCGTTATCGACATTGACAATATTGGACTTTAAATTATTGATATCTTATCGGAAAAAAAAGTGGTATCGCCCATCCCTAGTTTTTTTTTTAGTGGTTCATTTTTTTTCTTTTTTTCTGACTGCGATGAAAACTGACTGACAAATGGGAAAATAGCTTTTTGTTTGATTTTCCCATGATGTCAAGCAAAGAGGCACTGAGTATGAAGGTATGCCTTAAACTACATCCATAGGTACACCTCGAATTCAGTACACCTCCTATCAGAAGCTAATTGTCTAAAGGCTTGACATAATTTTCTGGAATTTTCCTAGCTGCTTAAAGGCACAGTTAACTTAGTGTATATGTAAACTTCTGACCCACTGGAATTGTGATATAGTCAATTAAAAGTGAAACAATCTGTCTGTAAACAATTGCTGGAGAAATTACTTGTGTCATGCACAAAGTAGATGTCCTAAACGACTTGCCAAAACTATAGTCTGCTAATATTAAATATGTGGAGTGGTTAAAAAATGAGTTTTAATGACTTCAACCTAAGTGTATGTAAACTTCTGACTTCAACTGTAGTATAGCTATAGCTTGTCTCCTTGTCTCTGTATAAATTGACTTTGAAGAGCAGCTCGAATTTTTCTTAGAATGCAACTGCGGCAGACAAACACAAGAACGTGTATGTGTAAAGTTTTGGTGGTAAATCCAAAGGGAAAAATACTTCAATAACACTTTGAAACTAACATCTAACATTAACAACACATTTTCCTGAGTTGTTGTGTAGCTACAGTGGTAAACACACGTTGATCACACAAACGTATCATTGTTCGGACACAAATAATACAATGTGAAAAGAGACCTGCGGAGGAGGGATGGAATCAAACTCAGGTTTGGCCAAGCAAACGAACCAAGGATGAAAACAGCCTAAATTCTTAAAAAAGCATATAGCTTTTCTAATCCCAGTGAGACTCCTAGCTTTTCTAGACCCAGTGAACCAAATCAACAAGCCGTAAAATATTCCTTTAGAAATACACAGCTTTAATGAGTGTACACTTATATAGATCCACATGGACCCTATTAACCGTTATGACAGACCGAGTCTGATATTTTCTGCTTTTGGGATGTCTTGAGAAGTTAGTTTTGTGCTTCAGCAGGATACTTTCTTACCGAGACCCTTGGGCGTGATTCCGCTGTGATCCAGTGGGTTTACAACCCAGTAGAAATACTTGAGCATGTGCATGACCTGCAGTATGGTTCCTACTCTGCGGATGGCATTGTAGATGGTGACAGTGCTGATGAATTCCATGGCCAGGTAGGTGTAGAGAACCAACTGCACCTGTTGGGGGCAGCAAATCAGTATAAACCACCAATGAAAAGACGCATTTGTGAAAACAAAGAACTGGTAAACTGTTCAACTAGCAAGTAATGTAACATGATGAGTTTGTATATGTGGCTTGCATAAATAGATGAGTAAGATACCTTAGTTGGGGTGTGAATCCAGATGGTAGGGTTGAAAAGGATGTGGTCACACAGCTGTTTCAGTAGCAAGATGCCAGTGGGAAGGTTGCTAAGGTAACGGGCAAAGGCAAGGACAATGTCCAGAACGGGTTGTGTCACATGTACTTTGGAAGACTGAGGAGAAAATATATACAAAATAAAACAAGACAAATGTAAAAACATAAATATACACACACACATCAGCTGTAATTTTTAAGCTTTTTAAGCATTTATAGGCATTTTTACATACAGATTCAGTCAGGTTCTAGTTCTGCATCTTTTCTTGCTTTATTTTTATTTATTTATTTATTTTTATTACTGTGGTCAGAGTATGACCGATGGCCTGAGGTCAGATTAGGCCTTAAACATCAATGACATTTTGGGCCGCAATATGAGTAACATGAAGTAATTACAGGATGAGAAAGTGAGCATGCACATTCAGATAAAAAAGAGAGTAAAAGGAGGACAAAGACAACAAAAAAGAAATAAGAAACAGGGGTCAAGTCCAGGAATAATTACTGACAAAACTTGAGCTTCAGCACTTAAAAAAGTGCTTTTTCTTAGTTACAAAACAGAAGATCTTCTGTTGGTTCTCTATTTTTTCTGTTACCTGGCAACTTTTGCAACGTTACTGTACATGCAACTTTGTTTAACAAGTGTTCCTTGTAGTCTTACTTCAAACATTTAGTAGGGGTAAACTTTCTACTCTCATGTTTAGCTTCAGCATCAGCAAGATTCAAGCCATTTACTACGATTACAACTGTCTTTGGAAGTACTGTACACGTTGCACATCCTCACTGAACATGAAAACATATGGTCCTGGAAGTCACTTACATTCTCCAGTGTGTAACCAATGACTAGAAAGCCCTTGCAGGCCAGCACCTGCTCTTGCATAGCTACAGAGCCTTTCAACAGCTCCATCACAAATGACAGAAGTGTGCAACTGAGAAAAAGACATATGACAGGTCAGCCTCAATCGTCAAAGATAAATGACTAAACAAAACATCAACCAGACAAATAATACATAGTCCTGATCTAGCACAAGTACTGAAGGGATAGTTCATACTGTAATTCAGTACCTTTAGCAGTCCAAATAAATTAGATCAAGTATAATATTCATAATGATTAACTGTTTGAAAGTGATATGCAAAAATGTCCTGCATTTTTCCTCTACACAACTGAACACACTGAGCATTTTGATAAACTATTCAAGGCTAAATTCTTAACTGTGGCATTTGTACTTCAGCTGACAAGCATTTGTTAGTGTTACAGCCAATCGTGGCTAATATTCTACTTTGTTTTTGCTCCTATTCCATGGTATGTCTACACATAAAAACACATTAATGACCACTGGCTTTCTGTGGTTCATCTTACGTATGTTGATCATGTACATGTGTTTTTAAAATGAAAATGAAATTTGGATTTTTGCCATATCTAATTATTGGTACATTGTGCTGATTTAAATGCTGTTCACGTTATCTAGCTCGCTAACATACATTTATCAAAATTGCGAGAATGACTTGTAATAGTCTTGGAAGTATCAGTTGGATTGGGTTGAAAATTATGAACTATTAAAAGGTTTTGTACCGTACGCCATTGTTTTTCAGTAAAAGTGTGTTTATAACATTGTAGCTTTTCTTGTGAAGATAACGCAACATTTAATGAAATATACAAATACGTATATTATTTATCATAATTGGGGTGGGGCCAGTGAAAATGTTACCAGGGCAAGTAACAATCTGAGGCCATGTCCACACTTGCACGCTTTCATCTGAAAACGCATCTTTTTCCGTACGTTTTCTCTATGTCCACACTGAGACAGCCTGTTTGACAGCGAAAATGGAGCTTTTCGAAAATGCTCTCCCAAGTGGATAAATGTGAAAATGCCATCTTCACGTTGTAGTGCTGTGTGATCAATTCAACCCAAAACAATCAAAATGGCAGCCCATGTTTTAGCAGTGTTTTTTGAGCCTGCTATCCACACTTTGGTAGTGTTGTTAAAGATAAATATTACTTTGTACAACCTTCACATTGCATTCCTTCAAAGGTGACAGGAAGTTAACTCGGAATTGCTGTCCAGCAACAGAACATGAGGAGTTTTCATACATTTCAGTGTGGAGGAGAAACTTTTGGAAAATGCTTGAAAATGCCAGTGTGGACAGAGAGCATTTCGAAAATTAAAACTCTGTTTTCAAATGTATCCAGATTAATATGTACGTAACCTGAACTGCTGGCCCAGTCGGCCAGCCTTTAAATACTTTGGGTTCCATGAGAAAACAAAGAGAAAAGCTGACATTGTGTCCACTATGTCTTAACAAGTCTAGGAGAGAAAACATAATTTCATTTTCAGTTTTTCCTGGCCAGGCTAAAACTGAGAAGCTTTCAATATTTTTCCTCCACTGAGAATCCCTTTTCTAATTTTTTCTTTTATTCCTTCAAGGCAGAAGTGATGTATTCTCACCAGACAGATGTGTCCAGCTCGTCGCCAGTGGGCTGGAGGTAATCCAGCTGTGCAAACACCTATGGAGTGGATGGCACTCTGAACTGAGTGTGTCACCACTGCCTTGACATCCTGAGACACAAAAATGTGTTAAATATCAGATTTGTTCTGTAATTGTATGTGTCACATATGTTGTATAACACAGAGGCACACAACTCAACACAATCCCCACAATAATGTTATTTCATATTGTTCTAATACAGCTGTGAAACAAATATTCCTCAATAACAAGGTTATTTCCTGAACCTGTGCTCTGTGTGCATAATAAGAGAGAAAGAGAGACAGAGAGAGAGAGAGCGAGAGAGAAAGACTGAGGATAATTAAATAGAGAAAGGCAGCTGCAAGGTCTTTCTTAATGTGTCTGTAATCAGACTAGGGCTCTCCCTGATGGCATATAACACATCCATAAAATCATCCTCAGAGAGAACTACATCATCTATTCAGCATGAAGATGCCATAAGAGTTTAAGAGGCTTTTATTTTCTAACTGAAAAACAAATTACACACTTTTACTTGGTTCCCACCCTTTTTCACCTGTAAATTTCCATGACCACTCCATGAATTATCAAGTCATTTATTATTACTGGAAAATCATTTTATATCATAATTTTGTATAAAAGATTTAAACAATGCTGTATTTTGCTGAGCGAGATGATAAAATGGTCATATTTGTAATTATGTTAACGTATGGTGATGAGCTTGTTTCATTAGCCCACAAACAGCAGTTCACCTGGCAGAGCAGGTCTCCTCATGCAGCTGCACAGGGCTGGTGAACCATCTGTGATGAAGAGCATACCTGCAGCATAAGGGCATGTGGTGAGTGCACAAAGATGGAAGCGTTGTCCTTGGGGGAGGACTCCAGACACAGCTGAGCATCAGTGGCTCGGGGATTATAGGTGAAGGCGATACTGGCAGACAGCTTGCCGTCATATAGCAGCATCTTGTGATGTTCTGCAAACATCAGGTCACTCTCAGCCTTATGCTTAAACGTGCCCTGTATTAATCAGAGAGAGAGATGTTTAAACCAGAGCAATGCTGCACATTCACGAGAGCATATTAACAAGCATGAAATTAAAACTGATTTGTCAGAGCACTTGGTAAAAGCTGAAGCAGACAGACTGAGAGAGGTTGTAAATCATTGAGCTGCCTGACATATTCCAGTCAATTATTATGTCACTGAAATTGCAGATGAAAAAGACAGCATATTGAGAATCTCTAATTCAAGAGGCAACAATTGGACACACTTATTTATTTTCAGCCTGCAGTCAGCGATTAAGATACAGGATTATGCTGTTCTTAAATGTGCATGGCCCTCTGAGTTAGAGGTTAAATAATTAAACTGAGATCAACTTATATGCAAGCAATCACTGACTACCATTTTTTTAAAGGTCACTGAATGCACTCAGATTTGCAGTTTAGTTAGTCCAAGCAAAAACTGATTCAGCCACATAATTTAAAACTATACACCCCACACTGCAAAATCCATTGGCTACCAGTTGCTGCCTGCATCAACTTCTGCATACAGAACAGTCACTGGTACTGTACCATCCTACCTTTACTAACTTCTGCAAATCTTTGGACCCTATAGTCAGTAAGTGAGATGCGCTTCATTGTATCAACACAAAAAGGCACAAAATCACTCTCACCTTGGCATACACTGAAACCTACATCTCTGTACTAGCTTGTACTTTTTTAAACAATTCTGGAACTCGGAATTGCTTTTTCTGTAACTGTACCATTACAACAAATCACTTATATTATTACACACTTGTATTATTACTCACTGGCTTTGGATTAAAGTGTCTGCTAAATTAATTAATGTAAATGTGCATTTAAATACAAACAAACATCTCTTATATAAGTGTGAGATGTGCACAACTTGTATCCAGGTCCCAGCTGATAGATGGCGAGTATCTGAGCAGCACTGAGAGCTTCACTGAACAGATACACCGCCCCCATCTGACCGCAAAACACACGGTTAGCATCTGCCGTCTCTGATGAACCCAGGAAACACTTGTCAAATGTCTGTGAAGAACAGGGTAAAACTGTTAGCTTCGAAAATTGTCCGGATACCTAGTGTAACATCAGTTCTCTGAAGGAAAGGAATGAGACTGTTGGGCCTCATGTGTTCAGATAGAAGACAAAGGCAGGCCTAACAGTCATAAAAACATTCCTCAAGCCCCCTCCTTCTAAGTCGTAAATTTTACTGATAAAAATCGCGCCAAAATCAAACAAAGGGAGTCCAAAACAGACTACAGATCCATGAAGCCTTGCCCTCTAAAGGATCGAGCTCTCAACTCCTATTGGATGAGGCACACCACAGAACGTCCCTCAAACATGACATCATCAGGACTTCAAATAATTCTGAAATGCTTCCAAAGTTGCTTCCAGCGACTTTGTTCACCGAACACGGACGTAGCTTTTTGCTGCTCTCCGGTGCAACCTCGTGGCTTAAGGAAGTAATGTCCGACTTGAAACTGTAGCCATACGATCTCCATCTCGCCGGACGAGTTGAGATTACTCTGTGTTCAACCGAACACTCTAACGGATCCGAAGGAGACAGCTGAGCAATTCGCATCTTCATCCGTTGGCCTACAGAAGTGAAGAGATTAAAGATTTCTCTTCCATCTTCAATCAAGTCGACATTTCTGAGTTCTCCGCCAGCCCGCCGAGAATCAACAGCCGTACCGCCCGCCGACAGCGCGAGGAAACGGCCCCCGTCATCACCCGAGCCTCAAGGAACCGGGTCAGAGTTAAAGGACGGAGGAAAACACATTCTACCTGTGTCCTCATGCGATTCAAGTAAGAGGTTTACGTCTGGGCAGAGATAGAATATTATAGTGTGTTATTCTTGTGTTTCAAGGTTTTTGCTTGTACAGTTTACGGACCGCCATGTCCGCTCATTATTAATACTCAGGGTATTAATTATCACAAATTTGTTTTGCTGTATTGTGGTCCAACCAAATTGGACTGTTGTGCATTTTCGCCATCACGGGTGAGACAGCAACTGAGTTCATCCATTAAAGAGTCAAATAACAAGGGACTTTTACGAGCCCCGCTCGTAAAACCGCGTCTCTGAGTGATGAACACGGCTGCTTTATCTCCAGCTATCGCGAAATCAGCTTTCGGGCTGTCACTTAATCATCTCTCTCTCTCTCTCTCTCACTAACCACACTGACACACACACACACACACACACACACTGTCACACACACACCTTATGTGTTATAGGATTATTTTTATTTCCATATCTAATCATATCACTGTTTAGTTTGTAGTTGTAAGTCGGAAGTTTATTGACTGCATTGTATTAATTATTAATTGATATTACTGCATAAATAAACTTTGTTTATATTACAAAGAGAAGTGTTTTGGTTTGTTTTGCATACGCCTGTGTCATGCTGACAGGATGTCAGTGCTCGGATTCAAGCCTTCATTCATTGTTTTTTTCCCGAAAATCGATATTCTTCGGATGTCGATTTTCCTAAGAAAACAATCTAATATTGAGACTGTTTTAATATTCGGTTATTAGTCCCTGATTTCAGGGTGGTGCCCCGTCAATGTTAATCCTTATTAATATTCTATTGATTTTTGATAACTGATAATTATCTTTGATTGAATTTGAATGATCAATAAGCTAGTGTTAATTTTAATTAATGTTTCATCAACGTTAACAATTAACGATTATCTTTGATAACTGTTGATTTAAAGGATTAAAAAAAAGCTAACATTGATTCTCATCAATGTTCTATTGATTTTAATAATTAATAATTATCTTTGATAATTATTAATTATTGCTAATAACCAAACTTGCTCCTAAACGTAGCACACTACATTTACTGGAGTCCCATATGAGGTTTTAATGAGTTAGATACAATTAATTAATTTAAATATTGATTAATAACTACAGAAATAATTATTAATTATTTCTGATAGTAACACTGATCTAAACAACCAGTAAAGCCCTACAAGACACGGACCATTCTATGGGAAAGGTGCGCCTCGCGCGACTGCTCTTAAAGGCTTTTAAACACGCCTTTAGGCAGCAGGAATTGGCTGCTGACATCGGGGGCCTCGCCATCCCGGATAAAATCAGGCAGCAGCTCAATTCCTCTTCAGAATTAATAGCTCTGAATGACGAGCTGGGATTGCGGGGCCCTCCTGGTCTGTGTCTCACTCCTTTCCTTCAGAATACTGAGGTTACACTAGGTAACCAGACATTCTCTTTCAGTCAAGTCATTTTGACACAGACCACTCTATGGAAGATGTTAAACATGCCCCGCAATACAGAAAACATTATTCATTCATCTCCAAAACAGAGCTTCCTGCTTCCTACAGCAGAAGCCACATTAGGCGCGGTTGCATCATGCCTATAATACTTGACAAAAGTGTGAGAAGATGCCCAACTTGCAGCTGCACAGATATCCTCAACTGAAATACTTTTAAATAAGGCCCAGAATGATGCCACTACCCTGGTAGAATGAGCTTTAACAGGATGCGAGAGTTATTTCCCTGCACAATGATATGCACGAGTGATAGCCTCGACTGTCCAGTGTGAAAGGCGTTGTTTTGATAAAGCACACCCTTTAACTGGCTTGGAAAAACATACAAACAGTTGTTGACAAAGTCTAAAATCCTTAGTCCTATCAATATAAATACACAAGACGCGAACAAGGCAAAAAGCATGCAATCTCTGGCATTCCACCGATGAAAAGTGATGCGGGCAGAATGACGACAGTCGAAAAGATGAACACGCATAAGCCTTAGGAACTTTAGGTATAAAGGCATAAAATGACTTCAGAGCCATCAGAATCAGAATCAGAATGAGCTTTATTGCCAAGTGATCAATCATCACTGGCAAACAGGGCTGGATCCCTCCACACCTGAAGTGCTCTGAGGCATGCTCAAGAGATTAGAACAGTCTTGTTCCTGTGCGTGCCCCGCTTCGCATCCAGGTTCAAAGAATGTTCCCATCTCTGCATGTTTCACATAAACAAACATCCCAGCAGAATGACGACTATCACTGACGCCATTAGTCCGAGCAGACACAAGCGAAAGTGTAATTTCTCTTTGGAATGAAAGCCAGAGATACATTCATGAAATGCTTTTGCCCTTCCATCTGACACCATTGCTTTGAATGTGACTGAGTTCAAAGTGAGCCCAAGGAAATCTATCCTCTAAGTTAGAGTAAAGACACTTTTCAGATGGTTGATTCTAAACCCCAGAGACTTCAGATGAGAGACGAACGTTAATGTGTGTTCCTTTACCTGTTGTTCCGTTGCTGCACATATTACGTAATAGCCTGCCATGATTATCAGCCCCTTCTCCCTTAATGGGGCAATTTTCGTGAACACTCTCAGGGCTGAAGTCAAGCCAAATGGCATAACCAAAAAATTCCAAGGCAAAACGAAGAAACTTCCTGTGTGATTCGTGAGTTGACACATGAAAATGTGAATCTTTCATGTCTATTTTTGTAAACCAAACTCCCCGTCATATTGGCATTAACAGCTGACGGGGCATCATCATTCTGAATGAGTATTTCCTCATGTAAGTGTTCAGGACACTCAAATCCAGAATTGGATGTAACCCCCCATCTTTTTTGAGAACCAGAAAATATCAGCTGTAAAACCACCGTTTGGTTGGAGCAACTTTTCATCCTCATCACAAAGTTTATAGCAGTGTATATTTTGGTCCATAAGTCCTTATCCGGCTTACCCTCCTCAATAGCGGTGCCCACATCAGTCTGCAGCTCAGCCACAAACGCAAGCAGTAGAGAAACAGAGTTCTGAGCTCTAACTACTAGCGCCTGAGACTTGTAAATGTTTTCAAGAAGCTGCGCTGAGACCCTTGGCTGTCAGAGGGGCAGTTGAGGCACTGAATTCAACCCCAAATTCATCTCAGGACCAGATAGGCAGCTAGAGACTGTTCCACTTTAGGGCAATCCAAAAAACCTCTGTTCACAGCATCCTCCATCTCCAAAAATGCATTAAACCCTGCAACAGGCACTTGTGCAGAAAAGAGTTTATCCTACATTTCTGTCACATCAAGGAGACAGTCCTCAAATGCTGGGACGGTCATTTTGGAAGATGATGTGGATTGAGGAAGAAAGTTCCTGTCCAGTCTGTTGTTGGCCTGTATTGGTGGAGTGCAGGCCATTCAACGCCTAAGCAGTGAACCGCGTGATGCCAAACTGTGACAAATCGGTCGCCGGCTGTGAACAGGTCCTTTTGAACGGCAGGCTGAGCACTGGGGTTGGAGTCCTCGCCATTCTCATCGTCCTCCTCTGAGTCATTGTTGTCTTCTTCAGAGGGCTCATCCTACTCGGCATGAGGAGGATTGAGCTGTGGGGTCAATTGCGCCATCCATCAATTGATTGAGCCTCATCCTCTTCCCGCATCACCAGATCTGAAAGGAGTGATTCTGATCCAGGACAATCTGACGACTCAGCTGGAATGACTCGCATCATTTCTGTAGGGTTCGCAAATCAAAGTGATAGCAGTCCGGGCACAAAAATGGGTCCTGTAGCGACACACGTGCATGCTCCAGTCCGAGCCACAAAGCACAAACGCGATGCGAGTCTTTCCTCTCTATATTGTTCCCCACACGCATTCTGGCAAGGCCGCACTTTGCGACGTGCTTTATGCTTGGTAGTACTCATGTCTATTGAGTGTAAGTGTCCCAGTAGACAGCACAAACTCCTTCGTAGCGAGCAGCAAGCCGAAGCGGCCGAGGTACCTACTAGCAATGCTAGTCACGAGATTTATAATAAATTATCCCGGCAACTTGTTTGCAAGCCGCAGCAGTGAATAAGTTTAAGGACAAGCCAACTGGAATGTGATTCTTGAGCAGTTAAGTTGCAGTATTTAGGCCAATCCAAAGACAATTCCAAGTAGAGCTTGTAAAGCGAGTCTTAAAGAGTGAAACTCTAAGGAGGAATTGAGCTTCTGCCTGATTTTATTCGGGAGGGCAGGGCCCCCGATATCAGCAGCCAATTCCTGCTGCCTAAAGGCGTGTTTAAAAGGCTTCAAGAGCAGTCGCACAGGGCGCACCTTTCCCATAGAGTGGTCTGTGTCGAAACGATTTGACTGAAAGAGAACAGCAGTTTAATAAAAAATTATGCACTGTCAATGCTACAAAAAGAACGTTGGCATCAATCTAACATCACCTTGAGCGATGCCGTTTCAGTACAATAACGCCTGTCTTTAATATATTATCTCAAATGAAAAACCTACGTGTACCGCATGCACACTCACTGGTCATAGACAGAATTCAATAGCATCTGTGAGGAAAAGCTATGTCAAATGAACACCAGATGGCTGAATAAACACATTAAATGTCCATGTGCTAAAAATATGTTTAATTTTGTTATTGTTTAGCTATCAATAGAGTTTGCATAGGAATTGAAAAGTTTACAGCTGCCAAAATATTGAAATGCTTCAAATTGAAGCACTACTGGAGAAAAGCCAGGGCCTCGAGCACAACTGCAGGTAAACAACAGAACATCAGAAGTCAGAAGCTCAAAATACTTACATCGCTTGTGTTGACAAACCAGGTGATCTCACCATATGACACCAACTTTCCATTGACATAGCAGCTAATTTCACTTTTCTTCCAGCGATTATATATGTGCACTATGGTCACCATATACCACTGTTTTAAAACAAGACCAACATTAATAACTAAAACATTATGTTGTTCTTGAAGTAATATCAACATCACAGTCAACAGGAAAGCTAAGTCCATCTACAAATGTCTGTTTTTGTCTCATGTTTCTGAGTCTTTAACTCTGCTACAGTTATGAGACTGTGGTTCATTTACACCCTCTGGCTACAACCTCACCCATATCTTCTTGAATTTCCATTAAATAGTGGGAAAAGCCAATGAAGGTGCTTATCCCTTAGGTTAGACCTCTCCAGGGTGAATGTAATGGAATACACTGCAAATACAGGCCAAACACACTCTATAAAAAGCTTTGCTAAAGCGCATTTGCAAGCTTCTTGATGTTAGAAACATGATATTGAGAGATATGGAAATATTTGCCCTATAAGAGCAACCAGTCTTTGACACGGCTATTGTGTCAAAGACTGAAAAATTCTAAATAAAATCAAGTTAAAGCACAGCATTTTTTTCTAGTGTGGATTAAGACACCGAGATTTAGACTAAATGCAACATCTCTCATCACTGTGGTTATCCAGCTCTAGTCTGAAGGTGTTAGATGAGGACACTTCCACAACCAACCCAGGGGGTAGATGTAATCTGAACAGGGCAGGGATTTGGTTTCTTCTGGCAAATCCTCAAACATGGTTTGGACTTGGTACGAACTCTCCTTTTTCTGCCAATTTTGCTATCTTTGACACGTTGTACACTTTATAAGGTCTTTATCTTTATCTCCACATCATATGTGAGCAAAGAGGTAGACTAAGAAGCAGGACATACAAGGCTGAGGTGATTCATACCTTCTGGGGTTTAAAGTCGTATTTTTCACACAATGCTGGAAGCCTTTGGCTTTGGATTTTAGAGCAGTCACAATTAGGCAACCACCCACAAAGTGTGCTGAGTAACCCAAGCTTTTGTTGGTCCGGAAGCTAAAGATGAGAGGGAAAACAGACACCTTTTTAATTAGTATGGGTTACATTTCAACTGCTCATATTTATATAGTTCTACTCCCAACAGAAAAGTAATACACAGTTTACTCCTGGTATTAAGTTCTGTTTCAGGTGATCCGATCACAAGTGGACAGCGCTAAATACAGGTGTAAACGGACCATTTAAACTGTTTTTATTTTGGTTAAATTGGTTTTAAATTGGAAACGTTTTGTGATCTTCATCATGTGAAGCATGGGCATCCATAGTTCACTTACAGGTACAGATCACATACAGGTACTCCACTAAAATAACTCTGCATATTTCTGCTCAAAATATCACAATTTTACTTTAATTAAATTTCAGTTATTCTTTGGAGAAATCAACTTTTTCACTTTGTGTCTCATCTGACCACTAAATACCAGTTGTAACCAGGGCCTCACAGAACGGCACTTAACCTAAAATGGTGAGGGAGAAAATGCCTTGCCCTCTATATATGCAGGAGTCTAAATTATGTGAAAAGGCATGTTATTGTGTTAACCTCTACAGAGTAAAGTGTTAATCTTACTGTTTTTGTTTTGTTTCCTTTTTCTTCTGCAGGGTGAATCGTTTGGTAAGTCAAAACAGCTCCATATGCATGATTATATTTTTGACAGAAAATAATTATAAACTGAAAATAGAATAACGAAAAGCTGTGAAATACTGTCCTTAAAGGAATATTCCGGGTTCAATACAAGTTTAACTCAATTGTCAGCATTTGTGGCATAATGTTGATTACCACAAAACATTACTTAGACTTGTCCCTCCTTTTCTTTAAAAAAAAGCACAAATTGAATTTGCAGTGCGGCACTTACAATGGAAGTGAATGGGGCCAATTTTTGGAGGGTTGAAAGGCGGAAATATGAAGCATATAATTTTATCAAAGTACTTACATTAATTCTACTGTTAAAACTCATATTATTTGAGCTGTAAAGTTGTTGTTTAAATTGTCTTTTTTACAGTAAGTTTAGGGTTTGTTGACATTACATTGTCATGGCAACGAAGTTGTAAAATTGGTTATAACTTTACACAGTAAAGGTCAGCAAGCTATTTTATCACACTAAAATCATGTTAACATGCATCTTGTTTATGTAGTGTGCCTATATTTTTGAAACAGAGAGTATTTTAATGTTTACGGATTGGCACCCATTCACTTCCATTGTAAGTGCCTCACTGGAACCCAGATTCTTCCACAAATGCTATCGATTGAGCTTAACTTGTATTGAACCCAGAATATTCCTCACCACTTGTCAATATTATTATTGCATATTTTAACCACCTACAAATACATTAACCATTATGGCGCCTTTAAAAAAAATGCAAATGGAAGTCAGCTTATCTTCCTCTATGTAATCCAAGTGTCCATTTCTCAGACACAGACAGAAAACAGTTAGAGCTGTTTTATTTTACATCACGAGGCATGTGATTAGTGTTTGTATCTGACCCACCAGTAGAGATAAGGCTTGTCCTTGTCAACATTGATGTTATTGATGGGGTCCAGGCGCAGCCAGGTGTGGAAGGTGAAGCCGTTCTGGTAAGGCCACTTTGCAATGGGTGGAAGAGCAATGGCCTGATGATACATAAACAAAGACACAGGTTTTCCTGTTTGGTTTCTTTATTTATGGTGCCATCTCAGAAAAAGCATGTAGAGGAGCACAAGTATATGAATGAACTAAAACTAGTATCCTTGGAGGGATGTGTCCAAAACGGCTGTGTGTGTTTGCACTTTGAAGACTCCCTGTCAAAAAGGAAGGCAAATTCAGCATTATTTTCTCCTGAAGCCAGCATCCTCTGTGTTGGAATAACCAAATGACATCCAATCAAAGTGTTTCCTAAGAGGAAGCCGTTCATTTGTCGCTGTTTCAAGTGGACACTGAAAACACAAGAAGGCGTACACACATATGCCCTCTAAAATATAAAAAGACCCCCATGCTGAAGGGATGATGGCTTGATTTTTTTATACAAACTAACAAAAACATACAGAGAGGTGCAAGGAGCATTTAGAAGACATCTACATATATCTACAACACATCAGAAAATGGAAAAATGTAAATGGCCCATCTTGAAGCAAAAACATTTTCTGAAAAAAATGTAAATGGCCCATCTTGAAGCAAAAACATTTTCTATAGTAAAAAAAAAACAAAGAAAAAGCACACAGGAAACAAGTTAAAGTAGCCCTAAAGCCTATCCTAAAATATTTATAAGCTGTTTTTCCAAGTGCATCAAAACTACACCAAAACGTAATTTTTTATCCTAAACACAAGACCAATTAATTCAACAAATATGTTTCTTATCGAAACAGATACATTTTTCAGTGTGGTCTTTAGCATTCATCTCTTCTAAATTCTAAAACTCAAAGTTTCTTGTTTCATGACCATTTGGGCACAAGTCCCAGCCACATTTATTCCAGCAAGAAGATACAATTTCCTGTGGGTATTAGACATTCCTGTAAACCTTCATATGTCACATGACCCAAGGAATGCCTGGATGTTCTTGGGTAAGGACGGTCTGTGTATGTGTGTGTGGATTCGAGGGAGGGAGAGGGGGATTATTTGCTTATGACTGAAAGAGGCCCAAATACATTTTCAAATCAACTATGCTGGTTTGGTGCCTCATAGTTTGATCATTCTAGATGGAAGTTACACCATACAACCCTGGATGAACAATTGCAGTTAAAGACCTTATTGCAGGTCTTATGCAACTATCAGAATCTGAATATTTTCATGTCAACATACACTATCAGTGAAAAGTTTGAACACACCTATTAATTCTTTATTATTACCATAATTTTTAAATTTTAGAATAACAGTAAATGTAAAATGGAAGTATGGGAATTATGCAGTGACCAAAAATGTTAAACAAATCAAAGCTATTCTTCAAAGTATCAAGGTTCTAGGTTCTTCAAAGTAGCTACCCTTGGCATAGATTACAGATTTTTAAACAGTATTGAAGGAGCTCCTATGTATGCTTGTTAGCTGCCTTAACAAATTCATTAAAAAAACAAAAAGCTTTGCAAAGACACTCATATGTACACTACTTATATTTGTCTCCAAGACTCATTTCAAGCATTTAAGTATACACCTTTAATTCAAAAGGTTTAGTATTTAATACAACATAAATGCAGTTAAGTGTGACCAAACTTTTGACTGGTAGTATAAATGTTTTCACGGGGTATGAGAAACAGGTGATGACTGAGATCAAGGTTAAGGTCAAAAGGATTAGAGTGGTGTTTTTTTCTCACCGCAGAACTCTTCCCTGGGAAGCTGAAGAAGGAATCTGGGCCATTTCTTTGAGCCATGGACCTCAATACAGACAACAGCTTTACAGCATAGGGGGGCTGAGAGACAGAACAACAACAACAACAAAAAATAATGCATTTAGATAGAAAAGACATTCTGAACAATAAGTTAAATCAATAAACACTCAAAATACCCATTAAGGAGGCATTTACAACAAACACATTTTTGTGTCTGTCTGCAATGATGTTTAACTGTTTTATTTTTTTTGCAAACATGCAATATAGATGTTTATGAACACTGTGCTTTGTCTCACGCAGGTGCACCAAGAAAATAGAACTTTAACTTTAAAAACAAGTCTCAGGACTCATGCATTCTGTTTCATTTGTTGCGTTGCATCTAGATTTTTTAGCACACTACACTGTGATATTGAACAATGACACTGTCTCAGACCCCCTCAATTATTTAAATAAAGCAAATAATATTGGTAGGTGATCTCAACATAGCGGCTCACATGTGGCTCCCACAGAAAGGGGTCTTTGTCTTTGACAGAATTTGAGAGATTCAAATCAATTATTCAATCAATGCAATCAAATATTCTTAATACACTATCTAATTCTTGAACATTGCAGCATAATGATTTTGTGTGAGGTTGACAGAGGAGATGTTTCTTAAATAGCAGATAAATAGGAGAAAAAAAATCACCCATTGGCCTTGTTCTCCTTTTAGTTTGCTGAAGAACAGCTTCAGTTCCTTCACTGTGATACTGTAGCTGGCCAGCACACCCAGCATTTCCACCATCAGATCTGAAAAATACCATACACACACACACAAACACACAGGAGATGAATGAGAGAACTCAGTTCTTGGTCTGTCTTCTTTATCTTTCCATAGCCACTTCGTGATGTGAGCCACTTCATAGCTATGTGGAGTAATGTCACTTGTATGAGAGGCTAACACCATGTCCTCACCAGATGTGCCGCAATAAAAGCACCAAGCAATAAAATCTATCTTTGTTATTTCGTCCACAAGCATCGAGTTAAGCCAAGCACACGCTACACAAATTGTAGTCTTTTGCGCACACTGCAAGACTGATCGCAGACTGGGTGTATCAACTACACGACCCAACCCTCTACGGATGGATGGACAGAAAAGTAATGCCATGTCAGCACTAAAGGGTATTTTCATGGCAGAAACGGAGTAGCTTAAAGTGCAATTACAAAAAACAGCACTGTAAAAAGATGTAAATAAAAGAGATGTAAGACATGAGGTGAAGACAACAACTCTCTCACCAGTGACACCGAACTAACAACAGCACACATCACGCAAAACACTAAATCAAGCTATGGTCGCGAAAGATACCATCAGCTAATATTGGCTGGGTTGATGCTTTACAATTCAGGTCCAGAATTTCGCTAACACCCGCAGTGCGATTTTGAGAGCTGAGTTGGTAGGAGAGAGAGATATTTGATGAGCAGGAAAAGGAAGCCTGTGTTACATTAACATTCACAGCTAGAGACACTACCAGGCTTCTTTATGGGCACTAAAAACCTATACATTTCACAAAAATATCTCTCATTATCATTCTCGCCTCTTTCCTCGTGAATATTAATCAGCATCCCCCTGTCATCTTAACCTTATGCTTTGGAGCACATTTTGCTAGCTTCTAAAGCGGAATGAAACAGCGCTACCCGGAGCATTTATCAACAGGGCTCAATAGACAGAGCAGTGAAGGGGTTGATTTTAGATCCCGACCCTTTTATATATGATGTATTTAGTTAAGAGTTTTATCAAATTAATAACAATCATTCTTATTAATTATTTGATGTTGTTCTAATTATATGTTATATAATATCAATTATATGACACAAGTGTATATTTAATCTTTGAGAAGTGACTGAGTGTCTGACCCATGTCAGGAGTGCAGTAACAGTGTTTACTCATTTACCCCATCTTCATCATGAGAATATATATGCACTGATGTAGTACTCTTTATATTTTCTAGTCTATCAATCATTAATTTCATCTAATTTATTTCATTTTAACATAAAATGCCTTTTTGTAATATATACAAGCAGTGTGAGACATTTAAGAGTTGTGTGTGTCCTGTGTGCCCTCTGGATAAAAGGAAGGTCATGTCTAGGTTATAATGTTTAGTGATTCTAAGATTATTTTCATGGAAAAACCCCTGACACATTATTGTTAACATGTTCGACTCTTTCTAGTGCTCTTAGTTCCCTTGATTACTGTTGATCACTCTACATTATATGTTTGATTTACTTATTGATTTAATTATAAGTGGAAGCTTGATGTAGAATTCTGTTCTGTTCTGTTTCTTTATGTCTTCCAAGTCTCCTTGCAGGCCCTGCATTAAAAAAGGTCTGGGTGCCATGCACTTCTATAAATACGGCCTGTTTGTTCTCTCTAATCATCTTTTCTTTCATGGAATGTGACTGTTTTTGTTTATGGGGTGCCTCATAGCCAATCAACTTCTACAGAATGGATGTTTCATAGACTTCATGAGTAAAGAGGCCCAACAACTCATGAAACCTACTGAAGTGCTTGAATTAGTTATTGTTATGATACATTTTTTTTATGTCTTAGCCCTCCTATAGCCTTCAGGTCAATTTTGACCCGGGAGAGATAGATAATAATTTATAAATACCATACAGTTTTTAGTATAGTAACCAAACTTTGTGACTTTGTCAAGACTATCAAACTACACAAAATATGTATTTTTTATTATTATTATTATTATAATTATTTTATATATATATATATATATATATATATATATATATATATATATATATATATTATTATTATTATTTTTTTTTTTTTTTTTTTTTTTTTTTTTTTTATAAAATTGTTTAAGAATTTTGCGTTTGCGGGTCAATTTTGACCCGGGCATCAATTGTGGCTTTAAACATGTTGTTAAGTAGTTTTTTTGTACATCTATGAATTAGATTTTTTCTTATTAACACTTCACTTACATTTAGCCTCTTTCCCCTACTCTCTCACACACTTTTTTGTCTCTCACTGGGACTGCATCTTGTTTACAAACATGCACACACACATACAGTCACACTCAGACACAAACACTTTCCTGTACAAAACAGACATGACAGATGTAACAAACATAACAAATACAAATATAGCTGTGAGCAGTAATGACGGGCCAAGCGCCATGGGTCTATTTCCACCTGTTGGCTTTCGGAAAACAATGCAAGGTGGACACAGCAACAACTTGGACCCTAATCATACAATGAGTAATAGATATATGCTACCATTCCAGTCTGACTACAACTTCACAAAATTTTCCATCAGCAGTGTCTAAACAAGAGAGAACTTTTTCAAAGACTGTTGTAAGTGCCACACTTCCTGCTGCCAGTTGGTGGCGCTATGACCGTGACCCACAATAGCCACATCCATGTGATTAGCCCCCAAGAAAAAACATACAACTCAATTTTAATCTAAATCACACAATGCATGCAGAAGATATGAGACACTTCCTGTTTGCCTATTTTTGCCATTCATTTAGTGAATCGCCATGGCAACACCGTTTGATATTTTAAAATCTGTTTGCAATTTAGCATCTTCGATGTCTTGGCATAATGTTGTCTAAATGTCGTGACAGTCTCATGAATCACCATTCAGAGAATCAATCAATCAATCAATCTTGGATTGAAGGTGGAATATTGAATTGATTGAATATTGGAGTGGTGGTGGTGTAGTGGGCTGAAGCACGTAACTGGTAATCAGAAGGTTGCTGGTTCAATCCCCACAGCCATCACCATTGTGTCCTTGAGCAAGGCACTTAACTCCAGGTTGCTCCAGGGGGATTGTCCCTGTAATAAGTGCACTGTAAGTCGCTTTGGATAAAAGCGTCTGCCAAATGCATAAATATAAATGTAAATCAATCAATCTATCTATCTATCAATTTTTAATTGTAATTTAAAAAATTTTGCTAACTGATTAATTTGACATTTTCTGCTATAATTTAATATAATTATTTATTGAAAAAAAATGTAGATCTAAAGATTATATTGTAATGAAATTATTCACAAATGTTTTTTATACCAGCTTTAAATTAAATTAACAAATGTAATTCATGGCATTAGGTGTTAAGACAGTCTAAGTAGATTTTAATATGAGCACAGAAGTCATTTAGGCTTGTAATTTTCATTGTAATTCTGTTGTTGCATTTTTTTTTCTCTGCACTGTCAAAATAAATTAAGTACATTAACTTTGAGTCTGCATTCGTTATTCCTACGCACAACTGTTTAAATAGCCTCTAAATTAATGAGGGCAAATGAGGACATAAATTAGTTTAAAATACGGCATGTTCGCCCATAGAATAATTATTTAAAGCATAAATTACCAACTGGTCACCAACAAACAACTATTTGTCATGGTTCCGGCATTTGTGATGGCTCATACTGTTGTTTGTTTTTCTCTCTCCCTCGTGTCTCACAGGTGGAGCCGGCACACAATCAGCGTTTCCATGGGAACGGTGATCGATCTCGGTGAGATGCTAATCACAGCAATGATTTACTCGCCTGTTACCATCTGCTTCACTCTGATTGCACTCCCTACTTATTCTTTGTGTGTCACCTCGTTACTTGCCCATTTATTGTTCACTGTCATGTTAACTGTGCTCTCGTGTAGTTGGAGCATGCTCCTGTGTCTGTTGGTTGCCCCTCTGTAGAGGTGTGGTTACCTTCCTGTTTGCCGTCACCCTCGCCAGTTCTGTGCCCAGTTCATGTGGAGGAGGATTCCTCGGTCTCTGCCCATGTCTCGGGGACTATATCATCTGGGCTTTGCTTTGCAACACACCAGCTTCAAAGGACTCTCTTCGGATTGCTTCTGACTTCCACAAAGCACACACTTACCATACGAACACACCCTTCACTAGCCCATTGCGGCTTGCTGGATTTCAGCCTTCTGCAGCCGGCGCCAGGTGCGCCTTATCTTGACATTGAGAACTTAGTTAATAAAACCACTGAACCGTCATCTCTGCTTTAGGGTCTTCCCCCCCTCCCCCCCCACACTATTGAACCACGACCTTGCCACAACGTCATCATGATGGACTGGCACCGCTCCAAAATTACGTTGTGGCAACGAATACAAAAATTTCACTTTTCCGGTTGTCACAACATAATCAGTTACATTGCCACAACTAAAGTTTGGTCATCAAATTATGGTGTAGTTAGGAAATGGCCACGTAATTTGGCTAGCTGGAATTACAAAATGGCTGAATTTGCTTCTGTTTTTCTCAAATTTTGCAATGCAATTTGCTGCATTTTTTGGGGTTGTTTTGCAGTGAAAACTCACAAATCATTATTATATACCTCTGTAATTGTGTTAATTACATTTTAAATGCAATTAAATGTAAATAGTTTAGTGCATAATAACTGAATATGCAGTTAGCAACCAAAAAAAAAAAAAAAAAAAAACACTAAAATATCATACATTTAGGTGAAAGCTGTGGGTATTGAAAGACCCTTAATTATTTTTGTATTATAATTTTCTGCCTCAGAGAATACAATAAAACTTATCGAAGTTTAAAATAGATGTACAATAAAACTGTAAGCTAAAAACACAAATGAGGATTTCATAATTAGGCCTGTTGCTATTATTACATTGTCTGATATTTAAATCTGGTATATGGCCATATACAGCCATGGCCCGTGCATTTTAAGTCTAGGCCTTCAGTGCGATTCATGCCATTCAGAAAACACAGTTATACAATGAATAAGACGCCATATGCCCAACATACATTACGTGGCAGTCAACTAATAATACCAATTGACATTTTAAAAACACGTCCATGCACGAAAGCCAGAACCAAGGAGGTCTAATACCAAGAAAAAAGAATCTCTCTAATAATAATTGCGATTTAAATTTTGCTTGCAAAAATGTGTTTCGTCAGGGTACACGTTACTTTTCAAAGCTTGATCCGACACTGAACGCTCAAGCAGCCTAATTTACACTTAGAAAACTCCCGATGTTGCTGTAAAAATACAAAAAGCACTTACCAATTTGCTTGAAGTGAAAATCAGCCCTCCTTTCCTGTTTAATTAATCATTCGCACGATCATGCAGAACATCTCAGGTTTGTAAATCCATAAGGATCTCTTTCTCAACGCCAGCAGTAATGACAGCCGACTCGTCAGCAAGATCTCGCGCTCTTCGCTTTCAAATTACGTACATCACTTGAAGCGTGATTGCGTCACTCAAGGCCAGCTAAAAGGCCTGGACTGGGACATATCCTAAAGACCACACCCACAAGAACAAATAAATCAATCTGATTGGCTTATGAATCTGATAATCTGACTTTAGATGCCTATTCACTTACACTGTTGAGGGATTCTGTGGAATTCTGAAGGGTTGACGGGGTGGACCTCAGACTCACGCGCTGCTTCGGCTAAGGAGCATGGCTTTGGGCAATGCGATTTGTGAAACAGTTGTCACACTTTGCTTGTAAACATCGAGGAATAAATTCTGATTGGATAAATGTTTTTTTTTTTGCTATTCATTTGTAGATTAATTAGGAGTGGAAAGCGATTGAAAATACATAAGCAAAAAGGTCAATGAGAATGACAGAATGAAAAAATATTTATTTATTAGGCATATTACGCCAGCAGAGAAGGCTTTGCTGGCCCTGAGAAATTGGCATTGGCCATACACGAACAAATACAATTAGAGTTCATATATTTGAGCATTTATATACACATTTAAATTCCACAAGTGTTTGAAAAACATGCTACATATATGAAAATTGTCATTTTTGTCATATTGTCATATTCTGTATATTGCATATATCTAATGTATATAATTGACATTTTTATATCAGTAAAAACATTTATGAAAACTTTCAGCATATAAGTGTTCAGCATATATTGCCATTTTCAGATTCATTGCCTACTGTATTTATAGCACTTCAAATTCTAATCACATTTTATTACACAACTAATGGGGATTTTAATTGAATGTTACGGATTCTTTGTATAAATGCGGGTTTTGTGTCTCATTCTCATCGATTAAACGTGAGCTGTGATGTATGTGTGCTGTCTGCGGTCCCATGAAAGTTTAGAAGGATTTTGATAGTGAACACACAACGTGGAGGAGACGCTACACTGTTACTATGGAGATGAAACAAACATCATAACATTATTCCTTTCTTTGTATATAACAAGTATTTAAACTGCATGTCAATCACTCTCACCTGTCTTCATCATTTGTGCTCGCTTCTGGTTTGTGCCGTGTTTGGTATCGTTGAAACATTAATTTTTGGCAAAGATTTAATCTTTCACCACATCAAACTCAAACATCTCTACCTGGAGTTGACTGAGAAAATGAACTGTGTGCAGAGCAGGAATAAACAAAAGGCTACACATAAGAAGTTCAAATATAAGATGTTTCTGATTTAATTTGTTTTGGTCACTGCATAATTTCCATACTTTTGTGTTACTTCTTAGTTTTGATGATGTTATACTCTAAAATTTAAAATGTGCAGTAACAAATAATAAAGAATAGGCAAGTGTGATCAAACTTTTCTACAGAGGTCTAGTCTTACACTGAGGGGCCGTTCACATTGAGTGCGTTTATGTGTCCGTCTCCGCTGTTTTATAAATTATTTCAATGTAAACGTGCGCTAGATAGACTTTTGCTCTTTTGTGGCGCTGCATATAATTTTAGTGCAAAAACAAACGCATTCAAGCATGTGAACGGCACGTAACATGATTGCGCTGAAATTTCAAAGAAATATTCTGAATATTAGCTAATATATAGGACTATGCAATTACACAAACACCGTCAACACAAGTCTCGCCAGCTTCTAGTAGAATTAAAACTAATGAATGTATTCAGAGCTGAATACTGTGGCTGTTCACTTGCAAACAAACTTGGAATAATTTCACGGCTCCCAAAAGCTAGCTTGTTAAATACAAAGAAAAGAATATGTTATGATGTTTCTTTTAACAGCACAAATCAGCACAAATGAACGACACACTGTTTCAGAGCGATTTGGACCACATGGGGTGGAGATTGACGTCATTGCTCCCGAATACAAGCTGTTATTTCTAAGATACAGACGTTGTTATTTTGCTAGCCATCTTAAACATATCTTTAACTCTGTATGTGAGGTCTTGGGCACTCGGGTTTCATTTTGCCCCAGACTCTGTATTTTGGAGATGGGGCAGAAATTAATGTGGAGAATAAACATGTGGAGGATTGGGTCCTGACCTGTGTTATGGTCGCCAGGCGGGTGATTTTGAGGGGTTGGAAGTCGGTTGGAGCACCCCTGTTTCAGGAATGGTGCTCGGAGATGGGGAGAGTGGCGGCCTTAGAGGAGGGGTCTTATAGAAGACTGGGGAATCCGGATCTGTTTGTGGGAAAATGGGGTGGATATTTAGCATTCTTGGAGGGTTTTCGGGTGGAATAGTGGAGAGAGAGGGGTAATTGTCAGTGTGTGTGATTTTTACATTTGTAAATTATATTATTTTTATTATTATTATTCTCTTTTTTCCTCTTTTAGTTGTTTGGTTTTTGTTTTTGTATTCTTCTATATGTGTTTATCTAAGACCACAGAGATGTTTGTTGAGGTTTGGGGTGGGGTTGGGGAGGAGGAGGGGTGGTAGTGGGTGTTAAAGTTGATTTTGTGTATTTATAATTATGTTTTGTTTTCCTGTGTTTAATAAATAAAAATGTTAATCATAAAAAAAAAAAAAACACATCTTTAATTTTATCTGTCATTTTTTTGATAAACATAGTTAACTGAAGAACGTAGTTACACATATTTAGACATACATAACAGATTGCGTATGTGTGAGAATTTGCTGAAAGAGGGATCTCCTCTAGACATCTGAAACTGACTGAGAGTTGGGAATCATTCAACAATGGAGCTTGGCTGCCCTCTATTGGACATTTCTTGTAACTGCCACTCAGAACTGGGTTAGACATATAGCTTTGATTTTCTAGTATTTTTACATTTCAGTTGATATTTTTATTATATTTTATTTATATAAAAAATAAGAAATATGTTTATTAACAATAAACTTGAAATTTCAAGCATGTCAAATACCTCAAAACATGTGAATATACACAAAAAGGAATGATGACATTTAATGAATTGCCATGGCAACAGTATTTAAGATATCAAGAATCCCTTCAGAATTTTAAATCTGCACTGTCTTGACATTATTCTAAATTTCTTTGAAGCAATTTGGGTAAATATAAGAGGGCTATTTTAAAGTCTGTTGTAAGAGCCACACTTCCTGCTGCCAGGTGGTGGCGCTATGACCGTGACCCACTATAGCCACATTAATGCGATCAGCCTGCAAAGACAAACATTTGGCTCAATTTTTATGTAAATCACCCAATGCACGCAGAAGATACGAGACATTTCCTTATTCCAATTTTTTTACGTTATTTTATTGTGTCACCATGGCAACACCGTTGGATCTATCAAAAAGCATTTTGCAATTTGGCATTGCCAATGTCTTGGCATGATGTCGCCCACATTTGGTACCTGTAACATGAAATCCCTGGGAGGAGTATTTTAAATTCCAGAGCATGCATTTTTCAAACAATCCAAAATGGCCAACTTCCTGTTGGGCAGAGCTTATGACTGTCAGCTTGAAAGTTGTCCAGCTTGATGAGATCTATATGTGTACAAAGTTTGGTGGCTGAAGCTCAAAAGGGATGTGCTACAGAGCCCCCCGAACATGCCCATGTTCTAGGTGGTGCTACAGAGTCTCCCCTGCACACACCCCCCCCCCCCAACACACACAAAACGACTCTGATATGTGTGCAAACTTTCAAGAGTTTTCACGCATGATATGTACCCCAAAAGTACCGAAAACATTGAAAAGCGGAATAAATAATAATATTTAGAAGAATAATACGTCCTCGCACTTTCAGTGCTTGGGCCCTAAATATAGCTGCAAGCAGCAATGACGGGCCCAAGCACCATGGGTCCATTTCCACCCAGTGGCTTTTGAAAAACAATGCAAGTTGGACACATGCATTTGGTATTTGATTTTATTCTAAACAATTTTGAAGCAATTTGGGTAAATATAAGAGCACTATTTTAAAGTCTGTTGTAAGAGCCACACTTCCTGCTGCCAGGTGGTGGCGCTATGACCGTGACCCAAAATAGTTACATCAATGTGTTCAGCCTGCAAGGCCAAACATTTGGCTCAATTTTGATGTAAATCACACAATGCACGCAGAAGATATGAGACACTTCCTTTTTCCAATTTTTTGACATTAATTAATCACGTCGCCATGGCAACACCTTTCGATATATCAGAAATCCGTTAGCAATTTAGCATCGTCAATGCCCTGGCATGATGTCGCCCACATTTGATACCTGTAACATGAAATCCCTAAGAGGAGTATTTCAAATTCCTGAGCATGCGTTTTTCAAACAATCCAAAATGGCCGACTTCCTGTTGGGCGAAGCATATGACTGTCAACATGAAAGTTGTTCAGTTTGATTGAGATCTATATATGTTCAAAGATTGGTGACTGTAGCTCAAAAGAGATGTACTACAGAGCCCCCGAACGTGCCCATCTTCTAGGTGGCACTACAGAGCCCCCGAGCCAGCTGTCAGTTGATAGTCAGTTGCCAGTGTGTTATTAAGAGAAGTATAAAATTCATGTGTCCAGTCTGAGGCTACTAAAGTGCAGTGCTGATATAGTATGTATTGTGAGCGATCAAGAGTTCAAAAGTCTGATTGCTTGGGGGAAGAAGCTGTCATGAATTCGGCTGGGTACAGGTCCTGATGCTGTGACACCGCCTGCCAGATGGTAGCAGTGAGAGCTGTCCATGGCTAGGGTGGCTGGAGTCTCTGATGATTCTCTGAGCTTTTCTCATACACCACCTGGTGTAGATCTCCTGGAGTGAGGGAAGCTCATCTCCGATGATGTGCCTGGCTGTTTGCACCACCCTTTGCAGGGCTTTGCGGTTGAGGGCGGTGTTGTTGCCGTACCAGGCAGTGATGCAGCCAGTCAGGATGCTCTCTACAGTGCTGGTGTTCATTCCAAACTTCCACAGCCATCTCTGGAAGAAGAGGCGCTGGTGAGCCTTCTTCACAACGGCCTCAGTGTGGACGGACCATGTGAGTTCCTCAGTGATGTGGACACTGAGGAACTTGAAGCTGCTGACTCTCTCCACCGGTGCTCCATTGATTGTGATGGGGCTGTGTTCTCTGTCTTTTCTCCTGAATTCAACCACAAGCTCCTTGGTCTTGCTGACATTGAGGGAGAGGTTGTGCTCCTGACACCAGCGTGTCAGAGTGTGCACCTCCTCTCTGTAAGCTGTTTCATCATTGTCAGTGATCAGACCTACCACCGTCTTATCATCAGTGAACTTAATGATGGCACTGGAGCTTTGTGTTGCCACACAGTCATGTGTGTACAGGGAATACAGGAGTGGGCTGAGAACACAGCGCCGTGGGGCTCCAGTGTTGAGGGTCTGTGATGAGATGTTGCTGCCCATTCTAACCACCTGGCATCTGCCTGACAGAATCTAGGATCCAGCTGCACAGTGAGCTGTTTAAGCCCAGAGCCTGGAGTTTCACATCAAGCTTGGAGGGCACTATGGTGTTGAATGCTGAGCTGTAGTCCACAAACAGCATTCTCACATATGTGTTCCTTTTTTCCAGGTGGGAGAGAGCAGTGTGTAGTGTAAGTTCAATGGCATCATCAGTGGAGTGGTTGTTGCAGTAAGCAAACTGCTGTGAGTCCAGTGAGGCAGGCAGCACAGAGCAGATGTAATCTGTGATTAGCCTCTCAAAGCATTTGCTGATGATGGGGGGCAACAGGACGTGGATTTAATACTGTGTTTGCCAAATGTTTGATTGACTCACATTTGGGTAGGCTCAGCTCACCACTGTCCATGCCTAAATCCGGCCTTGCTGTGGACAAACAAATTGCTTGTCACTGGAAACTTGTCATCATGATAGTTAGGACATGGTGTAAGAGGTTGTTCAGGTTACTCTTTATGCAGCAGCAGAGCACTTTTGCATGTGCTACAGCCAGTGTTGGGGAGTAACGGAATACATGTAACGGGAATATGTATTTAAAATACAAAATATAAGTAACTGTATTCCACTACAGTTACAATTTAAATCACTGGTAATTAGAATACAGTTACATTCAAAAAGTATTTTGATTACTGAAGAGTTTACTTAGCATTTTATTGTCATTTGTTTCATTTAATATTTTGTCCTTTCAGATGGAAAACATTTATACATATAAATGATGCGATCCAAAGTGCATTTGAACAGCAGTGAAACACTTTCTTATGATGCGTTACATTCATACGAGCAGACAGAGAATTAAGTTTGAAGTTAGTTTGGAGCAGAAGAAATAGAAATAAACCTTGTGTAAATAGTCAGCATTACGCTAAGCTAAAATGCTATTTCTAGCCATTTTACATGCAAAAGTTACCTAGCACTGTAATGCTTTTACCCGGAGATAAATGGTTTAGTTTGACAAATCACGGAGCCAAACAGCAAAAATCTGTATTCCACACATTTAATGGCAGATACACAGGCTGCACGCTCTTCTCATACATGAGAAAATTAACAAACTATTAGCATCACAAAACATAAAAGAATAATAAAGGTCAGGGAGAGTACATCATTCTCCTGCACCTGCACACAGACTGAGGGGCCGTTTACACAACAACGTTTTCAACTAAAAACAGAAAACTTTTTATGCGTTTTGGCAGTTCGTTTACACGACAACGGCGTTTTGGGGCCTGAAAATGCAAACTTTTGATAACGGGTTTCAAAGTGCACGTTTTTGAAAACGATGCCGTTATCGTCTCCATGTAAACATACAAAAACGTAAATCTGTGAAAACTATGACATCATGCACACGCATATTACGTGTTATATAAAGAATGATGGTGTAACAAGGAAGGACAGCAGGAACTGGATTCTTCAAACACAGGTAGGGAACTTTTAATTGACCACTTCTCTGGTTTACAGCTTCACAATAACACATCAACTTTACACTAACACGTCAGCTTCACAATAACACATCAGCTTCACCATAACACATCAGCTTCACAGTAAGGCTCTCAACCCAGTCTCTCTCTCTCGATCTGGCGCTGGCATGGTCCTTTTATGCCGCTCTCCCCAATCTCACTACAATTAGAGACAGGTGTTAGTCATAATTTGGCTCAGGTGTATGCACCCTTACCGCTCTCTCTCTCTCGCGACAGACACTCGACCACGCCCCTGCTGCCACAGATGGATTGTTAGGCATCAATTTGAAATGTATAATTATCAATATGAATACTGGTGTCTGTGCAAATAACAATAATCAACAATTTATTTTGATTATTTTTATTTTGTTTTGTATGGAGTGTGACATTGTACAGTAGGCAGAACCTGTAATTTGAAAATCTTGAAATTAATGTATGGATTCAGATGGGAAAAATGTATTTGTATTTTAAATGTTATTTATTTATTTACTTAATTTTATTTGATGTACCTTTACCCTGCAATTCATTCACCCACCTCTTATGTATATAGCCTATAGATAGAGATGTGATGCCATGTACAGTATTCAATGATATGCTTAGAATATGAAAACATGAGGCAGTGAAAATGCATGTTAGATCCAGTGTGCACAAGACCTCTCTCTCCGTCAGAAGATATCCATATATCAGAGTTCTGTCTGATATCCAAAACCAGTCAACATCAACAGCTTCTTTTGTTAACTTACTCTCCTACCATCCCAAGAGTCAGCAGGGGGAATACAGAACAAGGCAGGAGATGAAGTGATGGTAAAAATGTTTATTGAATATTCTTGAGAGTTCAGTCTATAGGCATGCACGCGAGATATTCAAAACTACAATGGCGGACTACAGGACTGTGTTTGTGCTGCTCAAGATTCTGAGTTTATTGACGCTTCTCCAGCAAAGTAATTGTAGTAATAAAGCAACCTCATCGTCCATCCAGACAAAACTGCTCGATGCTTTCGCCATCTTCATTGTTTGTATTCACCACTCTGTGGAAGAATGCTTATGTGTGCAGGTGCGTTGTGTTTCTTTACAAAGTAACATCGCCAACTACTGGCCTGGCATGCACAATACAGCGTTTTTAGTAGTTTTCGTGGATCCATGTGAACGGGGATCGTTTTGACAATGTTGTCATCTGTACACAAAACTTTTAAAAAACGCAAAGGAAAAACGTTTCCGTTTTTAGTACATCGTTGTCGCGTAAACGATAAAACGATATATGTGAAAAAAAATTATTTCACTGTATATGTGCAAATGTATAATGTGTGATAAATAAATACAATTATTAAATTATTATTAATTATAAACATACCCTCAGTAACTCAAATCAAATCAAATCAAATCAAATCACTTTATTGTCACACAGCCATATACACAGGTGCAATGGTGTGTGAAATTCTTGGGTGCAGTTCCGATCAACATAGCAGTCGTGACAGTGATGAGACATATACCAATTTACAATAACATCAAATTAACACAACGCAATTTAAACATCTGTTATACATAATTAAACTCAACTTAAAACATCAAATTAACACAACACAATTTAAACATCTGTTATACATAATTACACTCAACTTAAAACATCAAATTAACACAACACAATTTAAACATCTGTTATACATAATTACACAACTTAAAACATCAAATTAACACAACACAATTTAAACATCTGTTATACACATAATTACACTCAACAATATACAAATAATAACATACACTGTACAGTATACAATATGCTGTTTTTGGTTTTTTTTGTTTTTTACTATATAGATACTATATAGATACACATTATTCAATAAAATTAAAATATATGTAAAAAAATGTATATATATATATATATATATATATATATATATATATATATATATATATATATATATATATAGAATGTACAGTATTGTACTGTATTGACATTCAGGCTGTCGGTTGATAGTCAGTTGTTAAGAGAGACATAATATAATAACAGTAATATAATTTATGACAGTCCGGTGTGAGATAAAAGAGTAATAAAGTGCAGGGCTGATGTATTTTGATCGTGGGAGATCAAGAGTTCAGAAGTCTGATTGCTTGGGGGAAGAAGCTATCATGGAGTCGGCTGGTGCGGGTCCTGATGCTGCGATACCGCCTACCTGATGGTAGCAGTGAGAACAGCCCATGGCTCGGGTGGCTGGAGTCTCTGATGATCCTCTGAGCTTTTTTCACACACCGCCTTGTATATATTTCCTGGAGGGAGGGAAGCTCACCTCCGATGATGTGTCTGGCAGTTCGCACCACCCTTTGCAGTGCTTTGCGGTTGTGGGCGGTGCTATTGCCGTACCAGGCGGAGATACAGCCAGTCAGGATGCTCTCCACAGTGCAGGTGAAGAACCGTGTGAGGATGTGGCGGTTCATTCCAAACTTCCTCAGCCATCTCAGGAAGAAGAGGCGCTGATGAGCCTTCTTCACAACGACTTCAGTGTGGACGGACCATGTGAGTTCCTCAGTGATGTGGACACCCAGGAACTTGAAGCTGCTGACTCTCTCCACTGGTGCTCCATTGATGGTGATTGGACTGTGTTCTCTGTCTTTTCTTCTGAAGTCCACCACAAGCTCCTTTGTCTTACTGACGTTGAGGGAGAGGTTGTGCTCCTGACACCAGCGTGTCAGAGTGTGCACCTCCTCTCTGTAGGCTGTTTCATCATTGTCAGTGATCAGACCTACCACCGTCGTGTCATCAGCAAACTTAATGATGGCATTGGAGTTATGTGTTGCCACACAGTCATGTGTGTACAGGGAATACAGTAGTGGGCTGAGAACACAGCCCTGCGGGGCTCCAGTGTTGAGGGTCAGTGATGAGGAGATGTTGCTGCCTATTCTAACCACCTGGTATCTGCTTGACAGGAAGTCCAGGATCCAGCTGCACAGCGAGCTGTTTAAGCCCAGAGCCCGGAGTTTCTCATCTAGCTTGGAGGGCACTATGGTGTTGAATGCTGAGCTGTAGTCTACAAACAACATTCTCACATAAGTGTTCTTTTTTTCCAGGTGGGAGAGAGCAGTGTGTATTGTAGATGCAATGGCATCATCAGTGGAACGGTTGTTGCGGTATGCAAACTGCAGTGGGTCAAGATTGAGTGGTAATACAGAGCAGATGTAATCTCTGATTAGTCTCTCAAAACATTTGCTGATGATGGGGGTCAGAGCAACAGGACGCCAGTCATTTAAACAAGTTATTTTCGATTGTTTTGGAACAGGCACAATGGTGGATGTTTTAAAGCATGTGGGGACTACAGACAAAGAGAGGGAAAGGTTGAAAATGTCCGTAAAAACACCAGCCAGCTGGTTCACGCACGCTCTGATGACGCGGCCCGGAATGCCGTCTGGACCCGCGGCTTTGCGGATATTCACCCGTCGGAAGGATCGGGTTACATCCGCTAAAGAGACGGAGAGTGAACTAACCTCTGTAGCTTCGGCCGTGAGAGCTCTCTCCACGAGGGCGGTGTTATTTCCCTCGAAACGAGCATAAAAAGTATTTAGCTCATCCGGTAGAGAGGCAGCGGTGTTCATGGCGGAGTTTTTATTCCCTTTAAAGTCCGTGATGATGTAAATTCCCTGCCACATGCTTCTAGAGTTGGTGGTGTTAAACTGTCCTTCAATCTTGCTCCTGTACTGGTGTTTTGCTGTTTTGATAGTTTTTCGGAGGGCATAACTGGCTTGTTTATGCTCCTCCGCGTTCCCGGAATTAAAAGCAGAGGTCCGCACATTAAGTGCCGCGCGAACATCGCTATTGATCCACGGCTTCTGATTCGGATAGATTCGCACAGTTCTGGTCGGAATCACTTCCTCTACGCACGTTCTGATGAAACACATTACGCTATCAGCGTAAAGCTCGATGTCGTCATCAGAGGCGGACCGGAACATCTCCCAGTCCGTGCGATCAAAACAGTCTTGTAGCATAGAGTCTGATTGGTCCGACCAGCACTGGATCGTTCTGAGGGTGGGTGCTTCCTGTTTCAATTTCTGCCTGTAAGCGGGCAGAAGCAGAATGGAAGAGTGGTCCGATTTGCCAAATGGTGGGCGGGGGAGGGATTTGTAGCCATCCCGGAACGGAGAGTAGCAATGGTCCAAAACCCGGTCCCCTCGTGTGTTGAAACTAATGTGCTGGTGATATTTTGGTGCGACTGATTTTAAACTGGCTTTATTAAAGTCCCCGGTCACAATGAACGCGGCCTCAGGGTGCGCGGTTTCCTGCTCACTTATACTCCCATACAGTTCCTTGAGTGCCCGGTCTGTATTGGCTTGTGGTGGGATGTACACAGCAGTGATAATGACCGCTGTGAATTCCCTCGGTAGCCAGAATGGTCGACACAGAAGCATAAGAAATTCCAGATCAGGAGAACAGAAAGACTTGATGGAATGTACGTTCCTCTGATCACACCAGGATTTGTTGATCATAAAACATACACCACCTCCTCTAGTTTTACCTGAGAGGTCTTTCGCTCTGTCCGCTCGGAGCATGAAGAACCCCGCGGGTTCAATGGCTGAGTCTGGAATCTCTGCAGACATCCAAGTTTCCGTAAGGCAGATAATGCAGCAGTCCCTCGTCTCTCGTTGGAAAGAGATCCGCGCTTTCAGCTCGCAGATCTTGTTATCCAGAGACTGAACATTTGCCAGTAGAATAGTGGGTAGCGGGGGTCGATTTGCGCGGCGTCTTACTCTGATGAGAACGCCGGCTCTGTTTCCCCTTTTCCTCCTGCGTTTCCGCGGCCGTGCTGCCCAGACAAAGGGCTCCGCTTGCGTGTTTGTAAACAGCGGGTCGGCATTGAGGAATGTGAAGTCCGGTTTACGGTGTGAGATCGCTGAACCAATGTCCAAAAGTGTTTGTCTGTCATAGACAATAAGGCAGACAACATCCAAGACAAAAAACATAAGAATTGTAAACAAAACAAACAAACCATTGCTATATTGTGTCGGAGCTCGCAACACAGAAGCCATACTCGGCGCCATACTCGGCGCCATCTTGAGTCCATCACACAGCACACGCATATGCAAATGAGATGGTCAGTGTCTTAAAGGTACCCTGCGTACTAATAGAATGCATGTAAATACATTGTCTTAATCCTTATAGAACGATCATATTTTTTATCAAGAAAATTCATGTTGGATCATAATTTATTTTTTTCTAGTAAGACCTTTGATATTAGGGCAAAAAATCATATTCTTGATAATTTTTGTATTGTTTTCCTGTAAAAATATCTAAAAATCCTTAAAACAAGATCAATTTGATTTATCTTGTTTCTGAAACAACACTGCATAAGATATTTAGGTTTTTCAGAGAATGTATTTTTAACATGTGTATTTTGTCTTACTGTACTGGCAGAGTTTTTATAGTTAAAACAAGTGAAAAAATCTACAAGTGCTGAAGAAGTAATCCAAAGTATTTAAAATACGTTACTGACCTTGAGTAATCTAACGGAATATGTTACAAATTACATTTTACAGCATGTATTCTGTAATCTGTAATGGAATACATTTCAAAAGTAACCCTTCCCACCCTGGCTACAGCATTCAGTGCATGAGCTTAAAGAGCCAATATTATGCTAATTTATAGGTTCATAATTTTATTTTGGGGGTCTACTAGAATAGGTTTACATGCTTTAATGTTCAAAAAACACATTATTTTTCTCATACTGTACATTTCTTTTCCCCGTTTTTCATACTCTGGCTGAAACGAAGCTTCGTGAGCAGCCCTGTAAACACTATTGTAACTATGGTAACAGTGGAAGCTGATCGACCCGGACCACCTTCGCAAGCACGACTTGAGCAGGACATTTCACAGTGGTAAGTTTTAATTTTGTAGCTTTCTTACAAGTACACTGTTGATTATTGTGGACCTAACAAAGCTTCAAGTAAAAGACATGTAGTGCATGTAAGTTAGTCATCTTTTGCTGGAATAGGTGTAGCCAAACTTTTTTTGCCCAAGCTATGAACGGAGAACAGAGGCTTACTCCCTCATTACCGGGTGTATTAGAGAGTTAGTGAGCAAGTTAGCCGTGTACTACCATGGATAGTGGCCATAACATTACAGCTTGTAATTATATAATAAGACTCTTGAGATTGACCATTTTGTTACACTGTATTAGGTAAAAGCCAGCACACAGCTGAATAGTAAGCCCTTACCAAAACAACAACATTACATAGCAGGTTAACCGAGCACTACCGTGGATTGCAGATGTAAAATAACCATTTGTAAAATTAAATCCATCTCCACACTTGATCACTATTCATGATAGTAAGAACGACAAACAATCTGCATAATTCTACACAATTGTAGGTAAAAGTGGGCCCGCAGCTGATTAGCAAAACTATTTCAACACAGTAACATTAGCTAGCAGGTTAGCAGAGGCCTACAGCTGTCCACTGGGTGTACACCATAGCTACAAAACTCCGCATTTGAACTCTCGGTAGCAGATAAATCCACAAATAATCAAGCATACTTACAGGTTGTGATCCTGAAGCACCAGATTGTCCCAGCAAAGTGGGAACTGCACCATCTTTCAGGAGTAACCATCTTGAATATCCGGCATTGGTTGTGGTTGTACTGCTACATAATTAAAATAAATTTTAACCACTGATTCTTCAATCCATCTGCCTTTGGAAGTCCAAACAAAGAGGTTTTGCTTTTGCAGTGAAGAAAACAGCATTTCTCGACATGGCGACAACACTAACCCAACTCATCCTGGCCTCTGCTATAACTAGGTTTGTTTGAGGGCAGGCCAAAGTAGCCTGTAGCATTATGCAAATGTGTTACATAGTGATGTAGATCCATTACGGAAGAAATGGCTGGACTACAATCCAGCCGTTTCTTGTGGTTCTTGAGCAGTGTTGTCTGTGGGAGAGAATAACTCCCTTTTGCGTGGACTTTGTGCTTTGAAACTTTGCAGACCTTTTACATGCACAAAGAGCTATGTTACACACTAAAGGAAAGGTAAAATCCCAAAAAGCATAATAGGGCCTCTTTAAGTATTCAGCACATGCAAAACTGTGTTTCTGCAGAAAGACTCCTGTGTTGAGCATTGTCACAGTCCAATAACCAGTACTATCACTAAGGCCCTGTTTCCACCTGGCATTAAGATGCGTTTTCAGTGATCCAATCACATGTGGTCAGCTGAGACGCATTCGTGTTTCTATCCGGTATTACCAACAGTCTAAAATACCTCTCCTGTGACCACTTGTGTTTGGATTTCAAGGGGAGAGTCTCTTATTTTATGATGACATATATCATTCACTATGTCAGTGTTTTACTGCATGATAATAAACCGCAAAAAAGTAACAGAAGACAAAGAAAGCGCAGGAAAAAAACTGAGCACTGTTTCTCCCAGATGCAGCTGAAATTTGATCTCAGCACAAACATTTTGAGCAGAATTCTCAGTTATTTTAGTATTAACCTAAGCTTCAGATGTGTATGCTTATCATCTGTGTCTTGGCATGTAGATATCAGACACACTGAAGCAGTTCTGTGAAGTTCTTGTATATGTATTCGCTTTATCAAATTCGCATTAAGGACAGATTGTGTTTCACACCCTTTAATATGATATGGTAGCATTGTGCTCTTGACTTTCTCCATATGTGGTTTCAGTGATACAATCACAAAACATTTTGGACCCCATTTCCACCTGTATTAAGCGCAGACCACTTGTGATCGGACAACATAAACACATCTTAAAGGTGCACTCAGTAATTGTTTTGCTTATGTCGTCTTTGACTTACACTGACATCTAGGGGCATGGATGCAGCATCATTCAAACGCAATACATTTCAGTTACCAATTCCATTGCAGAATTACATTATTCACAGTCAGATATGATTAATTTAATCCATGTGAGAAAGTGTTCAATAACTGGGCAGTTACTGAGATTAAGAAAGTAATATTTGGCTGGTCATGTGATCCTAACATGGCAGCCCCCTTGAGGGAACCCTGTCCATGTAGAATAAAACCATTTTTATAAGGTTCCTTATAGATTAGTGCCTTCATCTCTTGTGAGTGGTCATAATTTTATTCATGTTTCAAAATTACTATTAATTTCTTTAGGAGTAAAACCTTTTTAAACAGGAAAAAATTACTGAGTGCACCTTTAATACCAGGTAGAAAAGGGGTCCAAAACTGCACATGCACAATTTCAAGGCTTAAACAGATAAAACCTGTGAACTAAAATGCTTGCGATGTTTCTATAAACAAATTAAAAATCTATATTTGGAAACTCCTGGCATGCCAAACTGAGATTTGTGGCTGTTTAGCCCTGTCTGTGCTCTGCAATGTGTCAGTGCTGCCAGGCTAGACAACACGCTGACTGAGCAATAATAAAGACTCATCGGCCAAGTGTAGAGCTGTGTGTGTCATGAGTCATATTGACACATACAATCTAACAAAATTATTTTTTCAATACTGTGTAGTGGACAATAACAAGATCATTTTTGAGCAAGAAATGTCTTCAAATAAGCCCTTAGACATAACCAGTTAGCAGACTTTTACAGAATCAGGGCTCAACAAGAAGGAGGGGCCGATGTCCCGGGGCCAGTGAGAGAGAGTTTTGGGCCAGTTTACGGAATTGTTACTTGCCCTATAGAGCACAGTGTCTTGGTTCCGGAGGAATTTTTACCATTCATTTTTTTCCATAGGAATTTCATAATCAATCCAACCAGCTCTGGGGTGAATCACAAAAGTACAAACTTATTTAGCAAAAAGGTATTTGAAAACACAACAAAAATACAAAAGTAGAAGTCTATGTGCACTTTATGTCTTTAAGGAGGGAATAAACTACAATCCCATGAACCATTGCAAATGACATAATTGAAATAAAAATGATGGAAAAATATAAAACTATTGATTTAAAATTGTTGATAAGAAGTATAGAAATAATATATTTTAAGTTAATTGCTAAATATTAATATAAACAAATACTGTATATATTTTGAGCGTAGGGAAACAGACTCGGTTGTGCCATTTGCAGCATCATGGAAGTGTGCGGTCGTTGCTTGGCTCTTTTACCACGGTTTGTTTGCTGCAATTCTCTGAATGGTGGATTGTGCCCCACAAGATCATTGATTGTGTAGTTCTTCACTGGAAATTCCACTTTTAAACACGGTTTTTAAAAAATGTTGAAGTTGAAATAACACAGACTGATGGATTCAGCAGAAGGATATATAGCTGAAGTCAGAAGTTTACATACACTTAGGTTGAAGTCATTAAAACAAATTTTTTAACCACTCCACAGATTTAATATTAGCAAACTAGTTTTGGCAAGTCATTTAGGACATCTACTTTGTGCATGACACAAGTAATTTTTCCAACAATTGTTTACAGATTGTTTCACTTTTGATTGACTATATCACAATTTCAGTGGGTCAGAAGTTTACATTCACTACGTCAACTGTGCTTTTAAGCAGCTTGGAAAATTCCAGAAAATGATGTCAAGTGTTTAGACAATTAGCCAATAAGCTTCTGATAGGAGGTGTACTGAATTGTTGGTGTACCTGTGGATGTATTGTAAGGCCTACCTTCAAACTCAGTGCCTCTTTGCTTGACATCATGAGAAAATCAAAAGAAATCAGCCAAGACCTCAGAAAAAAAAAATTGTGGACCTCCACAAGTCTGGTTCATCCTTGGGGGCAATTTCCAAATGCCTGCAGGTATCACGTTCATCTGTACAAACAATAGTACGCAAGTATAAACACCATGGGACCACGCAGCCATCATACCGCTCAGGAAGAAGACGCATTCTGTCTCCTGGAGATGAATGTAGTTTGGTGCGAAAAGTGCAAATCAATCCCAGAACAGCAGCAAAGGACCTTGTGAAGATGCTGGAGGAAACAGGTAGACAAGTATCTATATCCACAGTAAAACGAGTCCTATATCGACATAATCTGAAAGGCTGCTCAGCAAGGAAGAAGCCACTGCTCCAAAACCACCAAAATAAGCCAGACTACAGTTTGCAAGTGCACATGGGGACAAAGATCTTACTTTTTGGAGAAAGGTCTTCTGGTCTAATGAAACAAAAAAATTGAACTGCTTGGCTATAATGACCACTGTTATGTTTGGAGGAAAAAGGGTGAGGCTTGCAAGCCGAAGAACACCATCCCAACAGTGAAGCATGGGGGTGGCAGCATCATTTTGTGGGGGGTGCTTTGCTGCAGGAGGGACTGGTGCACTTCACAAAATAGATGGCATCATGAGGAAGGAAAATTATGTGGATATATTGAAGCAACATCTCAAGACATCAGCCAGGAAGTTAAAGCTCGTTGCAAATGATTCTTCTAAATGGACAATGACCCCAAGTATACTTCCAAAATTGTGGCAAAATGGCTTATGGACAACAAAATCAAGGTATTGGAGTGGCCATCACAAAGCCCTGACCTCAATCCGATAGAAAATGTGTGGGCAGAACTGAAAAAGCATGTGTGAGCAAGGAGGCCTACAAACCTGACTCTGTTACACCAGTTCTGTCTAGAGGAATGGGCCAAAATTCCAGCAGCTTATTGTGAGAAGCTTATGGAAGGCTACCCAAACAAATAGACCCAAGTTAAACAATATAAAGGCAATGCTGCCAAATACTAACAAACTGTATGTAAACTTCTTACCCACTGGGAATGTGATGAAATAAATAAAAGCTGAAATAAACCATTCTCTCTACTATTATTCTGACATTTCACATTTTTAAAATAAAGTTGTGATCCTAACTGACCTAAGATAGGAAATGTTTTCTTCGATTAAAATACCAGGAATTGTGAAAAACTGAGATTAAATGTATTTGGCTAAGGTGTATGTAAACTTCTGGCTTCAACTGTACCATCAGTTAACAACATCGATGTTGTGCTCTATTGGGATGGTGCTGCGTTGTCACTTTATCTTGCATTCATTGATATTGTGTTTTTTAGTACATTCGGATTTCTGTGATGTTCTAAATAGTTCTGCTGAATTGTCACCAAGATAATATTATCTAGTCAAATCAGTAGGGATGCTCCGATCAGGATTTTTACAGCCAATACCGATTTTCTTGACATCTACTTGGCCGATCCCGATAAAGATAATTTAACCTTTTATCAGGAGCTCTGTCATAACCAGTTATATTTAAGCTTTCTGCTTACTGTCACTATTAACTGAATTTCCCTGTTGGTAATACCATAGCTGTTGCCTAGTTTTTGCTGACAAATATATAGGAAAAAAAGGCAAACAAACACAAACACACACACACACACACATATATATATATAAAATCATACTCAATTAAAACTAAACTACTCTCTCCACGCCCCACCCCGAGAACCCTCCAAAAACTCTAAATAATTGCCCCATTTCCCAACAAATAAATCTAAATTACCCCATCTTCCAAATGACACCTCTTCAAAAGCCGCCACCCTCCCCATCTCCGTGCACCACTCTCGAAATGGGGGCACACCAGCTGACCTCCATCCTCTCAAAATAATCTGCCTGGCGATCATTACACAGGTCAGAACCCAATTCTCTATGTGACTATTCCTCATATCGATGACTGCCCCATCGCGTCTGGGGCAAAACAAAACCCGAGTGCCCACCACATCACACAGAAAACTCTGAACCTTCAACCAGAATTCCTGGATCTCAATACACCACCAAAAAACATGGGCCATGTCTCCATCCTCCGATTGGCATTGCCAGCAGGTGGGTGTGTGTTTAAGACCAAGCCTATTCAATCTAGAGGGGGTCCAATAAAATCTATGTAAAATCTTGAATTGCATAAGGCGCACCCTTGTATCTCTAGATGCAGACTTTTTAGAATCCTAGCCCACACTCCCTCCTCCAATACCAAGTTGAAATCTTTCTCCCATAATCTCTTGATAGAAGTTAAAGCTCCATCCCCCAGACTCTGAATTATCAGGGAATAATACACTGATGCCTTGTGACCTTTTCCAAAAGCAGTAATCACCATTCCCAGAGTATCTGCTGCTTTAGAGGGGTGTATGCTACTCCCAAAAATAGTACAGAGCAGGTAGCACAGTTGTAAATACCTATAAAACTGAGATCTGGGAATCCCAAAATGTTGAACCAAATTTTCAAAAAGATCTCTCCACTCTCATATAGGTCACTGAGTGTAGTAACCCCCCTCACAATCCACTCTGACCAGCAGAAAGGGGACTTATTAATACATAATTTTGGGTGCTGCCATATGCTCGAGGCAACATTTAAATAAATGTCTGAGTTAAACACTCTGGACACTTTTGTCCATACCGCATGCAAATGCGAGGTAACGGGGTGTAATTTTACTTCTCCGATTAGTTTGATAGAAAGGCTTTGCATTTGCGAAACTGGGGCAAGACCTTCCAGTTCAATACCAAACCAGGGAGGGGCTCTCTCAGGTGGAAGCAACCAGTGAGCCAAATGCCTGAGACCAAATGCATAATAATAAAACAAAAACTTGGGTAGGCCTAGCCCACATTTGTCAATCAGCCTATGTAATTTATTGAAATGTAATCTGGGACGCTTACCATTTCAAATGAAGGACTTTGCTATGCTATCATATAGCTTGAAATAAGAGAGGGGGACATCTATAGGTAGAGATTGTAGCAGGTAGTTAAATTTTGGAATACAATTCATTTTAATAACATTAACCTTCCCAATCATAGATAAATATAATGAAGCCTACCTGCCCACATCACTCAAAAACCTTTTTATTAAGGGATCAGAATTAACTGCCCAAATACTTAATGCCCTGTTTGGGCCACTGGAAGGCACACAGCTGGAAAGCCATTACTGGGCAGTACGCTGTCAGAGCCAAAGCTTCGGATTTAGACCAATTAACTCTTTGAACTCTAGAACTTAGAAAAGGAATTAAGAATTCTGTGGAGGCAAGGCATAGATCTAGTGGGGTCGGAGACGAATAATAAAATATCATCTGCGTAAAGCAAAAGTTTATGCGCCATACCTCCCGCCACCACCCCTGGAAAATCATCTTTCCTTCTTATCGTGGCTGCTAATGGTTCCAGGGCAAGACAGAACAATAATGGGGAAAGAGGGCAACCCTGCCGGGTGCCACTATCCAGAGTAAAATAATCTGAAATTAATCTATTTGTTTGTACCGCTGCTACCGGATGTCTATAAAGTAACTTAATCCATCCAATAAAAGTATTCCCAAACCCGTATATTTCCAAAATCTTAAAAAAATAATCCCATTCTACCATCTCAAATGCCTTTTGTTATTCCATAGCTTTACTGACTTTACTATTATTCTAAAAAAATATATATATATATATATATATATATATATATATATATATACATACACACACACACACACACACACTACCGGTCAAAAGTTTTGAAACACTTACTCATTATTTATCATATTTTATTTATTTTTTTCACATTTCAGAATAATAGTAAAGTCATCAAAACTATGGAATGACATAAATGGAACTATGGGAATTATGTTGTGACTAAACAAAATCCAAAAAAAAATCAAAACTGTGTTATATTTTAGCATCTTCAAAGTAGTCACCCTTTGCCTAGAATTTGCAGACATGTACTCTTGACATTTTTTCAACCAACTTCTTGAGGTATCAACCTGGGATGCTTTTTAAACAGTATTGAAGGAGTTCCCATCGATGTTGGGTGCTTATTGGCTGCTTTTCTTTATTATTTGGTCCAAGTCATCAATTTCAAAATCTTTTTTTTTTATTTTTATTTTTTTATTAAATTTTAGGTTTATAATGAAATAAATTAATATGGTGGTACAATTATATTTTTGTCTACAAAACTAATTTCAAACATTTAAGCATACGCCTTCAGATCAAAAGATTTTTAAGATCATGAGAAATATTTCAGTCAAGTGTTTCAAAACTTTTGACCGGTAGTGTGTATGTATATATATATATATATATATATATAAAATAAAGAATGAGTAAGTGACCCCAAACTTTTGAACAGCAGTGTACGTGTTGTCCAACTGACAAGTAGCTGCTTTCTAATGCTCTGTATAACAGCTCAAAACTATTTGTCTAATACGTGTGCATGCTCTGAAGAGATCTTTCATCTTAAGTTTTGCGCTTCAAAATTTGGTCATAACTGAGATGGTGAGCTATTAATGCAAACGGTCTTAAGCCCAAAGTATACTCCGGTTTTGATGTGAATGCTCAGCATCGACATTTTAAACAGTATTGAAGGAGATTCCATCTATGCTAGGCACTTATTAGCTGCTTTATTTTATTACTCGGACCAAGTCATCAACTTCAAAACCATTTTTTTTTTATATATATATACAATTTTAGTTGTGTAATGAAATAAATTAATATGTTGGCACAATTATATTTTTTGTCTACAAAACAAATTATGCCAGTATTTTAAGTATTTTATTATACTTTTGATTACTTTTTTATTTTAGAATGTTATGTATAAGTCCTAGGTAAAGACTTAAAGTACTGATTACGTAAGTGAGAAATACATGCAATTTTAATTATTTTAAGTGTTACGTTTTTTAATAGAGCTACAACTAAAAATAGTACATTGGTTTTGCTGTGATACTGAAATTGGTATCAAGAATTGTACAATTTCACTGTTATCAACTATTTTTTTAGTTATGCATATTTATTTTAACGTGAGAATTTTTGCTTTCTTAACCTGGTAACATTTTTGTCTAGGGCAGAAAAACTAGCTTGCATATGAAACCAGGGCTCATCTAAGGTTCTTCACTGTATTCAGGCTGTCAATGTGTAGCATTCATTTATCACAGCATAAAAAGTGTATCTGTATGAGGGGGGAGTTGCCATTTAATGCAACACAAATAATGTCCTTTATCTCTATAAATAAATTGTGCAGCTCATAAAATGAAATAATATGTCAGTACTTAACAGTGCTTTACGAGCATATGATAAGAAAAACAATGCAGATTTCAGGTGTAATATTATTGAGGTGGATGTGGTCATCCCGCTGACATAAGGATCTGAAGAGATTGCTGTTATTTGCCAGTAGACAGGCCATGACTGTTATTTGATCAAGGACTGAAGCGGAGTATAAATCTACAGCCTATTGGATAGAAACTGTCCCATTAAAATGAGTGAAGGTGGATTAAAGGAGAGGCAGAAGGGGGGGGGGGAGCACTTTCTACAGCAACAAAGGGTAACAAGGCAGCAGATAAAAGCCATGATCAGTTACACACAGCATCTCTGTGCCCTAGCAACCTCCCTGTTGGGCATCTTTCTCCAAACCCATTAAATTATAGATTGTGCATCAGACAGTACAAATGCAGGAGTATGAAAATGAATATAGAGTGATATAAATAGATGGAAATGATTGGTTGGTAAAAGAATCAACGGTCCTGCATTTCTCCTCCTGCGTGGCCTCTATAATAACACTCCCTTCCATACCCAACACTAATACATCACCTCCTCCGCCATTTACATTTGCATTCAGGAAAGAGGAGTTGATTGCGTTGTGTGGCAGCACTGGGAGTGGCACCCAAATAGATCTGCAGCTACCATGCAAGTGATTAATGGACCTGACACCCTCTCAGAGTGAATGCAGCTGAAAGTGACTTTGGGGTGCTCACACAGAGGGCACAGTCAATAGCAATGGAAGATGTTGATTTTTATTTTGATTGGCAGAAGATCAGCAGGTAGAGACATACATCAAGGCCTGTATTTAAGTCAAAGGCTGGACAGGCGAAATTAACTCTTTTATTAACTAAATTAATACTTTGATAACAAATAAAACTATGTTTGCATTTCCTGAAGGAGTAATCAGTGCTTGCAGGGCAACAAAAGAATAATGTTGACATTTTAGGTGAGCTTAGGTTTTAACTTTGGTTCTGTGTAAATAAATGTGTTGCCATTATTTTGCCAATATGATGCCATTGTCTTGACACTCAGCCCATATCTTGTTTTTAGTCAGCTACACACAAGAATCAACATATAATCACTGTGTAGTGTAAAGGTGGCAATAAATGTTCAAATTAGGGCTGTCAATCAATTAAAAATTGTAATTGAATTATATGTGGCAAATAATGAATTAATCAAAACAATTGCAATGAATCACATTTATCAATATTTTCTGAGAAAGGCCCTCAAATAAAGATAATTTGATATATAATAACTTTCACTTATAATGAAGTAATTATGTAGTATGTACACATGAGTCAGAGAGAGATGCTTTTGGAGCGTCTCACTTTAAGCATCGCATTTCTGCGTGCCATAAATGTGCATTTAAGACGCTGTGTTGAGTTAAAAGTAGGTTGAAACTTTGAAAAATGTGTCTCAAGATCCCTGCTTTTGGTTGTGCTATGCCCAACTGTCTCTGAAGGCAAAAGTGCATCATCTGTGAAAGGCTCTTTATTAATTTTGTGCTGCTTGGTTTGACAAAGCATGCTGCCTGGACAGCCCGAGAAGTTCTAGGTACAGCCCAAGCCGAGACTGTGCCCTGCTAACTCCGGAACGCAAAAACACCAAGGCTTATTACAGAATTTAGGAGGCATGATTAAATGTGTAATTATTTACGCATTAAATTGACAGCCCTAGTTCAAAAATATGCAAAGATATAAAGGGGCTTCCACATGACGTCTTACTCAACACCAGGATCAAACGGCGCTTTGACCTCCAGATGAAACGCACTGTAGATAATGTCTTGTTTTGATTTTAGCGCTGGTACAGCACACGTAATAATTAATCATCTGAACTGTCGGGTATTTATTACTGATGGGCATTTTGGTCATTTTGTCTACTCGAGTACTCGGACTAATTACTCGAGTACTTGTCGAGTACTTGAGGGGTGATTACATGTTTATAACTGTATATATAATAACATGTCTGACAAACGTCTATGGCTGCTGCATTGTGCCTTTTTGTTCCAGTGTATCGTCTATTCATTATTATAGGCTGTTATAAAATAATATGTTACAAAATGTACAAAAGATTAAAAATATAATGCATCATATTTTATCATTATGTGAAGATTCGCTGTCCAACTCTGAAAGAATGTGCCCAATGCATGTCTGTCTGTTCTTCCTTCAGGTTACTGTAGTAATCTTAGTAAGCACACACCAGTTTTTTTAGTGACTGTCTGAACCGTCAATTTTCAAATAACAGGAGACACCATAACCATTGCATTTTTAATATGCGTGTTAAATTGAAGTTCAGTTTGAAGATGCTGCATTGTGTTCTATTTAGCTGCGCTCTGTCTAGCTGTTTGAAACACTCGCCTGCTGTATATGCGTTGCTTCAGCGCGTTGAGTCCACTGCCACACGTGCCTGGTGTGTCCCCAAATGTTCACTTTTGTGAGGAAAGCCGTGATGCTCTGTATTGTTGTTGCTGTGATTCATGAAGCATTCCATTCAACTCGGAGTGTCTGAATTTTCACCTTTCAACTGGGGAAAGTGCAACGGAATGACACTTTATATTGGACATCTAACTTGGAAACCCATTTCGTCGAGATGCAGGTGCGTTACTTCACGCAGGGTGGTTTACGGTCAGTGACAAACATTTACTTTTATTAAATAATATCCATAATATCCATGAAATGAGTTCTTACATGAAATGACAATAAAATGTGTTTAGCAAACATTTTGCAGAAACAGATGTTCAAAACACGGTTAATTACACTTTCTTTTGATTATTGTAACGATAGCATTGCAGTGTTGTATCAGTTTGGTTGCTATGAGACGTTTCTGACAATCAATGTACCCCTCAAAACCACAACGTAATCAATCTCAAAAGAAAAAATAAGCTACCTCTTTGTTTGTGTGTTTAGTTGTCAAGTAATTGTCACTGGATTTCGAATTAAGTGAAAAGTCACATCAAGCGTGATCACTATCAATCATCGTTTTCATGATCGATCATTGCTGCCATGTCCGAGTACCCGAGTACTCATGCCCATCCCTAGTATTTATTGGCTACCGCCAAAAGTTCCAAATTTGACAACACTGACATTGACGTTTCACTCCATTGAGTTTAATGTATCCAGCAACCCTGAGACATGTGGAAGCCATTTAAGAAAGAAGCTTTTTCAAAATCAAGTATGCAAATATTATGATGACATCATTGCTGATGGTTACATTTTGAATGCTGAATATTTTATCAATGTAAGATAACAGGAGATTTTCAAACTTTAATCCTAAATTTCTTTAAAACAAAATTTGTTCTCCAAAACACAAAAGGACATAATATTAGGGATTGACAGCCTCAGTCACCATTCATTTTTATTGCATCTTTTTTCCATACAATGAATATGCATTGTGACTGAGGTTTCCTGTTCCACAATGGAAAGAGCACAATAAAAACTGTCAGTGGTGTTACAGACTCCAAGGTATTTTTTTGACTGTCCAATAATACTTTAAAATTACTCTAAAACACGGATATAATTTCTTAGCAGGACCTGAACATGCTCATGCTTGCCTCCAGTATTGGTCATCATGACCTGATGGTTGATATGATCACGATAAGTGTGGTTATGTACAAAATGTGTGAAATCCGCCTCTCACACTAATGATGCAACTTTGAGGTACATACATATCTAAAACCAGTCTAATCTATTGCTGTGGTTTCTTGCTTAACTTGGAATGCATTTATCAAGTAACACCAACCTTTGAAGTATCAATTAGAAGTTTTAAAAGTAGGGACTTCAGTCCTTCACAATATCATGTGGAATAATGTTAAGGAATAATCAAGTCTCTTATCAACTTGTTGCTGAAGTGGTTTGTCCAGATTCTTGCATTCTACTGTCTGGTACAAAAAACAGTTCTGGATTTATTTCTTTATTGGAAATGCTAATATATACACTATATTGCCAAAAGTATTCGCTCACCCATCCAAATAATTGAATTCAGGTGTTCCAATCACTTCCATGGCCACAGGTGTATAAAATGAAGCACCTAGGCATGCAGACTGCTTCTACAAACATTTGTGAAAGAATGGGCCGCTCTCAGGAGCTCAGTGAATTCCAGTGTGGTACTGTGATAGGATGCCACCTGTGCAACAAGTCCAGTTGTGAAATTTCCTCGCTACTAAATATTCCACAGTCAACTGTCAGTGGTATTATAACAAAGTGGAAGCGATTGGGAATGACAGCAACTCAGGCCACGTAAAATGACAGAGCGGGGTCAGCGGATGCTGAGGCGCATAGTGCGCAGAGGTCGCCAACTTTCTGCAGAGTCAATCGCTACAGACCTCCAAAGTTCATGTGGCCTTCAGATTAGCTCAAGAACAGTGCGTAGAGAGCTTCATTGAATGGGTTTCCATGGCCGAGCAGCTGCATCCAAGCCATACATCACCAAGTGCAATGCAAAGCGTCGGATGCAGTGGTGTAAAGCACGCCGCCACTGGACTCTAGAGCAGTGGAGACGCGTTCTCTGGAGTGACAAATCACGCTTCTCCATCTGGCAATCTGATGGACGAGTCTGGGTTTGGCGGTTGCCAGGAGAACAGTACTTGTCTGACTGCATTGTGCCAACTGTGAAGTTTGGTGGAGGAGGGATTATGGTGTGGGGTTGTTTTTCAGGAGCTGGGCTTGGCCCCTTAGTTCCAGTGAAAGGAACTCTGAATGCTTCAGCATACCAAGAGATTTTGGACAATTCCATGCTCCCAACTTTGTGGGAACAGTTTGGGGATGGCCCCTTCCTGTTCCAACATGACTGCGCACCAGTGCACAAAGCAAGGTTCCATAAAGACATGGATGAGCGAGTTTGGTGTGGAAGAACTTGACTGGCCTGCACAGAGTCCTGACCTCAACCCGATAGAGCACCTTTGGGATGAATTTGAGCGAAGACTGTGAGCCAGGCCTTCTCGTCCAACATCAGTGTCTGACCTCACAAATGTGCTTCTGGAAGAATGGTCAAAAATTCCCATAAACACACTCCTAAACCTTGTGGAAAGCCTTCCCAGAATAGTTGAAGCTGTTATAGCTGCAAAGGGTGGGCCGACGTCATATTAAACCCTATGGATTAAGAATGGGATGTCACTTAAGTTCATATGCGTCTAAAGGCAGGTGAGCGAATACTTTTGGCAATATAGTGTATATATATATATATATATATATATATATATATATATATATATATATACACACACACACATTTAAGGTTGTTTGTCAAAAATAACCAAATCTGTTTGATTTTTCTATTCATTTTCCCAGTAGAAATGGGTAACTATGGTAACCAGGATTTGTTTTCCTGCACACTAAACCACACCTGCAAAGGTGGAGTACTTGTATGAATTCACAGTCTATTAAGATTAGAAATATATTATTAATTGTCAGTTTTCTGTGAATAAAGATTTTTAGTTTTAACATGGTAAGTTTATCATCATTCTCTGTGACTACCATGATATGCTCTAGCATGGGCTTTGAAAATCACTGTTCTATATTCCACTACAGCTCCTTTTCAGTGGTGATCAGAGACCACAGAAGCTTTATTTGGGTTTCCTTTACCATATCTTCTTTTCTCCCACTCTCTTTCTTAAACAGAGGCTCTGCTTTAGTTCACGATGCAGTCACCAGATCCCTCAGAGGCAAACTGAGCCCTGTGTTTCACCTCTGAGGACCCAGTGAATTAATAATAGCTGAACAGCACTTGGTCCAGGGCTGACAATAACAAGAGCTTCTCTACATGGTGAGGACTACACCAGAGACAGCTGCACACACTTTGCATACAGCCCCTGTGAGCTAGCAAACATTTTATCTGGAAGTAAAAATTAGCTCACGGCTGGAAGGTAAATGTGTTTTCTATATAGGGCTCTCAACAGGGCTGAGAAACTAAATTAGAATTTTTCAATAATAGCTATATTATCAAAATTCTTATTATATTCAAATAATATATAATCATTATTTCAGGTACGGTAAAAAATCTACAAGACATCTGGGCCCGTATTCAAAAAGATTTTTATCTTACCACTAGGAGTTCTCCAAACAGTTTTTTTTTTTCTTAAAACCTATTCACAAAACTGCTAAAAGCAAGTTTCACTAAGGAAATCTTAAGATAAGTGTAAGTAGGAGTTTTGCCTCGTTGTTATGGATGACAACAGGTTTTATGAGCATGCTCTTTTAAACTGCCCACAGTGATTGATAGACAGAGAAACACTATTTGTCAGTGAATAAAAGACATATACATATACATATATATATATATATATATATATATATATATATATATATATATATATATATATTATACACACACACACACACACACACACACACATATACATATACATACATATATATATATATATTTTAGGGTTGCGCAGTTTACCAGTACTAAAGAAATATCGCGATAACAAAAAAATTTAAACTGTACGATATCATCTTGTTGCTAATTTTAGTACTATATTACAGTATGTTGCCATTAGCAAAATCTTATGAGATGTGATAGTTTTGAGATGAAATCAATGACAATTTCAAAATAAAATGTCAAAAGTCTCGATATGGCCAAGTGTGATCATTATAAAGCAGAATTATACAACACACTACTGGTGCTTGGTTTTCATGCAGTGTGTTTAGTGTATAAAGGGCTGTGAACTCTCAAATCTCCTTCTCAGGTGCAGCTCTGAGATTTAAACTCGTGAGATGTGACGGGAGTATTGAATCCAACATTAATGGGAAGCTTGATATAACTAACTCGTCAAAAAAAAAGGAAGAACTCAAACGTCTGTCAAAATAAAAGTCTGTAAAAAAAAATTACGATAGAAAATATAACTACTGTATAAAAATGAAATATTCAAAGAGTAGCAATTATACTCAAAATAACAATAGTCTAATATTAAAAGGTTTTTATTATTATTATTACATTATTATTATCTGCAAGCAATTTCACAAAAGCAAGTGTACTGAATATCAGCATGTTGTGATTAAGCTACAGCAGCCTTGTGCCTAAGGTAATCATTTTTTTTTCATTAATACTTTCATTAATACTGTAAAGCTCTATTGTGCAGCATTTTATTTTACCAAAAATATATATATTTTTTAAATATTATATTTTCATTTGATTAAAGCTATATACATTTGAAGTCAGAAGTTTACTTATACATTAGCCAAATACATTTAAACTCAGTTTTTTTTTTTTTTACAATTAATCGTAGAAAACATTACCTGTCTTAGGTCAGTTAGGATCACCACTTTATTTTAAGAATGTGAAATGTCAAAATAATAGTTGAGAGAATGATTTATTTCAGCTTTTATTTCTTTCATCACATTCCCAGTGGGTCAGAAGTTTACATACACTTTGTTAGTATAGTAAATTTTCTATCGGACTGAGGTCAGGGCTTTGTGATAGCCACTCCAATACCTTTACTTTGCTGTCCTCAAGTCATTTTGCCACAACTCTGGAGGTATGCTTGGGGTCATTGTCCATTTGGAAGACCCATTTGCGACCGAGCTTTTTTGGTCATTAACACTTTTTATTGATTCCATATTCAAATTAACACAAACAGCACATGAAAATACAGAATCAATTTTTATCCATATGTCCCCCATCCCTTCCGTCACCCAACATACATCCCAGTAGTCAGACACTGAATAACAACAGACACACATATAAACAGACAGTCCAAAGGAAATACTCGATGACATAAAAAGACATAAAAAATTAACCAACAAAAAAGAAAAAGGGTTCCACATATTAATTAATTACATATATTTAATCTGAATTGTCCCTCTTCACTGCTTCCCCCTGGCAACCCTCTAGGAAAGCCAAATAAATGCCCCACTTCTTGCCATAAGCACCCAAACTGCCCAGCCGTCTATGTGACATCTCTTCAAAACCCACCACTCTGCCCAACTCGGTGCACCACTCATGAAATGAGGGCGCACCAGCAGACTTCCATCCCCCAAGAATCACCTTCCTACCTATCATCATGCTGGTAAGGACCAAGATTTTTATATGTTTGTTCCCTATGTTAATACCCGCCCCATCACCCAAAATACAAAGTCTGGGGCAGAATAAAATCTCAGTGCTCAAGGCCTCACCGACAAAACCCTGAACCCTCGACAAAAACTCTTGAATCTTAGTACAGAACCAAACAACATGGGCTATGTCCCCATCGTCCAACTGGCATCGCCAGCAAGTAGGTGTGTCTTTGAGGCCAAACCTATACAATCTAGTGGTCCAATAAAACGATGCGGAATCTTAAATTGAATGAGGCGCACCCTTGCATCCCTAGACATAGACTTGACATTTTAAAAAATCCTACCCCATTCTCCATCCTCCAGTACTAAATTCAAGTCTCTCTCCCATAACTTCTTAAGAGATGTTAAACCCCTGTACCCTAGGCTCTGAATTAGCTAGGAATAGTACGCTGAAGCCTCATGACCCTTTCCAAAAGCAGCAAGCACCAACTCGAGTGTCTGCCGGTTTAGGGGGCTGCGTACTACACCCAAATGTGGTACAAAGTAGATGGTGCAGCTGTAAGTACTGAAGAATTCAGATCTGGGAATCCTAAACAGCTGTATAATATTTTCAAAGGATCACAATGCTCCATTTTCATACAGGTCACCCAGTGCAGCAACTCTCTTCTCAATCCATTCTGTCCAGCAGAAAGGGGACTTGTTAATACACAATTTAGGGTTTAACCAAATACTTGCGGCAACGTTCAGGTAAATGTCCGAATTGAACACGCGGGAAACTTTTGTCGACACTAAATGCATGTGCGAGATAACGGGATATGTCTTCTCCTGGCAGCTTTGTAGAAAGATTTTGCAATGGCAAGATAGAGGCAAGGACCTCCTGTTCAATAAAGAGCCAGGGAGGGGCTCTCTTAGGTGGAAGCGACCAATGCGCCAAATGTCTGAGACCAAAAGCATAATAGTAAAACAAAATCTTGGGGAGACCAAACCAACCTTTGTCAACTGGCCTGTGTAACCAATTAAAATGCATCCGAGAACGTTTACCATTCCAGATAATGGATTTTGCTGCACTATCTAATTGTTTAAAATAAAAAGAGGGGAACTTCAGTGGGGAGAGACTGTAGTATAGTTGAATTTTGGAATAAAATACATTTTTATAACATTAACCTTCCCAGTCATAGATAAATGTAGTGAAGCCCACCTGTACACATCACTCGTAAACCTTTTTATTAAAGAGTCAAAATTAACTAAATAAATCACACAAATTTGCTGTGAATAAAATACCAAATACTTAAAGCCCTGTTTGGGACACTGGAAGGTGCCCGGCTGAAAAGCCGTTACTGGGCAGTACGCTGTCAGACCAATTAACTCTGTATCCCGAGAAATTAGAAAAGGAATTAATAATTCTGCGGAGGCAAGGCATAGATCTAGTAGGGTTGGAGACGAATAATAAAATATCATCTGCGTAAAGCAAAAGCTTATGCGCCATACCTCCCGCCACCACCCCTGGAAAATCATCCTACTTTATTATCGCCGCTGCTAATGTTTCCAGGGCAAGACAGAACAATAATAGCGAAACAGGGCAACCCTGCCGGGTGCCCCTATCCAGAGTAAAATAATCTGAACTTGATCCATTCGTTAGTACCGCCGCTACTGGGTGTCTATAAAGTAACTTAACCCAACCAAAAAAAGTATTCCCGAACCCGTACATTTCCAAAATCTTAAAAAGATAATTCCATTCTATCATATCAAACGCCTTTTCGGCGTCAAGTGAGATGGCAGCGTCCGGGGTCTAATCATTCGCCACTGATCACATGATACTGATGAAACGCCTAATGTTATCAGAAGAGCTACGTCCTGAATAAATCCCACCAGATCTATATGTATAAGAGATGTCACAACTTAATCAGTTAGCCAAAATTTTTGACAATATTTTAACATCTAGCTGGATCAGGGAAACTGGACGGTAACTCTTACACTCACTTGGATCTTTGTCCTTTTTAAGAATCAGACTAATCCGGGCTTGCATCATGGTTGGCGAAGCTTTCCATTCTTTAATGATTCCATATAAACTTCTAACAAAAGTGGAGCCAGTTCTGTAGCATGAGATCTAAAAAACTCAGCGGCAAAGCCATCTGGCCCCGGAGCCTTGCATGTAGGCAAGGCCTTAAATGGGGGTTTTGGAGCAGTGTCTTCTTCCTTGCTGAGTAGCCTTTCAGGTTATGTGGATATAGGACTCATTTTACTGTGGATATAGATACTTGTCTACCTGTTTCCTCCAGCACCTTCACAAGGTCATATGCTGTTGAACTAAATTCATCTCTAGGAGACAGAATGCATCTCTTTCCTGAGCGGTATGATGGCTGCGTGGTCCCATGGTGTTTATACTTGCGTACTATTGATGGTACAGATGAACGTGGCACCTTCAGGCATTTGGAAATTGCTCCCAAGGATGAACCAGACTTGTGGAGGTCCTATTTTTTTCTGAGGTCTTGGCTGATTTCTTTTGATTTTCCCATGATGTCAAGCAAAGAGGTACTGAGTTTGAAGGTAGGCCTTAAAATACATCCACAGGTACACCTCCAGTTCAGTACACCTCATATCAGAAGCTAATTGGCTAATTGTCTAAAGGCTTGACATCATTGTCTGGAATTTTCCTAGCTGCTTAAAGGCACAGTTAACTTAGTGTATGTAAACTTCTGACCCACTGGAATTGTGATATAGTCAATTAAAAGTTAAACAATCTGTCTGTAAACAATTGTTGGAAACATTACTTGTGTAATGCATAAAGCAGATGTCCTAAACGACTTCCCAAAACTACAGTTTGCTAATATTAAATCTGTGGAGTGGTTAAAAAATGAGTTTTAATGACTTCAACCAAAGTGTATGTAAACTTCTGACTTCAACTGTATGTTTTAATTTGATTAAACACCATTTGATCATAACATTTCATTAAAACATTGAACATGGTATCCAGAAAAATGTAAACAGAAAATGCAGAATTTGTATCTGTAAGACTTGCAGTTCTTTTAATTAATTTTCTGTGTAATTATCAAAAATCTGAGGCTTTTTATTTGTTCCTTAGTATTGATTTAGTATCGATACCAAGTTACCAGGGCTGGTATCGTACCGAAGCCAAAATTTTGGTATTGAAGCAACCCTAGCGCAGAGCTGTCAAAACCTTTATCTCTGGTGTAATTGGGTTGTTTCGGATTGTGGGAGAGGTAAATGCATCTCTAACTAAGTTTATGATAATTAAAACACCTTCGCGATTCAGGCGATACCCTTTTTAAGGGTCAATGTAAACATTATAATATTTATATATCATTAAAATACATTATTATTCAAATACATCGACTCAATTGTGATTCAGCCATACCTTTTTAAACAGTCAATGTCATAATAATATTCTAATATATCGTTTTTAATGTGGATTGACGACAACTGCCATGCTATGGATCGTTTGTGAGTCACTCAGGATGACTTATAAGCTGTCGTGGGTTTAAGAGCTACTTTTAGCATATTTTTAAGAGTTTATCCTAAATTTCTGCATTAGGAGCTACTTTTAGCCTTTTCAGTGAATACAGGCCCTGATTTTTAATCGACATTGTCTCCTATGCCCATAAGAGGGTGCAACAAATCAATATAAAACAATCAGCATAGTGTTGTTGCAATTGCTTATTGCAAAGAACATATCTAGCTGTTAACAAATGTGCGTAAAATGATAAAGTCAAAAGATTTAGCCAGTTCATATTCTCAAATATTAAGTAAAAAAATAAAACAAGAAAATCAAAGCTTCAACGAAAGGTTCTATGTTAACTTAATGTTGCAAAGTAGCCTATATTGGTGCCATAGTACTACCACAAACTCAATCTTCATAATACGGGTATGTATGTACCTAATGCTTATGCAGTGAGATGTGGATAAGAGAGCAAGACATAGTCAAGAGAACCACCAAAGACCTCCACCTCTGGAGGCTGTTCACTCCAACTGCCAAAGACCTCCACATCCAGGGGCCATTCACTCTGAACGCATACATTTTTTGCGCTAGACGGACGTCTTTGACCATTGCATCATGTCTAGCTGTTTTTAAAGCATCTTGTACAGTAAACATGCATTTTTTTAAATGCTGTGTCAATTTAAAAGGAAATTCAAAATTTAAAACGCATCTCAAGACAACCGTGTTGTTTTATTCATTGAACTGTGCCTGTTTTAGCCCAAGAATGAAAATGACGATCAGTGCTCATTTTAGCATTCGAATGTGCATTTTTTTTTTTTTTTTTGATGAACATTTTAATTTAGAATTTTAATTTGACAGCCTTATTTATATGAAACATCTGCTTCACATATAGTGATATACTGGAACAAAAGAGAAAAGCTTTTTATCATTAAAAAATGAAAGTCTAGGAATAACCATTATCACATACAAAAGCTGAAAGATCAACAATGTAAGAGAACATCAGACCTTGAGAAAGACTTGTCTATTTGCAGTACGCTCTTAAATGCGTCCTCTTTAGTAAACCAATTTTCTCAGCTGTGAGGGAAATTTTCTGTATTAGCACAGGTCTCGTAATGAAATTAAACATCAACAAACAACCTTAATTTTGCAATGGCATCACCTCTGATGACAACATGTAGGCTATTTACCTATATATTCATCCATGAAAAATCAGTTTTAGCATTGTAGTCAATCTCGTAATCTGAAGTGGAGGGCAGGTACACTTAATGCCCCCTGAATAAAACCATATAAAAACAGCTTAATTATCCCCCAGTACTCAAATTATACTCTCTCTCTCTGTCTTATTAGTCACTGTTTATTTTCAATGAATGACCCAAAGGTTATCCGGGGAAGTTCATGTGAACAGAGTGCTGTCACTGACTGTGAGCCAGAGCAGGACAAAACTACAAGGACTACAGGGCAGAAGAGAGAGACATACTGTTCAAAATGAGGAAATGGAAAACAAATTTAGAGACAAATTTAGTGTGACTATGTGAATATCTCAAATATTTGCCAAACAATTATCAGAACAGCATTTACATTTTGTACATTTGCAAATCTAATGAGTTTTAACATTCAAGTTTCAGCCATTGGTTTTCACCAAAACACTTAACAAACACAACACAAAGCTCAAACAGTTTTCCCCTAAGTAAATATTTACTTCTTACTGTTTTCTAATAGTGATTTATGATCAAAGCAAGGAAGAAGTCTGTCGTTGATCAGAACAAAGTTAAGCATTTTTTTTTTATGCGTAAAGTGTACAAATTAGTACAATTAATGCATTTAATTGTAAACACACAATCTTAAATGTGATGCCAATTAAATCACTGGCTGATCTAAAGGATGAAATATTGTAAATTTTCTAAAAAACAAGAATTACAGCAATTGAATGACTCTCATTCACTAAATGATGTTAGACCTCTAACAATCTACTTTCAATTCTAGTGCTGTGTCGATAACAATAAAATATCGATATACTTTATAGTGATACTTTTTCTCATGATTTCTAAAGTATTGTATCAATACTTTTGATCCATGTATCGACATTATATTACTATATTTAACTATTAGTGTATTCATATCATGTAAACACACAACAAAGTTTGCACAGTGTTACTACCAAATCAATTAAATGAGCTCACCAAGAGACAAAAATGTGATGTTTCAGTATATAACTGAAATATACCCAAATTAATTGGAATTGATGCAAACTTAAATCAAATCATGATATCGTGATGTAACTCAATATATCGAATTTTGACATGTGTATTGCAAAATGTATCATATTGTGAGCTGCCATGCGATACCCAGCCCTATTCAATTCAGTTCCAGTTTAAGGAAGCCATTAGCATTAGTTACAATGTATACAGCCTTAAGCAGCAAAGAAAAAATCCTCGGGCAAATTTGGGAGGAAAATAATTTCCCCATGTGGCAATAGCCTAAAATGAAATTATTTTTGCTGCACTCTTTATAAAAGAGTTCAGAATTAAGATTGTGATCTACCTTTTGAATACAGTAGGTCCCCCTCATGCCGCCAAAACAGCACCAACCCGCATCTCAGAATAGCATTCTGAGATTATATTATTCTCACCACAATTGTACAGAGCGGTTATCTGAGTTACCGTAGACTTTGTCAGTTCGAACCAGTCTGGACATTCTCTGTTGACCACTCTCATCAACAAGGCATTCCCGTCCACAGAACTGCCGCTCACTGGATGTTTTTTGTTTTTGTCACCATTCGGAGGAAATTCTAGAGACTGTTGTATGTGAAAATCCCCGGAGATCAGCAGTTACAGAAATACTCAAACCAGCCCGTCTGGCACCAACAATCATGCCACGGTCCAAATCACTGAGATCACATTTTTTACCCATTCTGATGGTTGATGTGAACATTAAAGAAGCTCCTGACATTCCCATATCTGCATGATTTTATGCACTGTACTGTTGCCACACGATTGGCTGATTAGTTAATTGCATGGATGATTGTTGGTGCCAGGTGGGCTGGTTTGAGTATTTCTGTAACTGCTGATCTCCTGGGACTTTCACGCACAACAGTCTCTAGAATGTACGGATGGAAACGCCTTATTGATGAGAGAGGTCAACAGAAATTGGCCAGACTGGTTCAGACAAAGTCTACGGTAATAAAAAAACTCAGATAACCGCTCTGTACAATTGTAGTAAGAAGAATAGCATCTCAATGCATTTCTGAGATGCATGTTGGTGCTGTTTTGGCAGCACGAGGGGGACCTATATTAAACTATAAAGAACGTCCTCTCACTTTCAACTGCTTTTAATATTGTAAATATTTGTATGAACTTAAAAAGATTCAATAACTAAGACATAAACTGAACAAGTTTCACAGACATGTGACTAACAGTAATGGAATAATGTTTCCCTGAACAAAGGGGGTGGGGGGGTCAAAATCAAAAGTAACAGTCAGTATCTGGTGTGGCCACCAGCTGCATTAAGTACTGCAGTGCATCTCCTCCTCATGGACTGCACCAGATTTGCCAGTTCTTGATGTGAGATGTTACCCCACTCTTCCACCAAGGCACTTGCAAGTTCCTGGACATTTCTGGGGGGAATGGCCCTAGCCCTCACCCTCCAATCCAATTGGTCCCAGACATGCTCAATGGGATTGAGATCCAGGCTCTTCGCTGGCCATGGCAGAACACTGATATTCCTGTCTTGCAGGAAATCACACACAGAACGAGCAGTATGGCTGGTGGCATTGTCGTGCTGGAGGGTCATGTCAGGATGAGCCTGCAGGAAGGGTACCACATGTGGGAGGAGGATGTCTTCCCTGTAACACACAGCATTGAGATTGCCTGCAATGACAACAAGCTAAGTCTGATGATGCTGTGAAACACCGCCCCAGACCATGACGGACCCTCCACCTCCAAATCGATCTCGTACCAGAGTACAGGCCTCGGTGTCACACTCATTCCTTCGACGATAAACGCGAGTCCGACCATCACCCCTGGTGAGACAAAACCACGACTCGTCAGTGAAGAGCACTTTTTGCCAGTCCTGTCTGGTCCAGCGTGCCCATAGGCGACGTTGTTGCCGGTGATGTCTGGTAAGGACCTGCCTTACAACAGGCCTACAAGCCCTAAGTCCAGCCACTCTCAGCCTATTGCGGACAGTCTGAGCACTGATGGAGGGATTGTGCGTTCCTGGTGTAACTCGGGCAGTTGTTGTTGCCATCCTGTACCTGTCCCGCAGGTGTGATATTCGGATGTACCGATCCTGTGCAGGTGTTGTTACACGTGGTCTGCCACTGTGAGGATGATCAGCTGTCCTTCCTGTCTCCCTGTAGCGCTGTCTTAGGCGTCTCACAGTACGGACATTGCAATTTATTGCCCTGGCCACATCTGCAGTCCTCATGCGTCCATGCAGCATGACTAAGGCACGTTCACGCAGAAGAACAGATACCCTGGGCATCTTTCTTTTGGTGTTTTTCAGAGTCTGAGAAAGGTCTCGTTAGTGTCCTAAGTTTTTATAACTGTGACCTCAATTGCCTACCGTCTGTAAGCTGTTAAGAGTCTTAACGACCGTTCCAAATGTGCATGTTCATTAATTGTTTATGGTTCATTGAACAAGCATGGAAAACGTTGTTTAAACCCTTTACAATAAAGATCTGTAAAGTTATTTGGATTTTTACAAAATTATCTTTAAAATACAGTGTCCTGAAAAAGGGACGTTTCTTTTTTTGCTGAGTTTATATATATATATATATATACACTATATTGCCAAAAGTATTCGCTCACCCATCCAAATAATTGAATTCAGGTATTCCAATCACTTCCATGGCCACAGGTGTATAAAATGAAGCACCTAGGCATGCAGACTGCTTCTACAAACATTTGTGAAAGAATGGGCCGCTCTCAGGAGCTCAGTGAATTCCAACGTGGTACTGTGATAGGATGCCACCTGTGCAACAAGTCCAGTCGTGAAATTTCCTCGCTACTAAATATTCCACAGTCAACTGTCAGTGGTATTATAACAAAGTGGAAGCGACTGGGAATGACAGTAACTCAGCCACGAAGTGGTAGGCCATGTAAAATGACAGAGCGGGGTCAGCGGATGCTGAGGCGCATAGTGCGCAGAGGTCGCCAACTTTCTGCAGAGTCAATCGCTACAGACCTCCAAAGTTCATGTGGCCTTCAGATTAGCTCAAGAACAGTGCGTAGAGAGCTTCATGGAATGGGTTTCCATGGCCGAGCAGCTGCATCCAAGCCATACATCACCAAGTGCAATGCAAAGCGTCGGATGCAGTGGTGTAAAGCACGCCGCCACTGGACTCTAGAGCAGTGGAGATGCGTTCTCTGGAGTGACGAATCACGCTTCTCCATCTGGCAATCTGATGGACGAGTCTGGGTTTGGCAGTTGCCAGGAGAACGGTACTTGTCTGACTGCATTGTGCCAACTGTGAAGTTTGGTGGAGGGGGGATTATGGTGTGGGGTTGTTTTTCAGGAGCTGGGCTTGGCCCCTTAGTTCCAGTGAAAGGAACTCTGAATGCTTCAGCATACCAAGAGATTTTGGACAATTCCACGCTCCCAACTTTGTGGGAACAGTTTGGGGATGGCCCTTCCTGTTCCAACATGACTGCGCACCAGTGCACAAAGCAAGGTCCATAAAGACATGGATGAGCGAGTTTGGTGTGGAAGAACTTGACTGGCCTGCACAGAGTCCTGACCTCAACCCGATAGAGCACCTTTGGGATGAATTAGAGCGAAGACTGCGAGCCAGGCCTTCTCGTCCAACATCAGTGTCTGACCTCACAAATGCGCTTCTGGAAGAATGGTCAAAAATTCCCATAAACACACTCCTAAACCTTGTGGAAAGCCTTCCCAGAAGAGTTGAAGCTGTTATAGCTGCAAAGGGTGGGCCGACGTCATATTAAACCCTATGGATTAAGAATGGGATGTCACTTAAGTTCATATGCATCTGAAGGCAGATGAGCGAATACTTTTGGCAATATAGTGTATATATATATATATATATATATATATATATATATATATATATATATATATATATATATATATATATATATATACAGTTGTGCTCAAAAGTTTGCATACCCTTGGAGAATTGGTAATATATGTACCATTTTTAAAGAAAACATGAGTGAGAAGGCAAAACATTTCTTTTATTTCTTATGGGATTCATATTCAACTGTAGGTTATAACAGAATGGCACAATCATAAAACAAAACATGGCAAAAAAGAAAAAAATGAAATGACCCCTGTTCAAAAGTCTGCATGCCCTTAGTTCTTAATACTGTGTATTGCCCCCTTTAGCATCAATGACAGTGTGCAGTCTTTAGTAATAGTTGTCTATGAGGCCTCAAATTCTTGCAGGTGGTATAGCTGCTCATTCATCTTGGCAAAATGCCTCCAGATCATGCAAAGTCTTTGGTCGTCTTGCATGAACTGCACGTTTGAGATCTCCCCAGAGTGGCTCGATGATATTAAGGTCAGAAGACTGTGATGGCCACTGCAGAACCTTCACCTTTTTCTGCTGTAACCACTGGAGGCTCAACTTGGTCTTGTGCTCAGGAAAGTCCAAGAGCGTCCCACGTGCAGCTTTCGTGCAGAAGAATGCAAATTGTCTGCCAGTATTTTCTGATAACATGCTGCATTCATCTTGCCATCAATTTTCACAAGATTCCCCGTGCCTTTATAGCTCACACACCCCCAAAACATCAGTGAGCCACCACCATGCTTCACAGTGGGGATAGCATTCTTTTCACTATAGGCATAGCGCTTATGGTTGTGACCATAAAGCTCTATTTTGGTCTCATTACTACAAATTACAGTGTGCCAGAAGCTGTGAGACGTGTCAAGATGTTGTCAGGCATATTGTAACCGGGCTTTTTTGTGGCATGGGCACAGTAAAGACTTCTTCCTGGCAACTCGACCATGCAGCTCATTTTGGTTCAAGTATCGTCATATTGTTCTCCTTGAAACAACCACACTGTCTTTTTCCAGAGCAGCCTGTATTTCTCCTGAAGTTACCTGTGGGTTTTTCTTTGTATCCCAAACAATTCTTCTGGCAGTTGTGGCTGAAATCTTTCTTGGTCTACCTGACCTTGGCTTGGTATCAAGAGATCCCCGAATTTTCCACTTCTTAATAAGTGATTGAACAGTGCTGACTGGCATTTTCAAGGCTTTGGATATCTTTTTATATCCTTTTCCATCTTTATAAAGTTCCATTACCTTGTTACGCAGGTCTTTTGACAGTACTTTTCTGCTCCCCATGGCTCAGTATCTAGCCTGCTCAGCGCATCCACGTGAGAGCTAACAAACTCATTGACTATTTATACACAGACACTAATTGCAATTTAAAAAGCCACAGGTGTGGGAAATTAACCTTTAATTGCCATTTAAACCTGTGTGTGTCACCTTGTGTGTCTGTAACAAGGCCAAACATTCAAGGGTATGTAAACTTTTGATCAGGGCCATTTGGGTGATTTATGTTCTCATTATGATTTAAAAAGGAGCCAAACAACTATGTGATAGTAAATGGCTTCATGTGATCACTATCCTTAAATAAAAGAACAAGTCATATTTTCAAAATCAATGCCAACATTTCACAATTTCTGCCAGGGTATGCAAACTTTTGAGCACAACTGTATACACAGTATATATATATATATATATATATATATATATATATATATATATATATATATATATACAGTTGAAGTCAGAAGTTTACATACACTTATGTCATTAAAACTCATTTTTAACCACTCCACAGATTTAATATTAGCAAACAATAGTTTTGGCAAGTCGTTTAGGACATCTACTTTGTGCATGACACAAGTCATTTTTCCAACAATTGTTTACAGACAGATTGTTTCACTTTTAATTCACTCTATCACAATTCCAGTGGGTCAGAAGTTCACATACACTATGTTAACTGTGCCTTTAAGCAGCTTGGAAAATTCCAGAAAATTATGTCAAGCCTAATTTTGCTTCTGATAGGCTAATTGGAGTCAATTGGAGGTGCACCTGTTGATGTATTTTAAGGCCTACCTTCAAACTCAGTGCTTGACATCATGGGAAAATCAAAGGAAATCAGCCAAGACCTCAGAAAAAAATTGTGGACCTCCACAAATCTGGTTCCTCTTTGGGAGAAATTTCCAAATACCTGAAGGTACCACGTTCATCTGTACAAACAATAGTCTGCAAGTATAAACACCATGGGACCACACAAGCATCATACCGCTCAGGAAGGAGATGCATTCTGTCTCCTAGAGTTGAATGTAGTTTGGTGTGAAAAGTGCAAATCAATCCCAGAAAATCAGCAAAGGACCTTGTGAAGGTGCTGGAGGAAACAGGTAGAGAAGTATCTATATCCACAGTAAAACGAGTCCTATATCGACATAACCTGAAAGGCTACTCAGCAAGGAAGAAGTCACTGCTCCAAAACCGCCATAAAAAAGTCAGACTACAGTTTGCAAGTGCACATGGGGACAAAGATCTTACTTTTTGGTGAAATGTCCTCTGGACTGATTAAAAAAAAATTGAACTATTTGGCCATAATGACCATCATTATGTTTGAAGGGAAAGGGTAAGGCTTGCAAGCCGAAGAACACCATCCCAACCGTGAAGGATGAGGGTGGCAGCATCATGCTGTGGGTGTGCTTTTCTGCAGGAGGAACTGGTGCACTTCACAAAATAGATGGCATCACGTGGAAGGAAAATTATGTGGATATATTGAAGCAACATCTCAAGACATCAGCCAAGAAGTTAAAGCTCGGTCGCAAATGGGTCTTCCAAATGGATAATGACCCCAAGCATACCACCAAAGTTGTGACAAAAAGGCTTAAGGACAACAAAGTCAAGGTATTGGAGTGGCCATCACAAAGCCATGACCAATTTGTGGGCAGAACTGAAAAAGCGTGTGCGAGCATGGAGGCATACAAACTCAGTTAACCCTGTTCTGTCTGGAGGAATGGGCTAAAATTCCAGCAATTTATTGTGAGAAGCTTGTGGATGGCTACCCAAAATGTTTGACCCAAGTTAAACTATTTAAAGGCAATGCTACCAAATACTAACAAAGTGTATGTAAACTTCTTACCCACTTTGAATGTGATGAAAGAAATAAAAGCTGAAATAAATCATTCTCTCTACTATTATTCTGACGTCACATTCTTTTTTATTTTTTTATCCCCTTGTCTCCAGCTCTTGACTTTAGGAACCGTAAAGGCATTTGCACAACAGAGGTGATGCGATATTATGAAATGAATCGCAACGAATGGCCCTTTCACATTAAAAGTGAGGCGAATGATCACGCTAACACATTCACACCTTTACAATAGGTTACGCTAATTGACCAACATTTTTTATCCCAGGACAGTAGATGGCAGAATGCACATTTCAGCTGGTCTGCCCTTCACCCAACACAGATGAGAAGAACTACTTTGGAAAAGTTAGCAAAAAACAACAACATGAAATTGCAATACAAATGACAAGCAAGCGATTTCTCTAACTAGCAGATCGAAAAACAAAGACAGATTTCTTAACAAGCTGCAGTAGCGATGATGAGTTTGCTGTTGATCTGCTCAAAGAGACACTTCACAAACAATTTCAGTTTTCCTGCTGGACAAGTTGACTGGCAATATTATCATGTATGCACCACTGTCTTAATCGTTATTAATTAATTTGGGAATATTAATAAATTCGGGGAATCTTGTAGGAATCAATTTTAGACAGTTAATGTATTTGTCCATCGAATAATTGATACATATCCCAAATGCCAAATGAAGTCTGAGCGGATGAGCAGCAATCTTCTTATGAAAATTGACAACTGACTATTGCTTCCAAGTAGTGGGTTTTAATCCTAGGACTGACTCTTTGCAAAGTGTCTAAACCAACCCTGGTGCTGCATTTTAGGTGGAAACCTGGTCTTTTGTCTTTTGGACCACACTCAATTGCATATCAGGAGTTTGTGGGTTCATTAATTACTCATTCTTATAATGGCAATACTGTGCAGATTACTCTGAGACACCATAATCCAACATTTAGGAAATGAGAAACTGATTACATTGATATCAGACATGACCTATCTAGTACTATGACTAGCCAGCTAAACATTGAAACACTAATTTAAAAGAATCAGACTAGTTTATTACCTAAAGTTATAGCAAGAAAACATTACATGCAAAGACATGATGGATACCTAGATCTACTCTAACATTAAGTGTGCATAACATCTCGGGTTGTTCTTAGTTGTCTCCAGTGGGTTCCCAGGGTGCCCAGCACTTTGGGTTATTTGATGGGTATGGCCTGTTCCACGGCTTCTCCCAGCAGTTGATTTGAGGTTTGGGATGGGCTCCACTGTAGTGGCCCCTTTCTTTGTCAGCTGAGAATTCTCTGGGTCTAGCATTGGACAAGGGTTAGTTCTTGGTTGTTGTGGTAAGTTTGTGGGGTTTTTGCTGACCATGTTTGAGGTCCAGAGCAGCAACCAGTCCTTGTTCAGACTCTGGGTCTGCAAATTCCCTGATGAGTGCTCCTCGGAGCAATTGATAATCTGATTTGACATGATCTGGTTGATGGTCTAGAAAGCTTAGCACCTCAAGGCTGGAGGTTATCCTCAGCAGATACAGTCTGTCTCTAATGGTTGCTTGAGTCATTGTTTGCATATGAAAGTCTATGTTTTGCAGTTAAGCATGGATGTTGTGGCCCCCTGCAGGATTTGGGATGAAGTTGCTGATATTTATAGCCAGTTTATCAAGGTCTTTAAGGGCCACTCCATACATTTTCTCAGGATACAATCTCAGTGGTGCAGAGGATTTTTGGGAGCCAGCAGGTGAAGTTTGGGTGGACCCCTTGGTGCATCACCTCCCGGCTGGGAGATCTAGTTCTGCTGTCTGGGGAGGGTTTAAAAGAATGTCTCTCTTGCTTGGGCTCTATTTCAAGCTCATAGGAGTGTTTTAACTCTCCTCTTACCAGGGCGAGTTCATCATTAACATAGTCCAATTGCTTGCCCAGGTCCTTTATCTTGGCTCTGGCTGTCTGCAGGTGGCCTTCCAAGGCCTTGGTTCTGGATTTCTTGTCCACCAGCTCATTGCTGGCCTTCTTTAACAGGGACTCTGCTTCTTGGAGTCTCTCCTCTAGAAAATCTCTGGCTTCCCTAGCCAGCTGCTCTCGATACTCTGTGTCCTTTTGCAGCCAGTCTCTTCACCTCCTCTCTTGCTTCCTGCTCCTTTCCGTTGACTTCCTGTTACAGGATCTGGGACTCTGTGACTTGTTGCTTTAGGTCATTCCTCTCTTGTTCTAGATGTGCAGTGCTCTGGTCGCTCAGTTTCAGCTGGGCTATAAGGTTGTGGGCAAAGGAGCTGGTGATCTTGACTAGGTCTTTGTGGTTGTAGCTCTGGCTGGGGTCGTGGCTCATCAGGCTTTTCAGATTTTCATCCATCTACTCTCGACTCTGCTGCTGTAGGTCGTCGCGGCCGTGAGGAGGGGGGCGCCCGTCAGGGTGCTCAGCCAGGTCTCAAGGTCTTCCCAATGGGTGGCAGAGGGAGGTGTGTGAGTACCTTGGTACGCTGGTGGCGAGGACAAGGGCAAGAGGCTGGTAGTGTATGGAGTGTACTAAATGGGTAGTGTAGTTAGGTGGATGTGTCCAGCTAGTGTAAGCCACTATTGGAGGGGGTGTCTTAATATGATCCTAGCAGGGAGTCAGTCAGGTGTCAGGGTTTGTATCTTTGAATGCACAGAGAAAGAGAGACTGGGTATGGTAATCTGTAAATGCTGTTTACAATAGTTTACTGAAATTGTCTTGTTATTATCATCATAGTTTACTGATTTAGTTTACATACATAGGCCCCGTCTCCAATAAAATCAAAAACAAGAGAAAACAAAATGAGGAAAAGAGGACAGGTAAAGGAAGAGAGTGTTCTCTTATTTCTAATGTCTATTACTAAGTAAACTAGGAACTAGAAACTAGGAGTCAAACTAGGAACTAGTAATTGACTGAGATGAGGGCATAATAAGAGTATAAACCTGACCAAAATAAACCAATAAAAATCAATGGGAAATGCAAAAGGGAAGGATGGATGGGTGACTATATTCTAAGTGGAGGTCTCTGGAGTACAATGGTGTACTGGTCTTTGCTAGTACAAAAGGTCATCCAAGACACCTGACCTGAACACCCACAGCACACAACTAGAGGGTCCCGGTCAACCGGTCAACCCGTCCACGTACCCGTCACATGTTGCGACCTTTTGCACAATTGGACTGCACTCAAAATAAGGTGAGTCAATGACCAGCTGGCACAGCCAAGACTGGGGGTTCCGCTGAGGATTTCCTACTGCAATGGGCACCACCTGGGGCTCGTTTTGTCCCAGGAACGCGGTGTCCAGAACACCGTACTAACGATTCAGGCTTCCCAAAACTTGAACTTCGCATGTCAGCTGGTATGGTTGCCCCCACAAATTGGAGTGTTCAATTGCTGATGCCCCTTTACGTGGTCGCCGGCACTGGCACGGGGGCAGGAGCATCCGAGATACCCAAAAGCAGGTGTCGGGGTGAGCCAGAGTCAGATGAATCAAGCCGGAGGACACCCACAGTGGGAGGACCAGTTGTTTCACCTGCCAAACATCAGGGATTAGAACAATAATGGAACAATTAGATAATTGCTAAAAAGGGGGACTGAATTAAAACTAAAAAGGTGGTTTAACACAATGGGAAAATAGCCTGAGGGAATATTAAATCCTATAGGGAGATCCTGTTATGTAGGAGATAAACAGAAAATAATAGCACTAAAGCTATAAATGATTTGTGAGACTGAGGACCTGATACTATGGGATAGTAATACAGGGTAGAAAATAAAACTATTAAAAGGGCTGACACTGTGGGACAGTAAAGCCTATTAATAGTACTAGAATGAAACAAAACAAAAAATAATGAAAATACGAAAAAAAGACAAATTAAAATTAACAATGGATGAAAACAAAAATAAAAACACTAAAAAAGAAATTAGCCTGATACAAGGGGCAAATGACTACATATAGCAATAGCCTGACTAAAACCCTAAGAGTGAGGGAGCCTGAAATAAAGAAAAAAAAACAACTATGGGGTCTATTCTCAATCAGATAGTTACTAGGAAAAATATTATGTGTACTCTAGTTAACCATTGCATAAGTTTTGGGCATAATTTCATGATTAATGGTCATGGCTGCTGCATGTTCAACTCCCATGCCTTGACCATACCATGTGTGTGCACCTTTCTTTACTCAATGTCACAAGGTCAACGTGCTATTTGGGAATCCCTAGTCTTATGCAAAGATATTTCCTTAGCTAAAATGGTTTAAATTTAAATTTAGATAAGCAGGTAGTTAAAAATGGATGAGAAGCAAGAGGGACAGTGTTGAGAGAGGTGCTTTAAAGTTTAAACACTCAAATTAGCCACACATACACACGCTGAAGCTAATTGCTACAAATCTATGCTAACCACTAACCAGCTTTAGCATAGTGATACAGTATGTTGCATTAGCTTGCGCTATACGGGAGGGTTTGTTTACAAACGCCGCCGGCTAGTGACATATGCGCTGTCACAGGTTGACCCGGAATTACCTCCCAGTGCCCGTGACTAGCCTTTGCTATGGGGACAAACACACGCGAATACAGTTCCAGCCACGCATAAGAAATATAGAAACATTCCAAGCACATGCACAATGAAAAAATACTGCAACTACGCACAGTGTGGACTTTAAACTGTATACACTCAAAGTTTCTGCACAATGATGCATTCACAACAAACCGCACAACATGGAGTTATAACTTCATTCATTCAGGGCTCTTTCTCCCTTATATCAATCAGTTATCTCTAATCAACTGTCAGAGTTACTATGGCTATTTCAACTCAACGGTTGTTTAAAATATACTTGGACACTGAGACACAATGTTACACAAGTTATTTCTCAACTTCGCTCTGAGAGCACAGAATGGATTATTACTAGCTAGTATTTAACATTACAAGTTAACAGCTCAGATGAATTTACTTCAATCTGGCAGCAAACACAAGGCCTTCACAAGGATAAAATGAGAAACTTCACTCAAATTTCCTTACATAACACTGTAATTGAGATTTCTTCGTCAAAATGAAGTTTACTTTTACTCTGACTGGGATTTCTTCGCCAGACAGATTAAATATAATTTGGTACCATTTACATGCATTGAAAACGTGAAGACACTTCTCAACCAAAAATAGGGAGTTGGATTTTAAACAACTGCTTAATCCCACATTTAAACAAGTCGACTAGACAAAAGGACTACACAAAACATATCATTCTAATTTCCTGCCTTATCATCCAGATTTATAATACAGGTAAGCATTCACAGTGGCAAAGTTTATGTTCTCAAAGTTTGGATGGTGCCCGCATTCTCCACCAATATGTAGGGAAAATTAAGCTCAAAAGGGGAAAACATTTTAACTAATCATTATTAATTAATTTGGGACTATTAATCAATTTGGGGAATCTTAAAGGTGCAGTATGTAAGATTCAGAAACCCTTGTTATCAATGGCACCTGTGGCCGTTAAGTGAACTGCAGCCTGTTGCTCGTGATCGCGCGCACACACTCCATAGGGACGCGAGCATTGGCCAAAACAAAGAGACTGAACGTGATTCACTGGCATCATGATGACAGATGAGGTAGCATAATTAAAATTACACAGTTATGATTGTTTTACTACAAACTTTGAGACTGTATATTATATTTGACTCTCCAATGCTGGAATAGGGCTAAAACAAAGTGTGGATATAGGTCTGACTATGTGAAACTGTAGTTTGAAATAATCACTTTTCTTTGCATGATACATTGACTGCATTTATATGATTTGGTGGATGATGACAGTAGCTGTTTATAAAATAAGACTGTACATTATAAATATGTTGACAATTCAGTATTGATGTGATTCCATCACAACTGTCATTTTGATATCTTGATGTGCTATTGTTTTATAATAATAGATTGTATATATTTTCTGTATAACCAAGTTACGTTACACTAATGAATGGAGCTTTTTACATTATCTTGAACATTGTCTAGCATTCATTTCATGTGTTATTGTAGTTTACCTTGCTGAATAATTACAGATTAACATTGTTTATGTCAGTTACTGTGAATCAGCATACCTGACTTTTAGTATAAAGAGAAGATCGTTGAAATTATTTGAAAGTTACGAAGCAAGGTAGCTTGCAATTCGTCAACATTAGCAGGCAAAATCAAGTTAACTAAAATGACACAGATCAATCCGTATGGCACTATATTTCACATGCTTTGCAGTTATGTTAGCTTACCTGTCCAATAAGAAGAACGCCAATGCAGGGTTGGTTCTGATCCCCAAAACCAAACGAATGCCCCTCCAGGAATCAAATGTCCTTCCGATGTTCACTCTAGTTTTCGCTCGACCACGATCACGTTTCCGGTTAGCCAGACGGGATTCAGTAAATTTTTTTTTTTTTTTTTTTTGGCTTACTCAGAGTTTATGTAGGAGTCGGTGTTGTGTTTGGAGCTGGCCATTTGCTGGATTTCATCTCCAAGAGAACGTTACCTAGTGTTGCAGACCATCTGTTGACACTGTTAAATAGCGGAAGCACTGAGGCAAGGCTCTCGGGAGCGCGCATAAATGTCACATCCTGTGGATTTTCCCGGCAAAAGCGACCCGCTCCCATCGCATGAAAATCAGTCTACAGGCTTTAATAGGCAACCTAGGAAGTCCGGGGAGGACTCATTTTTTAAGTTGCGTTACAAGCCGTTCACACATTGGCTAACAAAAGGCGGATATTACATGAAAAATTTTACATATTGCAACTTTAAGGGAATCAATTTTAGACAATTAATCAATGTATTCATACACTGAATAATTGATACAAATGCCTATCAATTCTATTAAGCTGTCACCATTTTGGCCATAAGCAGTAACAAATTAATATAGATTAAGAGTGAATATTTTAGAGCAAAGTAGTTAAGACTGGCCTGAACCAGTGACCTTAATTTGTGAACATACAAATCATCAAACAGCAACATGTGAATACAAATGAAATTTTATTAACTGTTCTGAGACAAACCAACAAAAAAGGGGAATACTACACACTAAAGAAATATCACACACACACACACACACACACAGAAACAAAAGCAATGGCCAAAGCAGAGAAAATGTAAAGACCGGAGTTCTATGGCAATAAGTATGAAAAATGAGAGACCGCTACTTGAAATCATCAGTAAAGCAATTTAGCTTAAAGCAATAACTCTCTGCATGAATGCATTAGGTAAATATTAGCTTAATGTATCAGTTCAGTGTATGTAAATGTATGGTCGCCTTTTTCTTGCCGTGTTGAAGAGAGAGGGAGAGTTTCGGAGAATAAGATGGTCTCGCTGAGTTGGTCTGGATGAGCCGGATGAAGTCTGAGTGGATAAGCAGCAATCTTCTGATGAAAACTGACAAATGACTATTGGTTCCAAGTAGTGGGTTTTAATCCTAGAATTGACACTCCTTGCAAGGTGTCTTAGCCAATCCTGGTGCTGCATTTTAGGTGGGAAACTGGTCGGGATATCAGGAGTTAGTGGATTAATTAATTACTCATTCTTATAATGGCAATACCATGCAGATTACTCTCAGACACCATACTCCAACATTTAGGAAATGAGAAATTGATTACATTGATATCAAACATGACCTATCTAGTACTATGACTAGCCAGCTAAACATTCAAACACTAATTTAAAAGAATCAGACTAGTACATTACCTAAGGTTATAGCAAGAAAACATTACATGCAAAGACGTGATGGATACCTAGATCAACTCTAACATTAAGTGTGCATAACATATATATACATAGAAGTGTTTCTGTATAAGTCAGTGAGATGCCAATTTCAGAGTTCATTGTTTATGTGCCCAAGTCATGGCCTCCAGAGGAGATGAGGAATGTATCTGTGTTCTTTGATGTTCTGTTCTCCTGGTAAGATGGCACCAGAGTGGGGTAAGAAGAAGTGATCCCAGAAGGGTGATGTGTGGGCATTCACATATCTGCCTGGTTTTATGGCCCGGTCATAGCGAGGGCCTGGTTGAACTATTTGTCTCCATTTTGCTCGCCATGGGGTACTGCTGTAGTTCTTTGATCACCAGTATGTGTGTTTTGCTGTTCTGGGGGGCCCAGAAACAAATAGACTGAAATATCTTTTATTGCAGATGTGCATTGCTTTATATCAGAAGCTGAGGGTTTCTGACCACAATTACAGTAGATTCCTCAGATGGGTTGATGGGCTGGCTATCTACTAATCATTACTTAGACAGACCCTGTTATCAGATGAGGCAGAACATTTAACTCCTCACTCGTTACACTGATAAGGGCAATGTTAAAGTCAGTATTTAATAATCACTATCCAAATGCTTTATTTTCTTGGTAACACTATAATATCTTCCATTAATAACATTAACAAACATTATTGCATTATGCTAAACTAGTGTTGACCTATTTATTTATTTATTTTTTCCTTTTCCATGTCCTGGATTCATCGTGCCTCTGTATTGTCTGACAGTGAGAGATTTACAATGATGGTTTACGTTCTATTGAATCAACCGAATAAACCAAAAATTAAACTGGTTGTTTCTTTTGACCATGCATTTTAAATAAAACTATAGAACAAATGAACCTAATTTAAAAACAAAATTTTACAAAACAGAATAATTATTTTTTTCAGGAATTTCTATATGTTTATCAGTCCACAGACCTCCTGCAGTACTCACAGGTCGGCAGAAACTCTTGAAAACCCTGGGAATAAAGCAAACATCATCCAATCTTTGTGAAGCTGCTAAATTAAGCATTTGATGAGAAGCAAAGAACAGCCAACAAGAAACTTCTCTCATTAGTAGGGCGTTGACACATGTCAGAGTCAGAGAAATGGATTTACATTCCTCTGCATAGCAAAAGGAGTTAAATGTTTATTTAAAAGAGTTTATTATTCTACATAATGTTTATTAGTTTTAATAAAATAAATATTTAGACAAATATTGGACTTTGATTAAATGGATCGCATTTGGATAACAGAGTACATGTTATACTTGTCTTTGATATAATGGGGTTCCTGCATGTGGGGGTAAAAGTATCATTTTAAAACTGCAGAGGAAACATCAAGGAGGGGGTCCAAGTAGTTTTGGAGCTCATATAATTAGCAGATAAGGGCTCACACAAACACACATTCACATGCTGAAACACATACACGGCCACATCTGCTAAATTAAGACTTCATTCAATTTATCAGAATAAAAGTGTAGCAGTAGTTAAAACTTACATATTATGCCCTTTCCCACTGCAGAAACTAAAGCCCATTTTAGGTACTTTCACTAGGAACTTCTATTTTTCCTCATTTTCACACAATTAACATTTTGAATGGATTCCTATGAAGCCACTTTACACCAGGAGCGATCACGCGTGCACCAAAAAAGTATTATTTTTTATTTTTTTAAGGTGACCATATGTGTCCACTGGCACATGGATAGCAAATCGAAGCAGGCGTTTTCAAATCATTCCAATGAGAATTTACCATGCAAGCATGTTGCTCAACTTCCACTGGAATTAATTGAAAATGCCCACTTCGACATGTAAGGCGAGTGTGTCCATTTTTTACTTTTCATTTTCGAGGATGCTAAAAATTGGGACAAATGGCTGGATCCCCTATTATTTGCAGTCAGGGAGGTCCCGCAAGCCTCCATGGGGTTTTCCCCCTTAGAGCTCCTGTATGGATGCCGGCCCCGGGACCTTCCCAGAGCAAAAATGAAATTCATTACGTCTTTGATCTTCGAGCAAAGCTACACACACTGGGTCAGTTGTCACAACAGAATTTGCTCCAAGCTCAAGAGACACAAAGCCGGCTCTATAATAGGGGTGCCCTGCTATGGGAATTTGCACCAGGAGACAAAGTACTTGTATTACTCCCCACATCGTGCTCGAAATTACTCTCCAAGTGGCAAGGACCCTTTGAGGTTACACGGCGAGTCAGGGACCTCAAATATGAAGTTAAACGAACGGATAGAGGCAAGGCACGTCAAATTTACCACCTCAACCTCCTTAAATTATGGAGAGAGGCAGTCCCTGTGTCCATGGCGACAGTAGTTCCGGAGAGGGTGGAGCTCGGGTCAGAGGTGAAGTTCAAAGTCGATCCATTCACCTCGGTCCCTTGTGGAGACCACCTCTCACCGTCCCAGCTCACGGAGATGGCCAGGTTGTAAAGAGAGTTTGCGGACATGTTCTCTCCTCTTCCTGGATGGACTAACCTCATACAGCACCATATTGAGGCCCTACCAGGAGTGGTTGTGCGTAGTTGGCCATACAGCGTACACAAGCACAAGAAAAAAAGTGATTCGGGACAAATTAGAGGCAATGCTCGAAATGCGGGTAATAGAAGAATCGCAGTGACTGGGCGAGTACAGTAGTTCTTGTACCTAAGAGTGACGGGTCAGTCCGGTTCTGTGTTGATTACCGGAAAGTCAACGCGGTGTCTAAATTTGACATGTACCCAATGCCCCGAATTGACGAACTGCTCGCTCGGTTGGGTGTGGCTCAATTTTATTCAACATTGGATTTAACTAAGGGATATTGGCAGATCCCCTTAACTCCATTATCCAGAGAAAAACCTGCCTTTTCCACACAGTTCGGATTACACCAATTCGTCACTCTTCCGTTCAGTTTGTTTGGGGCTCCCGCCACGTTCCAGCGCCTAATGGATAAGATCCTCCGGCCACACACTGCATATGCCGCTGCCTACCTGGATGACATTATCATATACAGTAATGATTGGCAGAGGTATATGCAGCATCCTAGAGCCGTGCTGATGCTCCCTAACAAACTGAAGTCATTTTTTTCCTGATTAGCCTCACTAACAAGTGGCATTCTTGTGGCCACACAGCTGTTTAGTCACAATCCTGTAAGTTCTTGTTGCATTTTGTGCATGGAAATGCTCTTACTTTCACTATTAAACATAGCCATGTGTTCTACTGTAGATTTTTTACGATGTGACTTCAAGCGTTTTAATGCTCTCCGATCACGATCATTCAAGATTTTTTTATGACCACATTTCTTCCCGAAGCTGACGGTTCACCACTATCCTTCCAGGTTTTAATAATACGTTGGACGGTTCTTAACCCAATTCCAGTGATTTCAGCAATCTCCTTAGTTGTTTTCTTTGTGTTTTCTTTCTGATGCAGGCCAATAATTTGCCCCTTCTGAAACACAGTAACATTTTTTCCATGACCACAGGATACATCTTCCGACATGTTTGTTTAAGAAATGAGAAGCTACACACTGCATCAATTACGGTTAAAAGAATTGTTGCCAGCTAAAACACATTAATCACTGCAATAATGATCCAATCATAGGCTCTGTTGTTAACTGTAATGATAACAATAATATTTATATTTAAGCAATATCTCACAAGCAAAACTGTTGTGTGTACTGCATAGAAGTTTCCATCAATGTTTTCATGTGATCCTCTGTTGTGCAGCTTTACTTCATATGACAAAATTAAGACCAATGTTTTGTTTTAGATTATGTTGTGAGGATCTTTACTGAAACTCTTGATTAAAAAATAAATAAATAAATAAATAAATATATATATATATATATATATATATATATATATATATATATATAGTGCATCCGGACAGTTTTCACAGCGCTTCACTTTTTCCACATTTTGTTATGTTACAGCCTTATTCCAAAATGGATTAAATTCATTATTTTCCTCAAAATTCTACAAACAATACCCCATAATGACAATGTGAAAGAAGTTTGTTTGAAATCTTTGCAAATTTATTAAAATAAAAAACAAAAACAAAAATCACATGTACATAAGTATTCACAGCCTTTGCCATGACACTCAAAATTGAGCTCAGGTGCATCCTGTTTCCACTGATCATACTTGAGATGTTTCTACAACTTGATTGGAGTCCACCTGTGGTAAATTCAGTTGATTGGACATGATTTGGAAAGGCACACACCTGTCTATATAAGGTCCCACAGTTAACAGTGCATGTCAGAGCACAAACCAAGCCATGAAGTCCAAGGAATTGTCTGTAGACCTCCGAGACAGGATTGTATCGAGGCACAGATCTGGGGAAGGGTACAGAAATATTTCTGCAGCATTGAAGGTCCCAATGATCATAGTGGCCTCAATCATCCATGAATGGAAGAAGCCTGGAACCACCAGGACTCTTCCTAGAGCTGGCCACCCGGCCAAACTGAGCGATCGGGGGAGAAGGGCCTTAGTCAGGGAGGTGACCAAGAACCCGATGGTCACTCTGACAGAGCTCCAGCATTTCTCTGTGGAGAGAGGAGAACCTTCCAGAAGAACAACCATCTCTGCAGCACTCCACCAATCAGGCCTGTATGGTAGACTGGCCAGACGGAAGCCACTCCTCAGTAAAAGGCACATGACAGCCCGCCTGGAGTTTGCCAAAAGGCACCTGATGGACTCTCAGACCATGAGAAACAAAGATTGAACTCTTTGGTCTGAATGGCAAGCGTCATGCCTGGAGGAAACCAGGCACCACTCATCACCTGGCCAATACCATCCCTACAGTGAAGCATGGTGGTGGCAGCATCATGATGTGGGGATGTTTTTCAGCAGCAGGAACTGGGAGACTAGTCAGGATCGAGGGAAAGATGAATGCAGCAATGTACAGAGACATCCTTGATGAAAACCTGCTCCAGAGCGCTCTGGACCTCAGACTGGGGTGAAGGTTCATCTTCCAACAGGACAACGACCCTAAGCACACAGCCAGGATAACAGAGGAGTGGCTACAGGACAACTCTGTGAATGTCCCTGAGTGGCCCAGCCTGAGCCCAGACTTGAACCCGATTGAACATCTCTGGAGAGATCTGTAAATGGCTGTGCACCGACGCTCCCCATCCAACCTGATGGAGCTTGAGAGGTCCTGCAAAGAAGAATGGGAGAAACTGCCCAAAACTAGGTGTGCCAAGCTTGTAGCATCATACTCAAAAAGACTTGAGGCTGTAATTGGTGCCAAAGGTGCTTCAACAAAGTATTGAGCAAAGGCTGTGAATACTTATATACATGTGATTTTTGTTTCGTTTTTTATTTGTAATAAATTTGCAAAGATTTCAAATAAACTTCTTTCACGCTGTCATTATGGGGTATTGTTTGTAGAATTTTGAGGAAAATAATTAATTTAATCAATTTTGGAATAAGGCTGTAACATAAAATTTGGAAAAAGTGAAGCGCTGTGAATACTTTCCGGATGCACTGTATATATTTTCATTTGATTAAAGTTTTATGAATTTATTTGATTAGACACTATTTTGATGATGAAATTGAAAACATGAAACTGAAAAATGTGTGTGTGTGTGTGTGTGTGTGTGTGTGTGTGTATGTGTGGTAATGGAACTTTGCTTAATTGAGAAACACGTCAAGGAAAATAAAAATCTTATTTACATTGACACATTTAACTGTTAAATAGGCTTAAGGAGTAAAATATTACCATTTTTTTTTTTCATGGTATCGAAATTGGTATCGAAAATTTTACTGGTATTGGTAGCAACTACTGAAATTTGGTATAGTGACAACCTTATATAAGTGTGAGTGTGTGCACATTTGTGTAATGAGAAAGGACACATTCTGCTGCACATGCTAATCTAACTGATGTTTACTAATGAGACAGTGTCTTCTGCGAGGGTTTGTTTGTTCATGAAACACATGGCTTAACGGATGTGATGCCTCCAGCAAGGCAAGCAGCAGTGCCACTGTACACACTGCCAGCATCCCCTTAGAAACATCACATGCCCACACTGCTTCCACTAACGATGTTCCCGCACTATCTCTGCACTAGTGTACAGATATATCAGAGCCACTTACAGCTTTCATTACTATCTACTTTATATTATTTATTTATTATAAAATACATAAAAGTACCAAGAGGAAAGCCACCTCAAACTGTTCCACAGCAGAACTAATTCTCTACAATGAAGTTAATCAAATGTATGCACTAGGTCAGAGAGGATAATAAGACTGGGTGACAATACATTTTTCTTTTTCAATGTTGAGGTGCTTGTCAAGGGGAAGGTCTATCTCCACTGTGTACCAGAAATGCGTGTTTGTCATGTCTTGATTGCAGAGAGCTATGGTGATGAACCAGGTCAAGGAAGCTGGACATGGTGAAGCCATCAGTCAACATGGCCTAGGCCAAAAACGTACAGTGTGCACCAGGCTTTAGTTCCAACTCAAACTCAAACCAAACACAACTGAACCATCTAATCAATATCTTCAGGTTCCCTTAAAAATGATGGGCAAATTTGTTAGGGCACAACAGGAACTCTGCAGGAATGTAGATCAAGCAGGAATGAGCACCTTTGAGCTATGCACTACCCACATTACCCTATTAAGATAAGATCACATTTGACTCAATATGCATGTTTAAACAGTAGCATTCGTTAGGATTAAAAGGATGCCTAATCCTCTACCATGGGACTTAAACAGCTGTAACAAAAGAGAAAAAAAAGAAAAACAAAGAGACATGTTTTCGGGTAGACAGGGTGATCATTTCTTAACAAATACAAATTCTAATTTCCAAAATTAACCAATGGGCCGGCATCAATATTTTGATTAGGGATGTCAAAAGTACCAGTACTTCTGTACCAAGTCGATACTAAAATATAATAATAATAATAATGTAGGTATTGGCAACTGAAATTTTGGTATTGTGACAAATAGGGATGTCAAAACTACTGATGCTTCAGTTCCAAGTCAATCCAAAAATTATAAAAAAATATTTAATTAAACCTTTCTTTCTTCTAAAGATTTAATCAAAATTTTTCTGCAGTACCGGTAGTACTATTTGTACAATTAGCTTAGTACAAGTACCGACTCATTACAATAGCTGCGTACAATAGCTGCGTACTGTTTGCCTAACTGACAGGTGGTTGTTTTTAAACACTAAGATTTGCTTATCTGAGTGTGTGCTCTGAAGTGTGCTCGTGCCTTGGATCAGATATGTGTAAAAGTAAAAATATCAAATCTTTGCATTAAACCTTGCACTGTAAAGCAGCCAAACAAACCTGCTGCTTTCTATTATGTCAGTAATATTAATCAAACAACAATCCTGAAAAACAATAAGATAAAGAGAAAACCACTACTGGTTTTAATTTATGTTTTTTTATTATTATTATTATTATTATTATTACTGTTTCCTAGTTTACTTTATACTCAGTTCCGAAATTATTAAAGTTTACCTGAATATTTACTTAAAAAGCAATTTCACTTAATTGAAAAATGCATGAAAGAAACATGTTATTGGTTTTATTTAGTATGTTAATTTTAAATTAATATTTAACTTTTTAAATAAAGGAGAGTATTTAAAGGCATACTGGGTATTTCTGCAGTGGTATCGACATTGGTAACAAGAACCATGAACTTTCACTGGTACTGGTACCAACTACTAAAATTTTATACATTTTATATGTTCTAAAGATTCTGTGACAACACCGATTTTAGATTTAAAAAATTGCCTGCTAACTGACAAGCATTCACTCACTTTTCAGAGAATGCAAAGTAATAAAATGAAAAGTTGTTTTAATAAACAACATGCTGGCAACTCAATACAAGCATCATGAAGACGATTTCTACTACACCACACACTCAAATCCACCTCCTTCCTCTCCATCCAGCTTCTGTCTGCTGCATTTCCTGTAGCACTATGTTCTCACTCCTGTGCATGGCCTTAATAATCAAACTACAATGTAGCTAAGCATGGCTTTTTTAGAGCTGTCAGGTTTTTCCATTAAGCCTATTTTCATTGTAGGCAGGATAAAATTAAGCCCAACATCTTTTTAAAGCACAACCATAGAAAACCCAAAAAGAGTTGCACTTCAGACAAAAACAATGGCTATTGTGTCCTGATTAGTGTTAATCTCGTCAATGAAATCATTGACGAAAACGTTCGTTGAAGTTTTTTTTTTTATTATTTCGTCAACGTTAACGAATACAAGATTGCATCTTAACGATAATTAAACGATTTTATTAAAGCATGCTGTTGACGGAAATATGACGAGAACAAAAAAATAACTGCAAGATATTAACAGTGCAAGATATAAACAAGAAGAAACATCTACAGAAATATCTGTTTATAAAAGAAGATATTAGATATGGATTCATCTAATAATCCAGTATGTTGAGGATTTCCCCACTTGAGTGCATTAATTGAACACGCTGAACCCCGGAAAAATGAACCACTTTAAAATGGGTTAACTACCTCACTCAAACCAAACCCATCCTCTTTATAGATGAGATGAATCACTATTTCCACAACATAAGTAATAATACAACTTACATCTGCACTGAAAATGAAGCGAATAAACAGGTGAACTTGAACTGTTATACTGTTAACTCTTATGCTAGTCATAATATTAGAGCTGTCAGAATTAGCGTGTTAACGCATGTGATTCATTAAAAAAGTTTAACACGTTCATTTTTCTTAATCGCGATTAATGCATTTACTGTTAATGCAGCATAAACACTGCTGTGAAGAGTGGAACCTTTGTAACGTGACTGCCTGGAGTCACTACACTGATGCACACTTCACAAACACACACACAACAATGCCAGAGCCCTTCTACCAAGTTAAGCCTACAAGCTTAGCATAAAACAGCATAACGCAGCGGTCCCATAGACATTCTATGGGCGGTAACACGCTAGTTGAACACGCGGAGTAGTACGCTCTCTCCTATGATAGACCCGCAGAGGTTTTTATCTAAGTAAATAAAAGAATCTCTGACAGTGTTTCCCTGTCAGTGATAAAATTATGGAGAAAGGAGCTCTTAGCACTATTTGATGTACAAAACAAGCCCAGATGGGACTTGTGATAGAAATTTATTATTTTTCAGCCTACAGTAAGGTGCATTTTAATTACCACAGAAGCACACCAAATCTTAACTATCACTAAAACGCAGAATGAGATGCTGGCATTGACACTCTGACGCAAATCTTGAAAGCAGCTTCACGATTGCTGTAGGAAAGCGGATAACCACAGTCTACAGGCAGATTAATATTGTTGAGGATGAGAGTTAAAGAGACTTAATGCCCACTGCAATGAATACTAAACCTATGGGGAAACTAGTTCTTTCAATTAGTCAAACTCCCACTTAGACTTTGGGAAATGTTTAATGTAACTTGAATTGGTGCTATTTTAGTGCATTTCTATCTTTATACTGTGGAAGGCTTTGTTTGGAAAATGTTAATAAAGCATTATATTGTTACATATTGTTTTGCTTTCTTTCCTAAGATTGAAATGAATGCATTTTGACAAGAAAAGAAGTATAGTGTCAAATTTCAAAACTTTCGAAATCTGTGATTAATCGTGATTAACTAAAGAAATTATGCGATCAATCGCGATTAAAAAATGTAATCGACTGACAGCACTACATAATATACGTAAATTGTGTTGCTTAACTTGCATTGTGAATATGTTGTTTATATAATAAACATGCTACAATGCAATATCCTACACTGAATAAACACAGAAGATTAATAACAGTCTCTAAAGCGTGAAGAATTCAGAATATAGTAGACTAACTTCTAAAGAGTAGTTAATACTTTAGTATATTCATTATATGCTACTATTTCAGGAGCACTGGTTTTCAAAGCAAGGACAGCTGTACAGTTGTTTTTTGGTATGTGTGTGTGTGTGTGTGTGGTCTATTCTTATGTTTGATACATGTTTAAATTAAGAAAATGTAATACATTTTTTCTAAACATTTGGACATTTTATTAAAGTTTGGTCTGTTAAGGTTTGACACACATTTTTTGTTTCCATCAACTAAAATAAAATATTTACTTTGACTAAAATTAAAGGCGCAACATGTAACTTATTTTTTTTTGCTAATGTGTGAACAGCTCGTAACGCAACTTAAAAAAATTAGCCATTCCTGGACTTCCTAGGTTGCCTATTAAAGCCTGTACACTGATTTTCATGCGAAGGGAGCGGGTCGCTTTTGCCGGGAAAATCCAAAGGAAGTAACGTTTATGCACGTTCCCGAGAGCCTTGTCTCAGACAGTAGCTATTCTTCCACTATTCAACAGCGTCAAACTGCAACACTAGGTAACGTTATCTTAAAGATGGAATCCAGCAAACGTCCGGCTCCCAGCCCAACACCGACTCCTACACAAACTCTGAGTAAGCCCAAAAAAAAAAACAAAAAAAAAACACATTTACTGAATCCCGTCCGGCTAAGCGGGAACGTGGTCAAGCGAAAACTAGAGTGAACATCGACAGGACATTTGATTCCTGAAGGGACCTTTGTTTGGTTTTGGGGATCAAAACCGACCCTGAATTGGCATTCTTCTTATTGGACAGGTAAGTTTACGTAACTGCAAAGCATGTGAAATATAGTGCCATAAGGATTGATCTGTGTAACTTTAGCTAACTTGTTCTTGCCTGCTAACGCTGACGAATTGCAAGCTACCTTGCTTCGTAACTTTCAAATAATTTCAATGATCTTCTCTTTATCCTAAAAGTCAGGTATGCTGATTCACAGTAACTGACATAATGTTCATCTGTAATTATTCAGCAAGGTAAACTAAGATAACATATGAAATGAATGCTAGACAATGTTCAAGATAATGCAAAAAGCTCCATTCATTAGTGTAACGTAACTTGGTTATACAGAAAATATATACAATCTATTATTATAAAACAATAGGACATCGATATATCAAAATGACAGTTTGATCACATTAATACTAAATTGTGTCAACATATTTATAATGTACAGTCTATTTTATAAACAGCTACTATCATCATCCACCAAATTTAGCTAACAGCTATTGATAAAGCTGGCTAGCTAGCTAATGCTGACATAGGCTATCGTATATATGCAGTCAATGTATCATGCAAAGAAAAGTGATTACTTCAAACTACAGTCTCGCATAGTCAGACCTATAGCCACACTTTGTTTTAGCCCTGTTCCAGCACTGGAGAGTCAAATATAATATGCAGTCTCAAAGTTTGTAGTAAAACAATCATAACTGTAATTTTAATTATGCTACCTCATCTGTGATCATGATGCCGGTGAATCACAGTCAGTCTCGCTTCCCTATGGAGTCATGCTCGCTCGCGTCCCTATACAGTGTGTGCGCGATCAAGAGCAACAGGCTGCAGTTCACTTAACGGCCACAGGTGTCATTAATAACAAGGGTTTCTGAATCTTACATACTGCACCTTTAAAATGACATGACGAAATACTGAATAATTTTAAAGGACATTTTCGTCAAAAGACTAAAACTATGACTAAAACAAAAACAATTTACACTGGTCCTGATATCTTCATTTCCAGCAGGACAGAAAGGAGGGGCTTGTCTGATGAATGCTCTTGTAGAGATATTTATAGAATCAAATCCAGAACACAAACCTGCAGCAGGCTGAAAAGCACTTAAATACATGAAAGAGGCTTATTATCTGCTTTGTCTAAAGTTATGGCAAAAATCTTTAAGGCTCCTAATCTTTTCCATTTTAAACTGAGAAGATCAGAGTGAGCACTTTCACCCTGCAGGAGATCAGGTCTCTTGCATAGATGTCAATCATTTACATTTACTCATTTAGATGGCGCTCTTATCCAAAGCGACTTACAAATAAGAATAGAACAAGCAGAAGGAATTATTCCAAAAGGGAAATACATTTGTTCTACCATACCAAATTTCCACTAAGTACTGGATTAGTACAACACTAGAATGGAAGTGCAGAGCACTGAAGAAATTATTGTGTGTGTGTGTGTGTGTGTGTGTGTGTAGAAGTTTGCAATGGGTTCCGGTGTTTGGGTGAACGTTGGCAGTTGACAATGAGAAGGCTTTGGAAAGCGGCCTTGTTCCTCGTTATGATGGCACCACCATGCATCGCTTTTTCACTGACCCCATGGGAGGGAACGTAAATAAAGAAGAGTATTTTGGTAAGGTGCAGATCCAGAAATAGTCATGCATGCCTGAATTTGATGTGGGTGGCTATAGGCAGCCAGTGGAGAAAAATCAAGAGTGGTGGACGTGGGTTTTCTTGGGCTGATTGAAAACCAGACACACTGCCGTGTTCTTGATCATATGTAAAGGCTTGATATTACTAGCTTGAAGGCCAGCTTGTAAAGAATTGCAGTAGTCCATTTTTAAATTGACAAGAGCATGGACCAGGAGCTGCACATCATAATCAGTGAGGTCCCAATATTTTCCCAATATTGTAGAGTATGAATCTGTATGACAAGTAGGGATGTGCGCTACGACTAATTTGACTGTCGTTTAAACGGAAGTTTTGTAACCGACTAGTCGACTAGTCTAAAGAGAAACCAACCTTCAGAAAACAGTTAAAAAAAAAGTGTTTATGCGACCCATTTAAAATACTTAATCTATTCCAAATCCGAAGCTAAATTCCACTGAAAAGGGGCATTTATCTGCGATGTGCTCGCCTTGAATTATGATCATTGTACATTAAATATAGAACATGACACGCATTCACTGAATCAACGTTAGCGAATATTTAACAGGCATATTTATTGAAAACAATTGAATGAATAGTGCAGGATCAATGGAACAACCATTAAAAGCCTGTTCTAAATGGAAATCACCAAGTAAAAGTTACTTAGCATATTAAAACAGTCAGGACATTGTTGAAAATAATTAACAGGTAGACTAAGCCAAATCTATGAGAGAGAAAAAAAATGCGCTGAAAAGTTGCGTGTATTTCACGACGTGCAGTCATGCAGTAACCATTGATCTTAGATGACAGCTGTTCGGTAAAGAATGTCAACCAAGTTACGATGTAAAAAAAAAAAAAAAAAAAAAAAGTAGCTATAGGATAGAAAAAACAGCCCTGTGATGTAGTCTACAATAAACCTAATGTATTCTAAACATGACATGCACTCAGAATAAAAGATAGTTTAACCCGTTAAGCAGTCGTCAACCTTGTTGAAAATAGCCTTCTTAATCAGCAGATTAAAAAATGGCATAGCTAGCCTAAAACAGTTATTTTCTAGGCTACTTACTCAAAAGCATAATTTTTTTGATGAGAAAAATGAACACGTCGACATGGTCCGGCGAAAGACGGGACTTGACTCACCTGAGGCGGCTATCCTACATTTGAAAAAGCCCGCTCAGCGGAAAAATAACGTACAAGCATGCACAGATGTAAAGACGACTCAAATATGAAAACATCACACTTTCAAACATTTGGAAAGCCGATTCCCACACCACTGAAGTGATTTCATAGCTACTTTGCTGAGTTTGCTTGTCTAGCGAGAGGACATTTTCCTGCGCGTGCCGCAAATGAGAGAGGGAAGACGCACGCGCAGCCTGAGGTGAAATTAAACTCTGTATCTGCTCCAGAAATCCTCTTTTTTAAATAATATTTGTATTATTAATTCTATTTAAAATATGTAACATTAAAATGACAGTAATATAAGTGCAGCCTCTGTACAAATATTAAGCCAAACGTAAATGTGTAAAAATTATGATCAGTTTAATGGGGGGAAATATTAACCGACTAGTAATTCCAGTGTCGACTAGCAGCATCAGAATCGATTAGTCGAATAGTCTCACACATACCTAATGACAAGGCACTTTTTGAAATGTGAACTGTGAAGCTGGCTGTCAAATACTACCCCAAGATTCCTGGATGTACAATAACTGGTGTTATTTTTGTTGAACCCAGCTGTACAGTGATGTTGTGGTTGACTGTTGGGAAAGCTGGGAGTCTTCGTAAGGATAAACTTGAGATGGTGTACTGTCATCCAATCAGAGAGACAGGCAGAGATGCTTGTTGAAATGACAGATCCTGTGTATAATCTGCACAGCAGTGATAGAAGAAGCCATGAGACTCTATTACCGGGCCCAATGATGTTGGGTATATCAAGAAAAGGAGGGCGCCAAACACTGATCCCTGTAGTACTGTACAGTGCATCCGGAAAGTATTCACAGCGCTTCACTTTTTCCACATTTTGTTATGTTACAGCCTTATTCCAAAATGGATTAAATTCATTATTTTCCTCAAAATTCTACAAACAATACCCCATAATGACAACGTGAAAGAAGTTTGTTTGAAATCTTTGCAAATTTATTACAAATAAAGAACGGAAAAACAAAAATCACATGTACATATGTATTCACAGCCTTTGCTCAATACTTTGTTGAAGCACCTTTGGCACCAATTACAGCCTCAAGTCTTTTTGAGTATGATGCTACAAGCTTGGCACACCTAGTTTTGGGCAGTTTCTCCCATTCTTCTTTGCAGGACCTCTCAAGCTCCATCAGGTTGGATGGGGAGCGTCGGTGCACAGCCATTTTCAGATCTCTCCAGAGATGTTCAATCTTGTTCAAGTCTGGGCTCTGGCTGGGCCACTCAAGGACATGCACAGAGTTGTCTCGGAACCACTCCTTTGTTATCTTGGCTGTGTGCTTAGTGTCGTTGTCCTGTTGGAAGATGAACCTTCGCCCCAGTCTGAGGTCCAGAGCGCTCTGGAGCAGGTTTTCATCAAGGATGTCTCTGTACATTGCTGCATTCATCTTTCCCTCGATCCTGACTAGTCTCCCAGTTCCTGCCGCTGAGAAACATCCCCACAGCATCCAATCAACTGAATTTACCACAGGTGGACTCCAATCAAGTTGTAGAAACATCTCAAGGATGATCAGTGGAAACAGGATGCACCTGAGCTCAATTTTGAGTGTCATGGCAAAGGCTGTGAATACTTATGTACTTATGTGATTTTTTTTTTTTTATATATATAAATTTGCAAAGATTTCAAACAAACTTCTTTCACGTTGTCATTATGGGGTATTGTTTGTAGAATTTTGAGGAAAATAATGAATTTAATCCATTTTGGAATAAGGCTGTAACATAACAAAATGTGGAAAAAGTGAAGCGCTGTGAATACTTTCCGGATGCACTGTAGTTGTTAGCTGGTGTGATTCAGACACCAATCAGATAACAAGAAATAGAAGGCTCTTATTCCCTAACAGATTATGGGACTTCACTAGACTATGCGAGAATTTAAAGGTTTTTGCCTTTGTACTGTGCAGTTCTAAGCAACCTAACCAAACAGTAGATCACTCACACACACACACACATTTCTCAAGTATTTTTCAGTCATTGTGCTGCAGGAATCAGACAAAATGAAAACAAGGGCCATAAAATGTTATCAAATGTGACAGATATTATCGATTATAAAACATTACATTAATTTGAGATGATGCCATTTCCTATTGTCCCACAATGTTTTGAGATATACTGTTTAAATATAAAGGTAGACCTCTACATCACAAGTTCACAGCACATTCTTTGCCATTGTCCTACAAAAGGCCTCTGCAAGACCCAGATATGGTGGCACAATCATGTGAACAATGCATTCATTCTGTGTTTGCAGATAGGCTTTCTTGACTATCCTTCAACACTCCGCTTCAACCCCTTCAATAAACTTCTCAGGTGCACATTCCAGCCCAATCACTCTCTAAGGACTTTCCAAAAGTCCCCGACTCTTCTTCACTGGGGTAACCACTGTGGTAACCATTCAGTAAAAGAACCATATTGCCATCATCTCCACCATGCCATAGACAAAAAGGACCTTTTTTTCACAGTTCATGTTGTTATGGTGTATGATATATTGTTATGCCTGGTCTGTGTGTGGACTAATATTTAGGCTATATGTTAAGTGCACAGGAAGCTTCTCCCAGCATCCTTCCTTACTATGAAAAACAGAAAAAGGGAACAATTTTGTTTACACAGACAACACAATACAAAGTGACATTAGTTATCAGCAAAATGTTCTTAAAATGCAGTTTATCATTTTGCCCTGAGCTGGGCCCTCAGAAACAAGATACAACTACAAATGCCAAAGCTAAATGTGCTATTCTAGAGATGTGCAAATCTACCAATTTTCATAATCGACTATTTGGTCCGTTGTTTGAATGACTAGTCGGTGTTAAGGATAATGTATAATTAGGCTCTGTTTTGTTCACGTGACCCTGATCAGACACGTTTCAGAGGAATATACGAACTGATGAAGCAGCACTTCAACATGGTAATGAACAGATAAAAAAAAAAATAAATAGGCTAAATAACTAACAGCATAATACTGCACAAAACTATCAAAGTAAGAAAGGTAAAAAATAAGAAAGGCACCAATACAGAGTGGCACGAAACCGCTTATGTGCATCCTGAATGCAGAAAGACAAGCTTCAAAATAACCGGAATGCTTTAGGGCCATCCTCGCTGCGCATTTAAAACCGCAGAACTGCTAGATGATATTGGGGGTACAGTCAAAACTATTAAAAACTGTGGCATTCACTATAGAGTGAGTGAATGATTAAGTGACTGATTTTGCTCATTCACATTTATTAAAGGCTGGATTACACTGCATGACTTTTAAACTCTGAACAGATTACAAAATCGCTGTAGACAAAAACTGGGCATCACAACCGATGGCAAGGTCGTTCCGATCAGAGCAAACTCACAGAAACACGGAGCCGCAGAACAGATGTAAACAAACATGGATACAGGAGCTGCTTTAGTTGTTGCTGTGAGTTCTGAGAAAGACACAGGCCTGGCACATTTGGTACCGATCTAGGGTGGCATGACATGGCTTGATCTGCTTGCTCCACTGCTTGATCACATCTCCATTTCTTGAGTTTCGTGGCACTGTGAGCTCAATTCCATTAGCTGCTCACCGTATGACTTCAGATTTGATTTGTAGAGCACCATATACTACAAGATTTCATCTGTAGTCATGGATAGTCGGTGCAAAAATATCAAACATGTTTGATATCCTCCGACTAGATGAAATCATTATGGGAGGGTAAGAAAATGGAGTCAGTACCTATTATACACTATGTAGGGCCCCATGAAATCAGTTTTATTTAATTTTTTTTCCAAATTCGGTGTATTCTGTTTTTATCGTTCCTAAATTCTGTATTTTAAATCATCATACTTTTTAACATACCATTGCATTATTTTTAATCAAATGAAGTGCTTGCAGATCCTCACAGCACAATCCAAAAACAACATTGGAGTTATTTTTTGTCAAAAATGGTGCTGCACAGCAGAGCATCACAGTATTAATGAAAGCATTGATAACAACTTATTTAGTACAACCGCACTCTTGCATGTGAGATATTGCTTAAATATAATGTAATTATTATTTATATATTATGTATTATTATTATTTTTAATAGTTCATTGAATATTACATTTTACTATAAAGTAATAATGTATTTCTGTTGCAATTTCTTAAATTTCACTCGTCTACTTAAATTGAGCTTATATTTAGTCTGAAAACTGAATAAAGTACTTTTAGTTTGTCTGTTTTTGATGACAGCTACTCACTTCTGTATAGGCAATTTGCTCTATGGCTTAATGTGCTTATTTAACCGCAAAAAGTAGTTTTTTTTTATTTTTATTATTATTATATAAATATATTGGATATTCTGCATGTGCCGCACGCTTCACGCTGCTCTTTGTCCTCTACACACTCACAGAACAAGGTGTTATCAGTGTAAGAGCAGCCAGCTTCACACATACACTATAAAGAGAGCAGCACATGTAGGCTGTATATTTATTTAATTAAATCTCTGCTTTTTGTGCATTTATCATCATACGAGGGCATATCATGATTTTACTGTGACAAATTGTGCATTCAAACATTAAATTTATCCCTAATATGTCAAATTCTGTGACATTCCTCATTTTATAGTTAATTACAGTTAGTTAATTTTAATGACTGGATTCCGTCTGTGTTTTCCACACAGTGGAAACCATAGGGCCCTTACACAGCAATTTTTTCAGACTACAACTTTCTCAAAATCTGCAGACTAGAGCCGACTACTACCAACTCAGTCCGACTCAAAATCGGGGCTAAAATCGGCATGAAAGTTGTGTAGTGTAATCCAGCCTTTAGGCAGTGTTCTATTCCAGTACAAATTTTATGGAGAAATAATGTTTTTATCGAGATATAAAGCAATATAACATAGTACATTGGAATTGGAGAAGAAATCTTACTTACTTACAACAACAATCTTACTTTGGTCAAATGGATGCAAACAGATATGAATAATGACACAGAAAGCCTAACTTGGCAGCATCCATCTATCCATCCATTAATTTACCCACTTATCCTATGTAGGGTTGCAGGGAGTGAACTCGGCAGCATGAACTTTCTTCATTTAAAGTGAGCTTTTTCCCTTCAATGTTGCATGCTCCTCATCTGTCGCAAGAAGGCTTGTGTAATTTGAGATGGTAACTGTCTCACATTGGGTATTAATATAGTAATGATAATCGATTCTTAAATTCCGTAACCGATGCATCGATCTGACAAAGAAATTTCAATGCATCGCAAAGCATTTATACACCACTAATGGACCATATTATAAAATGTGGTTCATGAGACTTAAAATCAGCATAACTGACTGGTCATTCATATAACAACATTTAAGCCTAGTTCAAGTTACGTATTCACAACAGATGATTATATATATATATATATATATATATATATATATATATATATATATATATATATATATATATATATATAATAAATGGCTTTAAATGGTTTATGTTATATAAACTAAAATGTTACAAAATGTTATTGTTTTGTCGAGTATGTAGTTAAGACCAGTTATGGTGGGGCTGCAGAAAGAGAATTCTGTAAGAAAGGAGTTTTCAAAAGGGGGGTGCAAGGGGTCCGTGGAAAATGTCATAGAATTTGTTTTTTAAGAAGAGTAAAAAGTTATCCTAACATTTAATGAATCTGATATTTTTACTTTTTCATTCTGAATTCTCAAGACTAGTCGTAAACATGATATTAACCGTGATTATTTTATATCTGCATATAGTTTTGTAAAAAAAAAAAAAAAAAAAATATATATATATATATATATATATATATATATATATATATATATAATTTTTTTTTTTCTAATTTATTTGTATTTGTCCATCTCTACTTTGCAAATATTTTCATTTTTAAATTAGTTAAAGTACATTAAGTGAATTAAACCTTTAAGGCAATATTCTCTACAAAACTGTTTTGTAACATTTGTAATTTATTTTGAAAAGCACTATAAGAATACATTTTAATTTAATTGAAAATGTTTCTCTTCAGGTTTATACATGACAGTCCCAACATGATCCCACGGGAAGTTGGCATGTTTTTTCCAAGAGTTCCAGTACCAATCTGCCATATTATGCCGACTCAGTGACAAGCGGCATCCGCTATCAGACATTTTTGCATAACTTCAACCTTCCCTTGTGGCGTGACCAGAACACACTGCGTCAGCATCATAGGAGGCCCGGGTTCGCATTCTGCGTTGAAACCAGAAAGTAATTGAGTGATGAGCGTGATTCAAAGGTTGCATTTTCCCCTCTAACTTTACATTTTACACTGATGGTTACGTTTAAGTTTGGGGTTTGGGTTTGCATTTTAAATCCTGTACAGCTGAAAACAACTCAATTCACAACTCGCTTTTGGCGCCCCACCGTGGACATTTCACCCAGAAAATGGAACTGACACGTGCCTTTACGCCCAACAACACTTACCACTTTGGCCACTGGGGGCAGTGTTTCCAATTTCGGTATGCACAGACCAATGTTAGCAAAAGAAAAGAAAACCTACTCTTTCCAATTTCACGGTGAGACAAGTCTGTCTAACATTACAAGTAGGTAGGAAAAAATATTTAATATAATATATGAAATATTTTAAAAATAATGTTTTAATAATTTCTTATGGCTTTAGTGTGATGGCAATATAAAAGCCAATTATTTCATTTAGCAGACAAAATACTGTTCTTATAATATCATGCTTTTTTTTCACTCCGTATAAATGGGTCTTTATACATGGAAAAATAAAACTGCCTTTGCATTTTAGGAGAAGCGGTCCCTCGCAATGAGCTTGTCATATTTGCCATCAAAAAGTAAAAAAAAAATACCTGCAGTAGAAAACACGAAAATATAATTGCACAGTTTACATATAAAGCTTGCAATAATAGACTCTTGCCATTGGCAGAAGCTCTGGCCAAAGCTTTTCAAGCAAACAGAATGTCTTCTTTGAAATATGGGACATTGCTGTGTACTGTTGTACAGTATATTGTGCTTTAAAGTAGGGATGGGCAATTTGTCTACTCGAGTACTCTGACTAATTACTCGTTGAGTACTTGAGAGGCAATGACATATACATAACTGTATACATCATAACATGTGACAAATGTCTTTGGCCGCTGCATTGCGTCTTGTTGTTCCAGTGTATTGTCTATTCATTATTATAGGCTGTTATAAAATAATATGTTACAAAATGTACAAAAGATTGCATAATCAAAATATAATGCATCATATTTTGTCATTATGTGAAGATTCACTGCCCAACTCAATGAAAGAATGTGCACAGCGCATGTCTGTCTGTTCTTCCTTCATGTTACCATAGTAATCTTAGTAAGTGCGCACCAGTTTTTTTAGTGACTGTCTGAACTGTCTATTTTCAATTCAATAACCACTGCGTTTTTAATATGCATGTTAAGTTGAAGTGCAGTTTTGAAGATGCATTCTGTTCCATTTAGCTGTACTCTGTCTAACTGTTTGAAACACTCACCTGCTGTATATGCGCTGCTTCAGCACGTTGAGTCCACTGCCACACGCCTGGTGTGTGTGTCTCCCCAAGTGTTCGCTGCTGTGGGGAAAGCCACGATGCTCCATATTGTTGTTGCTGTGATGATTCATGAAGCATTCCATTCAACTTGGAGAGTCGGAATTTCCACCTTTCAAATGGGTAAAGTGCAATGGAATGACACTTTATGTCAGACTTCTAACTTGGAAACTTGTGCGGAAATCTTCAACTCCCATTTCGTCACCATCGATCATCGTTTTCATGATCAATCATTGCTGCCACATCCGAGTACTTGTGCCTATCCCTACTTTAAAGTACCATTAACTTGACTGCTGACAGGTTGAGGCACTTTGTATTAGTGAGATAAATTCTGCTGAGAAAAGAAAGGGCGGCTCTCACATTAATGCACAAAGCAGTATTAGAAAAAACTCTGCAGACAGTGAGATCAGCTCAGTTTCATCTAGTGCAACAAGTCACAGACACACACACAGTCACAAATCCAAACATCATTTAGTCTGTGCAGACAACCAGAAAACACAAGCAGCTGATTGACACTCAATCCTCAGAGCTGTTTGTTTGTCAGCACACAATGAGGTTGAAGCTCCAAGACTGCAGTAACTGATCCACCACTATCCACATAAAAGGAACAGACTTGAAGGTAAGCAGAAAGAAGATACCTACATCCTCCTCCACCACAACAGAAAATGCACAGGCCTATTCAGCCGCTGTTCAGAGCAGGTTTAGATGCATGTTGGAAAGTGAAACCAAAAGTATGCATAATCGCTCAAACTCCATACACCATCTGTCGCAACTAACGTTACATCAGGTAAACCCAAATTTGTGTTTGCATGTTTATTTGTTGTTTAATCATTCATTAGGTTAGCAGTGTATGTGTGATTTTGTGCGTGTTGCAATTAAAAGAATCTAGGCACGACTGGCCGATCAAAAATTTAAGGCGAAGATCGGCCTATCTAGATCGGTGGCTGATCGATTGGTGCATCCCTAATTAAAAGAAGACTCTCTAACACAGACTGACTATCAAATCTACACTGATCTGAGGCCAGCTCCGTCAATCCTAGTTCCATTAAACATTTTTAAGAAACCTCAAAACCACTACTCCTCCCAGAACCCAACATTCAAATGAAGGTGGTTTCAGTTACAAGCTTCTGTGTCTATCTGCTGAGGTAACCAAATCCTTGGAGGAGTGATAAAATACTCATTCGAAAACAGAAAGATTTGTGGTGTTCTTAGATTGTGCGAACAAACGGGACACAGATGGTGCAACAGAAAAATGTATCTATCCATTATGAGAGAGCAGACTGCACCATTGAGCATCATGCTTACTACTGTACTTTTCTAACACATCTTCAAATGAAGGCTTATTCAAATACTAGTTCCACTTTTATACTACGACAGCTGTGCTAATAATATCCTGCTTTTGTTTTAGACACCACAAGAAGTGCAGGAAAAACTTGGCCTCCATTGGGAATCACTTACCACAAGTACAGACCTATACGGACAGGTGAGTGCAGGCTGGTCACCTGCTCTCATGGTTTCCATGGTAACAAACACAGGTCACGTGCTTGTTTGTTGAGCTTTCACCTTGGGCTAACCGCATGTGCTGTAGTACTAAACCATCCCCAGTCTCCTGAGATACAGAAACTGTCGTAGGCAAAAGAGAAGAATTATGATGCTGTTTCAGTGAGCTTCTAGAGTGTGTTTGAATTAGGCTCCCGAATAAGTGGGTTTTAATGAGGTGAGGAGACATTCATGCTTAATAAATCTTGTGCAGATTTACAATCGACATATTTGCATAACAAGAGGGGTGCTCTATTTACTTAGTCCTTTTTTCTGTTGAAGGAGGTTATTCAGGCAGTGATCTCTGACCATAGGCTGAGAGCATGTTACTGTAAATAAGATTAGCAAGAGGCTGAGGACAAAAACAGAGACACAAATAGAAAGACGTGTGTGATGACACGCTAAAAACAAACTACCACCACTCAAAAATACTGAAGTGACATTGGATTACAGGATTGTAAAATGGCCACAATGCTATTAATTAATCTACATGCACAACTCAGTCATGCTCCAGAGATAATTTCTTCAAGCTACATTCCTAAAGCAAGGTGAGCTTATTTATAGTTACTTATTAAACTCCTGAAAACTTTACTCAATCAGCACTCAATTTTTCAAAAGCTGGCCTTTACTGATCCTCCTCTTGCCAAAAACCCTCTTAATCCCTTCAAATTCCTCTTGGTGACTTAAAGGTGCACTCAGCAATTCCTAAGAAATGCTGTTGATATTTGAACTCAACTGCAAAAACAAACACACCCCTCCCTTCAGTGCTCCTTTGGAAGCTTCACCCCCCAAATTCATGCACGCAAGACCGTTTTACGCACACCAGCTCCAGACACTCACAACTCTCCTGCTACTAAATCTAACCTCACAACAACAGCATATATGGGTTCTGTGAAACATAGCAAAATTTATGTTACCCACCTATCGAGAAGAAAAAGAGTTCTGCATCCGTCTTCAAGCTTTTTACCTCTTGGAGGTCTCTCCACCGCTGAAAAGCCTCGTCAATGTTGAACAGCTCCTAGCCCTCGAGTTATCATAATTATTTTTTAGTTTATATTCGTCTGACCTTTTTCTCTTGGTCTATTTCTCAACCATTTGTCCTCCATGGAGTTTAGAAAGTTCGCATCAGCCAGATTTGCCGTCGCTCTTCTAACGAATTTCCCTCTCACTCTGCCCCCACCCCCCATCCTGTGCACGCACAAGAACCACCCCCTGTTGCTGATTGGATGGAGTAGTATTGTGTGGATCGGTCTGATCCACTTTTTTTTTTTTTTTTGTCTTATTTACAGAGCCAGGGCTTTGTACAAATACTAAAAATAAATTCAGCCCACCCACAGAACGGACAGCTAGCAGACTGAGAGGAGATATTTGCAGAATCTGACAAAAAGTGTATTGGATTTAAAGTTTTAGAATTTAGAATTACTGAGTGCACCTTTAAGCCCAAAGTATACTTTGGAACAGGACGTGTGACGCAAATTTCGTCATCAACAGAGTGTTCGAGCACTGAATGCGCGCAGCCTGATTTTTCTAACCCTCCGTCATTGAATGCGCATGTGCCTGGAATTATTTGCACTAATCAGTGGGTCCACAAGGTGGCAACACTCACAATTGAGCCATTGCTGCCACAAAAAAAAGCACTAGAAGAAGATTTAATCGCCAGTAAACCACAGGACACAAAGAATGAAACAACAACAGTGGATGTGTATGAAGTGGAGTATACTTTGACAGGCTTGCATTCGACTGTATGCAGATGTTAAGCGTTCGCATCAAAACCGAAGTATACTTTGGGCTTTAACGCTAATTAAGTGCACTCTGACATAATGACAGATCTATTTAATATAAAGCTGGGCTTCACATACAGAAAAGTTGCTTTTTCATTTTCCAATTAACAATGAAGAACTGGAGAACTCACCTCTATAGATGAATTGAAGACCCAAGTTTTGTTTGGTCTGGCAGAGGAACTCACCGTTTTAAAGAGTTTAACAGGTTAAAGAGTCGTTTGTTGGGTAAAGAGATTTACATTTAATGATAAACAGGGCTCAATGGTAAGGAGCTGCTGGTCCAGTCTTTTTATTAGCCCTGCCAACATTTTAACTGTCCCTCCACCAAAAAAAAAAAAATAAAAAAACATTTCTTTTTAGATATGTATATGTGTCAGGAATAATATTTTTTTTTTTTATTAAATGTTACATTTTCTTTACCAAAAATTGCTTTGCTGGAAAATGATGGCATACAAGGCAGAGCATAACTGATTGATTTGTAATTTTCAACCTATTCTTACTAATTCCTCCAAGACTATCACAAACCATTCTCACAATTTCAACAAAATATCATCTACGTTAGCCAACTAGATATAACATTACCTTGGTGATAAATTTAAATCAGCAGAATATGCCAAAATAATGTTCAATACATCACAGATATACAAATGTTTAATTTGCAAGGAATAAAAAAAACATATATGAGACCAATGAGACCAATGAATTGGCAAGTGGCCAGAAACTCTAACACAGTGGCCTCAGGCTTATTGTTGAGCTGTGATAAAGCCTTGTTTTTTTCTCTTTTTTTAAAGCAAGGTTAGAGCAACATAACTCTGTAGACTTGCATGTCAGTGTGTGTAGGCTCTACAGTATGTACTGTAAACTATTACGACAGGTGTCACTTCTTCCCCAACGGACCCTCAGTTGTATTGTCCCAGTGACAGATCAAGGAGCACCGTTGCAACACGCCTCTCACTTCCTTATTGCACTCATTCATTCATTCATTCATTCATTCTGCAATGTCATTTCACAACACATGCGGCACCAGAAAGACAAGATCTCACCCAATCAGGTTCAACTTAAATGTGGATCATATACAAGCCCCCACTTACATTTAAGGGTGCTTTCACACTGGCAGTTTAGTTCACGGTTCTCATGAAAAATTGGTAATGTAAAAGCTGTCATGCGGACCAGGGTGCGCACCGCGGTACTGAACCCGAGACTACCTGTAGGAGGTGGTCTGAGTTCGGTTGCAATGGAACTGTAGGGCGATTCGCGTGAATGTTAAAGCAACTCGGACTCGAGTGCGCACTCGTTCAGGAAGTAAAGTAACCTGCGCATGCGTTTTAGCCGATGACGACATCTATCTATCTATCTCTACACCTTATAAATACTATATATAAATACTATTATAGGTTATAAATATAGGGTATAATTGGAGATGACAGTGGTGATAACTTCACCTTGGACACGAACATGAGTAAGCGCACAGTGTAAACAAAGATGCAAATGAATTCCTTGCAATCGGCTGTCTCCTCAAAAAACGCCATTTGCGAGCAGCAGCAAGCCGCCTTCTCCTGGACATCTGATGAGTTACACCATGAAGCGCACATATACGCAGCTGTCGTTCACTCTGCTGTGCATGATGGCACCAAAATAAAAAAATTTAAAAAAAGTATTATGAGTCGCGTTGTGTTCTCCATGCATGTTTGTGATGACTTAAGATGAACGCAAATGGACCGGGGTTCGATAGACTCAAGTGAGTGTGAAACCAGACCAAAGCTGCGGAGGGCACCGGGAACAATCGCACTCGGACCGCAGCTAACGTGCCCAGTGTGAAACCCCCTAAAACTCTTCAATGTATAAGCGGGGCTTTCAACTCACTTGTGAAGGTGGGAGGAGAAAAAAAGTGTGTAATTTGTGCCTTGTGCCCGTGGCTGCTCAACTGAAAAGAGATGTTATTACATCATGGAGCTTTGCTGAAGTGAGCTGTAAACTTTGACTGCCAAAGTTAAACTAGTGAGGTCTATGTGAGACACTGCGTCGGGTCTGCATTCATTTACAGCCAGTCATACAGACTTCACCTACTGTAAGATACATTTTGCAGACATAAAAGCTGACAGAGCACTGACATAATTTCCACAGCATGCAGGGTGAACATTAGGTCTCTGCTAAAAGATCAGCCCTGGTTCCTCACACCCTGTGATCCTTCATAATGGATTAATGGATAATAGCTTCATAAGGACAATCTGCAATGTAAGGAGCAGGGACTAAAAATCCAGTGTTGTACAGTTGCAATCGAAATTATTCAACTCCCCCAAGACAGTAAAGATTTACAAATGTAAGCTTTTCTGATGACCCAGAATTTTTAAACTTTACATCTATATCAGTTGAGTGAATCATTCAAAGTCATAGTGTGAATATATAACCTTATATTTGTAAATAGCAGGATTTTTTAAAAATACAGCCATGTCATAATTATTCGACCCCTATTGCTGTTTCTTAAATATGTAAGGCTACAAAAGTAATTGTTTTAAAACAAAATTAAGTCATCAATCTGCAATGGCACTTATTTAAGTTTTAAAATTTAAGTTTAGAGTTGCAAGCAAAAATTTTATTCTATGCAAAAAATGCAATTAAAAATAAGCTGTCTCAAAAGCTAATAGAGGAGATTATTTTGTTACACAAGAAAGGTCATGGCTAAAAGTATATTTCCAAGGCACTTCAATTACCAATAGACAAAGTTGGCAGCACCATTCATAAATTTTTTAAATATGGTACAACAGCAACCTTCTTGGGGTGTGGAAGAAAGCAAAACTTCGCCAAGGGAAATGTTGACTTGAATATTCAAGAAGTAATAGGAAAGAAGTAGGAAAGACCTGAGGAGTCCTGGAAGAAGGTTTTATAGACGTATGACACTAAACTGAAAATGAGTTTTAGACCCACAGGTCAGCAGTACGTCTGGAGTAAGATGACAAGGTGATGACAAGAACGACACCATCCCCACAGTCAAGCATGGAGGTGGGTCAGTCCTGTTATGGGGGTGTTTTGCGGCTGCAGGAAACAGCTATCCTGACTATGTGACTGACACCATGGATTCTTTCAGGTATCAGGCCATTTTGGCCTGAAAAATTTGATGCCTTCAGTGTGTAAATTGAAGCTTGTGATCACTGGAATTTCCAGCAAGACAATAACACCAAGGATACATCCAAGCTGTCCAAAATCTGGTACAGGAATAGGTTGTGGAATGTCCTTAAATGGCCCTTTCAATCTATCATTAAAATCCCATTGCAAACCTTTGTTGGGATCTCAAGGAAGCAGTGGCAGCACAGAAACCAAAGAATGTCAATGAGCTGGAAGCTTTTGCTCATGAGAAATGTGTAAAAATTCTAATAGATAGGTGTCTGAAGCCTGAGAACACTTACCTGAAACATATATTTGCTGTTATTACGGATAAAGGATGCTCCACAAATTATTGTCTTTGGGGGCTGAATATTTTTGACATGAAATTTGTGGAGAGAATTAGTTATTTTTTATTTTTAAATTTGGGTAAACTGAACTCTTTGTTCTCAAAATCACTCAAATGTGTATTAAAAACTTACTTTGTCTGTTTACTGAGGTTTTAGTTGATGTGTTTTAATTCACATCACCAGAATGTATTGCCGGTCAGGGGAGTTGAATAATTTTGATTGCAACTGTATATAAACAGGTTCCGCACAATGAACTGATAAGTTTGGCAACTACTTCCACAAATTTATTTTGAGTGTAAATACTGGGTTTTCTTGCAGTCCCTGCTAAAACACATGTAGTTTAAAGTCTTGTGAATCAGTTAAACCAATGCACATTTATTCATTTCGCAGATGTTTTCATCCAGTTAATAGAAGGCTTTATAGGCTTTAAAAGCTTATCCACGTAAATAGGAACATAATAGAAATAGACACTTGTGGTGAGGCACAGGGCACAATGGGGACAGTGCATAAATCTACGCTACTGTGATTCGAACCAACCACCAAGTTACCAGCCTAAATTTTTTACCATTAAGCCATTCCACCTACACTTTCCGCTACATAATTGTAATTAAATGCTTCATATGACATAAATGCATAAAGAGTCCTTTGGGGCAGTATTGTCTTGGTCTAACCAGTGCTGTTATATATCTATTTTAAGTCTTTAATCAGCTTACCAGATTGAAGATCGTCTCCACTATGTCCTGATTAGAGACTTCTCCAGCCTCTAGCAGTCCCGCCAGCACCGCGAACTTCATGCGGATTCCTCTGATGGGGATACTGACAGTGCTGTCACCTGCGTTCGCCATGACTCAGTCTGGTGCAAGGGCAACAGGTGGGACACCTGTTTAACCCTACCGCCGTACAAACCGGGTTAAACTTTTGGGAAAATATAAGGAATAAAACCGCTCTCCTCGAGTTAAGTTAACAGCTGTGCAGAACAGTTCCTGGTCTCCATTCACATTGAGTTTATCCGTTTAGTTTCTCGCGCAGTTGGTGGGTAGTGTCGGTCGATTTCAGTCCACCTGACTGAGGAATTATTCTACCACAGAGAGACAGAACAGCTAAAAACTTGACAAGAGAAAAACAAAACCACGCTACGCTAAGCCCAGATGAGAAGCAATATGCTTGTCAAGCATCACCGGTCTTATAAAGGGGAGAAAATAAAACAATAATGTCATTTAAGGTTTTGTGAGTGTTTCTCAAACAGGAAGCTGCGGTGCTGAAAGAGATTCCGCGCAGGTAGACAAACCGACAAGAACAAGACGCACAAAAACTACAATATATAAAGCAAGGCAAGTCCGACATCGGATTCCAGTGGTCCCTCCAAAGACAAGACAGTCTTTTTGGTCCCGGTGGGAACTGTTGGAGTAAAGTTTGAACGGTAACCCTCTTTACAGCGCCATCTCTTCACGAATCAGCTCCAACTCCGCTCCGTCTCAACCATGACAGTAGAGCTGCGTGAGAGAGAGCTACGCATGCGCAGTGCGCGGACAGAGGAGGGGGGGCTCAGGTGGGTGTCAGGTGGAGGGCTACAGTGAGAGCCCATGAGGATAGAGTGACACTTCATAATGACATATCTCATGTCATGGGTGCTCTGTGGTGGTGGTTTACGATAACCTACTGTAAGTTCCTAACACTGTCAGTTCCTAACATGAATGTCATGGAGTACAGAATGATAAAAGACTGGCATGAATTAGAAAGGTGGCTTGAAGATTTTATATAATAATAAATATATTAATATGAATGTGAATGATGTCTCTGAATCAAACACCCTAAATGCACATATTACAAGAACATTTTGTTTTCTCACCAGTTGACAGGCCTGTCACATGTTAAACTTTAAGTGGGCAACTGTTTTTACAAATAAATGAACAGATTCTTCTATTCTAACAAATCATTGCCTGTTGACTAAAGGGGAAGAAGAGGAAGAACATGAGAAGAGTGAGATAATCATGCTGGAAGAACAGAAAACCTGCAGCTGAGCAAAGATCCAGACATTAAGCAATCATGACAGAGATGCAGATTGCCCTTTGCAGTCTTTCTTTGCCATGCAAGCATAAAGATCGGTAACCTTGTTTCACCCGCAGTATAATAACTCAAATTTATGATGAACAATTCTGTAAAATGTCACTTATAGAGAGTTATTTAAGCATATAACATATTCATATATTATATTGCTTCATTAATTCTGTGAATAATAAGTAAAGTATATGCAAACTTATTTACACAGACACATTATTACACACTGAGGTCTTATAAAAGAAATTAGTATTTAGGTATTTCTTAAATTTGCTAGCTTCAAAAATGAATGTGTTCTCTGTCTCATATTTACAGTATGATTCCATGGCCCCTCTGAGTCATTGCCAAGGAGTCAGCAGCACACTGACTTTGTTTCCTCTTTACAGTCCCTTTGGGGCACAGAATTAATGGCACGGGCTCTGCAACAACAAGGAACAATTTTTATTACTTCATATTGAGTTTTGGTTCTCAGAAGGTTTCAAAAGAAAAATAGTGTCTGAATAATGAAGTTGGAAATAATAATGGCATTCAGCTACTCCATAGTGCTGCCCAAGAGATGATGACAGTTAGTAGTAGGAGTACTGCAACAGTATATTACAAATTAAAGGGATAGTTCACCCGAAAAATGAAAATTCTGTCATCATTTACTCACAATCATGTTGTCCCGATCCCATATGGCTTTCTATCTTCAATGAGATTTTCTCATATTTCATCTTTTCATTTTCCCGGTTTGGAAAGCTAATGTGCATGCGCGTTCTCGAGTTGATTGACAGCTGATGTCTGTCTCTAAAAGGTGATTGGCTCTTTTACCTGTACGGCGGGACTTGTATTCTACCTCCGTTGACCGTTGTGCGCTAGAGCTCCTTGGTTGGGCGTTCCGATTTCTCCCATTCATTTGAATTGAAGTGGCCCGTCTCTGGTAAGTTGTCTCTGGTAGTATGCAATTTCGAACTCGGCCCAGACTACACGAATAGTCACAAAGTAACACAAACAGCTTCAATGTGCTTCGTCACATAGTTTTCCCTTTTTCTCTACATTTTGCAGATGAAGAACCATTCAAAAGTAAAACGTCGATACGATATATTTAGCTAAACTGTTTAAAGTGTGACTGCTCTGGAAAAATAAACATAGCAATAAAAAAGGACCGCGATATAATCCATTTAAGCACTAGGTGGCGCGCTTGCGCATTACAGAGAGGACAGTAAAATGCATTCTCGCGAGACATTCCTGTTCTCGGACTCGCTTTAACTCTCGCGGTATTTCCTAATTTCCTCCTCTTTCGCTCCCTGTGTTCAACATGGCAGTCGGCAAGAATAAGAGGCTGACCAAAGGTGGCAAAAAAGGTGCCAAAAAGAAGATGTAAGTTGTGAAATTCATCCATCGACTTTGTCATTACGCTGTTATAAGTTGTTCTGGAAGAAATTTGGTTTGTGTGGCTAAAGGATGTTCGAGATACTGAGAGGATTGTATTCAGCAATCCTGTTACTCTGAATGGCACATTAATGGTTTGTGCTGTCTGTGTTTGCTCTGGTAATTTTAGACTAGTGCTTGGCAGGCATTGAAAGTATTTTGGGTTTCCTGTTAGTTGATTAAAACAGTTGTTTTCAGCAAAGAAAAAACACGATAGGTTACAAGCAGGGCTAGCTAAGTTTCTCACGTAGTAGGGTTATTATTATTAATATTATTTTTACCAGGGCACCAGTTCAGAATTGTCTTTTAAAGTGATTTAAAAGCATGCAAATGCTCTAGTAATTGCGATGTGGTAAATACTTTACACTCTTCTTAGAGATCTCTTATACTTCGGAAACAACTTCGTCCGAAATGCGAGTTAAACCCGTGTCAACGTTTCAAGGAGGAGTCATTGCAACATTTTCTCTTGAACTTATATCTCTGTCTGTCAGATTTTTTTTTTTTTTTTTTTTACATGTCCGTCTTATCTTGCAGTGTTGATCCATTCTCCAAAAAGGATTGGTATGATGTCAAGGCACCAGCCATGTTCAACATCCGCAACCTGGGCAAGACCTTGGTCACCCGAACTCAAGGGACTAGTGAGTGTTTTTATGTCCACGTGATATTCTATCTTTCCAACCTGATATGGAACATGAAAAACAATCATTTTAGCAAATGGTAGGTTTTTCTTTACAGTGAAACTCCATATGCCCCAGTGGTTTGATATGTTGTCAAAGTGCATGTGTAACAAAGTGGTCACCTTAACTTGGTATGGTGGGAATACATGATGACAATAGTTTCGGTCCCAGATGAAAAACTGTGATTATTTTTATGAGATCACCTGACATTCCCATGCTTACAAAAACATTTCCAACTACAGAGTTGGGTGCCAACTACAACAAGTTTACACCATCTTTCTCTAATTTAGGAATTGCCTCTGACGGTCTGAAGGGACGTGTGTTCGAGGTCAGCCTGGCTGATCTGCAGAATGATGAGGTGGCCTTCCGCAAGTTCAAGCTGATCACAGAAGATGTGCAGGGCAAGAACTGCCTCACCAACTTCCATGGCATGGATCTCACCCGTGATAAGATGTGCTCCATGGTCAAGAAGTGGCAGGTGAAGCGTGTTACACATGGCTTTTACTAGGGGTGTAACGATACATTGATCTAGATCGATATCATTGATGCAATGCATAAATATCGATGTTTTTTGTTTTTTTCTTTTACACTAATGCCAGCCACATCTGTACGCATATCCGTCAGGTGATGCTATAACCGTATGATATTAATCTCACTTTATAAGTGCTAAATATGGTTCTTATGTGGGACACTGATGTGCACGGAGTGATTGAAGCCTGAAGTTGCGCTGCGGTCTATCCGTGCTTGCCCGTCAACAGGGCTGCAAGCTCCGGTTACAGGATAACGTAGAGCGGCTCGCATGTGCGATTAAATCGGACTTCCCTTGATATCGTGACGCATGCAACACATACACTGAATTTTTTATTTTAAAGTGCTATGGAGCAATTTAACCATGTCAAACGGATATTCTGAACAGCGCTGACAAGAGAAATTGTCGAATTGCTAAGAAAATTGCAAGATTATGTCGTGATGAAACTTGTAATTTACACCCCCAGCTTTTACTAATTTGGGAGTGTACGTATTTTGAGCTTAAAGAGAATATCTGGTGTCAGACAAAAGTTTGACTGCTGAGCTAGATACTGCAGACATTTAACAGCAGTACTTACAATCTTAATGCCAAAGTGTACTTCAGTTGTCCGCGTTGCTAATCGTTCCACGCACCATATGCGTGACGCAAATTTCATCAACACAGCCACCCAGATTTTCTTGACCCGCGGATCCGGCCCTTGTCTGTGCACATTATCGGCGCATGCACCTGCCATTGACTGTTCTAAAATAGTACCACAAACCATAGTAGTGCACATGCGTCAAACGTGTTCGTATTTGCTCGCTGTCAAGTATACTTTGGAAGGCACCGTGGTTGGCCTGGCGTGATCCAATCCGGAATGTGGAAAAACTAAGTATACCCAGGCCTTTATAGTTTAGTACTCTGTGCTGTAATGGCTTAAAGCAGTAATGCACAATAACTGTCTTGTTTGAAGCATGTCTTTAGTGTAGTGGTCAACCGATATCATTGTTTTTACATTATCTGCATCGGCCGATAAGTTTCTCATTTGGTCTGTTAGTTTGTCACGATGGTGCAGACAATCGCCTGCTTGCACGTGGGGACGTTTGAACGACCAATCATAGTTTTTGTTGTTACGTGCTGTCGTGTTACCACAATAATAGACTGCTGTGCAATAGTCTAATTTAAACGGCCCCACATATCAATGCTATGACACGTTTATGAGCTTGTGATGTTTAAAGTGCTTGGGTGTTTCATTTTCTCTCTCTCTCTTTGTAATGTATCCGCCTGGAGTCATTACTGACACACCACACATACACCAGAGCCCTTAGACCAAGGTGAGTCTACAAGCTTAGCATAAAATGGCATAACACGGCGGTCCGTTATGGTCTCTCCTTTGATAGAGAGATAATAAATCTAAATAGTATATAAATAAGGAGGTCGTTGTCTCATTAAATAAAAGAATCTCTGCATGCACACACAACAGCGCTTCTGTGATAAAAAGATGGAGAAAGGACCTTAATGCTATTTGATGTGCACAAATGGGACTTGTGATAGAAATCATGCATTTTAATAGTTTCCCATTAATTGACTAGACTCTGGCAGCCCACCACAGTCTAATTTGCCCCGCCACGGTCTCATAATGAACCAAAAACATTTTTACACTTCATCTAAAATATTTTTGCACTTCTCAGTCTCATAATAACATAAAATAAAAGGTTGTGTTTTGCGCGCTCTCGCACGCGCCAGTCAGTTCAGTCAGCTACTCACCCGCTACTGTAAAATCACGTGCTCACACACACTCACAGATATATGCACTGGAGTATTCCTGGATCCGTCTAACGTTATTTGTTTGAGGACGATGACAAATCTTTGAGGTAAGTAACGTTAACTAACATTAAATGTATCCACTGCATTTATACACTACTCCACACACAATTTATCATCATCAGTGTACAAGAGCAAACAGATAATATTACTGCCGAAGTTAGAATCATGATTAGGGTGACCATACGTCCTCTCTTTCCCAGACATGTCCTCTTTTTCGGACCTTAAAAGCGTCCGGCCGGGATTTCAAAATTTGCGAAAATGTCTGGGATTCGGCTTTAGTTGCATTATGATGTGCATCTGGTCTAATACTTCATTGTGTGTGTGTGCAAATTTGCATTGCTTTAACCCCTCTTTGTGAGTCCCACCTTCTTGCACACCAATTGGTCAGTTATAAGAGTCTTGCAGCAACTATTGGCCAAATTCCTGCCTGTCAATCTCTCTGCGAATGCGCACTGTTGTTCGACATCAAACAGCTTGACAATAGCAGCAAATGACAGCTGAGTGGAAACAATGCCCAAACGAAAGTGCAAATTTACAGAAGATTTGCACAAAAAATTCCCATGCTTTCATCCAGGTCGAGATCTGTGGGAAAGCTGGCACTTATGTGTCAGTTGCTAATAAAGGTGCAAGTGATTTAGAAGCACACATTATCTCTGCGAAGCATAAAGGGTCAGCCAAAAAAAAAATTCATCAGGTAAATTAACGGACTACTTTTTGCGACCAGGCAAAATTATCACATTGCTTCATTTTCCATGGCCATTCAAAATAAAACTAATAGATAAATGAAGGTACACTCATGGAATCAAATATTTTATTTTAGTACATGGACATTCAAAAGAATGTTGGACATTTTTATTTGTATATATACAGGTGCATCTCAATAAATTGGAATGTCGTGGAAAAGTTCATTTATTTCAGTAATTCAACTCAAATTGTGAAACTTGTGTATTAAATAAATTCAATGCACACAGACTGAAGTAGTTTAAGTCTTTGGTTCTTTTAATTGTGGTGATTTTGGCTCATATTTAACAAAAACCCACCAATTCACTATCTCAAAAAATTAGAATATGGTGACATGCCAATCAGCTAATCAACTCAAAACACCTGCAAAGGTTTCCTGAGCCTTCAAAATGGTCTCTCAGTTTGGTTCACTAGGCTACACAATCATGGGGAAGACTGCTGATCTGACAGTTGTCCAGAAGACAATCATTGACACCCTTCACAAGCAGGGTAAGCCACAAACATTAATTGCCAAAGAAGCTGGCTGTTCACAGAGTGCTGTATCCAAGCATGTTAACAGAAAGTTGAGTGGAAGGAAAAGGTGTGGAAGAAAAAGATGCACAACCAACCGAGAGAACCGCAGCCTTATGAGGATTGTCAAGCAAAATCGATTCAAGAATTTGGGTGAGCTTCACAAGGAATGGACTGAGGCTGGGGTCAAGGCATGAAGAGCCACCACACACAGACGTGTCAAGGAATTTGGCTACAGTTGTCATATTCCTCTTGTTAAGCCACTCCTGAACCACAGACAACGTCAGAGGCGTCTTACCTGGGCTAAGGAGAAGAAGAACTGGACTGTTGCCCAGTGTTCCAAAGTCCTCTTTTCAGATGAGAGCAAGTTTTGTATTTCATTTGGAAACCAAGGTCCTAGAGTCTGGAGGAAGGGTGGAGAAGCTCATAGCCCAAGTTGCTTGAAGTCCAGTGTTAAGTTTCCACAGTCTGTGATGATTTGGGGTGCAATGTCATCTGCTGGGTTTGGTCCATTGTGTTTTTTGAAAACCAAAGTCACTGCACCCGTTTACCAAGAAATTTTGGAGCACTTCAAGCTTCCTTCTGCTGACCAGCTTTTTAAAGATGCTGATTTCATTTTCCAGCAGGATTTGGCACCTGCCCACACTGCCAAAAGCACCAAAAGTTGGTTAAATGACCATGGTGTTGGTGTGCTTAACTGGCCAGCAAACTCACCAGACCTGAACCCCCTAGAGAATCTGTGGGGTATTGTCAAGAGGAAAATGAGAAACAAGAGACCAACAAATGCAGATGAGCTGAAGGCCACTGTCAAAGAAACCTGGGCTTCTATACCACCTCAGCAGTGCCACAAACTGATCACCTCCATGCCACGCTGAATTGAGGCAGTAATTAAAGCAAAAGGAGCCCCTACCAAGTATTGAGTACATATACAGTAAATGAACATACTTTCCAGAAGGCCAACAATTCACTAAAAATGTTTTTTTTTTTTTATTGGTCTTATGATGTATTCTAATTTGTTGAGATAATGAATTGGTGGGTTTTTGTTAAATGTGAGCCAAAATCATCACAATTAAAAGAACCAAAGACTAAAACTACTTCAGTCTGTGTGCATTGAATTTATTTAATACCCGAGTTTCACAATTTGAGTTGAATTACTGAAATTAACTTTTCCACGACATTCTAATTTATTGAGATGCACCTGTATTTGTTATGCTAATAGTGTCTTTTTCATTGTATTAAAGTTTGCATTCATAGTAACATTGTTTTGAAACCTATTATTATAATATACTCTGAGTACTCGAGTAGACAAAATGCCCATCCCTTTTATTTATTTATATATATATATATATATATATATATATATATATATATATATATATATATATATATATATATATTAGTGCAAACAAATACTAAAATGGGAAGACTAAAACCAGGAGAAACTGCTATCTGCCATCTGCAAAAACATTTTTTAAAGATTTTATTATTTTTACAAAATTTAAGTTGAGTAAAAATAATGCTCAAGTTAATACATTTTTTTTAGACAATTTATATAAATGTCATTTAATATTTTAAATTGTGTGGTATATCGGTCAAGTGGCCACACTGCTCTCTGGATATTAGCATCGGCCAAAACCATATTGGTCGACCTCTTTAGAGATTACAGAAAGTTCACTTTTTCTGTATCGTATTCTTGGGTTTGTTCGTTTTATTCTAGATTTATCTAAATCAATGAATACTTGCCACTTTTTTGAGTAGTAATTTATGCAGGTTTGAAACTGACAATGTTTGCTTTTTCCCACTAGACAATGATTGAGGCCCATGTTGATGTGAAGACCACTGATGGCTATCTCCTCCGCCTGTTCTGTGTGGGATTCACCAAGAAGCGCACCAACCAGATCAGAAAGACCTCCTATGCTCAGCACCAGCAGGTCCGTCAGATCCGCAAGAAGATGATGGAGATCATGACCCGTGAGGTTCAGACCAATGACCTCAAGGAGGTGGTCAACAAACTGTATGTGTGAAGTTCTCTGTCATCCATGGCCATTTTGTTAAATTGTTTTAGTTTGATCCAATTAAATGCTTGTTTAAAGGGGTATTTCCCCCCAAAATGAAAATTGCCTTAATTTACACACCCTTAACGTTGTTTCAAATTCATCACTTTCCTCCGTGTAACGCAAAAATGAATGTTGGGCAGAATGACAGCCTTGGTCACCATTCACTTTCATTGCTTGGAGGGGGAAAAAAGATGCAACAAAAGTCATTTTTGACTTGAGACTAACATGCTGCCTAACATCTTTGTATTTCATGGAAGAAAGTTATCTGGGTTTTAAACAACCCTGTAAGGGTAAGTAAATGATGACCACTTTCATTTTGAGCTGTACTTTCCTATTAAAATACTTGTGGATTATTGATATCGTGGAGTTTTAACTTGTATATTGCGTTTAATGTAGTGGTCCTTTTCAGGATTTATTTTTCACTGGGACACTTTTTAATCCAGAAGTACTAAGAGCCATTGAAGTAACTTGGGTTTAAATACTGGTGCCATGGTTATAGATGAAGTGATCAACTCTCCAGATTATAGGCTGCATTTAGTTTGCACCTGTTTTTGTTAGCAGACTGATCTTTGACTATTATGCAACTTTATTATTTTACACCAACAAAAGCAGCTGTGTGCAATAAACAATTTCCCTCCTGTTGTGCAGTATTCCTGACAGTGTGGGCAAGGACATTGAAAAGGCCTGTCAGTCCATTTACCCTCTACACGACGTCTATGTCAGGAAGGTTAAGATGTTGAAGAAGCCCAAATTTGAGCGCAAGTGACACTAAACTTTTTTGTGTACTTTTAACTAGAACATTGAACATCCTTATATTTTCTCTCTTCAGTTGTCTTTAAAATGTCTTCCAAGTTATAAAATTTGTATTTGGGAGTTCAAATATGCTTGTTTGCCATGACTGACAAATTCCCAAAAAAAATTTTTTTTTTTGTACCAGTATTTCATGGTTAGTTTTTCTATGTATTGGTAATTTTATTAGGATTATTTAGAGCACACCGTGAGCATCAGACAATTTCTATGTTTTATCACTATCTTTTTCCCTCACTTGATTCAGCACTTTGTTTTTGATACATGGCATTTATTCAGCAAATGATTTGTTTTGATTATCTGATGGAATTAATTTCTTAGAGTAGGTGTTAGATACACTGTAGAAAGAAACTGAATATCTAGTTTTCTGAATGTAATATTAAGATGAAAATATTGTTTTTTTTTTTTGAACAGTTGGTAAGCTGATGGAGCTGCACGGTGAGGGAGGAGGCAGCGCTGCTGCTGCTGCTAAACCTGCAGAGGGCGACACTGGGGCCAAGGTGGAGAGAGCTGATGGATATGAGCCCCCCATCCAGGAGTCTGTCTGAAACTAACACAACAGCTGGTGTCAATAAACATGTAAATTTGAATCTCTTGTGTGCTGTTTTCTGTCTGTAATCAATGCACAGCAAACCTCCTTTCCATGTTGATCATGCTCTCATACCTCATCTCAGACCAGTTCTGTGTTGGATTTTAGTTAAATTGTGACTGCAGAGCCATAGTTGGTGAAATTAAAAAGACTGCAGTCAAGTCTTTGTTTTGAAATCCAAGACCTGCATTTTGAGTCTGGTCTTGCTTTTGAAATGCTCAGTTATCAGACAAAACCAAGGATGTAACTACATGTTAAGGATTGGGGGGGGACAAAAATTCTAATCTGGAATTTTGGGAGGGGCTAATATGTCCCCTCACTGATTATGATAGTTACTGCCCTGGATATTATTGCAACAAGCTTTTGACAAGTTAAAGCTCTGCAAATAACATTGTTTACTGAATAAACTCCAGTCACAGAAGTCTAGACATTTGAAGTTGTAAGGCTGCTATGATACACACAAAGCACTGTTTAATAATGACATTTGTTGGTTAAATGTTTTGTAGAATGGGATGAAAAATGTACAATAAACACCTATGGCCATGAATTCTGTGTAAATGTACATTTAAATAGACATTAAACAATACATGACAGGTTTTTATCTTAATATATTTTTTTATACATTTATGATTTGAACATTTATAAATGCATTTGAAAAATAATCAAAATAAACTGTATTCTTGCATGAAGTTTTTCAAACAAGGTAAGAAAAAGATTTGACACTCCTGGTATCCTCGAATAAGAAATCGCTGTTTTTGTGAGGCCACCTCTGCAGAATATTTCTACTGTTACTTCCATCCACCTGCACAGAGGGGGGAAAGAAAAAAGGCCAAGTATAACATGCAAAGCTAATTTAAAATATCTCAAAAATATTTTTGAAAGTGCCCCAACAGCACCCTGAGACCACTAGAGGGCACCAGTCACTTCATAATCTCACCTGTATTGATCTTTACAAAGGCCTTCGGGAAGAACCCTTCTCTGCCATTCAGCCTTCCACTCCACCATTCATCATCTATGTGAGCTGTGACCAGGATCCTGTCTCCTTGCTGGAATGGCAGGTCATCCTCTGTTTCTGCTGTGAAGTCATACAGTGCCACAGCCCACTCCAAACAATTAGATGCAGCCTACGGACAGATCAGAGATCAGACTCTGGTGTAGTTTGATATAATATAATAAAGAAATGTGAAGTGAATGCAAGGACCAAAAAAATCATTTGACTTACAGCAACCTCAAACACCCACCCACCCCCCCAAACACTTAGCTAGTCCAGGGACCCTTAATATAAAAAGCTAGATGTTGTATACATAACATTAGTTAATGCATCATGAACCAACATGAACTAACGATGAGCAATAGCATATTTATAAATTATTTAACAAAGATTGATAAATGCTGTTAAAAAATGCATTTTAAGGTATGGGGTGATGGATACCTCACTGGCTTTGAAAAACATTTGTTTGGTAGGTGAAGCAGCCATTCCTGCAAAATAAAACATGATGTATTAGAGCTGATTAGCCCATAAGAGTATTATATAACTGAAGACATCCACATTCTGATAGGCTACACTATTTATAATGTACTACAAAACAGCTTTTGCTGTATAAAACATGAAGACTGCCTAAGCACGTAGGATAGTATAAATTCCATGCCGTTAAGCCTGGAATAGGAATAATTCACTAAATTATTTCAATTCACTAAGTAAACTCAACTAATTCTTTGAATGGCCTGCACACAAATATACAGTATGAATGAATTTGAACAGTGAGCTGAATTTTAGTCTGACTGAACCTTATGAGCAGTACAACTTTGAAAGGAGTGTAAAGGAGCTACAGAGAAGAAGAAGAGCAGCTGTCCTCAGATGGAGCATCTAGCCTTGTCACTCAAGGCTGCTGTATAATGCATGAGATGGAGGACACAGTTTCATAGAGCCCTTAATGAAACACAAACAGAAGGGCAAATTCCTCACATGCCTGCCATAGGGAGAGCTGCCCACTGATTGAGTCATAGACACACTGTTGCTGACCACTGCAGTAACACGTACTGGTGGTAGGTAGGTAGATTAGCAATCTAGGAGTGTATAATGAAAGAAAAATGCTGACACAAACCAAACAATTAAAAGTTGCTGGTTATCACTAAGCGCACATAAATGACATCTTAAATATATGATTATATAATTATATAAATGTTTTCCTTGTTAGTTGTTAGCTACCTATGTGACACATCAATGGTGACTCTGAAACTGTAGTTGTAGACTAATTTGTATCTAGATATTTCCGTAAATGTGAAATGAGTGCCCCACCCAGGGCCACAACTACATATTTGTTGAGGGGTATGCAACATCAATGTTCCCACCCACCCCACCAAATACACACACTACAACACAAATAAAAAGCATAGGCAAATTACATGGCCTTTTTGGAGCCCTTTTAACTTAATATAAAATAGTCTTCATAGTCTTGATTTTGAAAAAAATCAAGAATTCAATAAAAAAAATAAAAATAAAAAAAAAAAAATAATGTGATGCCAATTATTTAATTCAAACTTTTATATTAAGAATTTAATGTATAATTTTTTTATACAAACAGTCATGTACATACCAATGAAACTGCTTAGTTAAAAACAAAAAACAAAATTATTAATTTAATTTGATCTGCATCGTTATTTTCCATCCAAACAGAAAAAGAAAGAAAAGAAAGAAGAGGCATGACTGATTCTGAAGCCAGCCTGTCCATCACACATTTCTTTGCCCAATTTTTTGGATTTAGTCAATAATTGATCCATGTGTTGTTTAATTATTCCTGAGGTATTTACTTATACCACATCCAATGGTTTCTCACGTCGTGTTTGACAGCGAGACAACAACAGGCGAAGGTTGGAAAGCGCAGCAGCATTAGTTATGGTTAGTAAGACGAGCCCAAGTATAGGCTGGACATAGCGAAGGGTCATTAACTTTTTTAACAAGCTTTTCTCTCTAAATCTAACGCAACTGAACGCCTATTCCCAAACATATAGCATCTTTTTGCGTAACTGTGACAGAAAAGATACTGGGAAATGAGCGTTAGCTATGAAGGTACCTCTTGATACATTTTTTTTTAAAATACAAAAATCCGTGTTTGAACCCATTTAAAATGCTAGGAAAAATTAAGTTAAATCAAATAAAAGTTAAATAAAATACATCCTTTCATTATTGTTTAAAACTGTGCTTTTGCTTATTTGTAAGGTATTTTAGGAGATTTAAAAAGTATGATTTTGGCGCCCCCTATGCGTTGCATATGTTGCATACCCCATTTTTGCGCCCCTGGCCCCACCTGTCACCCAGTTTAGTATTTGTGTCTAAATGTTTCAACATAAAATGAAACATGAAATGTGCTTGAAATAACTATGGATATGATTTTGGCTCTTACCAGGCAGTGTAATCTTGTTGAGAGCAGATTTGTGTACTGGGGCTGGAGGGAGATCTTCAACAACTTCCACAAAGTTGAGAGGGAAAATACCAACCTGGCCGTTCACCTCCCCATGAGCCCACTCCTCTCCCACATACTCTTTGAGCCGAATCACGTCACCTTCAGAGAATGATAGCTCATTGCTTTGCTCTCCCTCAAAGTCAAACCTAGCTACACACCTTGGGCCACTAAGGAAAACACATGGACAAAGAAAAGGTAACTGGATTTGATTTTCCAGTATTTGCCAATCTAACACTGAAATAAACGTAATTTCAATTGAATAAACTTCACAGAGCTTGTAATTCACTCCAAACCCTGATTTAGTTTTGACTTTGTGTCTGGGAAACCCTACAGCTTTCACAATCGAATTCTGTAAAGATGACTTACCTGAGAGGCTCAGGAGATGGTTTGGTTTTCCATTCATTGATGGGGGCTGGGGCAGGTGCGGCAGGCTTATTCTGGAGAACAAGATTATCGGCAATGGTTGATATCGAAGTTTTAATCAGCACTATCCATACATTTGCCCTAAAAGCGCAACAACAGCACAAATGTAGTTGACCCTTAATAGTTTTAGAAAGTTGTTCTGTGTGACATGCAGTATACCCCATCTAAAACCTTTTTACAACATTTTTCAAATCAAATCAAATCAAATCACTTTATTGTCACACAGCCATATACACAAGTGCAATGGTGTGTGAAATTCTTGGGTGCAGTTCCGATCAACATAGCAGTCGTGACAGTGATGAGACATATACCAATTTACAAAAACATCAAATTAACACAACACAATTTAAACATCTGTTATACACATAATTACACTCAACAATATACAAATAATAACATACACTGTACAGTATACGATACGCTGTTTTTTTTTTACTATATGGATACACATTATTCAATAAAAATTAAAATTAAAATATATTAAAAAAAAGTATATATATATATATATAGAATGTACAGTATTGTACTGTATTGACATTCAGGCTATCGGTTGATAGTCAGTTGTTAAGAGAGAACATAATATAATAATAATAATATAATTTATAATAGTCCGGTGTGAGATATAAAAGTAAGGGTAATAAAGTGCAGTGCTGATGTATTTTGATCGTGGGAGATCAAGAGTTCAGAAGTCTGATTGCTTGGGGGAAGAAGCTATCATGGATTTGGCTGGTGCGGGTCCTGATGCTGCGATACCGCCTACCTGATGGTAGCAGTGAGAACAGCCCATGGCTCGGGTGGCTAGAGTCTCTGATGATCCTCCGAGCTTTTTTCACACACCGCCTTGTATATATTTCCTGGAGGGAGGGAAGCTCACCTCCGATGATGTGTCTGGCAGTTCGCACCACCCTTTGCAGTGCTTTGCGGTTGTGGGCAGTGCTATTGCCGTACCAGGCTGAGATACAGCCAGTCAGGATGCTCTCCACAGTGCAGGTGTAGAACCGTGTGAGGATGTGGCGGTTCATTCCAAACTTCCTCAGCCGTCTCAGGAAGAAGAGGTGCTGATGAGCCTTCTTCACAATGACTTCAGTGTGGACGGACCATGTGAGTTCCTCAGTGATGTGGACACCCAGGAACTTGAAGCTGCTGACTCTCTCCACCGGTGCTCCCTTGATGGTGATGGGACTGTGTTCTCTGTCTTTTCTTCTGAAGTCCACCACAAGCTCCTTTGTCTTACTGACGTTGAGGGAGAGATTGTGCTCCTGACACCAGTGTGTCAGAGTGTGCACCTCCTCTCTGTAGGCTGTTTCATCATTGTCAGTGATCAGACCTACCACCGTCGTGTCATCAGCAAACTTAATGATGGCATTGGAGCTATGTGTTGCCACACAGTCATGTGTGTACAAGGAATACAGTAGTGGGCTGAGAACACAGCCCTGCGGGGCTCCAGTGTTTAGGGTTAGTGATGAGGAGATGTTGCTGCCTATTCTAACCACCTGGCGTCTGCTTGACAGGAAGTCCAGGATCCAGCTGCACAGCGAGCTGTTTAAGCCCAGAGCCCGGAGTTTCTCATCTAGCTTGGAGGGCACTATGGTGTTGAATGCTGAGCTGTAGTCTACAAACAGCATTCTCACATAAGTGTTCTTTTTTTCCAGGTGGGAGAGAGCAGTGTGTATTGTAGATGCAATGGCATCATCAGTGGAGCGGTTGTTGCGGTAAGCAAACTGCAGCGGGTCAAGATTGAGTGGCAATACAGAGCAGATGTAATCTCTGATTAGTCTCTCAAAACATTTGCTGATGATGGGGGTCAGAGCAACAGGACGCCAGTCATTTAAACAAGTTATTTTTGATTGTTTTGGTACAGGCACAATGGTGGATGTTTTAAAGCATGCGGGGACTACAGACAAACAGAGGGAAAGGTTGAAAATGTCCGTAAAAACACCAGCCAGCTGGTTCACGCACGCTCTAATGACGCGGCTCGGAATGCCGTCTGGGCCCGCGGCTTTGCGGATATTCACCTGTCGGAAGGATCGGGTTACATCCGCTACAGAGACGGAGAGTGAACTAACCTCTGTAGCTTCAGCCGCGAGAGCTCTCTCCGCGAGGGCGGTGTTATTTCCCTCGAAACGAGCATAAAAAGTATTTAGCTCATCCGGTAGAGAGGCAGCGGTGTTCATGGCGGAGTTTTTATTCCCTTTGAAGTCCGTGATGATGTTAATTCCCTGCCACATGCTTCTAGAGTTGGTGGTGTTAAACTGTCCTTCAATCTTGCTCCTGTACTGGCGTTTTGCTGTTTTGATAGTTTTTCGGAGGGCATAACTGGCTTGTTTATGCTCCTCCGCGTTCCCGGAATTAAAAGCAGAGGTCCGCACATTAAGTGCCACGCGAACATCGCTATTGATCCACGGCTTCTGATTCGGATAGATTCGTACAGTTCTGGTCGGAATCACTTCCTCTACGTACGTTCTGATGAAACACATTACGCTATCAGCGTAAAGCTCGATGTCGTCATCAGAGGCGGACCGGAACATCTCCCAGGCCGTGTGATCAAAACAGTCTTGTAGCATAGAGTCTGATTGGTCCGACCAGCACTGGATCGTTCTGAGGGTGGGTGCTTCCTGTTTCAATTTCTGCCTGTAAGCGGGCAGAAGCAGAATGGAAGAGTGGTCCGATTTGCCAAATGGTGGGCGGGGGAGGGATTTGTAGCCATCCCGGAACGGAGAGTAGCAATGATCCAAAACCCGGTCCCCTCGTGTGTTGAAACTAATGTGCTGGTGATATTTTGGTGCGACTGATTTTAAACTGGCTTTATTAAAGTCCCCGGTCACAATGAACACGGCCTCAGGGTGCGCGGTTTCCTGCTCACTTATAATCCCATACAGTTCCTTGAGTGCCCGGTCTGTGTCGGTTTGTGGGGGAATGTACACAGCAGTGATAATGACCGCTGTGAATTCCCTCGGTAGCCAGAATGGTCGACACAGAAGCATAAGAAATTCCAGATCAGGAGAATAGAAAGACTTGATGGAATGTACGTTCCTCTGATCACACCAGGATTTGTTGATCATAAAACATACACCACCTCCTCTAGTTTTACCTGAGAGGTCTTTCGCTCTGTCCGCTCGGTGCACGGAGAACCCCGCGGGTTCAATGGCTGAGTCTGGAATCTCCGCAGACATCCAAGTTTCTGTAAGGCAGATAATGCAGCAGTCCCTTGTCTCTCGTTGGAAGGAGATCCGCGCTTTCAGCTCGCAGAGCTTGTTATCCAGAGACTGAACATTTGCCAGTAGAATAGTGGGTAGCGGGGGTCGATTTGCGCGGCGTCTTACTCTGATGAGAACGCCGGCTCTGTTTCCCCTTTTCCTCCTGCGTTTCCGCGGCCGTGCTGCCCAGACAAAGGGCTCCGCTTGCGTGTTTGTAAACAGCGGGTCGGCATTGAGGAATGTGAAGTCCGGTTTTCGGTGTGAGATCGCTGAACCAATGTCCAAAAGTGTTTGTCTGTCGTAGACAATAAGGCAGACAGAATCCAAGACAAAAAACATAAGAATTGTGAACAAAACAAACAAAACATTGCTATGTTGTGTCGGAGCTCGCAACGCAGCAGCCATACTCGGCGCCATCTTGAGTCCAAAACAATTTTTCTAATTGTTGTCAAATTTGTATGCATCCAGATTTGAGCTCATGTTGAATGTGAGACTTCATGGCTTATTTGTACTTTAAAAAATGTATTTGTCACACCGCAGGACAATTTAAAATGTGTGGACTACTGAAGGTAAATAAACTTCAAAGTCATAGCAACTAAAATTGTAACCTAAACTCTTGATCAAGGTCTAAAAACAAAAACATTTTCATTGTAGTTTGTTTTGAGCAGAAACTGAATTTTTTCGTTCTGGTTCCAGCATTCCGCAGCATTTATTTCGAAATGGTAACCGTTTAGAATGAAATAAAAGAATGGTTAATGCTGTTCTTTTTAAAATGACAGTACTCTGTGCTAGAGTGGGTAATACATCAGCTGCAGTGTTGCCAGATCTCGCAAGAGAAACAAGGGATCGGATCTGGAAAAACAAGTTCAAAATAAGGGACTTGCCTCACCAAAATAAGCAGAGTTGGGCTGAAATGGAATACATGTAACAGCATTACAGTACATATTCAGAATACAAAAATTAAGTATCTATATTCAGCCCCCATTACGTTTTCAAGAGCCTGTATTCAGAATTCAGTTACTTAAAACATTTTTGTTAGAATACTTCTCTCATAATGACCACAAAATAAGGCAGAAAAAATAAATTCTTGTCTTTCAAGTGAAAAACTTGATTGTTTTTCTGAACAGCACAGATGCACACTCTCTCTTCCCCAGAGAAGCTGCAGCACGTGAGCAGTTTTTCCAGGGTTTCATGCCAAAATGGGCTAATTTGAAAACACAGTCACGGGTAAAAAATTATAGCATCGCAGGTTGTGGTTTTTGGTATACTTTCAAAATGGACTGCATTCACCAAAATGTTTGAAGGTAGACACTAGATAATGAGAATACAACATCTTAGTCATCTATAATGATTCCAGGATTGAATATCTGGCAACCGCATCACAAAAAAAAATTAAAAATAAATAAAAAAGCAATTAAAATCAAAGAAGTTAAAGAATTAAAACCACCCAAAAAATAAGTGTCAGTAATAAAAGTAGTAAACAAGAAAAGAATAAATAGGCCTAAATGTTTTGGAAACAAGCTTGATTAAAATCATTCATATACTACACTGTTTTCACAGGACCTCACTATCATCTAAAAAATATGGTTAATTTGCATTCTGTAGCGAAGACACCGGGGCACTAATATTAAGATCCATATGCAGTTTAATAAAAGTATAAACAGTACAACAAAGTAGCAAATCAAAGGGTAAACAAAAAGCAGGCAAGGGTTCGGTACACAGAAAGACAGTCCAAGAAAGGCAAACCAAGTAAATCCTAGAAACAGAGGGGTAATCCAGTAAACAGGCAATAGGTCCAAAAACACACAAGCAGGCTGGGAAATACGATGAACAGGCAGGAGTCAAAACACAGGGAAAACAGTAATGGTAAATAATGCTCAGAATTGCCAACTAGGCCAAACAAGACTTCGCACTGAATGCATGTAAACAGGGAACTTAAATAGACAGAGATAATGTGAAACAGGTGGGTGAGTAATCAGTCTGAGCAGAGGGTTATGGGAAATGTAGTTTGTGAAGGAAGGGTTAGTACTCTGGAGATGGCGACATCTGGCGGCGTTCAGGAGAGATAGCAGGCGCTGCCGGTGTAACACATTCTGTATCCAATTTTGTGTCAAAATATATGAATCTTTGTCAATCTAATCAAATAATGGGTTAAGAAGATTAAAATACAAAAAATAGTTAAAAACATTAAAAATGCCATTCAGAACATTCACAAACAACCCTGCTTGGTAGCTAGTGTCACAGCTAGGGGCTTTTGGTCATGGAGGTACAGGCAACATTTTTCTTGTTATAAAATTGTAGATGTCCGCAAACTGCCTTGTGTTTGCCTTCTGCCTTCTATTAAGAAAAACATCAGCATCCAACTCCACACCTAATTTAAAGAAATAAAAGTAGTGCTAAGTTGATGATTTTTGCTGAAAAATAGTTTTCTGACTGTTTAGACTCCCTTAGACATTAGACATTTTTCCAATTGTGCCTTGCCTTTATAAATATGTTTTCAAAAATTATTCTTGTATTCTGAATACTTTTTTATGTGATTGTGGTAGCGGGGGCATGTTCGAGCGTCCATCGGGAGAGAGAGAGCGGTAAGGGTGCATACACCTGAGCCGAATTATGACTAACACCTGTCTCTAATTGTAGTGAGATTGGGGAGAGCAGCATAAGAAAGCAGAGAGAGAGACTGGGACGAGAGCCTTACTGTGAAGCTGATGTGTTATTGTGAAGCTGTAAACCAGATCTGATTTGAAGACTGCATGCCCCATGGAGTCCTTCCCGCTGTCCGACATCATCAAGTCCCTCGCCAACCTAAATCACACCCACCAACAGGCTCTGCTTGAACTCCACCAGGATCAAGAACACCGCTTCCATGAGGTTCTTAGTGTTCAAGCAGAGGACCGGCAGGTAATTCGGAGCGACCCCAGACAAAAGCAGCCCCCTGCCCCTGCCCATGCTGTTGAAGATGGGGGTGGAAGACGACCCTGAAGCCTTCCTGACCATGTTTGAGCGTACCGCTGAAATCTGGGGCTGGCCGCATGCTCAGTGAGCGGCCTGGCTCATCCCTCTGCTGTCCAGGGAAGCCCAGCTTGCAGCACAACAACTGCCGGCAGCTAATCTCCTGGTCTATGGTGACCTGAAGAAGACCATCCTGTGGGGTCAGCCAGAGCTCAGAGCAATACTGTCAACTGTTCTGCTCGATGGAGATGGAAGAGGCCGGTCACCTGTTTGCCTTTTCTCAGTGGCTCCATGATGCCTGCCGGAAATGGCTGCGGGCGGGGGACCGCGACGTCGAGGGAGTGGTCGACCAAGTGGTGCTGGAGCAGCTGATCCGCCGGCTTCCAGAAGGGATGGCGGAGTGGATCCAGTGCCATTGCCCGGCGTCGCTGGAGGAAGCGGCCCAGCTTGTGGAGGACCATATGGTGGTGTGCCCATGCACGGAGGAGCGCTCTCTCTCGCTCTCAACTCCCCCTGTGTTTTCTCCCATCTCTTTCCACTCCCCTCTCACTCTGTCCTCTCTCCAGGCCCTGTTCCTGCTCCCCGGAGGCATGGAAACCCGCTGCCGAAGCCGGTTCCTCGCTTGCGCCGGTTTATCCCTTTCCCAGCAACTTCAGGGTCTACCCAATCTCCCGCACAGGTAGATGTACCGGTCCCCACAAGTGCGAGTGTAGCACCTGGGCCAGCCTGCTGGCATTGTGGGGATCCAGAACACTTCTGGGATCAGTGTCCTGTGATGGAGCCGGGAACTGTAGTCCAGATCCCCGATGCACCACAGGCTACCTCCGATCGGGCTGGAGGGTACAGGATACCGGTAAGAATCAAGGGGAGTACACACCAAGCCTTGGTGGACACAGGTTGTAACCAGACCACTATCCACCAATGCTTGGTTCAACATGAGGCTTTGGGCACAACTAAAAGGGTGAGGGTGAAATGTGTACATGGGGATATTCACAAGTACCCTGTGGTGACCCTTGTTATTAAATTTAGGGGAACAAAGCATAGAGTGGAGGCCATGGTTAGTTCCCGCCTCACCCATCCGCTGAATTTGGGGACTAATTGGCCTGAATTAAAAAATGTATTAAAGGGAATATGCACGGATGGGTCCTGCACAAAAGCGATGAGATGTGAAATGTGTGACGCTCTGGCAGGGGAGGTGGAGCCGGGGCCATCTTTGTAAACTCCACGTCAGGATGACGTGGGGGGAGAGGCAGCAGCCCCTCCCATCCTCAGGGGATTTCCTGAAGGGGATTTCCCTTTGGAGCAGTCGCGAAACGAAACCCTCAAGCACGCCTTTGACCAAGTGAAAGTGATCGATGGTCAACAACTCCAGCCGAATGTTGCACTTTCATATCCCTATTTCGCAATTATAAACGAGCGGTTGTATCGAGTGATGCAGGATGCTCAAACTAAGGAAGATACAACCCAGCTCTTACTACCGCAGAGCCGTCGGGAAATGGTGTTCCAGGCGGCTCATTATAATCCCATGGCAGGTCATCTTGGGGAAAGAAAAACACTGAACTGGCTAATAGCCCATTTTTATTGGCCGGGCATTGGCGGTGATGTCCGCAGGTGGTGTGGGCATGCCGCGAATGCCAGTTGGTGAATCCACTGGCCACCCCAAAAGCACCATTGCGCCCATTTCCGCTGATCAAGGTCCCCTTCGAGAGAATTGGAATGGACCTCATCAGGCCATTAGAGCGGTCAGCACGTGGACATCACTTTGTATTGGTCCTAGTGGACTATGCAATGCGATATCCGGAAGCAGTGCCTCTGCGCAACATCTCAGCACGCAGTGTTGCGGAGGCACTCTTCAAAATAATCTCCTGGGTGGGGATTCTGAAAGAAATCCTCACCGATCAGGGCACAACCTTTATATCACGAACACTACGCAAGCTTTATGAATTATTGGGCATTAAATCGATCCACACCAGCGTTTACCATCCACAAACAGATGGCCTGGTGGAACAATTTAATAAAACCCTTAAAAACATGATTCGTAAGTTTGTGTACGAGGATGCTAGAAATTGGGCAAATGGCTCGATCCCCTGTTATTCGCAGAATGAGAGGTCCCGCAAGCCTCCACTGGGTTTTCCCAATTCGAGCTGCTGTATGGGCGGCGCCCGCGCGGCGTGCTTGATGTCATACGTGAAGCTTGGGAGGAGGGTCCTTCAAACAGTAAGAATGAAATTCAATACGTTCTTGATCTTAGAGCAAAACTCCACACCTTGGGGCAACTAACACAGGAGAATTTGCTCCAAGCTCAAGAACGACAGAGCTGACTGTATAACAGGGGAACTCGGCTAAGGGAATTTGCTCCGGGAGATAAGGTACTCGTATTACTCCCCACATCGTGGCAAGGAACCTTTGAGGTCACAAGACGAGTGGGGGAACACGATTATGAGGTATAGCGAACCGATAGAGGGGCTACACATCAAATTTACCACCTCAACCTCCTGAAATTGTGGAGGGAGGCGGCCCTGGTGACATTAGCTACGGTAGTTCCAGAGAGTGCGGAGCTCGGGCCGGAGGTAAACACAAAACACAATCATGTCACCCTGGTCACTTGCGGAGACCACCTCTCACCGTGCCAACTCACAGAGGTTGCCAAACTACAACAAGAATTCGCAGATGTGTTTTCCCCTCTACCGGATCCAACACCACATCGAGACCGAGCCGAGGGTGGTGGTACGTACACGTCCCTACTGATTGCCCGAACATAAAAAAAAATAGTTCGGGAAGAATTGGATGCAATGCTCGATATGGGAGTAATAGAGGAATCCCACAGTAGTGAGATTGGGGAGAGAGGCATAAAAGGACCATGCCAGCGCCAGATCGAGAGAGAGAGACTGGGACGAGAGCCTTACTGTGAAGCTGATGTGTTACTGTGAAGCTGTAAACCAGAGAAGTGGTCAATTAAAAGTTCCTTACCTATATTTGAACAATCCAGTTCCCGGTGTCCTTCCTTGTTACAGTGATGTATTGGAATACATCACTGAATACATTAAAGAGAGAGTATTTAGTATTCTGCCCAATCCTGAAAATAAGTGATTTTTTTACCATGTGGGGGAATTATCCACATAGAAATCATAATAAGCATAGTATACAGTAGCCTTTTTAAAATAACGTCTTTTCAATTAATGTATTCTTGATATTAAATATATCCCTAAAAATATTTAAAATACATATCTGGCCATCTAAAATCAATAAATAGCCTAAATCTCTGTCTCCAGCAAGCACAACCTGCGTAGGCATGTTTGGACTAAATGTCACTGTAACAGGTAAAAGGGAAAGGAGGAAGCGAGAACCGGCTTTACAATATAAATGATAGTTTAATGATAAACGTAACCAAAAAGACAAACACACACAGGTGTCGGACAGCTCTCCGTAACTCTCTCTCTCTGTTGCACTTCCATCTCCGGCCGGCCTTATCCCTCTCAGGCTTCTTCAGCCTAATAAGGGGCCGGGTGTGCGGAATCACGACCCGGCCCCACCCTCCGCCCTGCCACAGTCACCTTATGCGGGACAAATTATTATTATTATTATTTTTAACTATAGTGTACACCACAAAGAGCAAGCACCAACACAGACTATATTCTTCTGGAGCTAATAAAGTCCTGAATCAATTTTATTAACCAACATAGGGGTAAAACAGAAAAGAGCACACACCCATTGCGTGTGGCTTTTTAGCTGTAAAAAGCCATATGAAACTGAACATTATCACAAAGTTAGGCCTAAAAAAAAAAAAAACCTGGTATGGATACTTTCATTTTAATTACAGATCTGCTTCTAAGTAAAAACCTAGCAGCATCAAAACTGTATTAATGCATCATATCTAACAATAATTAATTGAAAACTTGGAAACAATTGAGGAATGTACCTTTTTTATATCTGGATTAACTGTGCATGTACAGTGTATATGTAGTAATTCTATATGCGGTTGTGGCCACAAATATTGGCACCCTTGGTAAATATGAGCAAAGAAGGCTGTGAATTGTTTTAAATTGTTTATCCTTTTGATCTTTCATTCAAAATATTAAAAAAATCTAACCTTTAATTGAAGTAAATTAATTGAAAGGAGGGAAAAAAATCTACTAATTAAATAAATATTTCAATAACCAATAACTTCCAATCAACTGGAGATGTTATGAATCGTCCTGGAAGAGTACGTGTGTCTATATTGTCTCCAGGCATGGTGAGGAGGATGTTCCAGTGGCCAAAAATTCTCCAAGAATCAAAGCTGGAGAATTGCAGAAATTAGTTGGGTCTTGGGGTCAGAATGTCTTCAAAATTACAATCAGACGTACATTACAACAAGTTGTTTGGGAGGGTTTCAAGAAAAACCCTCTGCTCTCATCCAACAACAAACTCAGTGGAGCTCATACAACAACACAAATTGAGCTTTTTGACAGCAAACACCAGAGATGGGTTTGGTGCACACAGGGAAGTAGCCATATGGAAAAGTACCTCATGGCCATGGTTAAATATGGTGGTGGATCTTTAACGTTGTGGGGCTGTTTTTATGCCAAATGTCCTTGACATTTTGTTCGGATACATGACATCATTGACTCAAATACCATTTTTCATCTGTTGGTATCAAATACCAACAAATGAAAAATCAAAACCTGTCTGCCAATGCCAGAAAGCTTAAAATGGGCCAGGTTGGATCTTCCAGCAGGACAATGATCCAAAACACACATCAAAATCTACACAAAAATGGTTCACTGACCACAAAATCAAGGTTCTGCTATGGCAATCCCAGTTCCCTGACCTGAACACCATAGAAAACCTGTGGGGTGAACTGAAAAGGAAAGCCCACCAGAATGGACCTCGGAATTTGAAGGATGTGGAAAGATTCTGTGGAATGGTCTCAGATCCCTTGCCATGTGTTCTCCAACCTCATTAGGCATTATAGGAGAAGACTCAGAGCTGTTATCTTGGCAAAGGGAGGTTGCACAAAGTATTGAATAAAAGGGTGCCAATAATTGTGCCACACATATATTTGACAAAAATATTTGTTTTTTGTTATTAACAATTTCTATTGATTCCATTCATAAGACAAACAAACACAACATAAAATACAGAATCAGTTGTATACATTAAACCCCTCCCCCCAACCCCCCCCCCCCCCCCAACAGACACAAACACACACTACAGTGGTCACCAACAATTAAAACATAAAAAAACACTAAAAAATAAGTATACTTAAAAAACAACAAGAATGCACATACACATCAAACTAGAAATCCCTCTCAACTGCTCCTCTCCGAGAACCCTCCAAAAAAGCAAAATATCCACCCCACTTCCTATCAAACAAATCCCATTTTCCCAGCCTTCTAAAAATCACCTCCTCGAATGCTGCCACCCCGCCCATCTCCCCACACCACTCCCGAACGAGGGTGCCCCAGCCAACTTCCACCCCCTGAGGATTATTTGTCTGCCGATCATAACTCCGGCTAGGACCCAACTTTTAAAAAGACTATCCCCAATATTAATAACCGCCCCATCGCCTAAGATACAGAGTATGGGGCAAAATGCAAATTAAGTGCCCAATACATCACACATAAAGCTCTGAACCCTCAACCAAAATTCTTGGATCTTAACACATCACAAATCAGAAGACGGGTGTCCCCGTCTTCTGATTGCATCGCCAGCAGGTGGGTGTGTCTTTAAGACCAAGCCTATACAATCTAGAGGGAGTCCAATAGACTCAATGTAAATTGCATCAGACGCACCCTTGCATCTCTAGATGTAGACTTGACGTTTTTTAGAATCCTAGCCCATACTCCCTCCTCCAATACCAAGTTTAAATCTTTCTCCCATAATCTCTTAAGGAAAATTGAAGCTCCGTCACCCAGATTCTGAATTAACAGGGAGTAATACACTGATGCCTTATGACCTTTTCCAAAAGCAGTAATCACCACTTCCAAAGTATCTGCCGCTTTAGGGGGGTGTATGCTACTCCCAAAAATAGTACAGAGCAGGTGGCGCAGCTGTAAATGCCTATAGAACTGAGATCTGGGAATCCTAAAATGCTGAACCATATTTTCAAAGGATCTCAATACTCCACTCTCATATAGGTCACCGAGCGTATTAACCTCCCTCACAATCCACTCTGACCAGCAGAAAGGGGACTTATTAATACATAATTTTGGGTTCAGCCATATGCTCGAGGCAACATTTAAATAAATGTCTGAATTAAACATACTGGAGACTTTTGTCCATACCACCTGCAAATGCGAGATAACAGGGGAAAACTTAACTTCTCTGGTTAGTTTAATAGAAAGGTTTTGCAATGGCAAAATAGGGGCAAGAACATCCTGTTCTGGGAGGGGCTCTCTCAGGTGGAAGCGACCAATGCGCCAAATGTCTGAGACCGAATACATAATAATAAAACAAAATCTTGGGTAGGCGTAGCCCAGCTTTGTCAATCGGCCTATGTAACTTATTGAAATGTAATCTGGGATGCTTACCATTCCAAATGAAGGACTTCGCTATGCTATCAAATAGTTTGAAATAAGAGAGGGGGACATCTACAGGGAGAGATTGTAGCAGGTAGTTGAATTTTGGAATACAATTCATTTTAATAACATTAACCTTCCCAAATGAAATGAAGCCCACCTGCCCACATCGTTCAGAAACCTTTTTATTAAGGGGTCAAAATTAACTCCAACCAAATCACAAAAATTTGCTGGGAATAAAATGCCCAAAAATGCCCTGTTTGAAAAGCCGTCACTGGGCAGTATGCTGTCAGAGCCAAAGCTTCGGATTTAGACCAATTGTCTCTGTATCCTAAGAACATAGAAAAGGAATTAATAATTCTGTGAAGGCAAGGCATAAATCTAGTGGGGTCGGAGACGAATAATAAAATATCATCTGCGTAGAGCAAAAGCTTATGCGCCACACCTCCCGCCACCACCCCTGGAAAATCATCTTCCTTTTTTATCGCAGCTGCTAATGGTTCCAGGGCAAGACAGAACAAATGGGGAAAGAGGGCAACCCTGCCGGGTGCCCCTATCCAGAGTAAAATAATCTGAAATTAATCCATTTGTTTGTACTGCCACTACCGGGTGTCTATTAAGTAACTTAATCCATCCAATAAAAGTATTCCCAAACCCGTACATTTCCAAAATCTTAAAAAGCTAATCCCATTCTACCATATCAAATGCCTTTTTGGCGTCAAGTGAAATGGCAGCGACAAGAGTCTGATCATTTGCCACTGACCACATGATATTGACGAAACGCCTAATGTTATCAGAAGAGCTACGACCTCGAATAAACCCAATATGAGAAATGTCATAACTTTACTTAATCGGTTAGCCAGAATTGTTGACAATATTTTTACGTCTAGCTGGATCAGGGAAATTGGATGGTAACTCTTACACTCGCTTGGATCTTTATCCTTTTTAAGAATCAGACTGATCCGGGCTTGTGTCATGGTTGGCAGAAGCTTTCCATTCTTTAATGATTCCATATAAACTTCTAACAAATGTTGAGTCAATTCTGTAGCATAAGATCTAAAAAAATTCAGCGGCAAAGCCGTCTGGCCCTGGAGACTTGCCTGTAGGCAAGGCCTTAATTACCTCGCCAAGCTCTTCCAAGGTTATCTCAGAATCAAGAAATTCTTTTTGCTCAGTCCTCAGTTTAGGGAGTTCTAAATGTTCCACAAAGTTTCTAATATCTTCATCAGTATACGTGGAACTACAGAGATCAAGATAGAATTCTTTAAAATAATAATTAATATCAATGGCCGAGGTAAATATTTTACCACCAGCAGATTTCACTGAGGGAATAGTAGAAAAAGACTCTCTCTGCTTTATATATCTAGCCAAAATCTTCCCTGCTTTGTCCCCTGACTCAAAGTATGACTGTCTTGCCCTGAATAGCCAAAACTCCACCTTCCATGACAAAATAGTATTATATCTGTATTTCAATCGGGTCAATTCTCTGAGGCCATCAGACAACATTCGGCGCTTCAGCTCTGCCTCGGCTCTTTTCATATTCCCTTCCAACTCCACAAGTTCTCGTGCTTTGAATTTTTTGGTGAATGAGGCATACTGTATTATCTGACCCCTAAGAACTGCCTTAAGTGCCTCCCAAGCCACGCCCACAGAGGATACTGAGGACCAGTTGGTCTCCATATAAACACTGATTTCAGATTTAATTTGTTGGAATTCAGGATTGTGCAAAAGGGATACATTAAAGTGCCAATTATATGATTTCTTTTTCTCCATATGTGGCAACATCTCTAAACTCACCAGGGCATGATCTGAGACTAAGATGTTTCCAACTGAGCAATCAACAACAGATGAAATGAAGGACTTAGTTATAAAAACATTTTATTCTAGAATAAATCTTATGGACTGATGAAAAAATGTATAGTCCCTACCAGATGGGTTCAAAAGTCTCCAAATATCTATAAGACCAAGATTTTTACACATCTTGTGAAGCGTCAATGTTGCTCTAGGGGGCTAACACAGTTTTGCTTCACTATGATCAAAGATTGAGTCCATCAATAGATTAAAGTCTCCTTCCAACATTATATCATGAGGGGTGCCAGCAGCTTGCAACATCCCTTCAAGATCTATAAAAAAGGGGAGTCACATGATGCCACGCGAAGGGCAGACGTGTGAGAGACAGCTCTGCACACTTTGCTAATTTTTTACATTATTTTCATGAAATAATCAGGTGAAATTTGATACACCCAGTTACACATTTGCTGTTTGAGGTAAACATGGCAAAGAAGTCAAAATCCTCGGGCTCTGGAGACATTAAAAGACACTTACGGGTTCAAGATGAAAGCCCAGATAGGCCTGTGGACCGGGGACTGGATAAGGAATCCAGCGTCAACTGTCCAACATGTCGGTGATGTTGACAAAGGTACTTGCGGACTTGGAGGATCTCGCTGTAATACGTTGATCGATTACGGCGATGGAGAAAAAATTCTCTGAGTTAGTCACAAGAGTGACAGATGTTGAAAGATGAATCGATTACTTGGAGTCATCAGAGAGGGAATTAGCCGCTAATCTGCCCATGACCAAAGTTGATTTGGAACATGTTCTTGAAAAGCTTGAAGATCTTGAGAATAGAAGCCGCAGGAATAACATTCAAATTGTTGGAATTCCTGAGCATGAGGAGGGCAGAGATATGGTGAAATTCCTAGACGAGCTTTTCCGAGTCTGCTCGACATAACAGGCCATAAACTGGAAATCGAGCGAGCTCACAGATCTGCTGAGGGAGAAAGGCCCCGATCGATTCTGGCCAAATTTTTAAGATCATCTGATAAAGATCACTTTTACAATGAAGTTCCCGGGCAGATTGAGAATAGACACTACGGATGACCGCAAAATATCTACATGCCCACACAAAGGATGTCTTTTATAAAGTTGGTGGACTGCGTAAATCATGGGATATACTTTTATGCGGCCTCCGAGTGAATTGACTCTTGACCATCCGAGGAACCGGGATTTGTGTTTCGTTTCCTTTTCTGCTGGTTCCGCCTAGCGGTTGGAGCTTGTTTTGTTAAATAACACTTCTTTGGGACAGTTATGATGAATCTGTCAGTTCCTTGTGCTTATGCCTCCTGTTGGCTGGAGTATGATTTGTGGAGTATTTTCGTGGGACATTGGAATGATTATGTCATCTGCTGCACTCATCAGCTGGCTCACTGAAGATTCGTTTGTCTGTCCAAGGAAAATGAACGTCTTTATATCGGCTGGAATTTGTTTTGTGAAGGAACACACCTTCGCATACAGTTCTGTGAATGAGTCTACACGTTCTTTGTGTTTATTCTGCCTATTTGCTGGGGTTTGTTTTACAAAATATTTGATGTTATGTAATTTTGCCTTACAAATTTGTGAGGCAAAATTGAGCAATCCGATGGCAATCCGTTGTCACGGGGGCTCTCGTAGGTGTACATAGACTCTTTGAGTTTAAAGGGATTGAAGCCGGTTGGTGCTTTCGTGCGCGGGGTTAATGCGCACGTTTTTCTTTTTTCTGTTTGTTTTGTTCGGGGGGAAGTTCGGGGTTTTATTGTTGCATTAATGTTGAAATGTGGTCTTCATAATTTTATTTTTGGCACATAATTTATTTTTCTATTATATCAAAATGTCAAATGTTAATATGAGTGTACTATCTCTCTCCAGGAAGGTTATTTCTTTTCTTAAGCGTAAGAAATATGATATAGTGTTTCTTCAAGAAATGCATCTTTCTCCGCAGGAAGCTGAAAAATTTGGGAAGATATGGGGTGGACATGTTTTCTTTAGTGTTGGCTCAAGTAAGAGCAAAGGAGTCATTATATTGGTAAATAAACATTTACAATTCAAATGTCTCAAACAGTTTAATTAAAAATTAGGAAGAGTCATAATTGTTTTAGCAGAAATTCAGGGGCAAAGTCTGATTTTGGCTAATATTTACGCACCTAACGCTGATGATCAGGGCTTTTTTATAGATCTTGAAGGGATGTTGCAAGCCGCTGGCACCCCTCATGATATAATTTTGGGAGGAGACTTTAATCTTTTGATGGACGCAGTCCTTGATTATAGTGAAGCAAAAGTGTGTAAGCCCCCTAGAGCAACATTGATGCTTCACAGGATGTGTAAAAATCTTGGTCTTACAGATATTTGGAGACTTTTGAACCCATCTGGTAGAGACTATACATTTTTTTCATCAGTCCATAAGATTTATTCTAGAATAGATTTTTTTTTATATCCAAATCCTTCATTTCATCTGTTGTTGATTGCTCAATTGGAAACATTTTACATCTTGGATCACGCCCTGGTGAGTTTAGAGGTGTTGCCACATATTGAGAAAAAGAAATCATATAGTTGGTGCCTTAATGTATCCCTTTTGCAAAATCCTGATTTCTAACAAATGTTAAAGATTGAAATCAGTGTTTATATGGAGACCAACTGGTCCTCGGTATCCACTGTGGGTGTGATTTGGGAGGTACTTAAGGCGGTTCTTAGGGGTCGGATCATACAGTATGCTTCATTCATCAAAAAATTCAAAGCACGAGAACTCGTGGAGTTGGAAGGGAATATTAAAAGTGCAGAGGCACAGCTGAAGCGCCATATGTCATCTGATGGCCTCAGAGAATTGACCTGATTGAAATATAGATATAATACTATTTTGTCGCAGAAAGTGGAGTTTTGGTTATTCAGGGCAAGACAGTCATACTTTGAGTCGGGGGACAAAGCAGGGAAGCTTTTGGCTAGATATATAAAGCAGAGAGAGTCTCTTTCTATCATTCCCTCAGTGAAATCTGCTGGTGGTGAAATTTTTACCTTGCCATTGATATTAATAATGCCTTTAAAGAGTTCTATCTTGATCTTTATAGTTCCACGTCTTCGTCTACTGATGAAGATATTAGAAACTTTGTGGAACCATTAGATTCTTCCTAAACTGAAGACTGAGCAAAAAAACCCTCTTGATTCTGAGATAACCTTGGAGGAGCTTGACGAGGTAATTAAGTCCCTACCTACTGGCAAGGCTCTGGGGCCAGATGGTTTTGCCGCAGAATTTTTTAGATCCTATGCTACAGAACTGGCTCCACTTTTGTTAGAAGTTTATACTGAATCATTAAAGAATGGAAAGCTTCCTCCAACCATGACACAAGCCCGGATCACTCGATCCAAGCGAGTTACCGTCCAATCTCCCTGATCCAACTAGATTTAAAAATGTTGTCAAAAATTTTGGCTAACCGATTAAGTAAGGTTATGACATCTCTTATACATATAGATTAGGTGGGGTTTATTCAGAGCCGCAGCTCTTCTGATAACATCAGGCGTCTCATCAATATCATGTGGTCAGTAGTGAATGATTAGTCTCCGGTCGCTGCTGTAAGGCTGGCACCAGAATGTCTACAACTAAAAGGCGCCATTTCCGGTAAAAGTCAAAGAACTCTGCGAGAATCAACGTCATAGAACTCTCTCACAAAAGCTGAAATCTACACCTGAATATCACCACGTGTAATAAAGTGCAAATCGCCTTTTGCTGAAATCTACACCTGAATATCACCACAGTGTGATAAATTGCAAATCACCTTGCTGCCCCCCTTCTCTCTCCCCTTCTCCCCTTCAACAGCTCTGGACCAACACAAAGACATAAGATTTATATGTAAAAAATATAACAAATAACATGAAAACAAAGAATGCAACTGTATGTGTTTGATATCATTTAAGAGGTCTCTGTGCGACTGGTATAGTGGTCTCTTTCCCATGTTGATAAAACTAATGGTAACAAAGTTATAAGGTCTTTGCCAAATATTGCATAATTCTGGAGGTGTCTCCCCCTCCTTGACCTACAATTGAAATTATCTCCTGTATGTTAACAAGGTTAAACTCCAGGAAGTCAAGAACCCATTCACCCCCAAATCCTCATTGTCCATAGGATAATACCATTTGGTACACAATGTTTATTCTGTCTAGATATTTAAGGAAAGTTGGCACGAAGCTCTGGGAATCTGTATGCAGATCTCCCATGCTGTACCGCTGCATGTAGTTTTGTCAGGTATGTTTCTTTGACTTGTCTTTTATTTTTAGTAATGCTTGTTTATTCTGATCATGTGAAATTGGCTTTGATTTGAATTTCTGCAACAATGTTTTATATCCTACCTGACAAATAAATTGTTATTATTTGATTTATTCTGAATTCCTCTGAAATCATTACTGGAGCTTTAATATAGGAGGAAGCCATTTAAAGACTCTCAGTTTGAATTTAAACCACTCAGGACAACCAGGTAGGACAACCACCTAAGACAACCAGGTAGGACAACCACCTAGGACAGCCGGGTAGGATTTGAATTTCAATAGACCAGGGTAGACCATACTGGAGCTTTAATATAGGAGAAACCACTGAGGACAACAGGGTAGGAGAAAGCCATTTAAAGACTCTCAGTCACTGCTCACCGCCCGTCTTAGCAAGTTGTATGTACGTGACTAAGCGGCAATATCATCTGGTTATGAGAAAAGCCAAACCAGACGATACTAGTTAACCCTACAACCGCTGACTAAGAACGGAACTGGCTATCCATTTTCGGGAGGTTTACGTAATTTAATAACGGCCGGCATAAGTCTCCAAAGATCAAAAGGACAATGAATAGAAGAGGATTTAGAGTAATCAATAACCTAAAAATGTTAAATTAAAAGAATGATCAGAAATTAATTTGAGTTTAAATATAAATTAGAGGTCAACTTAAAATTGGAGTCGGATTAATATAAAATTGGAGTCAGATAAAATGAATAACGGAATTAAATGTATGAATTAACAATAATTGATTTACTTCAGCGCTCAGAAAATACAGAACAATGCAGAGACCTTCAAGGGCAATTTATTGAAGTTCCACTCCGGAACGGATATGAAAATTGTCCAGTTATTCTCTTTTTTTACACTGCCGTCTCACTAGACGCCGAAAAGGCATTTGATATGGTAGAATGGGATTATCTTTTTAAGATTTTGGAAATGTATGGGTTCGGGAGTACATTTATTGGTTGGATTAAGTTACTTTATAGACACCCTATAGCAGTGGTACAAACAGATGGATTAATTTCAGATTATTTTACTCTGGATAGGGGCACTCGGCAGGTTGCCCTCTTTCCCCATTATTGTTCTGTCTTGCCCTGGAACCATTAGCAGCCGCGATAAGAAAGGATTTTCCAGGGGTGGTTGAGGGAGGTGTGGCGCATAAGCTTCTTCTTTACGCAGATGATATTTTATTATTTGTCTCTGAACCTACTAGATCTATGCCTTGCCTCCATAGAATTATTAATTCCTTTTCCAAGTTCTCAGGATACAAAATCAGTTGGTCTAAATCCGAAGTTTTGGCTCTGACAGCATATTGTCCAGTAACGGCTTTCCAGCCAGGCACCTTCCAGTGGCCCAAACAGGGCAATAAGTATTTGGGGATTTTATTCCCAGCAAATTTGTCTGATTTAGTTAGTGTTAATTTTGACCCTTTAATAAAAAGGTTTTCGAGCGATGTGGGCAGGTGGGCTTCATTACATTTATCAATGATTGGGAAGGTTAATGTTATTAAAATGAATTGTATTCCAAAATTTAACTACCTGCTACAATCTCTCCCTGTAGATGTCCCCCTCTCTTATTTCAAGCAATTTGATAGCATAGCGAAAACCTTCATTTGGAATGGTAAATGTCCCAGATTGCATTTTAATTAGTTACATAGGCCGATAGACAAAGGTGGGCTAGGCCTACCCAAGATTTTGTTTTATTACTATGCGTTCAGCCTCAGACATTTGGCTCATTGGTCACTTCCACCTGAGAGAGCCCTTCCCTGGTTTGTTATTGAACAGGCAGTTCTTGCCCCTATTTCGCCATTACAAAGCATCTCTATTAAACTAATCGGAAAAGTTAAGTTACACCCCGTTATTTTGCATTTACACTCGGTATGGACTAAAGTGTCCAGATTGTTTAAATTGGACACTTATTTAAATGTTGCCTCGAGCATATGGCAGAACCCAAGATTGTGTATTGGCAAGTCCCCTTTCTGCTGGCCAGAGTGGATTATGAGGAGGGTTGCTACACTCAGTGACCTATATGAAAGTGGAGTGTTGAGATCGTTTGAAAACTTGGTCCAACATTTTGGGATCCCCAGACCTTAGTTTTATAGGTATTTACAACTGCACCACCTGCTTTGTACTATTTTTGGGAGTAGCACACAGCCCCCTAAGGAGGCAGATGCTTTGGGAGAAGTGATCAGTGTACTACTCCCTGTTAATTCAGAGTCTGGGGGACGGAGCCTTAACTTCTCTCAAGAGAGTATGGGAGAAAGATTTCAACTTGGCATTGGAGGAAGGAGTGTGGGCTAAGATTCTTAAAAATGTTAAGTCTGCATCTAGAGATGCAAGGGTGCGTCTTATACAATTAAAAATTTTGTATAGATTTTATTGGACCCCCTCTAGACTGTATAGGCTTGGTCTTAAAGACACACCCACCTACTGGAGATGCCAATCGGAGGATGGAGACATGGCCCATGTTTTTTGGTGGTGTGTCGAGATCCAGAAATTCTGGTTGAAGGTTCAGAATTTTGTGTGCGACGTGGTGGGCACTCGGGTTTTGTTTTGCCCCAGACTTTGTCTTTTGGGCGATGGGGCGGTCATCGATATGGGGGATGGCCATATAGAGAACTGGGTTCTGACCTATGTGATGATCACCAGGCAGATTATTTTGAGGGGTTGGAGGTCAGCTGGTGCGCCCCCATATCTGGAGTGGTGCATGGAGGTGGGGAGGGTGGCAGCTTATGAGGAGGTGTCATCGGGAAGACGGGGTGGCTTGGATATGTTTATACGGAAATGGGGCAGGTATTTGGAGTTTTTGGAGGGCTCTCGGGTGGGGTGTGGGGTTTAAATGTTGATTATATATATATATATATATATATCTATATATACATACATGTTTTGCATTTCATTGTTATTGTATGATTTAAAAAAAATGTTAATTACAAAAAAAGATCTATAAAAAAGCCCTGATCATCAGCGTTAGGTGCGAAAATATTAGCCAAAATCAACCTTTGCCCCTGAATTTCTGCTAAAACAATATGGACTCTTCCTAATTTATCTTTAATCTGTTTGAGACATTTGAATTGTAGATGCTTACTTATCAGTGTAATGACTCCCCCTGCTCTTACTTGAGCCAGCACTAAAGAAAACATGTCCACCCCATATCTTCCCAAATCTTTCAGCTTCCTGTGGGGAAAGATGCATTTCTTGAAGAAACACTATATCATATTTCTTACGTTTAAGAAAAGAAATAACCTTCCTTCTTTTTATGGGGTGCCCCAACCCATTCACATTCCACGTGGAGAGAGACAATCCACTCATATTAACATTTGACATTAGAAAAAATAGATTGTGTGTCAAAAATAAAAGTATAAAGACCAGATTCCAACATTAGTGCAACAATCAAACCCCAAACTTGCCCCGAACAAACAAACAGAAAAAAGAAAAACGTGTGCATTAATCCCACACACGACAGCGCCAACCGCCGTCCATCCCTCTAAACTCAAACAGTCCATGTACGCCTACGAAAGCCCCCGCGACAACTTTGCCGTCGGATTGCTGAAGTCTGGTGTTTCTATACACGTTTTGTGAGACAGAATTACACAACAGAAGATAATCTATAAAACAAACTCCAGCCAATAGGCAGAATAAACACACAGAACATGTAGATTCATCCACATAACTGTCCCGAAGGTGTGTTCCTCCACCAAACAGGCTCCAACCGCTAGCAGAACCAGCAAAAAAAAAAAAAAAAAGCCGTTCAGTTTCCTCAGCCAGTCAAACGAATGTTCAGTGAGCCGGCCCACTCGGCTGCTACATGAGTGCAACAAATGACCCAGTCACTCCAATGTCCTGCAAAAAATACTCCACAAAACAAACTCCAAACTATAGGAGGAATAAGCACAGAGAACGTGCAGATTCATCCACAACACTGTCCAGAAGGAGTGTTATTCCACAAAACAAACTCCAGCTGCTAGGCAGAACCAGCACAAAAGAAACAAAAAAGGCGCTCAGTTCCTCCGACAGTCAAGTGACTGTTCAGTGTGTCAGGTTCACTTGGCTGCAATGTGAGAACCACAAAATAACTTACTCACTCCATTGACTTTATGAAGGGCAATACTTGCAGTGGGCATGTGAATGTTTTACGGCCATCCTTAGCATCTATTCTCAATTTGGCCAGGAACATCAGTGCAAAAGCGATCTTCCATTGATGTAAGAGTTTCTTGCATTCCTTGAAATGATCACGTTTCTCTCTTGTCGAATTCGCAAATTCTGGGAACAAGAAAATGCTGCGGTTCTTCCAAGAAAGCCTCCCTTTACTCCTCGCCTCGCATAACACGAGATCTTTATCAGATGATCTCAGAAATTTGGCCAGAATTGATTGGGGCCTGTCTCCCTCAGTGGATCGCCAGAACTTTGTGAGCTTGCTCAATTTCCAGCTTATGCCGTTATGTCGAGCAGACTCGGAAAGAGCCCGTCCAGGAATTCCACCATATTCTGACCCTCTGCTCCTTCAGGAATTCCAGCAATTTGGACCTTATTCCACAGGTTACGATTCTCCAAGTCTTCCAACTTTTATAAGGCAAAGAAATGTGTGATGCAAAGGTTTCCTTCAGGATCAAAGCACATGCTTATGTTATCCTAGAAAGTGAGAAGCCTTGTTTTTTCAGGCAACAGGAAGGGGTGTAATTCAGAAAATTTACTGTGATAAACCCTTTGGTCTTTGATTTCATGAAATAATGATCTGAATGAAATTAACTGGTTATTAACCGGTTACCAGCATTTAAAAACAATGTTTTCACTCCAGAAAGGGACTTTTTTCCCTTTTTGGTTGCACTCTGCAAAAAATTTATTTCGTTTTACGTTTTCGTTTCTTAAGCCGTTTTAGCAAATGCTTTTGATGTTGATATTAAACAGGTTTATGGACATGTAATTCGTCAACCACACATAATCATAGTTTTCAGAGCCATAAAGCTTACCAATGATTTAACATAGTTAATGGGGAAGAATCCAGTGATGTTTCTGCAGGTTCCCATGTACCAGTCACTGTCCAGCTGTTCTACATTAGACACCACATCACCAGCCTTTAAAGCTAGCTCTCCTGGGCCGTCTATGACACACACAAATATACAGACAAATGGTCAGGGCCAAAAATCAAAATTTGGGGAACAAAATCACTATGGATTTACATGTTTTGTGACAGGTGCAGTTTCATCAAGAGACTGACTCATCACTGTTTGTCACAAATATTCAAGGGAAAAACTGTTTAATTTGGGACCTTACATACAGTGTATTTATTACAGTGTTATTACAGGAGCAGCTAGACCACTGCATCTGAGTGTTATTCACTTGAACAGATACGCCTGCTGCATTAACAGCTTGAACACTCTGGGGAAAAGGTTTCACAGAAAAATATGAAATAGACCTGGACTATAATATATGTACACTTACTGAGCACTTTATTAGTAACACTATGGTCCTAATAAAGTGCCCGACGTGGTCTTCTGCTGTTGTAGCCCATCCGCCTCAAGGTTCGACGTGTTGTGCATTTTGAGATGCTATTTTGCTCACTACAATTGTACAGAGTGGTTATCTGAGTTACAGTAGCCTTTCTGTCAGCTCGAACCAGCCTGGCCATTCTCCGTTGACCTCTCTCATCAACAAGGCATTTCCATCCGCAGAACTGCCGCTCACTGGATGTTTTTTGTTTTTGGCACCATTCTGAGTAAACTCTAGGGGCTGTTATGCGTGAAAATTCCAGGAGATCAGCAGTTACATAAATATTCAAACCAGCCCGTCTGGCACCAACAATCATGCCACAGTCGAAATCACTGAGATCACAATTCTTGGTTGATGTGAAAATTAACTGAAGCTCCTGACCCGTATCTGCCTGATTTTATGCATTTAACTGCTGCCACACGATTGGCTGATTACATAATCGCATGTCTATGTATGTAATTGTCTATTTACCTGGGATGAAGTCATACAGGGCTTGCACTTGTAGAGAGCTGGTATTTTCCATCATTCCACTAAAAGTCTGAGATGGACTGTTCTTCTGTAGAAACACATTGATACCTACAGTAAATAATCTGACTAATCATGTTTGATGGATACTTACTTGTTAATATAATTACATTACTATGTTATTATTTTTGCAAGTATTACATTATTATTGACTGAATATCAGTATTAATTACCTGTGGTACTGGATTGCTAGGCAAGTTTGTTAAGGGTGTGATAATCTTCATATGTGTTTTCTGCACTGTGCCCTTAGCATTTCCTACTTGGCAGTTGAAGGTTTTGCTGTCTATTTGTTCAAGTAAGACGAGGACTTCATTTTTCTATAGGGAGGACAGGATAAAATTACTTGTGGTAAAGTGAAAAATGACACAAAAAACAAAAAAACAACAACAACACTAACTCAGTAACTTGAGAAGATGGACCTATGGGGCTATATGTTAATTTATTTTCGAAAGGTGAATGCTCTATTGACTTCACCTGAAAGGAGAGCTCCTCTGTGTTAGTGCCATTGTAGTCATAGTCAGCAATGCCATGAGGAATCTCAAGCTATGTAAACAAAGAGAACAGAGAAGAATTGCAAGAATTGTTTAGTTCAACTGTAAAACACCATCAAATCAGACAATTAAAAGGTTAGTTCACCCTCATCATTTACTCCTCATGCCATCTAAGATGTGTATGACTTTCTTTCTTCTACAGAACACAAACAAAGATTTTTAGAAGAATATCTCAGCTCTTTAGGTCCATACAATGTAAGTGAATGGTGATCAGGCCTTTGAAGCTCCAAAAATAGATAAAGTCAGCATAAAATTAATCCATATGAGAAACATGGAACATACCAAAATAAAACTTATTTTTCACTATACATCTTGACAGCAGTCACTTTGGCGATCATGATTTCAAGCTCGATTACACTTCCTTCAGCAGCATCTAGTAATCGAGCTTGAAATCATGATCATGCCTAGAGAACACATGTGAGATGTACAGTGAAAAATTAGTTATATGGGTGGTTTTGGGGTGTTGTCTGTTACTATAGACTGTACTTTACTGTTACTGTAAACTGCATAATCTGCATATAGAGAGCTGCGGAACCTCAACTCTGTACATTACGTAAATGGGTCATTCCTACAATTCGTGACATTCCAGCTTTGAAACTTTTGTTCTTCATGTTTCATCATTACAGGGACAAATTAAAGATTGTATTAGTCATACTGGTTAAGCTAAATGACAAAAAAATTCAGATGTCCATCCAGTTAAATGGGCAGCATCAGGGTGGACATTCAGTGGATAAATGAACCACAATATGGTCTGTGATTGTTATCTAGGAAGCATATTTGTAAACTAATATTTATGATTTTATTTCTTTTAACATAAACACTGTATATTGAAATTTTTTAATTATATGAATTTCCCATATATCTTCCCATAAAAGGGTGGACATCTTATGCTTGACCACCTATGACCAACACCACAAAATAAAGGAAAACATAAATAAAACAACAGAGTTATAAACTTCAAATAACCAACTTTGCAGAATGGTTGATGTCCACCTCCAGTGTGTGTGATGTCATTTCCTAACATATATCTTCAATGAAAGGTCAATGTATCATGACATAACAGAGTGCACAATAAATCAAGGGATACACAAAAAACCTCCACTATCAGTGTTAAAATTTCATATTTACCACAGATGAATACATGTTAGTGAGAGAATGTAACATTAAACTCTTAACTGTATGTGGGGAAAAAAATAGAATCCAATGATTTAGCATTTATTTTTGTCAAAGATTTTTGACATGCAGTTTTTGGGACATGAGGAAGTGACACAGTGCGATAGAAAAGGATTTCACTTATTTCAAATTTAACTTTTAAGCCCAAAGAAGTCTTTATTCTTTTAAACAAACCTATCAAAATTGTAATGGGGTGAAATTAAACAATATAAATATACCACAAACACTTGTAATGGGAACTTAAATGACACAGAATTGTAGGAATGACCCATATTTACAGCCGTTCCTGTGCAAGACACTGCTTTACATTGAAAAACAGTGTGGACGGATGCAAAACGCACTCAGTGTGAATGTACCCTACTAAATTTAAAATGAAAAATGCTTTAATACAATGACCAGGAAGAAGACAGAAAGGGAGAGAAAAGGCTTAACATGAAAATGGTATAGTTCTCATTGGATTAGTGTTGTTTTGGCAGTAAATAGTGTTTATAATAAGGAAATGTAAGAAAATCATGTTAAGTGTTTTAACTAAACCTGTACTACTGTACTTTTATATTGAATTAATGCAGTAATGCAGTTTTTCTTACCTCTATCTCTCTCTCTCTTCCAGAACGAGTTCTGACATATGCAATAAAATGTAAAGCCATGTCATGAATAGATGAGTTAACTGGTGTTTTAAAATCCCAGTGGTGGGAAACAATTAACATGCACTCGAATGCTATATGATTTTGCGAAAATGTTCTTGCTTCTGACAGAAAACATGACAGAAGACATACACTGATTGTCACTGATCTTTCCCCCAGCCATTTCTATCAAGTTTAGCATCCGTGTAATGCAACAGCCGATATCTCACATAACTCATGCAAAAGGTTTGTGTGTGTGTGTTTCAGGTCCATTTCTCTCGATTTGTGAAACATTCTCAGAAGTTTGGGTGTGTGATGCTAAAATACAGGACAAACAGTATTACATATGGATTTCATATGGAATGCAATTTTTTCCCTTAAAGATGGAGTATATAATTTATCCCAGAAGCATTTTTTGTTATACTGATTGAAAGTCTCTTTGCATCTTGGCAGCAATCAATAAATCAAGTGCTCTGAAACTAAAATAAATAAATAAAATAAAATCCATTATCTGTGGCAGTCACAGGCAGGTAGGCCATCCAATCATTGCATTCGGCCCGAATGCAATGATTGGATGGCCTACCTGCCTGTATAACTATGTACCTGCCTACCTCCACACACTCTGCCCGTGCACTCAATGCTGTGAGTTGAGTGCGGGACTATCTGACTGTTTGAACAACTGCAGGCAAGGGGCGTATTCAGAAAGCTGTTTTAAAAACAAAGTTTATTTTTGCAATTTCGTTCGGTGGCGCAGAAATTACATACTCCAGTTTTAATTACGGGACCATTCCTTATTTTATAGGACGTTTGGCATTTTCATTATTTAATTTGACCTGATACTGCTTTAGCGTGAGGGTGACTCTCTCTCTCTCTCTCTCTCTCTCTCTCTCTCTCTCTCTCTCTCTCTCTCTTCATTAACTGTCATAAATTCCCTCAGTCGATGATGGTGGGGACAACGGTTGTCAGGGGCGGGGAATGGCAGAATTCAAGTGATAATGCACCAACTACAACAAAAATCTCAAGTTTCACAAAACAGCATCCAATACAGTTACAGGGAAACTAACACACAGTAGAATATGGACTTCAGAAGCAGCAAAACAAGTGAGTATACCAAGGGTATACTCAAATATTGATCCTTGTTATACGCAAACAGCCCTGGGAAAAAAGTAAGCATATGGTGTATCCATGCGTATGGCCCCAACTACACCACTGGTTCCATGCGAAACCAAAGCAGAATCAACCATTACGTGTCGCCAAGAAATGCACAAACTGACAGCCTGTCTGAAATGCCGCAAACACAGACAAAGGTAATGAAACAAACAGTAAAGCATCCCAGTGCTGTTATATTGTTCTGCTTTTATGCTAAATATCAGTACTCTTGGAACTTTGCTTATCCAATCAGATTAAAAAAACAGAACTAACTTGATACAAAATGATTGATGGAGTAACAGGGATAGATTTAGGAGGAATAACCTGTGGGGTTCTCAGTGCACTGAGCGGACAGAGTGAAAGACCTCTTAAAGACATTCTATCAAGTCTTTCTGCTCTACTGATCTGGAATTCCTCATGATTCTGTGTCGACCATTCTGGCTACCGAGGGAATTCATAGCAGTTATTATCAAAGCTGTGTACATCCCCCCACAAGCCAACACAGACCGGGCACTCAAGGAACTATATGGGAGTATAAGCAAGCAGGAAACCACGCACCCTGACGCCATGTTCATTATGACCGGGGACTTTAACAAAGCCAACTTCAGGTCAATCACACCAAAATGCTTCCAACACATCAGATGCAACACACGAGGGGACTGGGTTTTGGACCATTGCTATTCTCACTTCCGGGATGGCTACAAATCCCTCCTCCGCCCACCATTTGGCAAATCGGACCACTGCGCTGTGAACACCACTGCCTCTCTCCCGGATGAGCTTAATAATTGTTATGCTCGTTTCGAGGGAAATAACACCACCCTCGCGGAGACAACTCTCACGGCTGAAGCTACAAAGGTTAGTTCACTCTCTGTCTCTGTAGCGGACTGTGGAGGTGAGGGGATGGTCGAGTGCCCGTCTGGGGAGAGAGAAAGCGGTAAGGACATCCACCTGAGATGAATTGTGACTAATTACCATCTCTATGTTCAAAGTGAGAGTAGGGGGAGATAAAAAAGATGGCCAGTTCATAGAGAGAGGAGAGAGACAGGCAGACCAGAGTCTTCGTGTCTGTTCCCTGAGGGAGAATCTTGTGTTGTGTGAAGCAGAAAAGCGAACTGTTTGAGTGACACAGAAAAGCAGACTGTTTATTTGAGTGACTCTGAAAAGCCATCTTATGTTTTGAGTGAAGCTATGCTGGTTATTTGTGAATAAAACGGACTCACATGAACTGTGGAAACTGGTTCCCGCTTCCTCCTTTATCTGCCCAACCTGAACCTTTGTTACACGGAACGTAACACGATCCTTCTGATGGGTGAATATCCGTAAAGCCATGGGTCCAGGCGGCATTCCGGGCTGCGTCATCAGAGCGTGCGTGAACTAACTGACATTTTCAACCTTTCCCTCTTCTTGTCTGTGGTCCCCACATGCTTTAAAATGTCCACCATTGTGCCTGTACCGAAGCAATCCAAAATCACTTGCTTAAATGACTGGTGTCCTGTTGCTCTGACCCCCATCATCAGCAAATGTTTTGAGAGACTAGTCAAAGATTACATCTGCTCTGTGCTGCCTGCCTCACTGGACCCACTGCAATTTGCTCACCACAGCAACCACTTCACTGATGATGCAATTGAATTTACACTACACACTGCTCTCTCCCACCTGGAAAAAAAGAATGCATATGTGAGAATGCTGTTTTTAGACTACAGCTCAGCATTCAACACCATAGTGCCCTCCAAGCTTGATGTGAAACTCCGGGCTCTGGGCTTAAACAGCTTGCTGTGCAGCTGGATCCTGGACTTCCTGTTGGGCAGACGTCAGGTGGTCAGAATCGGCAGCAACATCTCTTCACCACTGACTCTCAACACTGGAGCGCCGCAGGGCTGTGTTCTCAGCCCACTCCTGTACTCCCTCTACACACATGACTGCGTGGCAACACACAGCTCCAATGCCATCATCAAGTTTTCTGATGATCCGACGGTGGTAGGTCTGAGCACTGACAATGATGAAACAGCCTACAGAGAGGAGGTGCACATTCTGACATGACAACCTCTCCCTCAACGTCAGCAAGACCAAGGAGCTTGTGGTGGACTTGAGGAGAAAAGACAGAGAACACAGCCCCATCACCATCAATTGAGCACTGAGCTTCAAGTTCCTGGGTGTCCACATCACTGAGGAACTCACATGGTCCATCCACACAGAGGCCATTGTGAAGAAAGCTCACCAGCACCTCTTCTTCCTGAGACAGCTGAGGAAGTTTGGAATGAACCACCACATCCTCATACTGTTCTACACCAGCACTGTAGAGAGCATTCTGCCCTCAACCGCAAAGCCTTGCAGAGGGTGGTGCGAACAGCCAGACACATCATCGGAGGTGAGCTTCCCTCCCTCCAGGACATCTACACCAGGCGGTGTGTGAGAAAAGCTCAGAGAATCATCAGAGACTCCAGCCACCCTAGCCATGGGCTGCTCTCACTGCTACCATCAGGCAGACGGTATCGCAGCATCAGGGCCTGCACCAGCCAACTTCATGACAGCTTCTTCCCCCAAGCTATCAGACTTTTGAACTCTTGATCGCTCACGATGCATATATCAGCTCTGCACTTTATTAGTCTCAGACTGGACTCTCACATTTTATACTTTCTCTTAATAACACACTGACAACTGACTATCAACCAACAGCCTGAATGTCAGCACAACTCTTGCATATTTATTCCCAACTGATTACATGGGGTACCTTATTTTGTGTATACTGTATACTGTATATTGTATATTATTAGGTGTATATTGTATATTGTGTTGTGTAAACAAGATGTGCAAATTGTTTTATGTTGCAAATTAGATGTTTATTGTAGATTGTCATGACTGCTATGTTGCTTGGAACTGCACCCAAGACTTTCACCCACTGTTGCACTTGTGTATATGGTTGAGTGACAATAAAGGGATTTGATTTGATTTGATTTGATTTTGATTTTGAAAAAAAATCCAAAGTTTGGAATCAGAAAGTACAAAAAAGATTAGATGTCCATGCAAGTAAAATGAAATAACATCTCACTGTGTATTTGTTGTAAAGACGATGTCCAGGGTTAGGTCTCGGTGGTAGGGCAGGTCCTTTTTTCGAAGCTCTACGGCTTTGTTGCTGCCACTGAGATTGTTGTGGTTTTGTTGATACCTCTTGTGGAGCTCCTTGAGCAGAGGGGCGGTGCTGAGAGCCATATTTCTGTGGAGGAGGGGGTCTTCCTGGGCCTGTTTTGGCTGGTGGTGGGCGAGGAGGCAGGACCTTTCCTCCACTGGGCCTAAACGAATAACAGAATTTAATGGGCAGCACCAGAGGTGTTTCAAAATATAACTGAGTAATCGAGACTGGAATAGCTGTGAAAAAAAAAAAAAAAAACTGGATTCATTTACCGTGGTGGAAGAGACATATCAGATGAAAGCCTGAAGGAGTCCTGTAAAAGAAACAGCAACATTTTCAGACTTACTGTTCTCAAAATTCAAGGGTAACCTGTGTTTTCTCAAATTACAAAATTGTAAATGTAACATTTGTATACTGTAATTTGTACATAACATAATAATACATATAAAGAATAAATCATAGAATACAGTAAATTAATATGGTGCATGGTTTCTCAATAGTTTCAGTGTCACATCGCATGTGACCATCCATCCATTTTCTATAGCCGCTTGTCCTATGTAGGGTCCATCTCAGGGCTAAGACACACAGACAAACACATTCACACTCTCACTTACACCTATGGGCAATTTAGAATCTCCAATTCACTTGACCTGCAAGTCTTTGGACAGTGGGGGAAACCGGAGTACCTGGAGAAAACTTCTTACTGTGAGGAGACAGTGCGACCCACTAAGCCACCGTGCTGCCCCCATATGTGACCACACAATCAAATTTGGAACAACTAACAAGGTAGACTGTTTTTTTAATTTTTTTAATTTTAATCATATTTTCACATATATTTAATTGTTCATATGGGTTATTCTTAAAAAGTGATTATGTCATCGTCTCAAGCCAACGAATGACAGATTGAAAAACAAGATATTTTTTTTCCCCCTCTCTCTCTCTCTCACTCTCTCTCTCTCACTCGCTGACATATAAAGATATTGTGTTCAATATGTTTTAACCCACTTCTTTTTCTCTTGTAGCATAGCTGTTTCTGGGAAAAGTATAAGACGTATAAAGCCTTACTTTGTGAAAAGGTTTGGCAGGTGTAGGGGGGTCACCCACAGCTTTCTGCACAGGTAAAGGAGGAGGATCATCTGCCATCTCCTCAGAGTCTGAAAATCAGAGTTCCATTCATTGACAATGTCAACAATACAGCATATTTGTATGTGTTTTTTGTTGGTTTGTTTCCACAAGGTATTGTGAACATTTAAGGTTAATTACTCAGAATACTGACAATTCTTTTTAACTTTATTCATATTGAAATACCTGGAACATGTCTCCCACAGACATGAATGCACTTACAATAATACCTACAATAATACCTTTACAATTGAAGCCAAGCAGGTAAGCTGGCAGCACCTCAAATAATACTGTTTTGAAAGTATAACAATTACATGTGTTGGCATGAGACTGATGTGATAGAATCACTTACCAAGCCTGTCTGAGCAAAGTTCCATGCACTATTTCAACTCATGACCAGCTAAACTTAGTTACTCTCGCTTGATGACTACACAAGAATAACAGGAAGGCGAATTGTGTATCTGTACAAATCTGTATATATGGAGCAAACTCCACTAAGAGGAACTACATTGTAAATGGTACAGCAAAACTAGAAGTTAATCCATTTAGAAAAGATGTCCTACCTCAAAAGCACAATTAAAGAAAAATATTTACTGAAGAATCCATGTAACAAAAATACTGTACAAGCTTCACATTTCTGCTTTTAAACCCTCTGGCCAGCTTGCCTACAAGGCTTCCATTGTATAGTACATGCAATACTGAAAACAGGTTTACAAACTAGGGAACAGCATTATTTTCTATGGTAATCGACAGCATGCCACAGTTGCGGTCCAAACGATTAAATTGTATTTAATCCAGAAAAGTACTTTAACTCATTGTTATTGACATTATTTTTAATTTTTCCACTTTATGCCATATAATACTGTGGAGGCTAAATGAAATGACTATTTAGAACATCATAATGTTGAATGACCCATTTAAATAGTATTAGTCATATCTCTGACTATTTAGTTACTGTAAGTGTGGGGGCCTGGGTAGCTCAGTGAGTAAAGATGCTGACTACCACCCCTGGAGTCGCGAGTTCAAATCCAGGGTATGCTGAGTGACTCCAGACAGGTCTCCTAAGCAACCAAATTGGCCCGGTTGCTAGGGTGGATAGAGTCACATGGGTTAACCTTCGTTGTGGTCGCTATAATGTGGTTGGCTCTCGGTGGGGTGCATGGTGAGTTGTGCGTGGATGCCATGGAGAATAGCGTGAAGCCTCCACACGTGTCTCCACGGTAACGTGCTCAACAAGCCACGAGATAAGATTGACGTTCTCAAACGCTGAGGCAACTGAGATTTGTCCTCCGCCACCCAAATTAAGGCGAGTCACTTAGAGGGCATTGGGCATTACAAATTGGGGAGAAAAGGAAGAAAAAAAAATAGTTACTGTAAGTGTATATAGGAAACTACAGGTTACTAAACAAAGGTACTATTTGGGGAAAGGTAAAGTTGGTCGGCCAGTCCAAATAGTATTAGTCTTAACTCTGACTACTGATGACGTTACTCCAGTAAGTTTATGCAGATCTATTGGTGGCTAAACAAAATTACTACTTAATACAAAGGCAGGTGGGAGCAAGGTTTCCAGCCGGACTGCAAGGCACACCTCACTGACCACTGCCCGCATCATAACAGCGAATAAACTGCTATCAACTGCAATCCAATCGAACACCGAGTAACGCTTCTCTGACCACAGCTTGAATCACTTTTCTTAAAATGGAATACATAGACAATAAATTACTGTAAACTAAGCTACATGCACTTCCACAGTCAATTCAGGATGGACTTCAAAGACACTAAACCATTAATCTTACAGTTCAATGAATATCCTTTAGTTTCAAACCAAGAATCTACTCAGTTTACTCAATTAATAGTGACTTGTATTACATATGGGTAACTAATATTGCCATTATATTCATGCTGTAAAGCCAGAGGGGAACTGGCTCTCCCAACTAAGCCTGGTTTCTCCCAAGGTTTTTTCTCCATTAACTAACTTCTTATGGAGTTGGGTTCCTTGCCACAGTCGCCTTTGGCTTGCTCACTGTGGGCCTAAAGACAAACAATTTTAAGGCATGATTTTCAATTAAACTGCTCAATGAGAGCTTTAAGACATTACAGACATTTTAGCATAATGTTTTGTGAAGCTGCTTTGAAACGATTAATAAAAGCTATACAAATAAAAATATCTTGACTTGGAAAAAAAAAGACTAGTCGTACCTCTGACAATTGACCAAAACTGGCGAGTTTGTGATGTGACATCTGTGATGACGGCCAGCGTGAGACTTTAAGCGACACTGGGTCGCGAATGAACGAGTACAATCTTAAGTTTAGAATTAATTAGAACAATCAAGTATCTAAATCAAAATACATTCTCAGATCATGATAGTAATTGGAATCTAAACCTAAATTCAAGGTCTTGGGAATTGCAGTCAGAGTAAATTAATAATGGAGTCAGATTCAGTCTAAACTAAACCTTGTAGTTTAAGACATTTCACCCAGATGCCTCAGAAAAGACGAACGCGCAGAAACCTTCACCACTCTACTGAATTCCGTTGTTGGCCCAGTGGGGTTGCCCTTACACAATGAATGTGCTAATGTGTCAAAATCTGCATTAAAAGCACATAAGCTCTTATAAATAGCTCCTCACATATGAGAGCAGATAAAATTACTGTTGGTGACTGTCACACTCACATTTGTCAGTTTTACTGGGGACTCTGATGACTGTGGGTCTCCTAGTCACTCCCTGTGTGTTTGGTCCTGTATAGCTGAATCCCCCTTGACGGGCAGGTTTAGTGGAAGAGAAGTCTGTGTGAAGGATACATTAATATACATTACTCAATTTATAGTAATGATAGCCATATGGTTACTACATCCACAGGAATTATATGTTAAAAGGGTTCAGCACTGCATTGTATTGTAGTCTGGAAAAACATTGGCACTTACTGATAGCAGCATCCACATATTCATTGCTTGGCATAAACTGTGTGGATGTGGAGTTTGGAAGCAATGCAGTAGAGTTGTGATTGTTGAGGTTGAGCAGGTCTTTGCTGGGCTTGAGTGGAAGGGAGGGACCTTTGAATCCTGCTTCCTCATCCTGGGAACTTACATTCTTAACTTTGACCAATGAGGGTCTTGATGGAGGAGTGATGGCATTCCTTAAGGGGGACTGAATGTCAAACTCCTTCTTTGAGTTTATGGATGGTTTTCTGAAAAGCTGAGGTCTTGGAGCAGGAGTAGGGGGTATGTCAACCACTTCATATAAGTGGTTGTCAGTGGCTGGAAACTCTTCCTCTTTGGGTTTTTTGAAAGAGGGCCGAGTGGCAATGGAGGGTTTTGGTGCCAGCACTGGTGGTTTGGTGTAAGCTTTTCGAGGACGGGGAAAAGGCATGGGGGTTTCATCATTCTCTGTGCTAGATTGGCTTTCAAAGGCCTGGATTTTTGCACGGATGTTGCGGTCACTGTGTAGGGCGGTCATGTTCTCACTAGGGTTCTCTTCACCTTGGTCTGTCTGCTCTCCCTGAATGTCGACAGGGTTACTCAGATCACACTGAGGTTCTGAGCTGAAGACATCTAAGAGTTCCTTCAGATACTTTCCTGAATTGACATTTGAACTCCCCAGAGGGGTTACAGGAGAAAACTCCCAGCTGTGTTGTAGGGGTATTAGAGGTTGCACATTGGCCTTGTTGGTTGGGCTCTGTTTAGATTTGGTGCGAGGCCGAGGTACAGGGCATGGATTTGGGGCTAGATCAACAATGGCCACAGACAAGTCAGTTAATATGGTGTTTAGCTGATGTGGGTTAGGAGTTAATGACGAGCAGTTTTCCTCATCGATGTGGGAATCACTGCAAGTGGTAATTGTGTCCTCTTCACGACGGCAGAGTTTAGGGGATCTGGTTTCGGTTTCTTGTAAGATGGGTTTGGGTTTAGAAGGCAGTAATGGCCGAGGTGGTTTCTTTGGCTGCTTTATTGAGACTGCAAAAGACAGATAGCCAAACAATCACATATTCAGAGTTACAGTTCACGGTTTCACATTTGTGCACTCTAAAACTAGTCACTATGAACTAACCTTTGCATCTGTGCTGTTGGACAGGCTGCAGGTATGTGCTGGAATCTGGATGTGTGGCATTCTCCTCTAGTGAGTCAGTCTGGGTGGCAATAGTGGTTGTGTGAGAGCGTCGTGGAGGAGGTGTTGGTGTGCTAACCTGCTCCTGGGACTTCTCCTTGATCACCTGCTCATAGGATGGTGGGAGCTAAAGCACGAGAAATGGGAATCGCTCAAATTCAAGCCAAGCAAACACACGGGTTACACTGTACATCTGCTGAAAACATACAGGCCATGAGCACAGTGAATTGAAATGCCTCTAATATAACCACCTTTAAAAAAACATGTGCTTTAATACTGTTTGAATATTCCTTGTACATCGTGAGCACTATATCAGAGTTTCATACTCTCAGTGGCCACTTTATTTGGTACAACAGTTAGTCACCCATGTGTTAGTCTTTCTAGTGTGAAAAGAAAGTGTATATTGTTTAATGGGGTCATATCATACTTTTTTCCCCATGTTTTTCCCCCTGAGGTCCATTCAAGTTGGTAAAGTTATTGTGACAGTCCAAATAATGTTTTGACCATTTTCCACTCTATGCTTGACCCGATTATTAAATGAGTGTTGTGTTGCTGTGTAAATTCCCTATTTTCATGAAAAATGAGACAATGCTGCACTTTCACTTGCGAGCTGCGGCTTTCCTGTCAAGTCTAATATATTTTTTAACTCCCATTCTTCAATCACAGCCACTTTGCAAAGTTTACATTACATCGTGACATGTGCACAAAAGAATCTATGCTGAAATGTGCCTCTGACCCTGTTAAGGTTGTGATTCTTTTTGAAGTATCAGGCTCCCTCAATATTACCTTACTGTCAATGTACAGGACAAATAATACAAATAGGTGTCATTGACTTGTAAATGTGGGCGGTCATGCGTTCGAGTGTTGAAATGTATTCGTCTGTCTGACGTCGAAAAGATGCTGTGGAAGTAGAAAATAAGCCATTTTTTGCAGCTTAGTTTCAAAAAATTTTTTTATTTTCATTAAGGAGGAAGTTTTGAGTTCCAGTATGTTTAGTTTACAGTATGTTTTCGTTGCACAATGAACTCTTTTTTCTCAAAACATCAAGAAAATTTTGATTCCTCATGATATGACCCCTTAAAAAAGGGAAAGAGATGCTAAATACACAAAGACAATTCACACACCCATCTTGCTTTAATGTTTGTTAATGGCAAATGTTGAACTGGAAATAGTGCTATAAATCAATGTACCGGAGCAGAGGTCAGAATGCTCTCACTCCAGATTGGTTGTGTTGTGAATGTTGAGGAGGACAATTGTCCAGATGCCCCTGGAAACCAAGAAGTGGCAGTTAGGGGCTCTGCTGATAGGATGGTTATCTCTGGACACCTGACAACACAAACAGTATTCTTTAGTGTTCGTTAATACAAATGAATTTCACATACAATATTTCACGTGCATTTCAGTGCAAATATATAAAACCTTGTGGTTTTGTAGAAGCTTATCATAAGCCTCAATCTGGTCAGAATTTTACTCAGCTATTTTGTGGTCTTAAATAAGTCAGAAACTGTGCAGTAATGGAAATTAAAATGTTTTTGTTTTTTTCATCTTTAGGCATGAAAAGACTATTTATTATGTCCCTGCACAGAAATTTCTAACATCTGTGCTATGTATCTAGCACAAAAATGTATGAGCATGTGTGATTCATTAGGTGTTCCATAATGAGGTTTATGAAAATACTATTGATGATAAAATGAAACATTTATGTTTTACCTGTTTTTGTTAAAAACACACAAACAATTAATTATTAAAGTTAGTTATTGACAAATCGTGTAGTTTGTCAAAGTTGTGGCCTAGCAGTTGGCACATTGCACGTTGGCCCCAAAACATTGAACCATGGTGGTCACACAAGAGAGTTCGAACCTGACTTTGTAACATCACAACCCAGCACCCCCCCCCCCCCAAAAAAATGTCAACACAACTTTTTAAAGTGACGCACATGTGTGACACATCCCGATTATTTAAATAAGGATCACATCACATTACGTGACAAGAACACAAAAAATAACATTTAAAAAAACTTAGCTCAATGAGCTCACCTTCTTTCTCTGGAGCAGTCAGTTGGCGAGTAAGCTCTTGCAGATGCTGAAACGTGACATCAGCATTTTAGGACACATTTGAGCATTTAGAATGTTTAAAACATGACACTCTAACAATGTATCCTGTCAATCTACATTATATATGAGTGACCTAAACCTAGATTTCGGCATATAAAATTATAATATATTTTACATTACATCCTACTCACTTCTTTTTAAGGCTGCTTTGATTGAGGAGAGGGGTCCTTGACTGAAAAACATGAACAGAACAAAACACCAGATACTGAGAAAAACAATGGTGTGGTTTAGGTATGACTCAATTACACAACTTGAAAAGGGATGCTACGGTGTTCTGCAGTTAAAGACAGTAAATGAACAAAGAATATGTTTTTATCACCATGCTCAGAGGGTACCCAATTTTTAAAGTTTTTGGGTTGTTTAAGGTCAACAACTCTCTTCAAATACAACTCACACTGACCAAAATTTTTAGAGCATTATTACTTTATAAACCTTTCACTGAATTCCTAATTGAATTAATAATTGTGTGGAACATTACTGTAATATAATCCCCTTTTCTGTCTTTACAACTAGTTTACTGTACCATTTCCTCCCTTACTCAAGTCAAGTTCAATGGCACAGTGAACTGGATCTAACAATAATTACCAGAGAAACTATAGTGCCTTTATTCAACACGACTACAGTTAAGCTTTGTGGAAATTATCACTGTACAAAACTTTAACATGAAATTACAGAGACATCAAAGATATTAAGTCACTGACTTCATACCTTAGAATAGTAGATATACAGTATCAAGTCTTATATATTCCATTATAGCAAATTTCTTCCTCCCTTTTAAAACCTTCAGTGTTCACTGGTAAATATGCAGTGTGATCATATAAGCTCAAGACTTGCATTCACTTCCTGACTGTGTAGTCTTTTAAAACTGCTGCTTTCTGCATAGCTGAAGTGATGTGTCATGAGAGCAGTGTGTGTGTGTGTGTGTGTGTGTGTGTGTGTGTGTGTGTGTGTGTGTGTGTGTGAGAGAGAGAGAGAGAGAGAGAGAGAGAGAGAGAGAGAGAGTCAGGCTAGCATGCCAGCAGACTCTCAAAAGCAGCTTTAGCACTGCTTCAAATGAGAACCAGCAGACATTTTAGATTCACACCCTCTATCCCACTGTGGAAATTGTGGAGGCATTATTGGCTTGGCTAGAAGCAAGCACAACTATCAATCAGTTCTGTCACGGGTTGATTTATGTTACAGATCTTTCACAGTTTTGTTTCTTATACATAGCGGTTTTAGAAAAAAAAATGGAATAAAAAGGTGACTTTTTGCTAAAAGCACTGTAAAATTGCATACATTTTTTGTTCAGTACCTCACGCAATAGTCTTATTTATTGTCAGCATTTATTATTTGTCTGTTTCCATATGTCTGTGTCAGTAAAGCTGAAGTGTAATTTTTCCGATTTTTAAATACTTTCTTCTATCCCATCTTAATATTGCAGAGACAACTACACTGAAACAAAATATATTTTGTGGTGTGGTAAATATAGCAGAAAAGATTAAGTACTTTCTACACTGAATAAGTTAAAGCGTGAATTTGAAAATATTAAGTAAAAATTAATACTCTAGCTTATAAGTAAATTTAATTTATTATTGTTTGTTATTTTTACAATGTGTCATCATGTATTAATTCTAAAGTAGAAAACCTTTTCATAATTACTTGCTAATTTTAGTAAATTTCACTGGTAAATTAAATAGATACATTTTACTTAACTTTTCGAAGCTGGTGTTCCCAGCATGCACTGGGCTTGGATAATTAATGAGCTTGTATGGTTTCAATGTTTGCAAGTTTATTAACATAATTGTTATTGCTAATTTTGTTGTTATATATGGTAACTTCTTGTTTTGTGCAGTCCTAAGTTCATTTTCTACTCAGAATAACCCGTTTATGATCAAAAAAATGATCTGTTGATTGTTACCGTCATGATGTTTTGTGTACCAAATGCTGAGTTCTGTGTGCTCTGCTTCTTTTTACTGTCACCAGTAATGCAGAGTAATGAAGACTTATAGCCTACACAACATGCATTAAGTGTCTTGTGGGAGGATTTCATATAGTATGTCATGTGGTACATGATTAAACATGTTAAAAAGAAAAATTCAAAAAGCTATATATTGAATAAGGTGTTATTTAAGTTGAACAAAATGTATACAAGCACCATGTATATCTTATTTCTAAGAAAAAGTTATTGAATTTACTAAAATGTTTGTTAAACTTACTAACCCACTTTAATCAATATTATGTCATAAGTATGTTTTATTTAGTTTTATACATTAAGATTTACTTTAAAAAAAAAACTGTGTAAAAACTTGCAAGATTAAGTAAAAATGTTACAAATTTTTTTTTTCAGTGTATAAGTAAGCTAGTCATAATTTGATTTCCCCAAAACATTGTGGCTCTGTGGCAAAATCAAAAAACTGCTCTGTTTGCTTGAGCATTCACACAAGCCCGACACAGCAACATTGTCTCAACCAATGGCGTGAATTTGGGTCTGGACTATTTGTTTGGTCCAGCAAAAGAAGACAGCCGAGTATTCAGAAAACCAAGAATCATTATTTTTCCAATTCCTTTTCCTGACAGTAGTGGTGCAGAAATTACACACTTCAGCTTTAAAGAAAATGTAACATACAGTCTAAAATCATAAAAAGTTGTGATAGCTAATAATTTTTGTGATTTTTTTAAAATTATGACAATTACAGGTGCATCTCAATAAATTAGAATGTCGTGGAAAAGTTCATTTATTTCAGTAATTCAACTCAAATTGTGAAACTCGTGTATTAAATAAATTCAATGCATACAGACTGAAGTAGTTTAAGTCTTTGGTTCTTTTAATTGTGATGATTTTGGCTCACATTTAACAAAAACCCACCAATTCACTATCTCAAAAAATTAGAATATTTTGACATGCCAATCAGCTAATCAACTCAAAACACCTGCAAAGGTTTCCTGAGCCTTCAAAATGGTCTCTCAGTTTGTTTCACTTGGCTACACAATCATGGGGAAGACTGCTGATCTGACAGTTGTCCAGAAGACAATCATTGACACCCTTCACAAGGAGGGTAAGCCACAAACATTCATTGCCAAAGAAGCTGGCTGTTCACAGACTGCTGTATCCAAGCATGTTAACAGAAAGTTGAGTGGAAGGAAAAAGTGTGGAAGAAAAAGATGCACAACCAACCGAGAGAACCGCAGCCTTATGATTGTCAAGCAAAATCGATTCAAGAATTTGGGTGAACTTCACAAGGAATGGACTGAGGCTGGGGTCAAGGCATCAAGAGCGACCACACACAGACATGTCAAGGAATTTGGCTACAGTTGTCGTATTCCTCTTGTTAAGCCACTCCTGAACCACAGACAACGTCAGAGGCGTCTTACCTGGGCTAAGGAGAAGAAGAACTGGACTGTTGCCCAGTGGTCCAAAGTCCTCTTTTCAGATGAGAGCAAGTTTTGTATTTCATTTGGAAACCAAGGTCCTAGAGTCTGGAGGAAGGGTGGAGAAGCTCATAGCCCAAGTTGCTTGAAGTCCAGTGTTAAGTTTCCACAGTCTGTGATGATTTGGGGTGCAATGTCATCTGCTGGTGTTGGTCCATTGTGTTTTTTGAAAACCAAAGTCACTGCACCCGTTTACCAAGAAATTTTGGAGCACTTCAAGCTTCCTTCTGCTGACCAGCTTTTTAAAGATGCTGATTTCATTTTCCAGCAGGATTTGGCACCTGCCCACACTGCCAAAAGCACCAAAAGTTGGTTAAATGACCATGGTGTTGGTGTGCTTGACTGGCCAGAAAACTCACCAGACCTGAACCCCATAGAGAATCTATGGGGTATTGTCAAGAGGAAAATGAGAAACAAGAGACCAAAAAATGCAGATGAGCTGAAGGCCACTGTCAAAGAAACCTGGGCTTCCATACCACCTCAGCAGTGCCACAAACTGATCACCTCCATGCCACGCCGAATTGAGGCAGTAATTAAAGCAATAGGAGCCCCTACCAAGTATTGAGTACATATACAGTAAATGAACATACATTCCAGAAGGCCAACAATTCACTAAAAATGTTTTTTTTTTTTAATTGGTCTTATGATGTATTCTAATTTTGAGATAATGAATTGGTGGGTTTTTGTTAAATGTGAGCCAAAATCATCACAATTAAAAGAACCAAAGACTTAAACTACTTCAGTCTGTGTGCATTGAATTTATTTAATACACGAGTTTCACAATTTGAGTTGAATTACTGAAATAAATTAACTTTTCCACGACATTCTAATTTATTGAGATGCACCTGTATATGGTCTAAAAAAGCATTAATTTTCTGTGTATTGGTCTATTTATATGAGAATGAACAATCATACTTCTACCTGGATGAGCTTTACTGTGAGAAGTCTAGATTTTATTTCTAAATTTCAAGGCCTGGTTAATGATTGACAAATCATATCTCCTTTTCTCCCTCTACCAGTACAGCTCCTAGAGTCTAAATAGTACTTCAAAAGGACACACGACCATAAGATGTTCAAGCTACAGGCGATAAGCAAATAAACTAAATTACAATTGAGTTATTGAATGCATCCTGTCAGATATAGGGAATAATTCTAACAGTTGATAGCAGGAGAAACTTTTCATCTTTATTTCATACTATATGAAGCTTGAAAGAGACGTGATGAGTCATGTGGTGTGTGTGAGGATGAGTGAAAATGAGATTCTGTGTTTACAGGAGGACAGATCTTACCATACATGTAAGTGGTCTGGTTTATTTCTGTCTGAGAGGTCTGCAAAACAGAAAAGAGTTAATTTAATTTCACTTAATTTCTTAGCCTCTAATTTAAAAAATAATAGCTACATTCAATGACAACAAAAGTCCTCAGGGACAACTGGCAGTAGTGACGTTGTCTGTTTGGCAGGTTAAGTTGTGAGGTACATTCCTGATAAACCTGTTTTAAATGGCACAGCTCCAGGGGAAAGTCTGGAATTGAAACCTCATAGTTTAGTTTTACTTGAAAGCATGCTCAGCATTCACACCAGTCAAGTCCAGTCTAACAGCTCTCCCTTTTACCTTGTGTGCACTCCCTTTTACCTTTTGAACATATTTTGGGCAATAACCTTCAACACACCTGATCTGGATAGCTATCAGTGTTGTATGTAAATGTGTGATTGAATACATTTCACACTAAAGCTTATGAAAGTACAAAACCTGTGTTGCAAGACCAGCATGGTTTAACACTATAATAAAATAATATATATATATTTCTCCCAACAACACAAAGCGTTCATAGAGAATGTTTAAATTTCCCCAAGTCATGAAAGTGAGCTCAAAGGCATAATCACCGGTTCAGCAACGGGATCTTTGTGTGTCTTTGTGTTGCAATCATCTACTGATCAAACATAGTGTCCTTTGACACACCTGCTGGCTCCAGTTTCTGCTCTCTCTCTGTCTCTGTGAGCAGCCCCCCAATGTTCAAGCAAATCAACGCCCTTGTCTGTGAGTGTACGTTAGTTTGTGTGAGAGACCATACGTGATTTTCCACATGAGAAATGAAAATATTTCATGCACAATAAACTTTATATAATAAAAAAAAAAGGTTGGGGGGTGGGGGATAAATCTTTGAATATTATGATGGTCTTAAATAAAAACAAATTGAAAGAAATAATTGAGCTGGTTAAATTAGGTCTGCCACTTTATTTACAAGCTTACGTAAGGTTTAAATGACAAAACATATTTGGCTAAGCAAAAAGACTGACACGTTGCTTATCAAACATTGTACAAACATATTCCTACCTGTCCTGTATAATGCAGAAAACAGTCACTTGCTAAATACTGCGACTTACCCTCCTTTTGATTCAAATGTGTGTGGGAAGAAGCACGACACCCGGGAAAAGTGATGTCCTTATTTTCAGCATTTGTGTTCTGTAGGAATGCGGTCAATCAGGAAGTATTTCTTTCATACTCCTGACATTAGCAGACCAAAACGATAGCCCTCTGTGTAAAACATTAAACACTTTACCTAGCTGCTGCTGCATGATGTCTGACTTAATAATGTGAGCCATTCATCATAATACACATGATCAGATTTATCACCTTTACTGCTTCAGGAAGATGATGCTGTTTTGTGTTGATCTAGGACCAGCTTTCACAGTGAAATGTCTTTTCAAAACCATTACATGAGAAGGGGCAAAGCTGGTTTCAGATCAGTGCAAAGAGGAACCCAAACTCCCAAGAATTCGTCACAATAGTATGAGATGGCGAATTTGTACCAGTTGTTTTCTACCAGAGTACCAGAGTTCATTCGTATGAAATCATATGAGTCATAGACCTTATTAACTGCAGTGCCATCTTTAATGATAGGAATGACAACGAGGCTGCAGGGATAGACATACAGTCTCTTTAATGGGTTGTACAGTTGTTTAAAGGAATATTCACCCTCATGCCATCCCAGATGTGTAAGACTTTCTTTCTTCTGCTGAACACAAAGATTTTTAAAAGAATATCTCATCTTTGTTGGTCCATACAATGCAAGTGACTGGTGGCCAAAACTTTGAAGGTCCAAAAAGCATTTAAAGGCATCTTAAAAGTAATCCATACGACTCCAGTGTTCGACTAATACATTTTTTACTATCCATTTCCACTTTAACTTTTCACTTTCACTTTCTTGTTATTTTGTTTTTGGCGATTTGCATTCATTGTGCATATCGCCACCTACTGGGCAGGAGAATTTATAGTAAAAAGGACTTAAATATTGATCTGTTTCTCACTCACACCTATCTTATTGCTTCTGAAGATATAGATTTAGCCACTGGAGTCATCTGGATGCTGCCTTTATATGCTTTTTGTCCTTCAAAGTTCTGGCCACCATTCACTTGTATTGGGAGGACCTACAGAGCTGAGATATTCTTCTAAAAATTCTTTGTGTTCAGCAGAAAAAAGAAAGTCATACACATCTAAGATGGCATTATTTTTTTCTTCTGGTGAACAATTCCGTTAAAGTGTTTTTGGATCGTTCCACTGACAAAGATTTGAAAAAAATATATTTTTAAGAAATTACAGTAGACAAAATACCAAAAATGGTCTCAAAAGACAGAATTAGATGTGATTTTGGAGCTTTTTGATAGTTTTATACAATGCATGTAATTGAAGAGATGGTAAGTCTACCCCTTACATGCTCATTTTTATTCCCGTCAAAAATCAAAGATGCCGCTACTGTGAATACCATCTAATCACCCACCAATGAGAGACGCTTCCCTAGTGTCCTTGTAGTTTCCGATGTGGTGTTTGTTCCGTGCTAAACCAAAACTTTAACCCTTAGTCCAAACCCCATCCCAAACCCTAACCATAAAGTGTAACACCTTACCCTACCAAGAGTGTAAACATAACCTTGATATTAATATTCAAAGGACTAATGTGTAATACAGAAGAAGAAGGCAACACTTCCGGGTTCTGAACGCGTGTTCATGAAGCGCATGTGATTGGTAGATATGTACTATGATGGTATTAAGTTGTACGAATTTGCCACCTCATAGAATTGGGACGCATTCTCATGAGACTACTGTATATACTGTAACTGTTTTGTGCAGCTGCATCTAAACTCACTTTGTTATATTTATTACTTGTAATTCATTTTAGTAACATGTCATATGTATAACACAGACACTAAAAAAATTGTTACTGGAAGATTACCGATATATCTTATGAAGTATGTATTACTGTAGCCATACTTGTTTTGTAGCATTCTTTGGACAGGTTATGGCTATTTACTTGCATTTGAATGGAACCTGAAATTAATCTTTGTTTATTGTAGTATAAAATAGCCACCTGGTGACCAAACCCACCAATCAGTTGTAAATATGTGAACATGTCAAGTCTGATTTCTGTTAATGAAAGAAATGACAATGGGAGCTGATGTCTCTTTGCCAACATACGTACATGTAGTAAATTAATATTACTTTGTACTTTGTACGTAAAAACACAGACACTAAAATAAAGTTTGACCAATATTCCTGTCACAGTTATTCACCTTTCTGTTCTGGACTACACTTCCCATAATGCACTGCCCTCATCACTGCCATCTGTTCCCAATCTTCCTCACCTGTCCTCCATTTCCTCATCAGCACCTGTGTGTATAAATACCCTCCAGTTTTATTCAGTTCTTGTATTGTTACGTTGTGTTGAAGTGTTATTTAGTTGGCTTAGTGATGTTTAGCATTCTGGTTTGTTCCACTCCAGCGTGTTTTCCTTTTATGATTGATGTTCCACTCCTGTGACTACAATTAAAAGTCTGGAAGATTACTCATGCGTCTCCTCTCTTCCTCTCCACTAACCCAACGTTACAATTCCTTTATACTTAAATGACAGAGTTAAGTGTATATATTATATATATATATATATATATATATATATATACACACACACACACACACATATATTCAAATTACAAATTGTTAAAGTTGCACTAAGAAATTTCTGTTTATGTTGTGCTGGTCAGTATGGCAGTAATTTTGGACTTACACTGACACCTGGGGCATGGATGTACCATCATTCAGTGACTGAAAGTGTCCAATAATAGGGTGGTATAAGGTTACTTTTTTACAAGGTTAAAAAAGTAACATAAGGTATTTATAAAGTTACTGGTTTTAACTGGAGTCTCATGTGAGTGGACATGATTTTATACATATTTTTCAAGTTCATTTCTTTATTCAAGACTTTTGAATGGGACATTTTTTAAAGGGATAGTTCACCCAAACATCCGTCACCCTCATTCCATCCCAGATGTGCAGGGTTGGGTGGATTACTTTAAGAAAGTATTCTGGCCTGAATACTAAATACTCTTTCTAAAAAGTATTTTCCAAATACATCACAGAAACATTAACGTATTCAGAATACAAGAATACTTTTAAAATACTTATTTATAAAGGCAAGGCACAATTGGAAGAATTACATGTGATATGTCATTATTATCTTATCTGAACCGCTACATCTCCACTTTTAACTAATTGAAGTGAATCTGAACAGCTATTTTCTTTAAATTAGATGTGGAGTTGGACACCAAAATGTTTTATGAAAAGTAGAAGACAACTGGAATGCAGTTTGTGGTCAACTACAATATTTTAACGTAGTGTCTTTTTACACTGACTGCAAATAGCCCATCTTGTTGGCAGAGGCTATTTACACCAACTCCGCCCACCACTGCTCAGACCAAACTCAAGACAGCCACGACAGATTAATTTGGGGTCAACTGCTGATCAAATGAAGGGGCAGAGACATTAAACTGGTAAACAGGTTAGACATTTAGTGGATTACGAGACACGATAAATTACGATAACTAAATGACTATTTGCGCTCCAATATTCTGGTGGAAACAGGATTTTACAACAAACTGCACCCCTATATGGGTTGTAGTAGCTCTGGGTGTGAATGTGCAGAAATTAAACAAAAAAGTTAGGTCATATGACAATGTATTTTAACTAGGCTTGCTTACATATTTCCATATTTAGACATATTTATAAATTTTATTTTCTATCTCTTTTATTACTGACACTTTTCTTTATTTATATATATATATATTTTTTTACTCATCCTTTGTTTTTCTATTGTTGTTTTATTTCTTTTTTTGTTAATCACTTCGTATGAGATATTTTTAAAAAGTGAGATATAAATATTAATATGCCTGTATATTACAATATGTATGTTACAGTATATCTATAAACCACACATTTCACAGTAGTTATTTACACAAGGTTTTCTGTCGTCATTTGGACTCTGGTGTACAAACCTTAGTCCTTTTCCCTCTTTCAGTCTTTGCAGTATTTTTCCCCATATTTTACCTATTTATATTATTGTCATTAATAACGGCTATTTCCAACACACTCTCACGACAAAATCGTCAGGATTCGTACAACTTTTCTAAATTTGGCTTTCACTACAGCCAATGACGTCGCTGGACATCGTTTCCATATAATACGCAACAATTACTTGCTTCTGTCACACACAACAGCTTCCTATCATGTTTACACACTCTACTGATTGGATAAGTTTAGATAAGGGGTTTGGGTAAAGGCATAATATTAATAAGTATGTCCTTAATACCTCGTGTGCGGAACTCGCGCTTCCGCATTAGACATCCGGGAATTTGTACGTGATGAAGTCGTATGAGTTTATGCGAACAACATCGTGCGAGACCATACGAAATAGCCAACTTGTAAATTATGTACGAATTTTCATGAGATTGGGTTGGCTATTTCTCAACATTTCTTCATTCTGCAAGTTTCTGATGAGGACGTGACTCACCAAATGCTTATCGAGAGCTGTCCATCTTTACTCCGTCTTTAACCTGCAGCTGCATAAACGTATTTACACAGCAACAATCGCAGAAAACAATGCATCAAGCATGCAAATGTTTTGTTTGTGGAAAAAACTTTGCTGAATGTATTGATTCTGTTGCACAGCTGACAGCGCCATGATTGTTCCAAGTATAGGTGTGCCGTTGCGTTTGCCAGATATTCAATCTGGGAATCATTTTACATTGATGTTGTGTTTTTTTATTTAGTGCCTACCATATAACCCTTTTGGGATCGGGGTCCATTTTTGAAGTAGGCCTATTGCAAAAACGCAACCTATGATTTTAACCCACATTTGTATTTTAAAATTAGCAAAATTGTGTACGAAACCCTCGCAACATTTCACACGCACTGCAACTGATCTAGGGAAGAGAGAGCGAGAGGACTCTTCAGAAAAACAATTAAGTTTCTCACTTGATTGACAAGAATTTTTTTCTTTCTGCCTTATTTTGTATTCAGTAACTGTATTCTGAATACAGGTGCTTGAAAACATAATAGGGCTGCATACAGTTACATAATTTTTGTATTCTGTATATGTAACACCATTACATGTATTCTGTTACAGTCCAACCCTGCAGATGTGTATTACTTTCTTTCTTCTGCAGAAGACAAATGAAAATTTTTAGAGGAATATTTCAGCTCTGTAGGTCCATACAATGCAAGTGAATGGTGACCAGAGCCTTGAGTCTCCAAAAATCACATAAATCAGCATATAAGTAATATATACCTTCAGAAGTGATATAAGTGTGTGTGTAGAAACAGATCAATATTTAAGTCATTTTTACCATAAATCTCCACTTTCATTTTCTTCTTCTTTTGTTTTTTTGGCAATTTGCATTCTTTGTGCATATTGCCACCTTCTGGTGGGGCTGGTCAAAGATGGAGATTGAGAGTAAAAAATACTGATATGTTTCTCACTCACACCTATCATATCACTTCTGAAGATATGGATTTAACCACTGGAGGCATATGGATTACTTTTATTCACTTGCATTGTAAGGACCTACAGAGCTGATATACTCTTCCAAAAATCTTCATTTGTGTTCTGTAGAAGAAAGAAAGTCATACACATCTGGAATGGCATGAGGGTAAGTAAATGATGAGAGAATTTTCATTTTTGGGTCAACTATTCCTTTAAAATACATACAATGGATGAAATGCCCTTGACTACAACACTGTTACAATAGCAAGGACATCAGAAGCTCAGTTAATATAGTGCATTCCACTCAAAATGTCACATTTGTGGTTAAATTACAGTTCAGGTACTTTTTTTTCTTTTCTCATTATTTTTGTTGATGTTTTGCTTTATCAGTATGCAGTGAAACACTGTGATGCATGTAGTAATGAAATCAGAGAAGGTCCCTTCAGTGAAATCCAATCACAGATGTTTACAGAACATGCCTTTGAGACACATGTTAATACCAGGTGTGAACATCAATTTGTCTTGCCCCTTACCTGACAACTTGAGATCGGATCACATAAGAGAGATGTTATTGGCAGGTGTAAACAGGGCTTTAGAGAGAACAAATTATTTAGTTTAGCAGGAGAAAAAAAAACAAAAACAACTCTCCTTCTCTCCTAAAAGTAAAATGCTGAGTCATTAAACTTGATCAAATGTGATAAGAAAATGTTAATCCCCAGCATGTAGGCCAGAGGGCCTAATCTTCAAACACAGGAGCCTGAGTCTCACCTGCTCTCTCTGGGTATGATTTTTAGTTAGAGAAGGGTTGCATATAAATCTAAATCACACCATGCATAAGTATAAAAAAAAAACTAAATTTCTTAAGTATTTTCACAACTGAAAACATGGGGAGACATGCATTTTGTGAATACAGATTTGTGTTTAGACAAGATAGAAGGCATTATGAGCAGACTATGGGATACATTTGTGCTGACGGGGCGTCTCTGTGTTTAAAGCCTATCTGTGCAGGCCAACATTTTCACTCATTGTACTGAGAGAAAAAACCTTTTTTACACTGACCTGAAATCAGTCTTCCAGGTTTTTCCAAAAAACACAGGTTAGGAACTAAATCCACTTAGACAGCTCTAAAGGCCTGTCCATCAAAATATCTATATTAATTAAACAATAGCCTATAATATTAAGAGATTGTTAATCAAGAGATTGCTGAGGTACAACACACATACATGAATTGTTAACAAAATGAACACAACCAAACACCCTATTTACATCTCTTGCAGGGCCATAACTGTAAAATGGGACAAGTTCCCCCCAATAATCAGATATGGCCAGATTGTCCCCCCTCCAATAACTGATATCCTTGTTGCTGTTCTGCTGCAGTCCATTATGCACCACTGTCTAATTGTCATTACGTTGTTGCAGGAATAACATAATAGTTTAAAAACTTGTATTTTTTTTAGCATGCTCTGTAGTCTAACAACGCTCGTCAATGTCATTTGAAATAGCCAATCAAACTGATGAAGGTGGGAGTCACATTTAAGAAGCTAAACGGGAACCTCGTGGATTATTTATATTCCAGTGCCATGCATCAGCAAGCAGTTCAGGTTAAGAGTGTTTGTGTCATGTAAGATGTAAGCATCTAACTAAACATGCAATGTTTGCCCACTGTTTTATGATTTAAATGTTGTACCGACTGACAGTAATTTCCAAGGGTGCAAACTATATTCACCATTTGGCGAAATTCACCGTTTTGAATTGAAAATATATCATTACAGTACGTGATTCGTATGTCATTCGTAATTGTGAATGTGAAAACATTAACGGAGCCGTTTTCAGCATGTCAGGCTTAAGACAAAAAGCGAATGTGTGTATATTGTAAAGGAATTGAATGAAAGTGGAAATCTGGCAGGCTCTGAAGTAGCTTTTTAGAAAATTCACTTGACATTGTCTAATATAATGATATATAAAACACAAAGTAGAGCGTCTTCACCCACAGATTAGAACTAGAACATAAGACCTGTGAATTTTGGCTTCCACTGAGTTTTTAGGTTGTGTCAGATATCATATATTTTTATGCAAATATTATTAGGTAATAATTTACAATCAATTGAAGATTTTCTAAATAATTTCTTTATGTCTTTAATTAATTCTAAATTTTGTACATAAGAGTCTTCTTTTAAAAGATACTTTAATTTGAGTATGTCCTTGTCAGGTCTGTGCTCAAAAAATGAACCACCAGTTAAAGGAGCAGTTCACCTAAAAATGGAAAATTTACTTTTACTCACTCATTTACTCACTCTTATGTTGTTCATAACCATATGCTGTAACTTTTTCAATATGAACTTTTTCAATACTTACATACAATATGTTTTTGTATGGAAAAGAGCAGCATTAGGATTCTTGAAGATTGTGTTAAGATTCTCATGGGGTGGGAAAAAAGTGGAAAAACTTGAGGGTAATAAATAATTATGTGTATTTTCTATTCGCTAGCCATGCTGTCACAGTCATGTCATTTTACAGATACATCAGTGATGAAAAGAAATTCAAATAATATTTGTCTTTTCTTTGAGACAGCATAAAAAGAAAGAAAAGATGACAGACACAGTGTTTATCTTGTACTGTGTGAACTCTAATAAAACTAAAAAAACAAACATTTAAAACCAAAAATGATAAAATTTTGGACCTTTATTGCATTTAACGTTTTTAGTCAGGACCAAAGAGTACCATTGTTTTTATGACTTCAACATCCGTGACCCCCCAACCTTCAAAAATTGTTGCCCCCCCCCAATGTTCAAGACATGGTTATGGCCTTGATCTCTTTTAAAAGTAATTTCTTGTTTCCACAACATATATATTAAATGCAAGAATGCGTTACACTGCTTTATTATACAGCTCTCTAGAATACTTATTTCTGATTGGTAAATAATGGGCAAATATATTTTGTATAGTTACTAAACTGTATAACTGAGCCAGGTTTGTCCCAAACAACTGATTTACTACACGGGTGTGCTAGTTTCATGTCTATTCATGTCACTCTGTGGTCTCTTTCTCGTCACATAATAAAATAATTGACTTCTTAGTTGGTAGGAAGCCATGTAATAAGTGGGAGAATGTTGTAAAAAGTTTGAGAGAGGCCTCAGATGATGCAAAGGCACAGATGTCAGTCCTCTAAATTGTAAGATCAGACACCACTGCTGCAGATTAGGTCATAGCTGATTAAAGATTTGCTGTAAAAGTCATACAGTAAACTAATGTTAAGCTGCATTCACCTCTGTGTATACTCTGGTCACAGAACATTCCCAAAACATAAACCAAGTAACCCAAACTCTGATCAAACACTTGGAAGATTTATGATACAAGCATGCTTTCATATCCACAGTATTATAAACAGCACATCTTGCTTGCTTTAACTTGTTGCCCAGGGATAGATTAATAGTTATCCACAAGCACTAACAAAAACTGCATCAAGCATTAAACATTAATACAGTGTTTATAAGGAAGCAGTTTCACAAATATGTAAAACAGGAGTGAAATAAGACACATTTACAGGCATTAACTTTCTTGTTAGTAAAACAGATCACCTTCAATAACAGCTGTTGTAACAACACAAGTCTGAGCAAATATCACCTTAATATTGCTAGCTAAGGCATAAGATGTTTGGAAAGGTGATTGATTTAGTTGGAGAGTCAGGTTTGATTTATGTGTGTGCATGGCTTCATGTGTTGAAAAAAGTAGGGGAAACTCCTTAATGATAGTTCGCCAACATCAATAAAATTAGCAACCATTCATGCAACATTACAATATTAATATTATAATTACTAAGGTATGAATCCAAAACAGGTAGCTTAAAAAATAAAACTGCACTCAGCAACCTATGTGTGAAGGGCAAAGAAAATGCAGCACTGACTAATAATAAGCAAGCCATGATTGAAGAAAAACAATTCAACCACAGTTAATGTGAGTTAAAAATTATGCGTGAAAAAAACAAGCCTTCATAGTAAAAGAAGATCATTCTTCATAACCTACAAAAGTTTCCAGGTTAAATTTCCATAGATCAAGATCTAAATGGACTTCCTTGTGAAATGGTTAAATGTTGTAGAGTCTAAAAAATCTTTCTTCTTGGGGCTTTTTTGGGCAGGTGCGTCCAATGATGACAGTAGATAATGCAGTGATAACATGGTCTACTGGAACATGTTGAAACAGGAGCATTTCTTCATGAGTTCAGGGGACATTTTATTTTTTTCATTAAGTAGAGAAAAGCAAGAATCTGAAGGAGCCGAGAAAGGCTTAAAAGAATTTAAACTGGGATGGGGCCTGGCTTAGATGTTTGTCAGAGATGCTCACTGGGTAGTTGTATCACCTACCCACTCTCACGGCAAAACTGTAAGGACTCATACGACTTTTCTAAATTTGACTAATTCGTATGATATCATATGACTATGAATTCGTACGACTTTCACTACAGCCAATGACGTCGCTGGACATCTTCCATATAATACGTGACAATTACTTGCTTCTATCACACACAACAACTTCCTATCATGTTTGCACACTCTACTGATTAGTTAGGTTTAAATAAGCGGTTTGGGTAAGGACATAATATTAATAAGCATGTCCTTAATGCCTCGTGTGCGAAACTCACGCTTACTTCTGCAACAGACATCCGGGCATTTGCATGTGATGAAATCGTACAAATTCATACGAACGAACTTGTACGAAATCATATGAAATAGCCAACTCATAAAATATGTAAACATTTTCATGTGACTGGGTTGAAATGCATAGCATTTACGACCAAACATAACACAATTCCCTTAATCATCTAAAAGAAAAACTATAGCAAAAAAAGCAATGTAATGTAATGTAACCATAGGAACCAAGATCAAAGTGTCAGGACATATGAACAGCTGTTTAAGCTACTGAGTTTGCTGAATGTTCAGGCACACATATGACACTGCACAGGTGGTCCACTTTCACACAAGCTGCAACAAGCACAACTGCTGCCTCATGTTTCCTCAGTTGTGTCACCTGCTGTGTGTCAGCACTGGGGAAAGCTGTAACCTGCTATTTTTTCTTCCACCCACAGCTGACTCACCAGTACACCAGCAAATCTATATGCCTTCCACTTCTGACTTATCACATCACATCAGATCAGTTCAGTGGGATTTCCACAGTTTGGATGGGTTTTATGGGTCACTGTTGTACACAGACTGCATCTGTGTTACACCTTCCTGAAGTGACTAACTCAAAGTCAATATATCATAATAAAAGTACTAACTCATAATAAAGTTGAGGAAATGAACAGATAAATCAGAGGGTGATATTAGACCCTAAAGCCATGTTTAAGTGTAATATATATATATATATATATATATATATATATATATATATATATGTATATACACATATAGACATGTGCTTTATTTGGTTTTAATTGATCACTAGACATGGCTTTAGGATCTTATATCTGTTAATTTCTTCAACTTTATTATGAGTTAATACTTTTATATACTGATATACTGTTGTTGATATACTGACTTTGAGTCTATATATACATATATACATACATACATAGCCTACACACACACATACATACATATATATATATATATACTGTATAATTTAAGTACACTTGTTAAGTACTATTTTTGACTTGAATTAAACCGTTTAGATGTTACCACATGAAGCACATTTATTTGGTTAACTTTTATTTTCAGTGTAGATTTTAACCGAAAGTTTAAACTCATGTTCGCTGAACTGTTTCGCGCTTCATAATTGTTTTACTTTTAACATTTTGCTGTTGACAAGTCTATAATAATGAAAGTTGTCAAGTGGGGCCACTGGTTTGTTATATTTTTTCCTTGGCAAAAACGGAGGAAATGTTCAATTGCTTTGAAAATAAACTCACCATAACAAATAATCACTGTAGTATATATAATAAAAAATAATAATAAAAAATGAAACATGTTATCTCTTCATAATTCAGCTATTAGTTGAGACCCTAATATATATAGGGTAAGAATTGTCTTACCTGTTGAATCTCTTGTCCTCGTAATGCTAACATTTGGAAAATGTTCATCCAAATCCTCATATCGGGCTTCAGCCATTAGTTGCTATTAAATGTAGGCTATGTCCTTGTTAAAATTCAGTCCTATAACTTGCGTTAATTTTAAGTTGATATTTTATTTCTTCTAGCGGAACTCTAACGGTGTGTTTGGCTTTAAAACGATACAAAACATGTCAGTCTACTGATTGGACAAGAGTCTGTGTGTGAGGAAGCGGAGCGTGATGGATGAGCTGGGTGTTCAGCGCGATCATCGTGTTAATGTGCCTAAAGCGCGCATGTGCAAACTGTTCAGTAGAGGGCGGTACAGACTAAGATTTTATTCTTACCAGAAAAAAGCAAATACCATACATTAAAATATTTTAAGAATTATACGTATCATATTTGATAAATTGTATATGATTATACCTTTTTTTTATTTTACCATAACCAAAAGTTTTAACTGTGTTCTGTTTTAAAACGAATACACAATTAAATAAATTAGTAGTTAAATTTACCAATTTATTTTGTAACACAGTATGTCAAGAAAACGTGTAATGTCCTATTAGTAACAGATTGCATTCAAATTATTTGCGCTGGTTATCTCTCTACTAATTCATATAGTCAAATTAATAATTGAAATGCAATAATTGTGCTGTGTTGATTATCTGAAATCTGTTTCATTATTAGGATTACCAAACCAAATTATTTTTTATATTATCCAGCTAGGTTTTACCCAGTTACTGTGGTCAAAACTACAAGGTACATATTGTATGGATAAAAAAGATGCAGTGAAAGTGAATGGTGACGGAATCTAACATTCTGATTTCCTTTTGTGTTCCACGGAAGAAAAAAGTCATATGAGTTTGTAACAACATGAGGGTGAGTACAGAGTTTGTAGAATTAGTGCTGCAGATGGCAGAATTGTATTGCTTAAAAGCACAATGGTGATGGTTCATAGATTACCCCTTGTGGGATTTGGACCTAAAACCATTTCCAGCCTAAATAATTAACAATAAGCTAACCACTCACATTTATGTTTTGCTTGCTCAGGGAATAGGTTATCTCACTATAAGAACACGTTATAGGAAGTTAAACTTGAATTTGCACGATTCACAACACAATTTTACAAGTTGTTTTAAGATTGCTGGCAGGGTCGTTTCAGACCATTCTGGCAACCTAGGCGAGATCCCTATTGCCGCTTAGTTCGCCTATGCCTAGAAACGGCCCTGATTGCTGGTACAAGTATTATACTTTCAAGCAGTTAAAATAGATCAGACATAGTTGCAAACGTTAACTGCACTGTAGTTGATGCAACTAATTAGTTTATATTACCATAACACCACGCTTTTTCTTTGTGCTCTACTTTCCCCATACGCACTGGGCACAATCACGGAGGCAGCCTCGTGACGTCGCCTATAGCGGAACATGTGACCCGATTTGACTGACAAAATAATAAAGATTTCTGTAACAGACATACAATAATCGTTTAATGTAATTATGGATGTTAGAAATACGTTTATGGTATTTCAAATAATCCACTCAAAATCCTCTTGGCTCAAAAATCTAAGGGGGCACGTACCCCTCTTCTTGTATACCAACCTAACCTTCAGGTTGCATATGTTCTACCACAAAGTCTCTGAGAATATAAGAATTAAGACAAATAAATTGAGAGAATAGTTTCCTTTGAAGCAAGCCCCGTCCTATTTCGCAAATTGTCGCTCGAACAGTCAGATCCTACCGGAAAACGATTACGGTACAGGAGAGGAGCTTACCCCTTACAGCAGGACAGGACCTAAACTGATGGTGTCATGAAATGGAATGAATGACGTCATGCTGATGAGTCTTCCAAATGTAACTATCGCTGTATGCTTCTATTTCCTTTAGGGGAGAGCGGGGCACAAACTAACACTTTTTGGTTTTCTTAAGTTTGTGTAAATGTACTTGGGGTTCGATGTATTATTATTTATTTATTTTTCATATTAATTCCACGCATGTCTATTACACATAGAACAACAAGAATGCAAAATCACAACCACAGTCATTTAAATTTTGAATTATTAAAAAGAAATACAAATACAAAGTTTTTTATTTGCAATTAGCCTGAAAACGTAAGCGATTTTAAATATTGTTGTCATTATATATGTTACTTTTTAAGGCTGCCAAACCTTAGGTCATTCATGTACTTTCTCAAATTCTCAGGGACAATGAATGGAACTGGAGAAATGTGTTCTTTTAAGTAGCCTACATGTTTCTTCCTGTATTACTGAATATTATAAAAAAGTAGTGCTTTTGAAAACATTAATGAATTAAATGTTAAGCTTAAACAATAATGTAAATTAAATCATACAATGGGCAATCATCTTTGTTTACTAATTTTATGTAAAATAAGAGTGAGAAAGCGCCCGCATTCTACAGCCTGTCATCGGGACTAAAAAGGAGGGGTGGGGCTTGCGACCAAACAGAGCTCACCTTTCTAATCCACTCACAGGTGACCGAGTGATCGCGATAGCGGTGGCATGAGAGATCTCTGGATGTTTAAAGTCTGATCTGACAGACTCGAACAGAACCGTCTCTGTAAACCGCACTAAGTTATGAGACCAAAAATGACACGCTATTATGATCAGTTTAACGCAAGTGGAATATGACACAACAGCTGCGGAGCTGGAAGTTAAGGTATCGGCGAAAAGAAGCATTTGGACTTTAAAGGCGAGGTAGGCTATGTGTTATTTCACAATACTGTCCCAGTTTTTGCTGTTTTATTTTATTATTTTTTTTACCAGAAAGTATCTTTATTTTTATTTTATTTTTTGAGTTATGTGTTCCTGCCTGAGTTGTGTACATGGGTTCGGTTCCAACTCCAACATGAAATGCATGTTGTTTTAGGTAGCCTGGAAAAACAGGCGTGAAATCTTGTTGGACTCCTGGTTACAAAAACACCTGTCTGGTTGTTTACAAAACTACCTATTTGCTAAACGCACTCATGTGCTCTTTCTAAAGATGTTCAGAATGCTGGCTTGGTTTTATTCTTCTAGCATAGTGCTATTTATTGTTCTGAAGCAATTGCTTGGCTTCTTGTTTACTTGTGACATTATATGAAATATGCCAAACAGATGCTATGGTGTGATATTTGGTCATTTGATTCACCATATATAACTAAAATAGTAATACACAGTTTGCACTTAGACTTTTGAAGAACAAACTTAAGTGTTAACGTTGATTTGAGTGTTATGTTTCCTTTTTGTATCACATTCGCAAGAAATCACATCTATATTTTATACATTAATCTTTTTTTTATTTGAACTGTAGTGCAATCAGTGTGTGGGGTTTGTGTGCTGGGACTGTATAATTTTGTACAAGTTATGCCACAAAAGCCAGCAATGGGTGTAAGTTCAACATAGTGAGTGTTTACATACAGTATATGGTAAGAGAGAGGTATCCTCTGTGATGTTTACACTTCACCACAGCTGAAAGAAGTCACACACACACACACACACACACACACACACACACACACACACACACACACACACACACACTCACACACACTGGAAGTTTTGTTGCTGTTTGCACCTCACCTCTCTGGATGGTTCTAAGTTTTTGTCAGGTACAAAAATAAAATAAAATATATTTTTGGTAGCCTACTTTCCACTCAGCAAAAGACTGTTTAGTAGTTGCTAATTATGCAGTCATCCCCAGTTATATCACCTGATACTAAATAGCCTTCAAAACTTGTAAGCGCTTCATTTCAGTGCTTGTCCATGACACATTCCAGCAGCCACCGAGCTAAATGTAATGGAATATCTGGTTTGTGAAATGGAAAACACTTCAATGGATGATCTTCAAAGGACAATTTCAGCCTTATTTACGTGACTTGTCTCTGAACAGAACAGTTTGATTTATTCATTATCATCAAAGGTGTAGAAACAACTGCAGACTTAATGGTACTTTCTTAGGATAAAGCTGTATTACTGTATCATAATTCTTCAGTGACAAGCAACAAAAGCTTATGTAGAGCAAGCTTCTTTCCCACCTTTGGCTTGCCCCAGTCCGTTTCAGCCTTGTCTTGTGCTGGGGATTAAACACACACACACACACACACACACACACACACTTATAAGGATAGCCGCTCATAAGGGTAATGTGTGTGTGTGTGTGTGTGTGAGGACTCTCCATAGACATAATGATTTTTATACTGTATGAACTATAGATTCTATCCCCTAACCCAACTCCTAAACCTAACACTCACACATTTTTAGATTTTCAAAAAAGCATTGTTTAGTATGTTTTATTTTTTTCTTTCTTTTTGTAATTAACATTTTTATTGATTCATTTATACACCACAAAGAAAAACCCAACACATATACAATGAATCAACATTTCACATTCAAACCCCACTAATATCCCTCCCCATTCACCAGCCCCACCCTGACCCCCAACGAACACCCCTGTGGTCCCACATAATAACACACACACACAACCAAAAAAAAAACAACCCAGAAAACAAAAAAGAAAATATAATAAACATACATAATTGAACTACACTCTCCACATCCCCTCCCTGAGAGTCCCCCAAAAAACGAAATAATTGCCCCATTTCTTAACAAATAAGTCCCAAAACCCCAGCCTTCTACTTACCACTTCCTTGAAAGCAGCCACCCTCCCCATTTCCACACACCACTCCGAAAAAGAGCACGCTCCATCCGACTTCCATCCCCTTAAAATTATTTGACTGCCGATCATGAGATTGGTCAGAACCCAATTTTTAATGTGATTATCCCCCAAATTTATGACCGCTCCATCACCCAAAATACAGAATCTGGGACAAAGTAAAATTTGAGTGCTCAAAACGTCACACATTCAACTCTGAACTTTTAACCAAAATTCTTGAATCTTAGCACACCCCCAAAAAACATGGATTGTGTCACCATCTTCTGATCAGCATCGCCAGCAGGTGGGTTTGTCTTTAAGACCAAGCCTATGTAATCTAGAGGGCGTCCAATAGAATCTATGTAGAATCCTAGCCCACACTTCCTCCTCCAATACCAAGTTTAAATCTTTCTCCCATAATCTCTTGATAGAAGTTAAAGCTCCTTCCCCCAGACTCTGAATTAACAGGGAGTAATACACTGATGCCTCATGATCTTTTCCAAAAGCAGTAATCACCTCTCCCAGAGTATCTGCCGATTTAGGGGGGTGTGAGCTACTCCCAAAAATATTACAGAGCAGGTGGTGCAGCTGTAAATACCTATAGAACTGAGATCTGGGACTCTCAAAGTGTTGCACCAAATTTTCAAAAGATCTAAACACTCCACTCTCATATAGGTCACTGAGTGTAGTAACCCCCCTCACAATCCACTTTGACCAGCAGAAAGGGGACCTTTCAATGCATAATTTAGGGCTCAGGCATATGCTCGAGGCAACATTTAAATAAATGTTCGAATTAAACTCTCTGGACACTTTTGTCCATATCACATGCAAATGCAAGATAACGGGGTGTGACTAACTACTCCGGTTAATTTAATAGAAAGGCTTTGTAATGGCAAAATAGGGGTAAGAACTTCCTGTTCAATACAAAACCAGGGAGGGGCTCTCTCAAGTGGAAGCAACCAATGAGCCAAATGTCTGAGACCGAATGCATAATAATAAAACAAAATCTTGGGTAGGCCTAGCCCACCTTTGCCAATCGGCCTATGTAACTTATTCTTAAAATGTAATCTGGGACGTTTACCATTTCAAATGAAGGACTTTGCTATACTATCAAATTGCTTGAAATAAGAGAGGGGGACATCTACAGGGAGAGATTATAACAAGTAGTTAAATTTTGGAATACAATTCATATTAATAACATTAACCTTCCCAATCATAGATAAATGTAATGAAGCCCACCTGCCCACATCGCTCGAAAACCTTTTAATTAAGGGGTCAAAATGAACTCTAACTAAATCAGACAAATTTGCTGGGAATAAAATGCCCAAATACTTTATGCCCTGTTTGGGCCATTGGAAGGCACCGGGCTGGAAAGCCGTTACTGGGCAGTACGCTGTCAGAGCCAAAGCTTCGGATTTAAACCAATTCACTCTGTATCCTGAGAACTTAGAAAAGGAGTGAATAATTCTGTGGAGGCAAGGCATAGATCTAGTAGGGTCAGAGACAAATAACAAAATATAATCTGTGTAAAGCAAAAGTTTATGCATCATACCTCCCACCACCACCCCTGGAAAATCATCCTGCTTTCTTATCGTGGCTGCTAATGGTTCCAGGGCAGGACAGAACAATAATGTGGAAAAAGGGCAACCCTGCCAGGTGCCCCTATCCAGAGTAAAATAATCTGAAATTAATCAATTTGTTTGTACCGGCACTACCGGGTGTCTATAAAGTAACTTAATCCATCCAATAAAAGTTTTCCCAAACACCAAAATCTTAAAAAGATAATCCCATTCTACCATAACAAACGCCTTTTCAGCGTCAAGTGAGATGGCAGCGACCGGAGTCTGATCGTTCGCCACTGACCACATGATATTGATGCCTAATATTATCAGAAGAGCTACAACCCCGAATAAACCCCACCTGATCTATATGTATATGAGATGTCATAACTTAATCGGTTAGTCAGAATTTTTGACAATATTTTAACGTCTAGCTGGATCAGGGAAATTGGATGGTAACTCTTACACTCGCTTGGATCTTTGTCTTTTTTTAAGAACCAGACTGATCCGGGCTTGTGTCATGGTTGGTGGAAGCTTTCCATTCTTTAATGATTCCGTATAAACTTCTAACAACAGTGGAGCCAGTTTTGTAGCATAAGATCTAAAAAAAACTCTGCAGCAAAGCCATCTGGCCCTGGAGCCTTGCCTGTAGGCAAGGCCTTAATTACCTCGCTAAGCTCCTCCAAGGTTATTTCAGAATCAAGAGAATTTTTTTGCTCCGTTGTCAGTTTAGGGAGTTCGGATAATACATCATGATGGTGCCGGGGATGGCTGCCTCGGTGTGGAGCACTCCTAATGTTTTGCTGTTTTTGTTTGTTTGTCCTGTGTTTAGTAATCTTTTTCCAATCAGTTTTACCAGAGACGAACTGCTGAACATTCAACAGCTTATACCAGACAGTCTTTTCCCGGTTTTTGAATATTCAGACATTTTGCTGGACATTTTAGTCGGAGGCGCAGCTTTGCTGTTCAAGAGACGCAGGCGATGGAGACGAGGAGGCACATGGTCAAACTCCGTCAGTGCGGCTTTCGAAAAGCCCTGCCGAGCATTCATCTTGCGAATCTCCACTCTCTTCCTAACAAAACGGACGAACTACATCTCCTCACCCGCACAAACAAGGACTTTTCAACCTCTGCTGCCTTGTGCTTCACAGAAACCTGGCTGAGTGAAGCCATTCTGGACAGCGTGTTACATCTGTCACCGTTCTACTTGCCACGGGAGTTTTCCTTGTTTATTCTGGTGAGTGTGTATATCGCGGCAAACGTGTGTGTGAACACAGCGCTGCAACAGCTGGCTGATCAAATCACAGAACAGCAATACCCGGACTCAGTTATTATTCTTGGGGATTTTAACAAAGCAAATCTCACACATGAACTACCCAAATACAAACAGCACATTACATGCCCCACCAGAGACAGGAACATACTGGATCATTGCTACACAACAATAAAGGATGCATATCGCTCTGTCCCTAGAGCAGCTTTGGGACTCTCTGATCACTACAGGCAGAAATTAAAATCAACCAAGCCAGTAGTAAGGACTGTAAAGAGATGTACCAATGAAGCAGAGCGGGAACTACAAGCCTGCTTCGATTGCACGGATTGGAGTGTTGTTGAGGCTGCAGCCTCAACAGTTTCTGTGAGGATATGTGCATTCCTACTAGGACTTATTTAAAGTTCAACAACGACAAACTGTGGTTTACAGCAGAGCTCAGGCAGCTTCGTCAGGCCAAAGAGGATGCTTACAAGGGTGGGGATAAAGTATTGTACAATCAGGCCAGGAACACACTGAACAAGGGAATCAGAGTGGCTAAAAGAAGATACTCTGAGAAGCTGAAAAACAAGTTTTTAGCTAGCGACCCTGCATCAGTGTGGAGTGGCATGAAACAACTCACAAATTACAGGACTTCTACCCCCAACCCTGTGGTGGACCATCAACTGGCTGATGACCTGAATGTGTTCTTCTGCGAGAGAGACCCAATCTCACACCCCACACCCACTCTGACCTTCACTTCACACAAACACCAACACCTCCTGCAACCCCCCTCCTGCTACTCAACCTGCACTTAAGATCTGTGAAGATAATGTGAGCCGGGTCTTTCAGAAACAAAAGACGAGGAAAGCTTCAGGCCCAGATGGCGTCTCACCAGCGTGTCTTCGATCCTGTGCTAACCAGCTGGCCCCCATCTTCACACAGATCTTCTTCAATAGATCACTGGAGCAGTGTGAAGTCCCATGCTGCTTCAAATGCTCAATCATTATTCCTGTCCCAAAGAAACCAAAAATCACAGGACTTAATGACTACAGACCTGTTGCCCTGACGTCTGTGGTCATGAAATCATTTGAGAGACTGGTGTTGGCCCACCTGAAGGACATCACTGGACCCTTTCTAGATCCCCTTCAATTTGCTTATCGAGCAAACAGGTCTGTGGATGATGCAGTCAACATGGGATTGCATCATGTCCTGAAACATCTGGACAGACCAGGGACATATGCAAGGATCCTTTTTGTGGACTTCAGTTCGGCTTTCAACACCATCATCCCAGCTATACTCCAGAATAAATTACACCAACTCTCTTTTCCCATGTCTATCTGTCAGTGGATTACCAGCTTTCTGACGGACAGGCAGCAGCTTGTGAGACAGAGGAAACTCACTTCCAGCACCTGTACAATCAGCACTGGTGCCCCCCAGGGATGTGTGCTCTCCCCACTACTCTTCTCCCTCTACATCAATGACTTCATCGCCAAGGACCCCTCTGTCAAGCTCCTGAAGTTTGCAGACGACACCACTGTCATCGGCCTCATCTGAGATGACGATGAGTCTGCATACAGAAGGGAGGTTAAACAGCTGGCTGTCTGGTGCAGTCAAAACAACCTTGAGCTGAACATGCTCAAAATGGTGGAGATCATTGTGGACTTTAGGAGGAACACCCCAACACTGACCCCCTCCCTCACCATTCTAAACAGCACTGTGGCAGCAGTGGAGTCATTCAGGTTCCTGGGCACTACCGTCTCACAAGACCTGAAGTGGGAAACACACATTGACTCCATTGTGAAAAAGGCCCAGCAGAGGTTGTACTTCCTTCGCCAGCTGAGGAAGTTCAACCTGCCACAGGCACTGCTGATACAGTTCTACTCAGCAGTCATTGAGTCTGTCCTCTGCACTACAATAACTGTCTGGTTTGGTTCAGCTACGAAATCAGACATCAGAAGACTACAAAGGACAGTTCGGACAGCTGAGAGGATTATTGGCTGCCCCCTGCCCCCCTCAAGAACTATACATTTCCAGAGTGAGGAAAAAGGCAGGAAAAATCACTCTGGACCCCACTCACCCTGCCCATTACCTTTTTGAACTGTTGCCTTCTGGCTGACGCTTCAGAGCTCTGAGCACCAGAACCGTCAGGCACAGGAACAATTTTTTCCCTCAGGCTATCCATCTCATGAACCATTAAACTGTCCCATTGAGCAATAACTATGTGCAATACACAGCTTAGTCTTTTTTATATTTATCCAACACATCCAACCTCTTCTGCCATTTCATTCCTCTGAAAAAAACAACATTTGCACTGTACATAACAGATAACAGATTTGTATTAGATTTGCACTACGGATGTGTATGTATGTGTGTGTACGTACATATGTGTATAACTATTTTCAATTTTTTATTATTATCTATGTCTTGCTGCTGTTTTTGTATTGTTTTTGTATTGTTGTACACTGGAAGCTCCTGTCACCAAGACAAATTCCTAAGCATACTTGGCAATAAATCTGATTCTGATTCTAATGGTTCCACAAAATGTATATCCTCATCAGTAGACGAAGACGTGGAACTATAGAGATCAAGATAGAATTCTTTAAAAGCATTATTAATATCAATGGCCAAGGTAAATATCTTACCACCAGCAGATTTAATTGAGAGAATGGTAGAAAAAGACTCTCTCTGCTTTATATATCTAGCCAAAAGCTTCTCTGCTTTGTCCCCTGACTCAAAGTGTGACTGTCTTGCCCTGAATAGCCAAAACTCCACCTTCCGTGAGAAAATAGTATTATATCTGTATTTCAATCAGGTCAGTTTTCTGAGGCCATCAGACGACATTTGGTGCTTTAGCTCTGCCTCGGAACTTTTAATATTCCCTTCCAACTGCTTTGGATTTTTTGATGAATGAGGCATACTGTATGATCTGACCCCTGAGAACTGCCTTAAGTGCCTCCCAAGCCACGGCCACAGAGGATACCGAGGACCATTTGGTCTCCATATAAACATTGATTTCAGCCTTTAACATTTGTTGAAAATCAGGATTTAGCAAAAGGGATACATTAAAGCACCAATTATATGATTTCATTTTCTCTGTATGTAGCAACACCTCTAAACTCACCAGGGCATGATCTGAGACTAAGATGTTTCCAATTGAGTAATCCACAACAGACGAAATGAGGGACTTAGATATAAAATATATATATATATATGTAATAAATCTTATGGACTGATTAAAAAAATGTATAGTCCCTCCAGATGGGTTCAAAAGTCTCCAAATATCTGTAAGACCAAGAGATTTGTAACCAAACAAACAGAAAAAAGAAAAACGTGCGCATTAACCCCGTGCACGACAACGCCAACCGGCGTCAATGCCTCTAAACTCAAACAGTCCATGTACGCCTACGAGAGTCCCCACGACAACTTTGCCATCGGATTGCTCAAGTCCGGTGCTTCTATACAAATTTTGTGAGACAGAATTACATAACAGAAAATAATCTATAAAACAAACTCCAGCCAATAGGCAAAATAAACACAAAGAACATGTAGATTAATTCACAAACTGTGTCGAAGGTGTGTTCCTCCACAAAACAAACTCCAGCTGCTAGCAGAACCAGCACAAAAAAATAAATAAAAAAAAAAATCTGTTCAGTTTCCTCGGACAGTCAAATGAATGTTCAGTGAGCCGGCTGTTCATGAGTACAGCAGATGACTTAATCCTTCCAATGTCCTGCAAAAAATACTCCACAAAACAAACTCCAGCAAATAGGAGGCATAAGCACAAAGAACGAGCAGATTCATCCACAGCTGTCCCGAAGGAGTGTTATTCCACAAAACAAACTCCAGCCGCTAGGCGGAACCAGCACAAAAAGAAACAAGAAAGGCGCCCAGCTTCCTCAGATAGTCAAGTGTATGCTCAGCGAGACAAGCTCACTTGAGAGCAATGTGAGAAACACACCATGACATCCTCAGTCCATTGATTTTATGAAAGACATCGCTTGTTGTGGGCATGTAAATATTTTGCAGCAATCCTTAGTATCTGTTCTCAATTTGGCCAGAAACATCAGTGCAAAAGCAATCCTCCGTCGATGCAAGAGTTTCTTGAAGGAGTGTTACTACACAAAACAAACTCCAGCCGCTAGGCGTAACCAACACAAAAATAAACAAAATGGCGCCCAGCTTCCTCAGACAGTCAAGTCAATGCTCAGCGAGTCAAGCTCACTTGGGGGCCATGTAAGAAACACCAAATGGCTTATTCACCCCATTTTCTCTATGAAAGACAATGCTTGCTGTGGGCATGTAAATATTTTGCAGCCATCCTTAGTATCTATTCTCATTTTGGCTGGAAACATCAGTGCAAAAGCGATCTTCCATTGATGTTAGAGTTTCTTGCATTGCTTGAATCTATCATGTTTCTCTCTTGTCAAATTCTCAAAGTCTGGGAACAAGAAAATGGTGTGGTTTTTCCAAGAAAGCCTTCCTTTACTCCTCGCCTCGTGTAACACATGTTCTTTATCGGATGATCTCAGAAATTTGGCCAGAATTGATTGGGGCCTTTCTCTCTCAGCGGATCTGTGAGCCGGGACTGTGTGAGCTCGTTCGATTTCCATCTTATGGCCTGTTATGTCGAGCAGACTCTGGAAGAACTCATTAAGGAATTTCACCATATTTCGGCCTTCCTCATGCTCAGGAATTCCAACAATTCGGACATTGTTTCGCCGATTACGATTCTCCAAATCCTCCAGTTTTTCCCGAACGCGTTCCAAGTCTATCTTGGACGCTAGTGGATTAGCAGCTAATTCCCTCTCTGATGACTCCAGATAATCGATCCGTCTCTTGACATCCCCGATTCTTGTAACCAACTCATAGAATTTCACCTCCATCGCCGTAATCGATTGACGTATTACAGCAAGTTCCTCCAGGTCTGCTACTACTTCCGCCAGCTGCCGCTGAATTTCTCCTGCCGAACCGTCCAAACCGAGTCCCTGGTCTGCGGGCCTGTCTGGGGTATCAGCTTGAGCATGTAAGTGTCTTTTAACATCTCCAGAGCCTGAGGATGTTGAATTCTTTGACATGTTGACTTCTTAGAATAGTTATGTAGCAGAGTGTATCGAATCTCACCGGTGTATGATACAAAAATAATTAAAAACTAGCAAAGTGCACAGGGCTCGCCGTTCACACGTCTGACCTTTGCATGGTGCCACGCAACTCCCGTTTAGTATTTTTTTTTTTTTTAAGCAATTTTGAATTATGAGGACATTTCTAATGTCCCCATAAACCACATTTATAGCATAATACCCTTGTAATTACCGAGTTTGTAACCCAAAAAATTGTCCTTGTAAGCCACGCATGCACACACACAGTCATATAAGACTATTATTAGGCAATGCATGGTGCATAATGGTCGATTATTACATCACTTGATTTAATATCATGATTTAATATTGTCATGATGTTTGGCAAACATAATTTTACAGTTTTTTTTTGTTTTTTTTTTTTGTCCCTGCCTTCAGTAGTTTCACTAATTTGGGGTTTATAATTATCTATTCATGAAGCTCTGTTTACATAGATTGGATCATCAGAACTGGTGAAAGAGTGGTCTCAAATTGGAAATGAAAAGAGTGTTCAGACTTCAAAAAGCTCTCTCCCTCTCTCTGTCTCATCTTGCCGTTTGATCTGACTCATGTAATTGCAGCAAGCATGCATCTCATTCTCTCTTTCTTTATCATTTTCTTTGGATCTCTCTCATTTTGTCTGTCCTCCCCTTTGAAACCATTTGATCATATGTTGTGCATATGTTCCTCAATAATCAAGGCTAGCAAGTACAGCCCCCCCCCCCCCCCATCCCCATGTTCAAACCAAACCTACACCCTTGATTCCAGTATTTTTCACATGGTGTGAGAGATGGTAAAGAAGACAAACACCCAATATATGTTCTTTTGTTTGTCTTAATGGGGCAACCATACTTTGGTTTTATCTCAGTGTAACAGGATGTTCTATAAACGGAAGCTTTCTTCTGTCTGAGGGAGTGCCTTCAGTCAGTAGTTTTTTTTAGTGCACTTCTGAGTGTTTGTGTTTTGTCAGTATTGTAGTGAAATTATATGATTTTCATTTATTCTTGTGAATATATGGTCACACTTTCACACTCTGTAAACTGAAGATGAACACAAACAACCCCAACCTCAAATTTTGGTATGCTTGCATGAAAGCATGCAAACATGGCATATTTGCATGAGCTTTTGCATTATGTAAACTGTGTATCTTACTCTGATCTCCCAGCCCTCTTAGATGTATGAAGTGCCACTCTGGTTGGTAATGTCTCCATAGTTACTGGTCCCAAGTTACCTCTAGGCCAGCACAGACACCACCAATCAGGTGATGGAGTCAGGTGGTATGTTGATATTTATGCAGATCAGGTCTCTTGCTTTGGACTCTGGTTAGGGATCAGGCAGTATAGTGTAAACACACACTGCGATTATTTAGTGCTCACTACTGTAGTACAGTAGTGCCAAGTCTTGTGATGGAACTGTATGCAACATGATAGGCCATAAAAATATGATAAGGGTTTTGGTTATCTGCTGCATTTGGAACCCTTTGTACATGTCTGCATTATCAACACAATTCTTATAGAATAGGTTTTGAAGTATATATTGTTTTGAAAATGTGTTTTGATGTCAGTTTTGCAAGTTTACTATCGGGTAAAAAAATCCTTAATCAATCCCAAAATCTAGTTTCCAGTTTAGATTGATGATCAGTATTGTACTTTTGTACTAGAGGCTGTAAATAGAGGTGATAGTTTAGTCCTCAGTGCATCCCCTGTAAATTTTTCAGTAGCCTCTGCACTTTAATAGGCCTCACGTCACCTGGTCGCCATGGGCACAAAGGCTTAGTAATTTACCCTCATGTGTCTTCAGACAGTGCCTGATCATGACAAATGTGCCTGCTTTGATTTGCTTAAAGGTTCTGCATGTGTACTTGCCTGAACATACGTGTGTGTGTGTTTGTATTTGTGTTTGTGTGTGTGTGTGTATGTGTTTGTTTGTGTGTGTGTGTGTGTGTGTGTGTGTGTGTGTGTGTGTGTGTGTCTCACGGTGAAGCTACTGAGTTCGTGATGTTAAAAGAGTTGTGATAAAGACTTTGTGATGATTAAGAGGCTGTGACTAGGAGCCTGTGACACTAAAGAGTTTGTGAAGCTGAAGAAGTTACTGTGCCATTTGTGACTGTGTTACCCCTAAGTTTGTGATTTAAAAGCTCACCTGAGACCTGAACATTCCTGTCCCAGTGACCTCCTTCCCTCACACTTTTAATCACACTTATGTATTTATTTATGTATCGTACGATACATATGATATCAAATCGTGAGTATCGTATTGTATGATACAATACGATATTTTTTTACACCCCTAGTATATGGGTCTCCATTAGTCTTTACTGCCAAACAAAGTACTTAAGTAGAAACAATTAGGAAAACTGCTTAATATTGAAAGCCTATTCGTTGTTATACTGCATATCGCCACATAAAAGTTTTGTGTTTTATAAAATCTGTTTTCTTCCCCATTGTTTTTGAATCCACCTTCTTTGTGTGTGTGTGGGTTTTATTTTTATTTTTTTTTACTATTGTAGGCCTACTGTTTTAATTTTACCAGAGTTTATAAGCCTTGTAAACTTATAAGCCTACTTGTGTAAACTTGCACATGGGTCCCCTGGTGTTTCTTCAATACTGGAATACTAGAAACATAAAAAAATATTCTATATACATTTTTTTTCCAAAAGATTGCAGTGACAACACGATATTGTCCATTATCTGTCCCAGTTTTCATAAATAATCCAAATTAGATTTTTACATCTGAAAATTCGAAACATGCCCAAGTGCCCTACACTTTCTGAAGGAATTTACAGACAGCAACTGACACTGTCAGAGTGGATCCTTATTTTCACCCCACAACAATAGTAAGATATCAATCTTTTTTGAATTATGATTGTTGGTAGACCTAAATTACTATCATTAAATAATATTGTATCTTAGAACTAAACTGTTGTTAGAGGTTAATTAATATGCACGTAGTTAATATGCACATAGTTTTGCTGGTATTTCTAACGCTTCATGTTATATCACAATCAGATTTAATGTTATTACATTGATGTTATGTGGAGAAATATCTTTGTCCATTATTATACTGTGCACGTTACAAGTGGGCCCTCCCAAATATCTTTAAACACACAAGCCATGCTGATAAACGATAGTGACGAGAGAAAATTATTCATTAATTCATGCGATAATACAATGTGATGAGCGATGTCTTATTTAGAACTCCACCATAAACTATGCATCTCAGCCACGGTGACCACTATTTAAATTCTAAAAGTTATAGTCTATTATTGAGGCTAACATCATACTCTTGTCTTGTCAATTAAAATAACAAAATGACACATTTTAATCAATATATCGAATAAGAGTTGCTCAGTCAGGTAAACAATGTTTGTTGTCGTGGAGACATGTGGTCTCCATGTTGTTTTGGTAGAGAAATTCAAGCGAAAGAGAAAGGAGATACTAGTGTGAAAAAGATATTATCAATATGTGATTAAAGAGATGACAGTGATTATTTAAACATCACCTAAATTGTGAAGCTGGGGAGTGTAAGTTGGTGTAAGGGGACTGCCAAAGAGCTCTGACTCAGTTCGAACACTGGATATTCCTCCCTGTTTTCCTCATAGGAATGAATAAGTAACATTGGTAATAGGCCTTTGCTTAGCCACAGGAGTGGGCGGGCCTCCTTGCCGACTGTATCTATGACCCCGTTTCCACCTGGTATTAAGATGCGTTTCGGGTGATCCGATCACATGTGGTCAGCCCTAAATACAGGTCTAAACGAGGTCTAAAACTTTTGTGATCAGATCACAAAACCACATACAAATGTGGTCAAAAACACATGTGACCACATCACATTTGAGGTGTAAATGCTAATCCCTCCTGTATGTGTCCCAGCTGCAGTAAAGCACCACCCCGTCAGTCAACCGCTGTGCTAAAACAAGAGTTTAAAGTTTGCAGGTTTGGAGCGACTTTAAAAGGAAATAACCGTCCGATTGGAAAATTTGAAGAAATGGTTACATTCACAATCATGAGAGCTACTAGGATCTTCTTTAGTGTGTCTGATATCAACACAGATGACAAGCACAAGCACCTGAAGCACATTTAATACAGGTAATACACTAAAATAACGGATAATTCTGCTTGACATGTTGCGTTTGTGCTTAGATTAAAAATGTCAACAGTATCTGGGCGAAACAGCACACCATTTTTTTTTTTTTTTTTTTCACCCTTTGTCTTTTCTGACTTTGTTGTGCTTTAATATCATGCAGTAACACACTGACATAGTGACTGATGTATGACATCATGAAACGGAGACCCTCACCTCAAAATCCGAACACATGGTCAGAGGACATGCATTTAAGTGACCAGTGACGCGCACCCTGAAAACTGCACCGTTAGAACATTTTCATGCTGAAGAGCCACTTAAAAGTTTTTCTCTCGTAAATGTAAACGAGTGTTAATGTCAACATCATACTGTATGTCAAAAGGACTGATGCCTGTCACGCAAAACATGAGCTCATTGATGTCATAAAATATCAGTCTGCTTTTTTATTCCAACCGTTAATCCTGGTCGGAGTCTTCCGTAAATTTTAGTTCATACGTAGGATTACGTTCTACCTAAGTTTAATAGCTCAAATATTTAGTAGTGTGTAAATTGTGACTTAGAACCCATTTACGCCACAACTAGACTAAGCTGTAACTTACATATAGCTGGTGCAACTGGCCCAGGTGTAAACAGCGATGGGTCTCACCTGACCACTTGTGATCCGGATCACCTGAGACGCATCATAATACCAGGTGTAAACGGGATCTATAGGTCGGCCAAACATATAGTCCCGCCCCAAACTTGCAACATGATAACTCAGGAAATCGACATGTTGCTTCCAAATGTTCATGTACCCTGAACTTAACCCCATTCTGCTGAATTTTACCCATCAGACATATTGGCATTCATTCAGATATTTTCACCTTGCGCTTTACATAAGCAGCTTCCGAGACTGGGTTCTGGTCCTTTGGAAACCAGGATGTAAATGCTTTCACTTAAACAATGTGAGCATGGTTCAGAGGTTGCATTTTTGCCAACCATTGATGGTTAGGTTTAGGGTTGAGGTTTGGTCTAGGGGGTAGGGTTAATAAAATATGCATTCTTGCTCACTGTATTACATCCTTTACAACTATGTATATACTATGCGCTTTTTGGCATCACTCAACAACACTTCCAGCTTTGACCTACTGTCGCCAAATTTACAGTGCGATCAGTCGGAAATTCATGCCACTGGTTGAGGCAATGATGCTGTGTCGGCTGGTTGGGATGCTCAAACAAACAGGGAAATGTTTTGATAACACCAGAGTGTTTTAATCTATTTGGTAAAATCAACCTACAAATGGCTTAATAGTTGTCTCTGTTTATTAAACTAGGGTAGGAGAAAGTATGTTAACCCCTAAAAATTATGCTTTTCAGCTTTAACTATAAAGTCTTTTACTTTTTATTTCTGCTAATATTATAACTGGTATAACTTATTTCATTGTTTCAAATGAGTGAAATGATCTTAGCTAGTGATCTGACATATGGCAATTGGACATATGCAGAATCTGTTAGGCAAGTGATAATGGATGACTGTGCACAGAACAATCTCGACCAGTTATGACAGCCCTGTGATAGGGTTGGACTGGTTTGCCAGCTATGTTTCTGGATCACTCAATCTCTCCCTTTCCCTTTAGCGTGATAAATACGACACTCCCTTTGGCTTGCAGGGCATGAAACCAAACCCATTCTCAACGGAGAGTCATTCACAAAGGGATTCCAAACTAATATTTCAGCCCTGACCAGTATTCTTTTTTAAATCATAAACTTGAAAATTTTTATTTTTTATGTAAACGGGTAATCTTATGAGGTCCTGTGAATTTTGGTGTGGCTACAAACACATGGAACCTGTTTTTCAGTCATGGTGTGCGGCACAGTTTAAAGGGTGGTGTCATTTCAAAGCACTGATGCTTTGAAGATTTTCAGTGGCCAGAGAAATAGATATAACACAGGTTTTAAATGTGTTTGAGGCATGTCACCTGTTGTTAGGTATTAAATGATATTACTTTAAATATGAAGTCTTGCATTTACTATTTGGATCTTTTAGTCCATCTATATAACACCTTAATTTGACAGAGACAGGTGTGATTTCTTAGGACATTTATTTCAGTGATATACTGTATGTCAGGTAGTTGGGACCTTTTATGTGTTTAATTTTTTTAAATATAGTTTTCTACTATGCTTTTATACTTTATATTTTTCTGCAGTTTGGAATTCAGGGATGCAAACTACTCACCTTTCAGCTGAAGTCACCTTTTTTGAAGCATAAATTGTTCGGTAAATTTTTATACTTTTTTATTTTATAAGCGTAAACACTTAAAGCTTTAAATACAAAAAAAAAACAAACAAACAAACAAACAAACAAAAAAATCTTTAAATACAACAAACAAAACAAATAAAAATATAAATCTAGAACACCTGCTATGACTTTCTCACCTTTTTTCACATCTCATGAGTTTGCATCCCTGGGAATTGCTCAGTGACTTGGAAATTACTTTAAAGAATTGCATTAACATAATTAACTAAACTGTGTTACAGTAAATGGATAACTGCTGTTAAGCTGTAAACACGGATGCAGTGTGCTTGCTGACACACACACACACACACACACACACACACACTCGGACCATTACTAAGAAAAGACATCTCTGCTCAGTCAGGAAAACCATATTTCCTATAACATCTGTATAGTGCCTCTGTCCCTGTTTAGTCCCAATATCTCCTCAGATCTCTTTGAAGAAGTACACCAGTATCAAGGAATCATCGTAGTTTCCTCAGCTTTTTCTCCAGAGGGTTTTCTCTGTGTCTCCCTCTCACAGTGATTAATGGCTTTACAAGTAATTTGGGTCATGTTTTTCTTATAACAGGCTTACCCTGGCCAATTCTTGTACACATATTTAATCCGGACCTCCTCAAATTTAGCAGAACTTTAATGCATGCATTATTTTGAGATCTTGGTAGGAAGTTGTCTTTATTGCAATACATGAGTAGCATAATGTCAAGTTGTAACTGAAGCTCCACCTAATTGTAGAATTCAAAACAATAGCACTGAACATGATCTCAGTGAATATTAGCACTGAGCAGTGTCTAGTCAACTGGATTTCTTAGTAAAGGCCAGTCTCAACAGAAAACGTCAGTCATAATTCCCAACAGATTTAGCACATCTCCTCTAGCTGATGGAGCTCTTTGGGTCAGTGTTTTCTTGTGCTAAACAGTGTTCAAATTGGGAAGGTTGGGGGGTAGTTAAAGGGATAGTTCACCCAAAAATTATAATTCTTTCATTATTTACTCACCCTCAGTGCTTGAAGTGGGGCGGTATGCAGTACCTGCACTTCTATAATTTACTCTACAGAGTACTGGTAATTTTTCTTGCGTACCACCACTTCTCAGAGTCTCCCAGTATGATGTAATGTCTTCATTTAATGTAAGTCTGTGATTTGATGCGGCCCACCAATCACTTTTATCTGACCTTCCAAATGATTTTGATAAAATCGCGGTAAACATCCGAACACTCTCTGAGCAAAACTCAGCAGTGAGTTTAATAACACTCAACATGTGCAACATCAAGCTACCCGTGGTCCAGTTCCAGAGGAGTGTGCATGTTTAAACTTGTCTGGACATAGTTTAGTTTCACTCTTCTCCAAAACATGAACCAGCAACTTTCGGGTCAGCACATTTTATCGCATCTTCTTTACTCAAATGTATTTATGCAAATTGCTTAGCTGCTGGGTGCAGTCAAAACTACAGACTTAAAAAAAAAAAGTTGTAACAGAAGTTATGGCAGCTCATATGCACAACCTTTTTTCACAAGATGCAAAACGATGATGAAAACCGAACCTTTTTAAAACATTTATTTTTATTCTCCGTTCTGTTCTGAAGTGCTCATAAAAAGATTATGTGAATTGTCATTGAACTTGCCTATGCATATATCCTGACAGTGTTTGGTTCTACATCGTTCTCTGCATTATCTGCACAAGTATCTGGCTCCTGTGTGCAAATTAATGTGTGCAGGATAAGGAAGGCAAATTTTGCCCTCATTGAAAGGGAGGATAATACAATTTTAAAAAGGACTTAATGCACTTCAGTTTTAGACTACATTTATTTTGTGTAAAAAGATGGTTCTACACTAGATTGCCATTGTTCTCTTATGTGTGTTGATACTGACAAAGATACAGACTTTGACAGATCAAAATATTTTTTCTCAGTTTTCATAAACAATAACCCTACTTTGTATGTTTTTATTTTCAAAGTAAAGCTAATCAAAACCTATTTGTTAGAGGATGTAAGGTCATATTTGTTCTTCAGCCAGATCTTAAGAAGGAATGTATGGCCAGACCTTGAAAATGTTATTTAAATACCTCTTTTAACGTAATTAAATACTGTTTTAATGTAAATAAACACATTATTAACCGGTTTGTTTTTACATGTTAACACGTTAGTTACAATAAAAGGGTTAGGTAAGATAAATACGGATAAAAAAGTTTGGCCCCAGTTCAATTGCTAAATCCCCAAGATTATTTACTTATTTTTAAATAAATATATGTTGTGAACAAAAACAGTCTCAGAGTATATTTTATTGCACTTTTTCCTTCCATTTCAAGCACTGCTCACCCTCATGCCATCCCAGATGTGTATGACTTTCTTTCTGCAGAACACAAACAAAGATTTTTTAGAAGAATATTTCAGCTCTGTAACTCCTTACAATGCAAGTGAATGGTGAACAGTCATTTGTAGCTCCAGAAATCACATAAAGGAAACATAAAAGTAATCCATATGACTCCAGTGGTTAATTCCATATCTTTAGAAGTGATATGATAGGTGTGGGTGAAAAACACATAGTTTTTTAAATCTCCACTTTCGCTTTCACTTTCAGATGTGAAATTGAAACTAATCAGTCACCACATGTGGCTTTTAGATGTAATTGAAAGATAAATTGGAGATTTAGTGGAAAAAAAGGACTTACATTTTGATCTGTTTCTCACCCACATCTATCATATCGCTTCTGAGGATATACAGGTGCATCTCAATAAATTAGAATGTCGTGGAAAAGTTAATTTATTTCAGTAATTCAACTCAAATTGTGAAACTCGTGTATTAAATAAATTCAATGCACACAGACTGAAGTAGTTTAAGTCTTTGGTTCTTTTAATTGTGATGATTTTGGCTCACATTTAACAAAAACCCACCAATTCACTATCTCAAAAAATTAGAATACATCATAAGACCAATAAAAAAAACATTTTTAGTGAATTGTTGGCCTTCTGGAAAGTATGTTCATTTACTGTATATGTACTCAATACTTGGTAGGGGCTCCTTTTGCTTTAATTACTGCCTCAATTCGGCATGGCATGGAGGTGATCAGTTTGTGGCACTGCTGAGGTGGTATGGAAGCCCAGGTTTCTTTGACAGTGGCCTTCAGCTCATCTGCATTTTTTGGTCTCTTGTTTCTCATTTTCCTCTTGACTATACCCCATAAACATTGGTTCTCTGTGGGGTTCAGGTCTGGTGAGTTTGCTGGCCAGTCAAGCACACCAACACCATGGTCATTTAACCAACTTTTGGTGCTTTTGGCAGTGTAGGCAGGTGCCAAATCCTGCTGGATAATGAAATCAGCATCTTTAAAAAGCTGGTCAGCAGAAGGAAGCATGAAGTGCTCCAAAATTTCTTGGTAAACGGGTGCAGTGACTTTGGTTTTCAAAAAACACAATAGACCAACACCAGCAGATGACATTGCACCCCAAATCATCACAGACTGTGGAAACTTAACACTGGACTTAAAGCAACTTGGGCTATGAGCTTCTCCACCCTTCCTCCAGACTCTAGGACCTTGGTTTCCAAATGAAATACAAAACTTGCTCTCATCTGAAAAGAGGACTTTGGACCACTGGGCAACAGTCCAGTTCTTCTTCTCCTTAGCCTAGGTAAGACGCCTCTGACGTTGTCTGTGGTTCAGGAGTGGCTTAACAAGAGGAATACGACAACTGTAGCCAAATTCCTTGACATGTCTGTGTGTGGTGGCTCTTGATGCCTTGACCCCAGCCTCAGTCCATTCCTTGTGAAGTTCACCCAAATTCTTGAATCGATTTTGCTGGACAATCATAAGGCTGCGGTTCTCTCGGTTGGTTGTGCATCTTTTTCTTCAACACTTTTTCCTTCCACTCAACTTTCTGTTAACATGCTTGGATACAGCACTCTGTGAACAGCCAGCTTCCTTGGCAATGAATGTTTGTGGCTTACCCTCCTTGTGAAGGGTGTCAATGATTGTCTTCTGGACAACTGTCAGATCAGCAGTCTTCCCCATGATTTTGTAGCCTAGTGAACCAAACTGAGAGACCATTTTGAAGGCTCAGGAAACCTTTGCAGGTGTTTTGAGTTGATTAGCTGATTGGCATGTCAAAATATTCTGATTTTTTTGAGATAGTGAATTGGTGGGTTTTTGTTAAATGTGAGCCAAAATCATCACAATTAAAAGAACCAAAGACTTAAACTACTTCAGTCTGTGTGCACTGAATTTATTTAATACACGAGTTTCACAATTTGAGTTGAATTACTGAAATGCACTTTTCCACGACATTCTAATTTATTGAGATGCACCTGTAGATTGTACCATTTGGAGTTATATAGATTACTTTTATGTTTCCTTTATGTGATTTTTGGCGCTATAAAGGTCTGATCACCATTCACTTGCATTGTAAAGACTTACAGATCTGAGATATTCTTCTAAAAATCTTTGTTTGTGTTCAGCTGAAGAAAAAAAGTCCTACACTTCTGGAATGGCATGAGAGTGAGTAAATTAAGATAGAATTTTCATTTTGGGCTATCCCTTTAAGGTTAAGGGACCCTCCATAACAACAATTTAAATAAAATAAACTTTGAGGGGTTAATTCTGTTTTGTTAAATTAAAAGTTAATTATTGCCTTTATAATTAATAATTGTTAATTATTTTTTTCTCCTTTAATCTAACTTTTCATTAGTGATTCGAAATTGAATTTTGCATTTTGTATGAGACTGACAGACAATTACAAATTACATTAACAAATTTGAGTTGTAGTCTGTTTTTGATTGTTCATACACATAATTGTTCATATACTTAAATTCCTATAATTATCTCCTAGTTGGAGGGACCCCCTCCAAGAGCTCTGACACAATTCGATCACTGGCTCTGAAAGCCGTCAGCAACCCACACTGACAAACACACAATGTTTTGGCTAAAACATACATGGTCTGTTTAGTAAATGGGGTTTTAGAGTAGCTTTAACTGATATTTTGAGTAATTAAATTCTAAAGGCTTTGAGTTCTCAAACATGCAAACACATTACAGTACACACCACACACACAGCATTTCTATATTCCCACCTCCTCTTCCCATGTCTCCCTCCTTCTCATTCCTGCTCTTCTGCAGTACAGTTTTGAATCTCTTTCTCACCGCTCAAATCCATCTAGTAATTTTCCTGCCTCCTCTCTCACTTCCCACTCACACTGCTCTAACTAGCACAGCTAAGCTGTTCACTTTCCCATGTTTCATCTCTGCAGAGCTTTCTTTAACTGGATCTAAATGTGCATGTCTCGGAAGAGCTCCTGAATCTTCAGAAGATGCTGATGTTCTCTGCCTCAAGAAATACTGTCACCAACAGTAACTTTCAGCAGTAGTCTGGCTGAGGTAGGTGGAAAATCCATTCTGCCTGTGACTTTTTTTGCCCTGTAAGTTCCTCTCCATTAGTGAGAATAGGCAGCCGCATGTGTAACCAAAGACAGACGTGTATCTATCGCTACCTATTTCTGCCCGTTTCTTTCAGTTTGTGGTATACACACTCAAAATGCTGATGTTGAGAACATACCGGCTGTTTATGTAACAAATGCATGTCTGTCTGTATTCATACTCATGGACCTACCTGTATAAGCACAGTATCATTATGTTTATAATTTCTTTTTCTATGCTGAAGGGGGTAGACATGCTGTACTTTACAGCAGCAAAGTAGTAATAAGTCTATTTGTGTTATTGGTAGACAGGCAAATAAGAATGCCAGAGACAAGGTCTTAACAATAACATGTCATTCCCTTTCCTTGTGACCATCAAAACTGCCTTTTCTTAGCAGGCAGATAGGAATGAGTTTCCAGAACGCTTGGATTGTGGAGAATGTCATTGTGCTTCTACTCCTATTTTAAACAACACACACACTCACACTGTAGATAATCGACCCCACACACGTTTTCTGACTTGTGGGGACAGAGATTTTCTTTGTTCATCAATAATCATTGTGCTCACACAAGCATTTGGTTGAAGCCAATAGCTGTTAACTAAATGCTAGGCTGTGGTTCTGTTTATTGATTTGATAAAAATAGCACAGCATATAGAGAGCAAGCTATGCAGTACCGCTACATCACTTTTTCAGGAAGCCTTAAATAAGAAGTAACGTATGATATTGCATAACTCTTAATATTACACACAAAGCTCACATCCACATGCTGGTTATTAGCATCTTACTGTAATTGATGGCAGCTGAGTTCATTCAGTCATTTTCAGAAAGGTCTCTCTGACTTTTTGGGTTAGTAGGCTGCAACATTGTCTTGAATCTATGGCTTGTGGGCTGCATAGGCAGAGACACTTTAGAAGTATTTACCACTTGTATTAAAGTGAATGGGAGAAATTGGAACGGCCAACGGATGAAGAAAGTAGGTAAAGAGCCAATCACCTTTTAGATACAGACATCGCCTGTCAGTCAACTAGAGAAAGTACATGCACATAAGCTGAACCAGCCTGTTTTTTTAGCGTGATCTGAGGTGAAGAAGCACAGTTTATGATCATATTGTTGTCAGATTTTACTGCTGATTTTAAATATATCCTTTGATTGTAATCTTCACCAACCATTTTGGAGATGTTGGTCTTTCCCCATTCAAGAAGATAGGAGCTGAACTTTTATGCCGCTTGTTTACATAGAAAATAGCTGCCCAGGAGCGTTCCAAAGATGGCCGCCGAGTGGGCTGACTTGCCTTAAAAGAAACTTTGGCATTAAGGCAGTTAAAGGAATAATTCAACCAGAAATGTAAAATTCTGTCATTTGTTTTACTCGCCCTCATGTCAACCCTGCTGTTGGTTTATTCTGCGAAGCACAAAAGTAGATTTTTTGAAGAATCTTCAAACAGCTACTTTCCATAAAATGAGAGTTCATAGTGACCATGGCTGTGAAGCTTCATAAAGGACCAAAAAACAACAACAAAAAACACCATAAAAATAGTCCATACGACTCGTGTGCTGTATTCCAGGTCATCTGGAGCCATTCAATAGCTTTGCATGAGGAGAACAGAACAAAATGAAAGTCATTATTGGTGATAAACTTTCCCTCAAGGAAAGCTGTGTGATTTAAACCGTTGACAAATTGTTTGCCTGGGAGTGGTGTTTGAAGACCTGTCTGAATATGCAGCACATCTCCTGGTCCAAGCTCTTGTCATATCAAGACTTGACTACTTCATTGCTCTGTTGGCTGGAATCCTCACTAGCACCTGACATGAAGCTGGTTTGATTACATGGATTGTTGATTTTCTTAGCTGTAGAATCCAGCAGGTAAAAATTGGCACGTCACTTTCTGACAAAATGATCACTTGTATAGGCTCCCCCCAGCGATGTGTTTTATCACCATTATTGTTCATTTTATATACTAATTCTTGTATAATTAACTTCCCAAATAGGCATTTTATTAAGTATGCAGACAATACTGCCTTAGTGAGTCTTTTAGAATAGATGATGTGGAGGAGCAGCATGGGCTAGTTCTTGACTTCTTCCTAAATTGGTGTGAGAAGTCAAATTTTCTTTTAAATACTACTAAAACATAGGAAATGTCTATTGATTTTACACAGCTGCAATCCTCTAACACTACATTTATCAACAGTGAGCCAATACAACTTGTTACAAATTATAAATACCTTGGTATTGTGCTTGATCATAAGCTTAAATGGGAGCTATGGACTGATCATATAAGCATGAAGACACAACAAAGAATTTACTTCTTAAAGAAACTGTTATCCTTTTATGTCCACAACAAAATGCTTCAGATGTTTTATTGTGCTTTTATCGAAAATGTTTTGACCTTTTGTATCATTTGCTGGTTCGGAAACGCTACTGAGGCACAGAAAAAGACAGTCAGAAAAACGGTAACAACGGCCAGTAAATTGTTAGGGATTACGTTTCCAAGTATGGAATGTATCTACAGAAAGAGAGTGATAAACAAGGCAAATGACATTGTGGGTGACAAGTGGCATCCCCTTGCTTCTTCATTTGAACTGTTGCCATCTGGTCGATGGTACTGCCCTCCCCGATTTACTAAAAACAGATCCAAATTATAATTTGTTCCCCAAGCCATTACATTTTTAAATGGGTAATGCAAAAACAGACTAGATGTCCAGCTGGTCTGGCAATCCTATCTTAATTTGTTGCAAGGTGCACGGTAAGGGTATGTGTATGTGAATGTCCATTGATGACTCTGTTATGATGAAATGCCATGCGAGTATGTTGCAAACCAAATTTCCCTACGGGGACAAATAATGTCTAACTAATTAACTATCAGTTAAGCCACTGCAGCTGTAAGTCGCTTTGGACAAAAGAAATGTTGTTTCATAGGCTTTTATGAAACAACATCAAATAATGGTGTGAAAGTACCGGTAATCGCCTATTGTTTGAAAAAAGACTGGCAGGTTTGATGCATGTTACACTTGTAGTGATAGACACATGCAGCACACTATTCAATACATTTGACAGATCATTAAAGTAATTTATATTCTACACTTTTGGATTTGGAAGTTTGGATTCCAAATAAATTAACTACCATTTGGATGTAAAGGTGTAATTTATTTAATTTATATTTCATGATGATCAAGTTTGTAAAAGTTATGAATGACCCACTGTCTATAACCATTATAACAATTTATGGTGATTCTCAGAGGAAATGTGCTACATTAAATCACTTTGTTTTCTGTAAGCCACAGCTCTGATGTGCAGCAAAAAACATGTGTAAAAGTTTAACACATCCCTGCTGCTGCATTTACACTGATGTGATGCTCACAAGCTGTAGACACAAGATGTGTGAAACAGGTCTTATACTTCCAGAAGTCTAAATCTGCATGGTACATTACATTTTTCTGTCTGTTTTTGAAAGTAGTTTTCTAATAAGTACCTTCGGTGTTTATTTATGTACAGGTGTAATTTTCCCGTGAAGTTATACACTTTAAGCAGATCTCAGTGACGGCTCCCCTCTTCAACCTGAACATTATGATCTAGTCCTGCTGTGAGGGCACAACAATGGCATCCATGCTTGCCAGTGGCAACCAAGGTGACCAGTCACTGGTCCTGAAAGGTGTGGACCCTGAAACTTGCATGATCGTGTTCAAGAACCACTGGGCGCAGGTATCTATTATTTTTCTGTTGTTCTTTTTCTGTGTGCTACTCTTAAATTATTTACAACACTCTCTACTCTGTCACAGTTTTCTATGAATTCTTGTAATATGAGCCAGATTCTGATCCGCCACGTGCATGGAACTACTTTATTACAGATGCATTTTTATGACCTTACTCAGTTTTTCCTAATTTTTTAAAATTTACTTGTTCATTGAACTGTTGTATATAAGCAATATCACACTCGCAGTCGTGCTATATGGCCCTAAATCAGCACTGCTGTGATTACCTACGGCACTCGGCCTGCGGCCTCGTGCCTGCGGCCGAATCACAGCAGCGCTGATGTAGGGCCATATTGCACTCTTGCTCATGTGATATTGCTTAAATATTACATTTCAATAAATGCTGCTGTTCACTCTGTTTTTGACTCTGTATTCATACTCATTATAAATTATAGTTTGTAGTTTTATTGGTTGTTGTTTAGTTTTGGGTACAATTATTTATTATTATTTTTAATCATTGATTAATATACAAATAAATAAACCTTAAAAGTAGCTGATATTAAATTATTTTGTTTTATAATTTACTCTTTGTATGCTGCATAAAGTGTAATCATAATAAAATTAAATGAAGTAAATTGTATTAAGTGTAATTCAGCGAATTAAGTCTGTCTCCTTACGATGATCTTAGCGCTCTACGATTACTCCAGAGCACTCGTAAATCTACAACCATTTTAAATTACGATGGTTTTGGGAAAGGGGCTGCAAAACTAAAATGGATTCTACGATCTACTTAGACTTAAGATGCTTTTTGGAAACGAGGCCAAGGCCATTATTGAGACCTTAAAGACAGACATTAGGGTGGTTTTCTGAAAGGAAACAAGTATGATGTACATGTCATATTGGATTATTTGAATATTTTAGCTAGCTAACCTCTTCCTACTTGCTTTGCATATATCCATGATCCACTTTGTTTAGAGCAATATGCCATTGGCCATCCTTGGACTTCCTCTTCCAAGTGCCTTCAAGTCATTCTTTTGCTCTGTTAATAACTCAATCTCAGTCTGCCACACCAGTTTTGTCACCATGGAAATAGAGCAGTACCAGGACAGAGGGCTCATTTTTTCTGTTGATATAGTTTATAGCTGCTCCTGCCTACTTCTGAGCTACTTTGCGTGAAATTGATATGGTCCTCTCCCAATAAACCCTGATAAACACTTGAGTCACACTTAAAAAAGTATGAAGGTAATTTATTTTAGTTAACAAAATCAAATCAAACCAAGTGGCATTTATTTTAAAGAAAAATAGCACATGTACACTTTTAAGGCAAAACACATATGGTAGATGTTTGTTAGGTTTTAAATGATGAAGCAATAGCTACAGTATTAAGTTAAAAATGAAGATGGAAAGCATTTAGAAACTTTCTAGTTGTCAAACTTAGAGGAACATGTCAATAGATAAATGGATGATGAACTGTACCTGTGGTTTTTCTGCAAGGACACCTGTTTGAACGTAAGGCACTGGGACTAGTTGGGGACCAGTTTAGGCACAAAAGGCATTGGGACCAATGTTTAAGTGTGGCTCAAGTGTACAAATACTTTTTGGAGCCACTATACGATACATATTTTATGACATATTCCAATAGGTTCACTAAAATAATGCTTTAAAACATTTTTTTAATGGTATTTGTTGAACATTAAGTTCTCAGCATCTCGGCACGTCCAAAATCTCTTTGGAATCTCTATGAACTCTTTGGAATAATTTAATTTCCAAACATTCTATACAGTTAAGTCTTTAATATGGATGGACTTTATAACAAAAACAATATTACTACAGCTGTAAAGGGAAACCTTCTTGTTATTTGTTAGTGTGATCAAAGTTCCATTTGGCTATTCAAATTACTTCTGATCTCTTAACATTTGTCAGGTGGTGAAGATTCTAGAGAAGCATGAACCCTTACACAGTAATGCGGGCAGCCTGGGAAGAGGTCACAGTCTTGGTGGAGGCGGGGTACTGGGCGGCCTCCGTTTCGGCCCGATCCCTGGTGATGAGGCCAGCGCCGTGCAGAACTACGTAGAGCACATGCTCTTCCTCCTGATGGAAGAGGAGTGTGGTCAAAGTGGAGCCATGGGGCCCATACTGGAGTTTGTGGTGATGGAGAACGTGTTGGAGAGACTGTTTATCTGGAGCCTGAGGAGACAATTCACTGACGATATGAAATTAGAGCAGCTGAAGATGTACGAGATGTTGATTGGACAAGCCAGGCAGCCATTGCTTCACCATAAACCTGTACTCAGGCCCTTGATGATGCTTCTGTCATCCTGCTCTGGCTCCCCGTCTGGTCCGAGCTCCTTCGCTGTGGATGCAGAACTGGTGCTGCTCCTGAATCAACTGTGCTGTGTCCTGGCTAAAGACCCGTCTGTCCTGGAGCTGTTTTTCCATACGAGCGAGGACCAAGGAGCAGCTAACTTCCTCATCTTCTCCCTGCTTATTCCTTTCATACACCGAGAAGGGTCAGTTGGACAGCAGGCCAGAGACGCACTCCTGCTCATCATGGCTCTCTCTGCTGAGAACCATGTTGTGGCCAAACACATTGCAGAGAACACCTACTTCTGTCCGGTATGCGCTTGCTGGTGTGGGTATCCTCTTCTCTCCCTTTCTCTCCTTCGCTTGCTAGCTATAAGCTATTTAATCTAGAAAACTAGAGATTCTTGAGTATTTGACAGATTCCAAGGTACTGCTGTTCTTGGCAACTCATTGGTTAACCAGTTGCAACAAACCCCTTGGGTTAAGAAAACACTTTGATATGATTGCGAGAGAATGATCAACTAAACTTAAAGGGGTTTGGTGCAACCGGCACCTGATCTTTTTGAATCGCATTGCCTATATTACCATTATCTAAATAGTCTGTAGGGGCCATATTATTTTCTGGAGTCTAAACACTGTAATGCTTTGTCCTGGAGATTCCTGGAGATTAATTAAAAATTTCCTCTGAAAATTATCAGGCTTTCCTTCCAATGATTTGCCACAGTGGGCCCTGTTGGGGTGTCCAGCAGTGCAGGATGTCCAAGCAACAGTTGCCTGTTATGTAAAGTCATTAGAACTAATTGCATAATTTGTGATAGCATGGATGAGTAACCTTATTAAGATGACATCATCACCCTCAACTTCAATAGCCTGGCTGCAGACATGCACTCTTAGCATCACATGCACTCTCAGCCCTCTTTGACCTCACATGCACTGTCTTCCAATGAATTAGAAATATTTAGCAGTCAGTTTGTGTTACTGCTAATGAAGCTGGGGAACTAAAGATTGTTATTGTATTAATATTATTATTATGTACATAATGATTCTCTTCTTTACTTTGTATTTTCAATTCAATGGCTATTAGTTACTCAGTATCATTATTCTGTTGCACATTACCATCCTGACTGCTGCTGAAGCAGTAGCACTAAAGCGTTCATCGACATCGAAAACCGGAAAAATAGTGCAAACTAGTTTTTTCCTATAGAGTTCTGTTTTTGCAGCGGGGAAGCCCTCTTGACCACCCCTGCAGCCCACAAAATTGGTTCAGACCTACCATAATTGGTCCTAACTAAGTATTCAAAATAGTACTATCTGTTGATTAAAATATTTAATTACAATTAATCACGTGATTTGTTATAGTTAATCGTGATCACTGAGGCTACGTCCACATTAATCTGGATACATTTACATTTTCGAAACCCTCTCCATCCAAACTGGTGTTTTTAAGTGTTTTCCAAAACTTTCTCGTTCAGATCCCTTTACCACACATGCAAAAATTCACCTGTTCCGTTGCAGGACAGCAGTTCCGAGTAAACTTCCTGTCGCCTTTAAAGGAATGCAATCTGAAGGTTGTACAAAGTAACATTTATCTTTAACAACGCTATCAAAGTGAATATCAGGCACAACAAATATGTAATCATTTTCAGATTTCTCCGTTTCCCCTGTCCACACTACAATGTGGACAAAGCTCCGTTTCCACTGTCAAAAAGTCTGTCTCAGGGGCTGTTTACACGACAACATTTTCAACTAAAAACGGAAAACTTTTTATGCATTTTGGCTGTTCGTTTACACGACAACGGCGTTTTGGGGCCTGAAAACGCAAACTTTTGAAAACGGGTTTCAAAGTGCAAGTTTTTGAAAACAATGTCGTTATCATCTCCATGTAAACATACAAAAACGCGACTTTGTGAAAACGATGACGTCATGCGCACGCGTATTACGTATTCAGTCTATAGGCATGCGCGCGAGTACTTCAAAACAATGCGCGAGACATTCAAAACTACAATGGCGGATTACAATTGTGCTGCTCAAGGTTTTGAGCGTATTGACGCTTCTCCAGCAAAGTAATTGTAGTAATAAAGCAACCTCATCGTCCGTCTAGACAAAATTGCTCTATTCTTTCGCCATCTTCATTGTTTGTATTCTCCGCTCTGTGGAAGAATGCTTATGTGTGCAGGCGCGTAGTGTTTCTTTACAAAGTGACATCACCAACTATATGCATAATACAGCGTTTTTAGTAGTTTTCGTGGATCCGTGTGAACAGGGATCGTTTTGAAAACGTTGTCGTCTGTATGCGAAACTTTTCAAAAATGGCAATGAAAATCTTTTCCGTTTTTAGTACATCGTTGTCGTGTAAATGTACCCTCAGTGTGGATGGCAGGCCAAAACGTAGAGAAAAAGATGCGTTTTCAAATGAAAATGTATTAGTGTGAACATGGCCTGAGACAGCTCTTTTGTCCAGCAAAAAGGGAGATTTTCGAAATTGTGGATAAATCTGAAAACAGCGTATTCGCATTGTAGTGTGGAAAGGGAAAACGGAGATATTAGAAAACGATGACATATTTGTGGTCATGTGATGCAGTCATTTGATCTATTCAACCCAAAACAATCAAGATGGTGACCCATGTTGTAACCGCGATGTTGTGCTTGCTATCCACATTGATAGCATTGTTTAAGATAAATGTTATTATGTACAACCTTCACATTGCATTCCTTCAAAGGCAACTGGAAAGTTACTCTGAATTGCTGGCCAGCGGCAGAACATGAGGACAATTGCGTTTCAGACCAAACATGGAAATGACGCAGGGCCACGCTACTTATGTTTTCTCCGCATGGGCAGTAATGGGATTTTAGCATTATTAGACGTTTCAGTGTGGATAAGCAAATTTTTTAAAAGAGCAGTGTGGATGGAGAGCTTTTAGAAAAATATGGATGTAGCCTAAACGTCAAGTAAGAGTTTGTAAGAGTTTAGTAAAGTTTAGTAAAAGTCAAAGTAAGAGTTTGACTTATTGAAAGAACTAGTCCCCATAGGTTGTGTATTCATTGCAATAGGCATTAAATCTCTTAAACCCTCATCCTCCACAATATTAATCGGCCATCAGGCTGTGGCTATCCACTTTGCTACAGCAAACGTGAAGCCACATTTACATGATTTGCAGCGCTTTCTTGTTTTGCTTTTAGCGCTGGCACTGCCTATGAAAAATGGTTGAAATAGTTTGAACTTTGAGCGGGGCCTAACAACGGTTGATGGAAGTGCACCGAGGCGCCAAGGAAATGATAATGCTTCGCTCTAGCGAGTCATGTGAATGCGAGTTTAATTTGCTGTGCGTGACAGTCAACAGACCTTCCACAGGTGAGAACTCCAACAAGCTGGCTGGCTGCAGCGGTCCCTTATCAGTGCCATGTATCTTGTGTTTGTCTTGTAGTTTTAAACTTCCTGTGCTTCTGCGGTAAAATTCCAACGTACAAAGGCCGCAAAGTACTTTATTTTTTTGTCCCATCTGAGTTTGCTTTGTACAAGAGGACCTTTTTCCATCACTTGATAATTGACATGAAATCACTGTGTGTTTGTTTGTGGTGTGTACATCAGTGTAATGTCCCCTCACACATCGCAAAGGTTCAGCCCTATTCCAACCAGTGTTTAGAGCTCACACGGATAATAAAATGTCAGAATCTAATGTTAAATTGATATAATTAAAACGTTAAAACTTTTTTAACTGAATAACATGCGTTACCGCATTAATTTCGACAGCTATTAAAAAAAATTTTATCTACTAAAAAAAATAATTTTTGGTAACAGATTTTAATGTTTTAAAGATTTCGTTTATAGTTAAATTTTTAGGTTTTTTTTTTTATTATTATTATTATCAAAAATAGATTACAAAAAAGTATTTTGCAAATGTTTATCTACACATTGTTATTTGAACAACCAGTCAGTATTGATACTGATTGAAGTTCACTAGCTTTAAGTATACAAAACGGTTATTGCTGCATTTCTTCATTGAGTCAGATGAAAGGTCTGACTTATTCAGTGAGTTCATTCAGTTGAGAATTCATCAGATTGATTTAAACCAATATCTTGTGAGTTTGTGAGTCTTTTGTGTGATTCAATAAATGAACTGGCTCATAAGATTTCGGATTACACTTGGAATTATTTTGTGATACACTGACTTTTAGTACAATTTATTCAAACTACAAGCTCAAGTAGTGTTGCAGGAACAACTGGTTCAAATGATCTAATTACATTTACATTTACGCATTTGGCAGTCGCATTTATTCAAAGCTACCTACTGTGCATTCAATTTATAAATTTTAATGGTTTCATGACTCTTTAAACAGTTTTAGAGACAGGCATCATAAATTAACATTACTGTAGTTAACGGTGCTTTCACACTAGCACTTTGGTGCATTCCTGGCTTCATTTGGCATAAAACATTTTATGGGTTGGTGTGAACGCTGTTTGCTGAACTCTGGTAAGCACCCACAAACCACTCCCAAGTCCACTTGAAAAGTCATTTGAACAGTATGATGTGATTTGTTGCTGATAAGAATGCAATCATCCTAAATCTCGTAAGTGAACCGCTATTGACAAAGTATAATTTGTCTTTGCATGCCTGGGGACCCAGTTATTATGGTCCCCAAATAAATTGCCTTCAGAGAGCAGCTTGCATTCTTTACATCACTTGCAACGCATCCGTGGCAGACAAATGCTAACATTCTTCACATCTTCACACATTCAGTGTGTCCGCGGCAGAGAAAAACAAGTGCCGTTCTGTACAAGTAAAGTTTTGGTGGTAAATAATATGATGTGAACAATGACTAGCAAGGGCATGGGGAGGGGGAAGGAATCAAACTCGGGTTTGAACCAAGCAATTGAACCAAGTGTGAAAGCACCGTTAAAGGAAAAGGAAAATTCTCGCATCATTTACTCACCCTCATGGCATCCCAGATGTGTATGATTTTTTTTTTTTTCTGCTGAACACAAATGAAGATTTTTAGAAGAATATCTTAGCTCTGTTGGTCCATTCAATGCAAGTGAATGGTGGCCAGAACTTTGAAGGTCCAAAAAGCACATAAAGGCAGCATAAAAGTAATCCATATGACTCCAGTGGTTAAATCTATATCTTCAGAAGCTAAACAATAGGTGTGGGTGAGAAACAGATCAATATTTAATACATTTTTTACTATCAATCTCCACTTTCACTTTTCACTCCCACATTCTTCTTTTGTTTTTGGCAATTCACATTCGTCCAGCATATTGACACCTACTGGGCAGGGAGGAGAATTTATAGTAAAAAAAGGACTTAAATACTTTTCTGTAATCCATCTTTTTTGTTTAACTTGAAGGTTTTGGCCACAGGTCTGAGTGGACTCTACTCCTCCTTGCCTACTAAGCTGGATGTCCCTGGTGAGGACTGGCACTGTCTGCACCGTGAGGACTGGCAGGAGCTGCCTGCTCTTGTGCAGTTTCTGAACTCCCTGGAGTTCTGCAATGCAGTCATACAGGTGAACCCTGAGTTAACTTAATTTTTCGTTACAGTACATGTTAACTACTTATGTCTGTGCCTGTCATACAATAAATGTATTTATAATTAGACACAAAACTCCTTTCTGCATTGTGGACACATTTTTACAGAAGTCTTATATCAAGAGACAAAGGTTGTGCCTGAAATAAACATTATTGTATTCCCCTTATCTTTATGTGTGACCAATAGATAGGGAGTAAAAAATAAATGAGTTGGGTGTGAATGCCTTTCATTTAAGCTTTACGTTTTGCGTAGGTGGCCAATACTTCTATCAGAGACCAGCTGGTGAGCTACATCCACAATGGTTTTCTGGTACCGGTTCTAGCACCAGCATTACACAAGGTTAGTGTGCCCTGATGTTTTCTAATCCCTCCTCATGATCTTGGCCTCTGGTGTACAAAATCTCACATTGGCTTTAAACAGGGATCCCATGGTCATGGGAAACCTGGAGATATTAGTGAATTTAAAAATTATGATTGTGACACGAAGTCTGAAAAATATATGGTAATTAATAAAATCCTAAGGTCATGGAAAACTTTTTTGTTTTTTTTCTAGTTTCTATTACTTTTTTTTTTCTAGTTTAAGTATTTCATCTAGGCATTATTTTAAAATGTTTTTTTAAACCTTATCCAGTAATCATGAACTGTCATATATATGAATGTGAATCACTGTCATATCACAGAAATACATTGGTCAAAAGCTGTTGGACTTCACTTTATCTTTTAGGTTTATATCCAATAACCCCTGTTCTGTTTTAAAATACTGTAGTTAACACTTGAAGAGGTGATGACCACAACAGCATACCTGGACTTGTTCATTCGAAGTGTGTCTGAACCTGCCCTGCTACACACTTTCCTCAGCTTCATCCTCCTCCATCGCCATGATAACGTACACATTTTGGACACACTAGTTAGCCGCATCAATACTCCCTTTCAGGTACCCATATTTCCATACTCTGTCAGCCAATCACATTCAGCATTTTTGAAAAGCAGTACTGATTTGAGAATAGACTACAGAGCTACTATTTGTGTCACTGCTGTCATAATTATTGACATACAGGTGCATCTCAATAAATTAGAATGTTGTGGAAAAGTTCATTTATTTCAGTAATTCAACTCAAATTGTGAAACTCGGGTATTAAATAAATTCAATGCACACAGACTGAAGTAGTTTAAGTCTTTGGTTCTTTTAATTGTGATGATTTTGGCTCACATTTAACAAAAACCCACCAATTCACTATCTCAAAAAATTAGAATACATCATAAGACCAATAAAAAAAACATTTTTAGTGAATTGTTGGCCTTCTGGAAAGTATGTTCATTTACTGTATATGTACTCAATACTTGGTAGGGGCTCCTATTGCTTTAATTACTGCCTCAATTCGGCGTGGCATGGAGGTGATCAGTTTGTGGCACTGCTGAGGTGGTATGGAAGTCCAGGTTTCTTTGACAGTGGCCTTCAGCTCATCTGCATTTTTTGGTCTCTTGTTACTCATTTTCCTCTTGACAATACCCCATAGATTCTCTATGGGGTTCAGGTCTGGTGAGTTTGCTGGCCAGTCAAGCACACCAACACCATGGTCATTTAACCAACTTTTGGTGCTTTTGGCAGTGTGGGCAGGTGCCAAATCCTGCTGGAAAATGAAATCAGCAACTTTAAAAAGCTGGTCAGCAGAAGGAAGCATGAAGTGCTCAAATTTCTTGGTAACCGGGTGCAGTGACTTTGGTTTTCAAAAAACACAATGGACCAACACCAGCAGATGACATTGCACCCCAAATCATCACAGACTGTGGAAACTTAACACTGGACTTCAAGCAACTTGGGCTATGAGCTTCTCCACCCTTCCTCCAGACTCTAGGACCTTGGTTTCCAAATGAAATACAAAACTTGCTCTCATCTGAAAAGAGGACTTGACCACTGGGCAACAGTCCAGTTCTTCTCCTTAGCCCAGGTAAGACGCCTCTGACGTTGTCTGTGGTTCAGGAGTGGCTTAACAAGAGGAATACGACAACTGTAGCCAAATTCCTTGACATGTCTGTGTGTGGTCGCTCTTGATGCCTTGACCCCAGCCTCAGTCCATTCCTTGTGAAGTTCACCCAAATTCTTGAATCGATTTTGCTTGACAATCATAAGGCTGCGGTTCTCTCGGTTGGTTGTGCATCTTTTTCTTCCACACTTTTTCCTTCCACTCAACTTTCTGTTAACATGCTTGGATGCAGCACTCTGTGAACAGCCAGCTATTTTGGCAATGAATGTTTGTGGCTTACCCTCCTTGTGAAGGGTGTCAATGATTGTCTTCTGGACAACTGTCAGATCAGCAGTCTTCCCCATGATTGTATAGCCTAGTGAACCAAACTGAGAGACCATTTTGAAGGCTCAGGAAACCTTTGCAGGTGTTTTGAGTTGATTAGCTGATTGGCATGTCACCATATTCTAATTTTTTGAGATAGTGAATTGGTGGGTTTTTGTTAAATGTGAGCCAAAATCATCACAATTAAAAGAACCAAAGACTTAAACTACTTCATTCTGTGTGCATTGAATTTATTTAATACACGAGTTTCACAATTTGAGTTGATTTACTGAAATAAATGAACTTTTCCACGACATTCTAATTTATTGAGATGCACCTGTATATTTACAATTATTTGTCATATATTATTTGTAACATAATTTGTAGTATTTGTTTTTTGACAAATTTTTTAAATTTAGTCAATAATTTGTCATGTAATGTTCATTAATTTTAGTCAATATTACTCTTGACTAACATGGCATATAATTTTAGTTGCCAAAAATTTAACATTTTAGATGACGATAAAGTGCAAAATGACAAAAATACAGTATGTATCATACTGTAACAGACCAAACATTTACCAAATATTCAAATATTTAAAATAATGTATAAGCTACTAATTAATCTTTAATATTGATTACACTATGTAACACATTTTTTGTTCTTGGGTAGTAAGTGTTATTTCCTAATTGCTTATGCCTCAAAAGTATCGAAAATGGCTATTATTCCCCACAAACTTTGCTTTTGTGACCAGGACAGTGATATTTTGAAATGTACCTATTTCCAATGAGAAAACGGGCGAATTTGTGTGTCTTCGTTCACAAAGTCAGAAAAAACAGCATATGAATACAAATTAACATGTATTTATACTAAAGTAACACAAAAATGACTATAAAAGATTTAGAAGTGAGTAGTTTTTCAAGATTTATGATTATACTGTAATTCACTTTCACAAATCAGCCCCCAAATGTAGTCTCCCATCATGTTCTCGTTATACTGTCCTTGGTAGTGGCGTTCAAAGTCCAGTATATCCTGATGGAAGCATTTTTGTCATTCATTTCATTGACGAGATAAACACTGACAAAAATAATTTTATTTTATTCAAGAATAATATGGGAGAATGCCTTAAACCAACTAGTTTTTTACATGCTTAGTGTGTTCATTAAACTTTTGGTTTTTGTAGAAGTGTTTTTACTGGCTTCTCTTTTGTTTCAGCTTGGCACTGTATCACTGGCTTTGTTCCGCACTCTCATTGGCTTGTACTGTGAGGATGTCATGCTCCAGTTGATTTTCAAGTGAGTATACTTCCACAGCTCTTCATGTTTGTTTATTCACTCAACATTTTATGTATTTCCAACAAGAAGTATTAAGTTGAATGTACTATAGATTGTCTGATAATCTTGTTCTGAGTTCTGCAAACTTTGGTCACGGAGTCTAATGTCAGAAAAAGACATTGTCTATTGTGACATATGTTAATCGATTTCACTTTGAGAGTAGCTTCCTGGAGAGCTTTCTTGTAACACTATAAGTGGTGTCTCGCGGTGTCCCGCAGGTACCTGATCCCTTGTAACCACGTGATGTTGAGCCAGCGCAGAATCCTGAGAGAGAGAGATTGTTATTCTCTATCAGCTGCTAAGTTTTTAGCCCTTACACCCTCCTGCTGTTCTCCTGAGATCATCCCTCCTCCACTCAGACAGCTGGACTCCATCCTGTGGTCAAAAGGCACTGATGATGCTCATACTGGAACTATGGGTAATGTAGTTATGTTACTTGTTGTGGAAAAGTAATGAGCAATGCCATATAGTAATTTGAGTTTCTAGTGTGCATCATGTCCAGTGTTAATCTTGTCAATGAAATTACTGACAAAAATTGTAGTTTTTTATTATTATTATTATTTCATCAACGATAATGAAGACAAGGCAAAATAGACATATTTTGAAGATAATCAAAAGATTTTAATTAGAACGTACTGTTGACGAAAATATGATGAGAAAAATTATATGATGTGAACGGTTAAGTTAATTGATATATACAAATTATTCATGCCATTATTTTTGAAAACATTTGCCTAAGACTTTTGCACAGTAAAGTATATCCACAACATAATCATAATATTACAACTAACAGCTGCACAGACAATTAAGTGAATGTACATGAATGTACATGAACTTTAATTAACGCGCTAGTCAGAATGTGTAATTTGCGTTGTGAATGCGTTGTTTCCATAAAAAGTTGCTACATGTAACGCAGTGTCCTACATTTTCTAAAACACGGAATAGTCTCTAAAGTTCACAACATTGTAACTTCTAAAGTACCTAAAACTGTACTTCAGTGTACTATATTCATTCTATTCTATTCAGGAGCTCAGGTTTTTTTCTGACATTTTTTATCATGTTGTTTATGTTCATAAATGATATTTTTGATAAATGTTTAAATGTTTACATTTTTATACTATACACGTTTTTAAAATGTTTTAACATTTTGAATATTTGGTTAAAATTAAACATTTGTTGAATGGTTTAAAGTTTTCATTGACTAAAATTATATGGCAAAATTGACCAAAATCAGTGAATATGACATGATAAAATATTGGCTAAGTTTAAAGGACATTTTCGTCAAAAGACAAAAAATATGACTGAAATAAAAGAACTGTGTGAAAATGTACACTGATCATGTCACATTTTGATGACAAAACACCTAGTATGCTGCCCATTTATACTTTGACCTACATAAAATAATGAAATCCTATAATGACCTAGATTAATGCACAGCTCTGATTGTAAAAAGTGTTTTCTCAAAAGATTTTCACCTTGTGCTGTTTGCACACTTTAATGCCTTTCATGTCTGTTTAAATGACTTTCATCTTAGATGAAATTCAGCCTGCAATACACTTCTCTAATTCCTGCAACCTTATTTCTTCATTTTAGAATATGAAATCCGCTTATGCCTTTGCCTGTAATTAAAGTGTTTACAAGCTGATACAAATTCTAAAGTACTTCTTTGTTAGGTTCAGTATTTTCCTCAAAAAGAGGTCATGAAATGCACTGTGTATCAGCAACAGTTTTACTTTTGCTTGATCTTTCTCTAGAATCAGAGGAGGTCCTCTCAGATGAGGATGACTGTGGTCACTCCTGTGTCATTGGCTCCGAGATCTACCTGGATGTCAGTTACCTGCACTACCTGTATGATGCTCGAAACAGCATTAAGAACTGCACACGAGCATGCCGTGTGTGGTCGGCCCCTTACGATGGCGAAAACCCCCCTCCAGAAGAGTACCAGCCCAGTACCCTGGAGGAGGCAGGTAGAACTCGCCCATCAATTACCAGCAGGAAAACGCATCCCCAAAATAAGATGCATCACTCTGGTCCACCCCACAGAGCTACTGCTCCTGGATTGTTGGAGCTGGAGTGGGATGATAGTTATGATGCTTGTCCAACACAAACCCAATCAGAGGGAAATCTCGAGGCTAATCCCATCCCGGAAGAGCCCCCAAAACACATCCAAGAACTGCAGAGATCTGCTATTATGCTTGTAAAGGGCTCTTACATTGAAGAGTCTGAGTTCCATAATGATGTTATGGTCTATGACCTGGTTGCTCAGAAGGATGTCAATGACTCTGTTAACAGCTGTCATGCCCCACTCAAACTTACTGAAGAATCAAAGCTGGAGGAGTCAGGTGAACCAATAGCTTATCAAAAGACTCCAAATTCAGACTCCTCAATGAGCAATGGCTTGAGCCCCCCTTTGGACCACACAGAGAGTAAAAAGAGAGGGGGGGTTCATGCACAATCAGACCATAAGTCTGTAGCCCCAGATGGAGAGGACCTCATGGCCCAGTATGAGGAGCTGCTAAGGACTCTGGGTACACAGTCCAGTAGTCTATTAAAAGCATACCGCGAACCCAGTAGTCCAACAGACCTCATGGAGGATGAGGAAGATGAGGTAGACTTTAACTCTTTCTCACCAGAGACACCAGAGGCAGAAAAGATGCCGTCTCCTCTTGGGACCAAACCGTGCAGTGGGAGTAGGGGTCATGCTGTGCCCTTTACAGGTCGGAGAAAATTTTATTAAATAATCCTTTACACTCTTTGTTTCTTTAGCTAATTTTACTTCACAACAGTGTCAGAGTTTGGTTCCACCTCCAAATCAAACACAAAGAGATAAAAATACCAGGAACAAGACCGAACTTGCCTTATAGTAGTATAGAGAATTTTAATGTTCTGCATGATACTTAAGTTTATGCTGCTATGGAATAATTGTGTATGTTTCCCTCTTCTCCTTCTCTCTCTCTTTCTCTCTCTCTCAGGGCCATTTGTAAGTGTGTTGCTGTCCCGTCTAGAAAACATGTTAAATAACTCTCTCCAAGTGAACCTACTTCTGACTGGCATCCTGGCCCAGTTATCTGCTTACCCTCAACCCCTGCTGTGCTCCTTCCTCCTAAACTCTAACATGGTGTTCCAGCCCAGTGTTCGCTCACTCTACCAGGTACTGGAATGATTTGTCCTTATACATTTGGACTCTTTTGGACAATATGGCAAAAAACACAGCTTGGCTCCAGAACCTAGTGTGCTGCCACCCTGCCCACTAAGGCAGCATCCTAACCATCATGGAACCTCATTAGTGATCAATTTGAAATGCTCAACATAGGCAGCAACTCACAGCCACACAAATAGCACTTTGTACAGTAGTCTGGAATTTTAATGCTTTGGTTTCAGTAGAGTTAACTAGCTAACTGTGCAGTACTCTTATATGCACATATACACAGCACATATTGGGTAAAAACATATTTTTTTTTAATTACATTGAAGTATTTACTGTATATATACAGTACTTTGCAAAAGTTTTAGGCAGTTGTGAAAAAAAAAATAATAGTGAGGATGTTTTAAAAATTAATACCATGAATAATTTTTTATTTATCAGTTAACTTCTAACAAAGTGCAATAAACTAACTAAAGAACTAAATCCATATTTAGCGTGACCATACTATCTGCTGCAGGACTCCTTGTTCTAATTATATTCTATTTGCAAAATGAATGTATGGAAATCTAAAGTGTATGTTTCCTATTGACACTAAAGCAGAAGACATAAAATAATCATCTTAAAGGGGTCATGTAATGCATTTTTTTTTTTACTTTATTATTTTCCTTGAGGTTCACTTATAATGTTAGTAAAGGTTTCTGCTAAATAAAACAGTCATAATATACTATTAAAATAACTTTTTCCACCCTGTCTCTGGCCCTCTGCCTGAAACACACCGTTTTCTGTGCTGTCCCCTTTAAGACTTCAATATACACACCCACTGTGTTATGACTGGCTAACATCTTTGAAGTGCAAACACTCGTGGAACTGTTTTTTCCAAGAATAAAAGAATGAAAATGTTAAAGCGCTTTACAAAAACCCCTGAAAGCACTCAGTCCAGGCAATCATTCATAGCTACACTCACTGAGCACATCATTAGGAACACCTGTACACCTACTTAATAATGCGATAAATGCCTTGTTGATGAGAGAGGTCAACTGAGAATGGCCAGACTGGTTCAAGCTGACAGAAAGGCTACTCTAACTCAGAAAACCACTCAGTACAATTGTATTTAGCAGAATAGCATCTCAGAATGTACAACACGTTGAACCTTAAGGCAGATGGGCTACAACAGCAGAAGACCATGTTGGGCACTTTATTAGGACCATAGTGTTCCTAATAAAGTTTTTAGTAGTGCCTGACTGATTTAACGGTCGGCCGATATATTAGCCTTTCACAGATATGTCGGTATCGGCGTATGTGTTTTCCGATATGCGCAGATATTAAATCTTATTTTCAGAACATATAAATACAGAAAACAATGCTTGGGTGATTTATAATTGGTGTCATAGCGTAGTTTGTCCAGCAGAGCACGCTCCGACTCTATTGTTTACAGAGCTGAGCTGACGGTGGTTCTGTAGACAGTGCAGAGTTAAGCGGTGTCTTCTCAGTAAGTTGCTAACTAGTTTGTGAAATACATACTGGAATGTTAATAAACAATGACTCCATCATCTTCCCTTTTCAATATAACTAATATAATATTATTGTCCCTGACAACCATGTCACAAGTAAATAAACAATCTTTTACTCTCCGTGACAATGAGCTTATAGGTAACTAGCTAATTACGTAGCTACTTTCATACTTTGTCAGCTGAGTGGAAGCTAATGTGTAAACATGTATTCACCAAACTGTTTTGTTCAGGCTTTGCAGTTTGGTACCCCCTTCAGCTGAACAATTCGTTGCATTTACAAAATGTAATATTTAAAAGTCTGGTTTTCCATCGGAATACAGTGTAACACCGCTGCCGCTGTTTATCTCTTGACTCGGCAGCAGCGAACCATGAGTTATTGTTTGTGACTGTTTTGTTATACATTAACAGCAAAATATTGCTGATGATGTTTTGATAAGCAACTGGAAACTGTAAGGAAACTGTACTTTAGTACAATTTAGAGGTACTTGTACTTTACTTGAGTATTACAATGGCATTTTCTATTACATTATACTTCCACTACATTTCAGAGGGAAATATTGTACTTTTTCCAATGTTGACAATGTATAATAATAATGTTAAATATTCTTTGATAAAAATATTTAAGAAACCAGCCTTCTGAGTACCTTTTTATAGTCATATCAGTGCAAAATCGGTGCACAATTCACATAGAAATGGTTTGACTGTTTTCATTCCAGCTCAAAAATGAACTATATCGGCCAACACATCGGTAATCTGTGAATTTGCCCCCTCTAAAATCAGTATTGCATCGGTCTCAAAAATCCCATATCGGCTGGGCTCTAGTTGTTAGTGAGTGTATATATCCCAATATAGTATGTGAAGCACACAGTCAAACTACTACAGTTGTTCTGACTGAAATTACAATTGAAAACTGAACAAAGTCGTTATACTGTTGCTACCGAATACTTCTATTATCAGGCATACAATATATGGTGATACAATAATGGTAAATAAAGCTGAGAACAGTGAAAATAGTCCAGACTAACACAAGCTGTGAATGTGAAGGGTTAATAAATCTGTATTCAGCTGTAATGAACAGTCAACCCAGGTGTTTGCCTCTGTAGTGTGGTCACTTCAATACACATCCCATGTACAGGATGTTTGCTGGTTGACTGGGGGAGGGGATCACCTTTGACTGTTAAGTTGCTTAAATATGGGATAATGGGCATCCTGATGTGTTCTTTTCATCCAAAATACAGGACAGATACTACAGCACTGTCTTTCGTTGCACTCCACACTATGCATTCTTCTTGTATAATAAAATAATTTTATCTCGCATCAATATTTCTTGTGCAATTATGTATCTCTTTGGGAAGTAATTGTGTAATAAGCACTCTCTGCTCCACGTTGGAGTCCTGATCATGGTTTATTTAAAAAAAAAAAAAAAAACACAGACTGACAAACAAACACGGACAGAAACAGTAGTATTACATTTGTCACTCACTGGCATTACTGTTGTGTCCAGTATAGTATGCCACTCATTCTTAACACTGGGATCCTTCAAAAGGCTATACATAGATGCAGTTTTTCCACAATCAGGAACACAACAACATCTGGAGTTCTTGTACGACATATTAATCTTTTCATTAGTTTAAAGCAAACTACAGCAACAATAGTACCGCCTTCAGAATTGAAGTAGCTCAGCCAGTTCTGTCAGTTCATCGCAACAATTACGTATGTTGTGGAGGCGGGGCTATTCAAATGACACTGCACTGTTATGTCACAATGTAGCCAATTTCAAAACGAGTAATTTTTTGCAGATTAGAAACAGTAAATGCTCTTTTCGGACTGGAGAGGAAGTTTTGAGTTCAGAAACTCACAGTATGTTTTTATAGTACATTGACCTCATATACAGTATGTCAAAATATCAAGGAAAATTTGATTCCTCATGACATGACCCCTTTAAGACAAATAATTTTGTGAAACATCTAATTTGCCTAAGATTTTTGCACAGTACTGCACTACTTTACTTTCTGAATTGAATAAAATATACTTTTATACTGTTTACTGTATTTTTTTATTTATTTTTTATAGAGTATATTTATTCAGCATTTGAGTGGAACTGAAGAAATCTCAATAATGTTGTAAAGCCTTTTTCATATCAAATACACATTAAAAGAGAGATTAAAGCTGTAGTACTTCAAAAGCCGATGCTTTCTCAGCCTTTATAAAAGGCTTTGTCTTGCTATTCTACGTCATTGCATTTATTAGCATGTCTTTGAAGGTCATGTGTTAGATCTGTCGCTTCATTTGTTTATCAGCAGACACAAAGACGTACTCTTACGCAAAGCATTGACACTGTATCAGGAGTGCAGAATCTGATCATTTATTCAGTTTTCTCTTTGTTTATTCCTTTCTCCCTCTCTTCATTTTGATTTTGTAGGTCCTGGCCTCATTAAAGTATCAGATTGAGAAGTTGTCAGCAACCCAGAAAGACTTCCCTGAGCTACTAACAGCTGCTCAGCACTGCTTGTTGGCCAGAGAGAGTTCATTGAGAGATCAAGGTGTTCAAGTCATTTTTTATGTGACATACCAATAACGTAAAACACACATAATTGTTTTACTGTAGCTTAAGTCAGTTATAATGATGATAAGAATGCACATGATCTTTGATCAAAACTCATAAGCAAAAGACTTGACATTCTAGGTTCTTATCAAAAATATGATTCTGCCCTGCAAAAGTAAAATGCTGTTACTACACATATTGTCAAAATTAAGTAAGGACCGAAATCGGGTCACTTAGAATATAATCTATCCTGTGACGGGTTTTGCTCAACTGTGCTCAGATTCAGAGAGAATGTGTTTTATAATCCACATATGGTTGGAAAATCAAAAAACTTGCTGGTCTCTTAATCTTTTCACACTGTACATTTGTACGTTGTAAGCTGATATGCACCTGAGTTCAGAAAACCGCTTTCACTCCAACCAAACTCTGACATCTACACCAAAAGTTTTGCTCTGAAAGCACACTTATTATGAAAGACGCTAGAGAAGAGTACACTAAAATCACTGCAAAAAAATATATAAAATAGACCCTGTGTTCAATTTCTGTTTATAGGTTAGTTAGAAGCAAGAGTAATAAGGGTTTGCAAATATTCTCCTTCATGTGGTCGAGCAGTTAAGTCCTGCTGCAGAAGAAAACAACCTCTCATGTTTTCTTAATGTGGCCCTTTTCCTTCTGGAACTTTTCAGTTTATTTCAAGGTTTTGCTTAACTATTCATTCCGTGTTTTTGCCCCAGTGTAATAAAGAGTACTGTATATTAAGTTAAAATATTGACCCACATGCAATGAGGCATGTGGAGGAAATAAAAAAAATTATGTCAAGATCATTCTGAACCTATAAACCAGGGATATTCAAATAAATGTCCTTCCTTGCAAAGGTCCGAACAAACATAATTTACACTGTTTAAGGAGCTTATATGTTGTATGGCTATGAAATAAAATAAACAATGTGCATTTCAGGAATATTAAACTAATTTAAATTGCAACTGTTTGTCAGGATATGTAAATCAGGAATGGGGCACATTTGGTTGCATTTTTGCCTCTCTCCAAGGCTGATGTGTTCAGTATAAAAATTCTAAACTGACGTTTTTGCAATGAATGCAAGATATGATTTAAGCAGAGCTGATATTTTTTTTTTGTGATTCTGTGTAAATAAAATTCTGCATCAAACCTTAAAGTTTGCTATTGTCAGTGATGAAAATCAGTGTGTGCCTTGTTTTTGGCTTTGCACAGGAATCAACAAACGTAAGACACAAGTTAAATTGTGTCTTAAACATCTGCTGCCTCTGTGTGGCATTACAATATATGTGTAAACGCACCTTGTCATGGCATATATGTTGCTTCAGATGAATCTTTGGTGTTGCATTTGCAATGTAAAGTCAGCTTAACTGTTCCATGTGGAGGAAAAAACAATGTTTATAATTGTATTAATTTATGAGAATGTATGACCTCTTCATTCATCCTCTGTGTTGTCTTCATCTAATTATCTTCATATAGATTTAAATGCATGATGTTATGGTCATTTCTGTGAGAATAAGGACATCTGATATGTATTGGAAAAATTACACGTTTGTCTGTTCTATTCCAATCCAGACTCTGTCAGTCCACAAATTGGAGATCACCTCTATGGTTATGAAGCAGACAGAACCAAGAAGAACCCAGCTATCCAACCCAAAACTGTGGTTTCCACAAACAGAACTGAGGTATATGCCACGGTTCTTTTCACAGAGTTTCTTAAAGAACTGGCAGCCATTGCACAAGAACACTCCATACTTTCTCATCTTTCCATAGAGGAATAGCCTTTCCACTAAATATGAAATTGTCATTAATGGTTCCAAGAAACTTCTGAAACATTTTGAATGAACGGTAGTTTTTATTGAAATAACTATTTTGCCAATACGATACCTCTACTTTTTTTTTTATTTTGATTGTCGATGGGCCGTTCTTATCAGCATATACATTTTTCTCAAGTGTTGTGAACAGTTCTTGTTGATCAATGTCACCTGCCAGAAAGTAGTCACTTAATTTGCCTTTACTCCGCAATGAAGACACAAAATGCTGGTCAAAAATATCGAACTGAAACTCCAGGCCAAAACCAAAGAGGGATGGTCACTTAGAGCAAGAGCGGACAACTGACAGCCATCATGGAAAGCACAAATAAAAGAGGCTTTTGACAGTGATGTCCATAATAACATGTCCTTGGACTGTTACAAGAGGACAACTGTGTGTTTTGATTGATGATTTCTTTTGCAGGATATTTCACATAATGGCCTTATCCTAATAGTGCCTATTTTTTAGTCCTCGATTCTCTCAACAATCTCTGTACTGTTTTGCAAACCTATATGGTCAAATTTTACAAAACTGACCAAATGACCTGATGTCTGTAGGATCGCTGCTTTGCATCTCATGTTAAGAAACCATTCTTGCAAAATTGCTCTGTTTCCTTGTAGAGCATCACTGATATTAGATACCTAATAAATTTAATATCTCCTATGCAGCACAAGGGTTGACAGTTAACATGATTGGAACTAACAACATATTTAATTGTTAGGATGATGTATATTTCTTTAGAGGTGGTAAGGTATTAAAGCAGTTTTAGAGAGAGAAATTCAATGTTTTTTTTTTTGTTTTTGAAAAAATCAAAATCTTTTTTTTTCATTTTTTTTTCAAAGTTTTATTTGTTTGTTTGCATTGCATTAGAAAAAATTGCTGAAGCACAATCAGAGAGAGGTTTCATATTCACCTGTAAGAAGCAATTGTTATGCAGTTTGTCATACTTTAAACTAGTTTGTTTTCTTTATTATGCAATTCAGATCTTTGTCATATTTTTTGCTTAATGTTTATGTAAAAGACATGACATTTCTAATGTATCTGCATTATAGACTTCAACCTTAAACATCTCTAATGCAAGAGAGTAAGTGGCCTTTAGTATCAAAGAAATTGCCTTGACTTCAAAGTTTTACAATTTAATGTTTTATATAACCATACACATTTTTTAAAATTTTTTATCTCAAAGTGTATTTAATGCAAAGTAACTCTAGTTGCATATTGTAACAACTCTGTAAGTACAAGAAATCACATGGTTCCAAACTTTATAAGTGCACTAAAAGCAATTTAGTTTGAATATTTATATATATTGGTATTAATCCATGTCTTCTGAAGAAATCTAATCAATTTTGGGTTCGAACAGACCAAAATATAACTCCTTTTTCAGTGTACATCTTGCCATTGCAATCTCTAGGCACAATCATAATTTCAAGCTTGATTACACTTCCTAGTGCTTGGCGCATTCGCAGAATGCTAGATGGCGCTAGGTGGTGTAATCGAGCTGGATCATGAACACCAAGGAGACTGCTGATGTCAAGATTTATGGAAAAAGGAGTTAAAGTCTTGGTTGTAAAATGAAATGAGTCTGTTGATATGTTGCCACCCTGATGTTTGTGATGTTTGTTTTATATTCTGCTGAAATCCTTCTTCAGGATATTTTTCTGGTTTAAGTTCAGGCAGGGAATTTGTTAACCCCTTTGCTGTGTGTCAAATGGAAATGGCTTATGTCTGATGTGCACAAATGCATGATCTCGAATAAAAGCATCTCTTGTACTACAACATAACTTTCTTCCATATGAGTGAGTGAGCCATAACTAGGGTGACCATACATCCTCTTATTCCCAGACATGTCCTCTTTTTTTGGACCTTAAAAAAGCATCCGGCCCGGGATTTCTAAATTTTCGAAAATGTCCGGGATTCGGCTTTAGTTGCATTATGATGTGCATCTTCATTGTGTGTTGCTTTAAGTCCCACCTTCTCACACACCAATTGGTTGATTATAAGATGCTTGCAGCAACTATTGGCCAAATTCCTGCTTGTCAATCTCTCCACGAACGCGTGAAGCGCTGTTGTCATCAAAGTCAAACAGTTGCTTGACAGTAGCAGCAAATGACAGCTGAGTGGAAACAGTGCCCAAACAAAAGTGCAAATTTACAGAAGATTTGCACAAAAAATTCCCATGCTTTCGTCCAGGTCAAGATCCGTGGGAAGCAGGATGTATGACATGTAAAGCTGGCACTTATGTGTCAGTTGCTAATAAAGGTGCAAGTGATTTAGAAGCACACATTAGCTCTGCAAAGCATAAAGTGTCAGCAAAAGGTGAAAGTTCATCAGGTAAATTAACAGACTACTGTTTGCAACCAGGTAAAATTGTTATCACATTGCTTCATTTTCCATGGCCATTCAAAATAATAGTAATAGTAAATGAAGCTACACTCATGGCATGAAATATTTTATTTTAGAACATGGACATTCAAAAGAATGTTGGAAATGTTTATTTATTTTTATATATGTATGTTATGCTAATAGAGTGTCTTTTTCACTGTATTAAAGTTTGCATTCATAGTAACTCTGTTTCGAACCCTACTATTTCTAGCCATTTTACATGCACGTTACCAGGCACGATCATATTTTTTTTATCATGAAAATTCACGTTAGATCATAATTTCTTTTTTTCTAGTAAGACCTTTGATATTAGGGCAAAAATCTTATTCTTAATAATAATTTGTGCATTGTTTTCCTGTAAAAATATCAAAAAATCCTTAAAACAAGATCAATTTGATTTATCTTGTTTTAGAAACAATACTGCATAAGATATTTAGGTTTTTCAGAGAATGTATTTTTAACATGTGTATTTGGTCTTACTGTACTGGCAGAGTTTTTATAGTCAAAACACGTGAAAAAATCTGCCAGTGCTGAAGAAGTAATCCAAAGTATTTAGAATACGTTACTGACCTTGAGTAATCTAATGGAATACATTACAAATTACATTTTACAGCATGTATTCTGTAATTTGTAGTGGAATACATTTCAAAAGTAACCCTCCCAACCTTGGCCATAACACTATCAATCATCTGAAGTAATAATCAGATGCCTTCACCTAAGTGGGCATTGAGCTGTCAGTGAGATGAGCATCCCTCTACTTCTACTGCTTGTTTAATGTGGCATAGTTTGTTGACAGTTTCATATGTAATACATTTATATCTAAAACATTTGGTAGTGTACTCATATTTTGGAACTACGTATATTTTAGAATTGAATTATGTTTGTAAAATTGAGGTAATCTGTTAACAGAGCTGCATATTAGTATTATTTAGATCTTTTAAAAATGCAGGCTTGGGGAACCAAAAAGTACAAAAGAATGAAAATAATTAAAAAGGAAATGCTACACACAAATAATGCTACTGTAAATGTGACCTTAAGGGTTGGTATCACATGCCAATATTGTAAGCCTTCTGCATACAGGATATGCCTGTACTTCAGTGGGTTTTGGATTTTTTTAACTCATGGATACTGTTGACCTAATTTGTCTTGCAATTCCCCCGATAGTCCTTTCAGCTAATGGGGCAGCTTTTGTTCAAAACTAGGTCCTTTTTCCAATTGAGTTTCAGTAATGGCACCCAGATCACTGTCTCTATCGCTAAACCTTTTACCTGCCTAATTCTAAAAAAAACATTGTAATAAGAGAGTGGATCTAAGCACTGCCCACTGTTGCCAAGAGATCGGCATTTAAGTTAATTTAACAGTTAATATTAACGTTTTGACAGTCATTTGATAGAAAAATCACCTCTCATCTCTCAGATTTTGCAAATTTCAGGAATTAAAATTTTAGTAAGAATATTGTAAAAATATAACTCAAAATGCAAGCTTATTTACAGACCAACAGGCCAAAATGTTGCAGTTATGTTTTTTAGTTTATATATACTGTATATATATATATTTAAGCCATTACTTGCACCTCTAAATTTAAGGTGTGCTTTTAATCAAGTGTCTTTTCAAAAGAATATTATGTAACCATGGCACCCAGTGATGACTCATTGGGCTTAATGGAATTTGAAATTCATGCCCAACAGTCCACAAGAGGGAGCTAGCTATTCATATAAGACAGCTTCATTCACTAGTTTTACTGAACTGTCAGTACTTTTGTCTATATTTACAAAGCAGTTCTCGTGTACATGTAAAACTGAATGTTTCATGCTGTCATAAACTGTGATGAATCTGATAGATGGGAGATAGATTAGTACACAAATACAACTTTGATTTATCTGTCCCCCTGTTAAAGCATACATGACAGCAGACTCTTTGTGCTGGAAATGGTTAAAGGTTGACAGAAATTTCTGTCAACCTTGGCCTGACCCACTGAAGTCTAAAAAGTGACAATCCCATGAAATCCAATTCTAATGGAAAAATCCATATGTGCCACAAACAACTTAACACAGCACAAAGAGATTCTTTGCAAACACAAGGTTGATCCCCCAATGATCCCCCAATGATCACTGGTTTCTAGTCAGGGTTAAAGGAATATTTCACCCAAAAATGGAAAAAAGAAGAAGAAAAAAAATAACACAAACAGAATTTGGAAGAATATCTCAGCTCTCTAGGTCCATATAATGCAAGTGAACGGTGACCAAAGCTTTGAAGCTCCCAAAAACACATAAAGGCAACATAAAAGTAATCCATAAGAGTCCAGCGGTTTAATCCATGTCTTCTGAAGAAATCAAATCAATTTTGGGTTCGAACAGACCAAAATATAACTCCTTTTTCAGTGTACATCTTGCAATATCTAGGCACAATCATAATTTCAAGCTTGATTACACTTCCTAGTGCTTGGCGCATGCGCAGAACACTAGAGGGTGCTAGGAGGTGTAATCGAGCTGGATCATGCTCGCCAAGGAGAATGCTGATGTCAAGATTTATGGGAAAAGGAGTTACAGTGCATTCAGAAAGTATTCAGACCCCTTTTTCACATTTTGTTAAGTTGCAGCCTTATGACAGAAAGTACAGACATTGATGTGACTTTCTGTTCCAGTTGCTGCATGAGTCTGTGTTTGTTTGTAGCTTTCTAGCCTGCTTTGCATTGCTTATTCCTCTACGTTCATCGTTTTATCCTTTGCCATTTTACCACGTGTATATTACTGCACGCACCCGTTTTCTTTTCTTTTCCCCCCGCTTGTCTATATCTCGCATTTAGACTGCATGCATTCTTTTTCTCCTCTGTGTTTTACATGGATTATTGCATCAGTCTCAAACATCTGCTGATCAGGAACCAGGTATTCACATCGATCTCAAACCTTCGCCGCTCAAGAACAACCATAACAACACCAACAAACAATTGCGGTAAGTCATGGCATCCGCTCATGTTATTGCTTAGGTCTGTCAAATTAAAATTAGAAATACGAATATTCGTTGAATGTAAAATAAAAATGTACATTTGAATGCTAAAATTGACCATTCGCATTTTGAATGTGTGCCAAGCACTGACGACGGCACACAAGCCATTGAACTGATTGCATTCTAGGGCTAAAATCAGACTAAGCTCAGTGAATAAAACAGTACGTTGGTGTCTCGAGACGTACTTCAAAGGCTAAATTTCCTTTTTTACATGAACGCAGTGTCTAACAATACAGCGCTCCTGCACGAGATGCTGACGCGTGGCGACGGTCCGTCTAGCGCATACTACACTGTGGTATTATTGCCGGTATTATGAAGCTTGTGTCTGTGGTAGTACTTTATTTGGCATGAGTATCCGCTTCTCATTTTACTTTTCTTTACTTAAGATTTCAGAAAGTGAATTGGCTAAATCTTTTGACTTCATAATTTTACACACTTTTGTTAACAACTAGATATTTTCTGGATTGTTGTGCACTCTTGTGGATGTAGAAAAGAACAGTTGTCGTGTAGCTTTAAACACCTTAAATAAAGTCTTTCAAATCCAAATTTAATTCGAACCTTGGTAATATTTAAGTTAAAACAATGTATGCAATTTTTCAGCTATGCTGACAGCCCTATTATTGCTTCTTGCATTAAATGCCAGATGTTTATTATAGCTTCTTCCGTCAGCAGTGAGGGAATTACATGTGATAAATGTAAGGAAATAGTCAGGCTGATGGAGAAGGTTAACGAGTTAGAGACACGCATCCGAACGCTAGTTGAGGTCAGTGAGAAAAAGAAGCTGGTAGATACTGTTGCAGGTAGAACAGCGAGCAACACACACACACTTTGGTTCTGGCTTTAGAACCCCCACAGCAGGGCGTTTGAGTGACATCTTGGTGGTATACTCGCTCAGTAAAGCGACACCACTCTCCCATTCCTATTAGGGTTTCCAATCAATTCTCCCCACTCAGTGATGCACCCACTGATAATCATGTTGAAAGCACCCTTGTTATAGGAGATTCTATTGTAAGGAATGTGGAATAGAGACTCCAGCCGCTATAGTTAAATACATTTCGGGGGCTCGGGCATCTCCTCTCTAGTAATTTGGCTCATAGTCTTAATAGTGAGAGTATTTGACTAACTGGGGCCCAGGTCAGGAAGCAGACAAACTGGCTAATCTGAACATATGCTAGCTGCCTTGAGATGCCACACAGGTCACATAAACTGCAAAACATAGAGACTGTATCACCTAGATATCACATAGAGACTGTCTGTTCCTCGAACTACCAAACACAAATCCCTCACTAAATCATTTAGAAAAAATCTGATTACGGTAAAACTTGAAAATAACTAAAAAATTGAAGATAAACATCATATAAAGGTAGGGCTACTAAACATTAGATCTCTTTCAACCAAAGCACTAATTGTAAATGAAATTATTACAGATCATAGTTTGGATGCGCTCTGTTTGACAAACCTGGCTTAAACTGGATGAATATATTAGTTCAAATGAATCTACTCCCACAGGTTATTAATATAAACATGACCCTCTCATCTGAAGGGTCGAGGAGGTGTTGCTGCAATTTACAGCGAAGTTTGGTGTTACTCAGAGGACAGGATATAAGTTTAAGTCTTTTGAACTAATAATACTTAATGTGACACCGTCAGATACAAATAAAAAATATCTCTGTCGTCATTTGCCTTGCTACAGTCTATAGATCACCCAGGCCGTATTCTGATTTCCTTGGTGAATTTGCACATCAGATATATCTATCAGATATAGTAGTTACTGTAGATAAAGCTTTAATTGTTGGTGACTTCAACATTCACATAGATAATGAAAATGACACATTGGGATTAGCATTTATCAATATTCTCAACTCTCTTGGAGTCAGACAAAATGTGACAGTACCAACTCATCGCAATAATCATACGCTAGATTTAATTCTGTCATATGGAGTTGATGTTGATACTATAGAAATTCTGCTGCAGAGCGATGACATCTCGGATCATTACCTCGTCTCTTGTATGCTGTGATCAGCTAATGTTACTCAATCTACACCATGCTATCATTCAGGTAGAACTATTCTTTCGACCACTAAAGATAGCTTCACTAATAATCTTCCAGATTTATCTCATACTCAGTAAGCCAAAAACAGAATAATAACAGAAAATATAAATAGTCTTCGCTAGCTCTCAACAGCTAGCGAAGCATTACTACAATAGTGATGACTTCATGAATTTCTTTACTGATAAAATTTAAATCATCAGAAATAAAATTGGAATTATGCAGTCGTCTGTCACAGTATCTCAGAAAACAGTGTCTCAATTTTCCTCACAAGCAACTTCAATCCTTCGCTGTCATAGGTCATGAAGAGCTAACAAAACGTATCAAAACATCAAAAGCCACAACATGTATGTTAGATCCAATACCAACTAAGCTCTTAAAAGAGCTATTCCCTGTAATCTCAGAACCTCTTCTTATTATTATTAATTCCTCACTATACTTAGGACATGTCCCAAGAAACTTTAAAATGGCAGTTATCAAACCGCTTATTAAGAAGCCACAGCTTGATCCTGGAGAACTTGCTGAATATAGACTGATTTCAAATCTCCCATTTATGTTGAAAATACTAGAAAAGGTAGTGTCCTCCCAACTATGTTCATTTCTACAGAGAAATAGTATTTATGAACAATTTCAGTTAGAATTTAGGCCCCATCACAGTACAGAGACTGCACTTATCAGAGTTACAAATGACTTACTCTTATCATCTGATCGCAGCTGCATTTCTCTTCTAGTGCTTTTAGATCTTAGTGCTGCCTTTGACACCATAGATCACAACATTCTCTTGAATAGGCTTGAGAATTATGTTGGCATTTTGTGGACTTGCATTAGCATGGTTTAGGTCCTATTTAGCAGACCACTACCACTTTGTGTAAATGAGTGTATCAATAAAATTAAAGTTTGGATGGCCAGAAATTTCCTTCTACTCAATTCCGACAAAACAGAGGTACTAATTATTGGAGAAAAACCTCTAAAAATAAGCTGCTAAAATACAATTTTACTCTTGATAGATGTACTGTTGTCTTCTACAGCGAAAAACTTATATTTGATACCAATCTGTCCTTTGAAAATCTAATTTCCAATGTTTGAAGAACAGCATTCTTATGACACATGCTCTCTGTTGCTGATGCCGAAAAACAAATTCATGCATTCATGACCTCAAGACTAGATTATTGGAATGCATTATTGGGAGGATATCCTGCAAGTTCGATAAATAAACTTCAACTGGATCAAAATGCAGCAGCCAGAGTGCTGACTAGAACCAAGAAATATGTTCATATTAGCCCCATTTTATCGTCGTTACATTGGTTACCAGTTCAATTTCGTATTAATTTTAAAATTTTGTTTACTACGTACAAAGATTTGAATGGTCTAGCTACGCAGTACATAAGTGACATTCTTCCACGCTATATTCCATCTTGTTCATTATGATTGCAAAATTCTGGCCTGTTAATAGTTCCTAGAATATAAAAATCCACAAAAGGAGGTAGATCGTTTTCCTATTTGGCTCCTAAACTATGGAGTAGTTTATCTGCCTTACAGAAACTTGGATGTCTGTGGAGATTCCATACTCAGCCATTGAACCCGCGGGGTTCTCCGTGCACCGAGCGGACAGAGAGAAAGACTTCTCAGGTAAAAGCAGAGGTTTTATGATTAACAAATCCTGGTGTGATCAGAGGAACGTACATTCTATCAAGTCTTTCTGCTCTCTCTGGAATTTCTCATGCTTCTGTGTCGACCATTCTGGCTACCAAGGGAATTCACAGCAGTCATTATCACTGCTGTGTATGTCCCGCCACAAGCCGACACAGACCGGGCACTCAAGGAACTGTATGGGAGTATAAGTGAGCAGGAAACCGCGCACCCTGAGGCTGCGTTCATTGTGACCGGGGACTTTAACAAAGCCAATTTCAAATCAAATCACACCAAAATACCACCAACACATCAGTTTCAACACACGAGGGGACCGGGTTTTGGACCATTGCTACTCTCCCTTCCGGGATGGCTACAAATCCCTCCCCCGCCCACCATTTGGCAAATCGGACCACTCTTCCGTTCTGCTTCTGCCCACTTACAGGCAGAAACTGAAACAGGAAGCATCCACCCTCAGAACGATTCAGTGCTGGTCAGACAAATCAGATTCTACGCTACAAGACTGTTTTGATCACGCGGACTGGGTGATGTTCCGGTCCGCCTCTGATTACGACATCAAGGTTTACGCTGATAGCGTAACATGTTTCATCAGAAAGTACATAGAGGATGTTGTTCTGACCAAAACAATACAGATCTACCCCAACCAGAAACCATGGATAAATAGTGATGTTCGCGCAGCACTGGATGCGCGGACCTCCGCTTTTAATTCCGTGAACACGGAGGAGCATAAACAAGCCAGTTATACCCTCCGCAAAACTATCAGAGCAGCCAAATGCCAGTACAGGGACAAGAATGAAGGACAGTTTAACACCACCAACTCTAGAAGCATGTGACAGGGAATTAATATCATCATGGACCTATAAGGGAATAAAAACTCTGCCGTGAACACCGCTACCTCTCTCCCGGATGAGCTAAATACATTTTATGCTCGTTTCAAGGGAAATAACACTGCCCTCGCGGAGAGAGCTCTCGCAGCCAAAGCTACAGAGGTTAGTTCACTCTCTGTCTCTGTAGCGGATGTAACCCGATCCTTCCGATGGGTGAATATCCGTAAAGCCACGGGTCCAGATGGCATTCCGGGCCATGTCATCAAAGTGTGCACGAACCAACTGGCTGGTGTTTTTATGGACATTTTCAACCTTTCCCTCTACTTGTCTGTGGTCCCCACATGCTTCAAAATGTCCACCATTGTGCCTGTACCAAAGCAATCCAAAATAACTTGCTTAAATGACTGGCGTCCTGTTGGTCTGACCCCCATCATCAGCAAATGCTTTGAGAGACTAATCAGAGATTACATCTGCTCTGTGCTGCCTCCCTCACTGGGCCCATTGCAGTTTGCTTACCGTAACAACTGCTCCACTGATGATGCCATTGCATCTGCATTACACACTACTCTCTCCCACCTGGAAAAAAGGAACACTTATGTGAGAATGCTGTTTGTAGACTACAGCTCAGCATTCAACACCATAGTGCCCTCCAAGTTTGATGTGAAACTCTGGGTTCTGGGCTTAAACAGCTCACTGTGCAGCTGGATCCTGGACTTCCTGTCAAGCAGATGCCAGGTGGTTAGAATGGGCAGCAACATCTCCTCATCACTGACCCTCAACACTGGAGCCCCACAGGGCTGTATTCTCAGCCCACTCCTGTATTCCCTGTACACACATGACTGTGTGGCAACACATAGCTCCAATGCCATCATGAAGTTTGCTGATGATACGACGGTGGTAGGTCTGATCACTGACAATGATGAAACAGCCTACAGAGAGGAGGTGCACACTCTGACACACTGGTGTCAGGAACACAACCTCTCCCTCAATGTCAGTAAGACAAAGGAGCTTGTGGTGGACTTCAGGAGAAGAGACAGAGAACACAGTCCCACCACCATCAATGGAGCACCGGTGGAGAGAGTCAGCAGCTTCAAGTTCCTCTGTGTCCACATCACTGAGGAACTCACATGGTCTGTCCACACTGAGGCTGTTGTGAAGAAGACTCATCAGCGCCTCTTTTTCCTGAGATGGCTGAAGAAGTTTGGAATGAACCGCCACATTCTACACCAGCACTGCAGAGAGCATCCTGACTGGCTGCATCACTGCCTGATATGGCAATAGCACCGCCCACAAACGCAAAGTCCTGCAAAGGGTGGTGCAAACTGCCAGACACATCATCGGAGGTGAGCTTCCCTCCCTCCAGGACATATATACAAGGTGGTGTGTGAAAAAAGCTCAGAGGATCATCAGAGACTCCAGCCACCCGAGCCATGGGCTGTTCTCACTGCTACCATCAGGCTGGTGGTATCGCAGCATCAGAACCCGCACTGGCCGTCTTCATGACAGCTTCTTCCCCCAAGCAATCAGACTTTTGAACTCTTGATCTCTCATGATCAATATACATCAGCACTGCATTTTATTCATCTTTTTATCTCACACTGGACTGTCATAAATTATATTCTCTCTTAACAACACACTGGCAACTGACTATCAACTGACAGCCTGAATGTCAATACAGTACAATACAACTTACTGTATATTTTATATATACTATTTGTATTGTATAATGTGTATTCTATATTGTGTGTGTATTCTATATTGTGTGTATTGTATATTGTACATTGTATATTATTATTGGAGTCTGCAGTTGCGTGTAAGTGTGTTTATTTCATTGTTTTACTTTGTTGAAGAGTGGTATTCATGGCTAGACTTGTGCTGTTTGTTTACTGTCTTGAACTCGCGTCGCTTAAACGTGTGTTGGTGTGTGTGCTATATTGGTTTGACTTGTCCCAGGGTATTCACTGCTAGATTTGGAGTTGTTTGTCCAGTGTGTGTGTAAAACTTTCATTGTTTTTAGTGTCTATAAACAGTGCTTCACTTGTTTTAGTGTATTATTTATTGCTAAGTGCAGCATAATTTATTTGCGGTGTACTGAAGTCGCGTTTGTTCCCTCGCTTGTCACCTCGCGCAACCCTTAGTTTTGGTTGCCCACGTGACTAGCTTTGTTGTGCTAAGTAGCATTAAGGCGTGTCCAGTGCCAGGTAAGATATTTAAACCACGGGATCCATAGTCATTCAGAATAAGCGATCTATCTACAGGAGACTGCAGTTGCGTGTAAGTGTGTTATTTCATTGTTTTACTTTGTTGAAGAGTGGTATTCATTGCTAGGCTTGTGCTGTTTGTTTACTGTCTTGACCTCGCGTCGCTTGAACATGTGTTGGTGTGTGTGCTATATTGGTTTGACTTGTCCCAGGGTATTCACCAACAATACTACGTTTGAATTCCATGCTATTACTACAATGCAACCCACAAAAATATATGTTGTTGTCATCTATCGCCCTCCAGGTCAGCTGACAAACTTTCTCAAGGAGTTGGATGTCCTGCTGTCCTCCTTCCCGGAGGATGGTAGGCCACTTGTGATTCATGGTGATTTCAACATACACCATGACAAGCCCCACGCCACTGAACTGAATACTCTTCTGGCCTCATTTGACTTGGAAGAACTACACACCACAGCCACTCACATATCAGGCAACCAGCTGGACCTCATTTTTACACATAACTGTACCAACTCAAATATTCTTGTTACTCCCTTACATGTCTCTGATCACTACTTTGTTCAATTCCACATGACTCTCCCATTTACATTAAAACAGGCTCCACCTTTGGTTTCCTTTCGCCGTAACCTCCGTTCTCTTTCACCCTCTCACCTTTCCACTGCTGTTTCTACCTCTCTTCCTACACCAATGTATTTTCCATGCTTGATGTAAACACTGCCACAGACACACTAAGGTCTACTTTAACAACCTGTCTAGACAACATCTGTCCTCTCTCCTCTAGGCCAGCATGTGCTACACCACCCAGCCCCTGACTCTCTGATGTCCTTCGTGAACATCGGACTAACCTCAGGGCAGCTGAGAGGAGATGGCGGAAATCTAAAGATCCAGCAGATCTAGGTAAGTATCAGTCTCTGCTTGCAACTTTTTCAGATAACGTTAAATCTGCTAAAATCTCCTATTACCAGAACAAGATCAACAGCACCACAGACACTCACAGCTTGTTTAGAACATTCAACACACTTCTCTGCCCTCCCCCTCCACCACCATGCCATCTCCTGTATGCAACTCTTCTGTCTCTGTTCTCTCCTCTGACTGACACTGAGGTCTCTAAACTCCTCTCCAACCACCCCACCACCTGTTCCCTTGACCCCATTTCTTCTCACCTTCTCCAGGCCATCTCTCTGTCCATCCTATCTGCACTCACACACATAATTAACACATCTGTACTTACAGGCACTTTTCCCACTACATTTAAGCAGGCTCGAGTAACCCTGCTGCTGAAAAAACCCGCACTTAACCCCACACAAATAGAACACTACAGACCAGTCTATCTCATCCCATTCATGGCAAAAACACTTGAAAGGGCAGTTTTCAATCAAATCTCTGCCTGTCTCTCACAGAACAAGCTGCTGGATGACAATCAGTCAGGCTTCAAAAGTGGACACTCCACCGAGACTGCCCTGCTGTCTGTCACTGAGTCACTGAGACAGGCGAAAGCTGAATCCAGATCATCCGTCCTGATTCTGCTGGACCTTTCTGCAGCCTTTGACACAGTCAACCATCAGATCTTACTCTCCACCCTGTCTTTGCTGGGCATCACAGGAACTGTGCTTGACTGGTTTAATTCCTATCTCTTAGGTAGGTCCTTCAAGGTAGTCTGGAGAGGTGAGGTATCCAAGCCACATCAGCTACTTACTGGGGTACCTCAGGGATCAGTGCTTGGGCCATTTCTCTTCTCTATATACACATCATCACTGGGACCCATCATTCAGGCATTCGGTTTCTCTTACCACTGCTATGCTGATGACACACAGCTCTACTTGTCTTTCCAGCCCAATGACACCACAGTGACTGCTCGAATCTCTGCCTGCCTGGCAGACATCTTGGCCTGGATGAAGGAACACCACCTGCAACTCAACCCAGCCAAGACTGAACTCCTTGTCTTTCCAGCCAACCCTGCTGTTCAACACAACTACAGTAACGCCTTCCAAAATGGTCAGAAATCTAGGGGTAACCATCGATAACAAACTAAATTTCACAGACCACATCTCAAAGACCACAAGATCATGTAGATTTACACTCTACAATATAAGGAAGATAAGACCCTTCCTCTCTGAACATGCCACACAACTTCTTGTTCAGTCACTTGTCATAACTAGACTGGACTACTGTAACGCTCTCATTGCAGGCCTCCCTGCATGTGCAATTAGACCCTTGCAAATGATCCAGAATGCAGCAGCATGTCTGGTCTTTAATCAACCAAAGAGAGCGCATGTTACACCACTCCTTGTCTCTCTCCACTGGCTGCCGGTTAATGCACGTATCAAATTCAAGGCTCTGATGCTGGCATTCAGAACAGTCACTGGGTCTGCTCCAGCATACCTAAAATCATTTATGCAGAGCTACGCGCCCACTAGAAGCCTGCTGTCGGCTAAGGAACGTCGCCTTGTTGTACCAACACAAAGAGGCACCAAAATACTTTCCCGGACTTTCGGCTTCATCATACCACGTTGGTGGAATGACCTTCCCAACTCCATCCGTGAAGCAGACTCACTTTCTGTCTTCAAAAAACAACTAAAAACACATCTTTTCCATGAGCACTTAACCAGTCACTAATTTAAAAAAAATAAATAAATAATTCTTGTTGCACTTTAATCTGTTTTGAATACTATTCTGATGCTCGTGAAACTTTGTAATATGCCACTTTTTCATACCACTGTCTCCTTAAGATGATTTGCTTATGTTTTCCTCTTTTGTAAGTCGCTTTGGATAAAAGCATCTGCCAAATGAATAAATGTAATGTAAATGTAATGTATTATTATTTGTATATTGTGTTGTGTGTAATTATGTGTATATTAGATATGTAAATTGTGTTGTGTAAATCCAATGTTTATTGTAAATTGGAATATGTCTCATCACTGTCATGACTGCTATGTTGCTCGGAACTGCACCCAAGACTTTCACCCACTATTGCACTTGTGTATATGGTTGTGTGACAATAAAAGTGATTTGATTTGATTTAGGATATACCTCACTGAAATGACCTGCTGGTTGAACTGTGATGTACCTCACTGATCTCTGCCTGCATCAATTTGGTCTAATGATGAACTACACTCTTAAAATGGAATACATAGACTATCAATTAATTGCCAACAAAAGCCTTCATCAGCCACCTAACAAAGGACAATGCATCTATGTGAACTTCTGCAGTTAATCCAGGATGAACTTCAAAGACATTAGTCATTAATCTTACAGTTTATACAAAATCTTTGTTTAAACACTGGCCCTTAACACTTACTTAGTTTAATAATTTTAAACCGTGACTTGCATTGCACATAAATAACTAATATTGCCATTATATGCATGCTGTTTTGCCAGGGGGGAACTGGCTCCCACAGTGAGCCTGGTTTCTCCCAAGGTTATTTTTTGCCATTAAACAACATCTTATGGAGTTTTGTGTTCCTTGCCACAGTCGCCTTCGTCTTGCTCACTGGGGTTCTAAATACAGTTATTTTTTTAATTATTTTTATACACAATCATATTTAATCAAACTGCACAATGATGACTCTAAGACTTTATAGATATTACGGTTTCATTTTCTTTTAATGCATGATTTTCTGTAAAGCTGCTTTGAAACGATGTGTGTTGTGAAAAGTGCTATACAAATAAAAATGACGACCTGACTTATGCTAAAATGCTTTAAATAATTCATTTTTTTCACATCAATCTACACTCCATACCCCATAATGACAAGCAAAAAACAGATTTTTGATAACTTTGCAAATTTATTAACAAGAAAAAACTGAAATATCACATTGACATAAGTATTCAGACCCTTAACTCAGTACTTAGTTGAAGCACCTTTGGCAGTGATTACAGCCTCAAGTCTTTTTGGGTATGATTTGACAAGCTTTGCACACCTGGATTTGGGGATTTTCTGCCATTCTTCTATGCAGATCCTCTCAAGCTCTGTCAGGTTGGATGGGGACCGTCGGTGGACAGCCATATTCAGGTCTCTCCAGAGATGTTCAATTGGGTTCAAGTCCAGGCTCTGGCTGGGCCACTCAAGGACATTCACAGAGTTGTCCCTAAGGCACTCTTGCATTGTCTTGGCTGTGTGCTTATTGGCAGGGTCATTGTCCTATTGGAAAGTGAGCCTTCGGCCCAGTCTGAGGTCCTGAATGCTCTGGACTAGGTTTTCATTAAGGATATCTCTGTATTTTGCTGGGTTTAGCTTTTCTTCAACCCGGACCAGTTCCCCAGTCCCCGCCACTGAAAAACACCCCCACAGCATGATGCTACCACCACCATGCTTCAACGTTGGGGTGGTATTGCGCAGGTGATGAGTGGTGCCTGGTTTCCTCCAGACATGACACTTGGAATTGAGGCCAAACAGTTCAATCTTCATTTCATCAGACCAGATAATCTTGTTTCTCACAGTCTGAGAGTACTTTAGGTTCTTTTTTGCTTTCTAGCACTGAGGAGAGACTTCCGTCTGGCCACTCTGCCATAAAGCCCAGATCGGTGGAGTGTTGCAGTGATGGTTGTCCTTCTGCAAGTTTCTCACTTCTCCACACATTATCTCTGGAGCTCAACCAGAGTGACCACTGGGTTCTTGGTCACCTCTCTAACCAAGGCCCTTCTCCCCTGATTGCTCAGTTTGGCCGGGCGGCCAGATCTAGGAAGAGTCCTGGCTGTTCCAACTTTTCCATTTAAGAATTATGGAGGCCACTGTGCTCTTGGAAACCTTCAATGCAGCCCAAAATTTTGTAGCCTTCCCCAGATCTGTGCCTCGACACAATCCTGTCTCTGAGCACTGCAGGCAGTTCCTCTGACCTCATGGCTTGGTTTTTGCTCTGATATGCATTTTCAGCTGTGAGACCTTATATAGACAGGTGTGTGCCTTTCCAAATCATGTCAAATCAATTAAATTTGCCACAGGTGGACTCCAATCAAAGTGTGGAATCATCTCAAAGATGATCCAGAGAAATGGGATGCACCTGAGTCATAGCAAAGGATTTGAATATTTTTGTCAATGTGATTTTTCAGTTTTTTCTTTTTAATAAATTTGCAGTTATAAAAAATCTGGTTTTTGATTTGTCATTATAGGATATTGAGTGTAGATTGATGTAAAAAAAATTGTTTAAAGCATTTTAGCATAAGGCTGCAACATAACAAAATGTGAAAACAAAATGAAGGGGTCTGAATACTTTCTGAATGCACTGTATATTTTGGTCTGTTTGATCTAAAACCGATTAGATCGCTTCAGAAGACATGGATTAAACCAATGGAGTCATGGATTACTTTTATGCTGCCTTTATTTGCTTTTTGAAACTTCAAAGTTTTGGTAACCATTGACTTGAATTGTGTGGACCTACAGAGCTGAGATATTCTTCTAAAAAAACTTTGTGTTCTGCAGAAGGAAGAAAGTCCTACACATCTGGGATGGCATGAGGGTGAGTAAAGAGAGAATTTTTGGGTGAACTATTCCTTTAACTGCTTGACATTGACAAAAACTGAAGAATTTGGATAAAACTGATTTATTTGTCAACATGTTACATGCAGGACATTAGAGCTGTGTAGCCCCAGACTTGCAATGCTTCATGGGATTGTAGTTTGTGCCCTCGTGAAAGACAGTAAGTACACAGTATTGTACCTTTGTCTTTTTGTACAATTTTCAAATACTTTTTGGCTTCAAATCAAATTTTGTAATGTTGTGATTCACCTCAGAGATGGTTGGTTTGGTTCATGGCTTAGAACTCTTTTACGAAGGATTTAATGAAAAGCCTATGGAAACAAAATGAATGGGAAAAATACTTCCAGAACCCAGATGGCTTTAAAGTGGGGTGGGCACTGTTGCGCTCTATAATCTGGTACAGCCAGACAAAGCTACGACATTATTACAATGGGTGCAAATAACATCTAACAAAAATGTTTTAATAGAAAGGTTCTTGAACTGGTATTATTTGTACGTGAGTAATATTTGAACAATATACTTAAGCAATATCAAAGAAACAGGAGAGCTAGGCTGAAGCTGGACTTCAATGGGGCTCTATGGGTCATGCGTCAACAGACTTCTATGGACATACAGTGTTCATGCAGAAAAAAGCAGCTTGCGTTACTTCAACAAACAGCACTACAGTGATGTGTGATATTTGACACTCCTATTCACTAAATTCACAAAGAGTGATATGTAATTTAAATAGATTATTCGTACATATATAACTTGCCATTGCCACATTTCTTAGGAAATTTTAGAGGAAGCCGTGCTTCCGGTGTTGTCTTAAAGCAATCACCACTACTAGAGAGCGTGTTTGAAAATCTCTGCTTTTGGAGGGGAAAACGTCGTTTCAGTATAGATGAGAGGTATTAATGTACCAAAATTCAAATTAAAAACAATATGGCCAGCTATTGTTTATTATTGCTCTGCCAACAAAAACAGTTTCAAAAGAAATCCAAAATACAGCCAAAGGCAGTATCAACTGTTGCATGTTGGCAAGCAACACACAGCCATCAGCTTATCACTGAAAGAAAGAGTGATACAAAGAATAAAGTGTCCCAGTGACGTTATGTGACACATTAGATTTTTTGTAACACCGCTTGCCCAATCAACTTAGTCGGCCGCAACAAACTATTGTATAAAGGCCTTTGCACATCAGAGGCATTGCTATAATGTGAAATGAATCGCCTTTAAATGGCCCTTTCACATTAAAAGTGAGGTGATTGATCACCATTAACACATTTATGCCTTTACAATAGGTGGCACTAATCGACAAGCAATTTTACCCTGGTACGTTAGGTGGCGGAATGCACCTTTCAGTTGGTCTGCCTTTTGCCCATCACGGATGAGAAGAACAACTACTTGACATGTTTGCAAAACTACAATGAAATCGCAATACGAAAGACAAGCAAGTGATTTCTCTAAAGGCCATGGGATGTTCACTCCAGATGAGAATTGGCTTCATAGGAATCCATTGTTTCTATTAAAAATGTTAAGCACGGCGAGAAATCACAGCAAAAATTCACGGTTGGGGTGCAATAGTCTGGTTAAATTAAACAGTGAGTGTTTAAGGAATGACTAATGTCTGGACTCACCTCCTCAGGTTGACTGTCAACCACTCTCTGACAGATCCTCTGTAGTTCCTCCCTGTCATTTATCAGCCCTAAATCCTGATCCTTCACTATCTGAGCTGCTGTCTTCTCTGGAGCCTTCCACATCTCCTTGAAAACCTGTGGTCAGAATGAACACACATACACAAAACAGGCCAGAATAGGAGAATATCACAATATGTCTCAAACATCTGACAATTTTATAACCCCTTTTGTATACTTCTTTTTAAGATAAAACAATGTTTTTTAGTATTTGGGTAAATGTGCAGTAATACATTATTGAGGATTTAAGTTTTTTCCCTCTTATCTGCTTAGCAGCAAAAGATGTGACGTGACCAGATTCCACAAGATTGATCAGCTCAGCAAGAGCGGATGGAGAGATGGGACTGAGAAAGAGAGGGAGAGATTAAACAAAGACAGGCAGAGAATATTAAGAAAGAAGAGAGAGAAAGAGAGAGAGTGATAGAGAATAATTAAAAATAATATATAATAATTCAGAGAGCAAGAATTAAAAGTATCAGGGCACTGGGACCCAGGAGAACTCATTACCGGGTGGTTTCAACAGGGCTTCTTTTTGTGTGCTCAAGCAATTTGGCTTCATAATATTAGTGAAATGTAGAAAACAAGAGGTGATCACTGAGCTGGTGTAGTCCCAGATAAACACTCCCGTATATACATCCCCAGGCATGGAGTGAACACAACCTCCATTATTTATTATTTACTGACTGGAAACAATGTTGTTGAGAAGGAATGAAATAAACAGACTGGAAATAAGCCCCTGGCACATGTGCACACACACACAAACACATACTCTCTTCTCTTTCCCATTTCTTTTGGGCTTGTTTATTCAAATTTGGTTCCCAATATTTTGGAGGTATCACAGCTATTTAACTTTATTGAATTAAAGTGCTGGCTAACCTCTGCGACACTCTCAGACTCTTTAAGTTCAGATTTCCCATCAGCTCCTTCATCACCCAGGTTCTGACTTGGTCATCTGAACAACACTCTCAAAGTACTCCATAAGACCATCCTCATTCTGAAACAAAGCAATTATTTCATATTCAAAAGACTTTGAACCTCATATGAAACTTTTGTGAAGAAAAATAATGACATAACATTCTAGGGATGGGTTAGGATGATCGGATTGTCGTCCAACCGACTAGACGAATAATGATTGGTGAGTTTATCTTTTTTAGCTATAATATTTGTTACCAGCAATGCAGGTTTTTGGCATTTAGAAGCTGCTAGTTTAGGACCTGTGAGGAGTCTGTTTCTCAAACTAGAGACTGTGATTTACTTGTCTTTTTGTTGTGCATCTGGCCATCCACTTCCCTCTCTATCCTGGTTAGAGATTCTTTTTTTCAAAACAGTAATGCATGGAATAGCCTTCATCTCTCTAAAACAACAGACTTTAGGAGAAAATAGAATTTCAGGAGAATGTTTCTTTTTTCCTATTTTTAAACCAAAATTTGACTTGCAAATGTAAATCAATTTTTTTTCTTTTTTCTGCATGATAGCGCAACCATTTTCAATTGTTCTAATAATAAGAACATTTTCTTGAGTACCAAATTAGCACTTTATAATGCTTTTGTAAGGAATAGGTGACACAGTATATGTTTGCCATCATGGGTAAAGAAAAAATTGAATAAATACACCTAAAACAATTATTTCAAACCGTAATAATAATTGGCAATTAATGATTTTGACAGTATTTTTGATCAATTTAATGCATCCTTGGTGAAAGGTAGCATAAGTTTCTTTCAAGAACAAAAATGTCTTTGTGTTCTAAAAATGGAAGCGTATATACTATATATTATATAATTTTCATAAAGTAACTTGTAACGTAATTACTTGAGTAGTTTTTCGCCAAACTACTTATTTACTCTTACTTGAATCATAATATTTCTTAGTACTTCTACTTGTACTCAAGTGAATTATTTCTTCAGTAGCAGTACTTTTACTTAAGTAAAAAAAAATCAGTACTCTTTCCACCACTGCAAATAGGGTGCAGGAGAGAGCACTCTGGAGCTGTCAGTTATGTGTCACTTATATGTACCTTATCTAACATGTACTGTACACTGGAAAATTATGATTATAATACAACTTCTAAACGGTAAATATACATACATGCTTTGTTTGATTGATGATATAATGATTAAAAAAAAAACTGTCCATTCATAGAGCAGTAACATTTATAAATAACATTAATTGAATAGAATTAGACAAACACACTACCAATCTGAATAATTTTGGCTTGATATATTTAAATATATTAAATTAACTGATGACTTATAAAAAACCTGAAAGACTGGCACCAGCATGGAATAAAGATTGTTGTTGTCGGAAATATAGCAAATAGCATGCATGTACATATACAATGTACATTGGTTACACACTATAAAGCAGAGTGCCTTTTGGGTATAAAAGAGTTAAATATAGGGAATGCTACAGAATGGCCAACACTATTTAGTGTACTGTATTCTATAGGGAATAGGAGCCAATTTCAGACACAGCTTCTATTACACGTTAGATCACACCCTCACACCCTCCTTGTATGTCTCTTTAACCTGAACCACCCACACATACATACATTTATCAAATTGCTCATCTCTAGCCTCCATCAGTCAGAGAACTTCCTCTCCTCTTTCCTCCCTCATCTCCTCTCTTTTCTCCCTCCTCTCCTCCCTTCCTCACTCCTCCTTTATGTGGATCACCAGGCAGCCACATTATTACAGTACTGGTGGTTCATCTTCTGTCCATCTGTCTAGAAACTCTGCTTTCCTTTACCTATTTTTCCTTTTATCCAGTGCTTTCCATCCTCCCTCTGCTCCATCACTCTTTCCAGTGTCCTCTCTTCCAGTTATTCTTCATCTTTACTCCCTGTAGCTCCCCACAGGATGGTTTGATGAGGCAGATTTCACTCGCGTACAGAGTTCAATAGTGCATGAAACTCACCTGTAGTCCTGTAGACCTTCCTTGTCCCTCATCGGAATAGTGTTACTGGAAAGAGAGATAGGGTAATAAATGATTACACAAAACAAGGAGCTGCAAGCTACTAAGTGTATAATAATAAGGGTTGTAAGATTATTAAAGATATTAATAAAATTAATTACATGGTATGCTAATTAATTAATCAAATTAATCACAAAGAATCGCATATCAATATTTGCAGTGAAAGGCTTCCAAATGAAGATAATTGGAAGTTATTGCATCATTGTTTGTGGCAGACGAGAATATCCCTGTATAGATATTATAATTTATTATTTATTTCAGTATAATTGAGCAAAAGCCTCTCATTGGCCTACAATCCATTTTGCAATCGAGCCAATCTCTCTGAGGTAGACTAAGGGCCCGTTCACATAAGACACATTCTTTCACAGTATTTTATCTGTCATATTTTCTTATTGTTGGTCTACACTCACTGAGAACTTTATTAGGAACACTATGGTCCTAATAAAGTTCCCGATGTGATCTTCTGCTGTTGTAGCCCATCCGTCTCAAGGTTTGACATGTTGTGCATTCTGATTTGCTATTCTGCTCACTACAATTGTACAGTGTGGTTATCAGAGTTACCACAGCCTTTCTGTCAGCTTGAACTAGTATGGGCTGCATTCACCAAAAGCAAGTTGATCGTAGAGATCACTGGCGCCAGTGCTTTTGGGAAACGCAGCCCTGGCCATTCTCTGTTGACCTGTCTCATCAACAAAGCATTTCCGAACTGAACTGCTGCTCACTGAATACATTTTTTTGTTTTTGGCACCACTCCAAGTACACTGTAGAGACTGTTGTGCATGAAAATCCCAGGAGATGAGCAGTTACAGAAATACTCAAACCAGCCCATCTGGCATCGACATTCATGCCATGGCCGAAATGAAGATCACATTTTTCCCTATTCTGATGGTTGATGTGAACTTTAACTGAAGCTCCTGACCTGTATCTGCATGATTTTATGCATTGCACTGCTGCCACACGATAACTGCATGAATAAGTAGGTGTACAGGTTAACACCTACATAAAGTGCTTCGTGAGTGTATGTACACATGCAGACTGATGTCTTTGGCCACTACATTGCTGCTAACGCTGTGTCAAGTTTAAAAGTAATTTGCAGACCCCTGCATTCAGTTTAATTCCACTGCACTCCACCTCATTTTTTAACATGAAAATGCGCCCTGTGTGAATGGCTCCTTACTCTTTCTATACTGTCTTCTTTCAGTAAGTGTGGTTTGGTAAGGCATGGTGAATGTCCTGGCAGCTGGGCTGGGGTGACAGTATATTAACCAGCTGATTACACAGCTACTTACCAAATGAATAATTAACTAAATGGACATGAAATATTGCTGTGAATTTAAATCACTTTATTACAGTAAAATAAAGAGACTGCAAAAAGATGCGAGAGACATGAAACTAGCACAGCAATGTAGGAAATCGGTTCCCTGAGACTACAGTCAATTATATGGTTAGGTGGTCAATGTACAAAAATATATGACTGCAGAATGCTACGATTTACCGATCAGAATGAAATATTTCAGAGCACCATGTAATAAGCACTGATATTAATTGATGGTATGTGCTAGCAGATTGTTTCCATGAGCAAGAAGACAGAGAGAAGCAGGTCACAGCTGTGAGGATTGACTTTTATTTCATGGGCAGATGCTCATAATAAGGCTGCTCTGTCATCACTGTAGAGAGCATGATTTAGTGTGTGTCTGCTGCTGCCATGTATGCCACTCAACATATGACACAACTACTGAGATCAAATGACCACATTCATCTTCTCTCACAAATGGATAGGAAAAGTACCAAAGGGAAAGTGTGCTGGCCATGACTTACAGTACCTTAGACCACTGATCTTAACTGCAATGTGTGTTATTCTCAGTAATGAGATGCTGAAATGTAAATTTGATATGTCTTTGATAAGACACTTTGCCTAACTCTAGGTTAATGTTTTTTTAACCATGGATTAAGGCCACTTGTAATTTTACAAGGGTAGTACTTAAGTTTTAACTCACGGTTATGAACCTTGAACCAAATGACCAAAATCTAATATAACAGTATTAATAATTTTATTTCAAGGTAACAGTATATATCACCATATAAAATTTCAATGAAAAACTAAACTCTGCTTTTCTTCTAATGATCTCTACCGGTTGACACATTTCTACCGTCACACAGTATATGCCGTTGTACCCATAGATATCCATAGGTAGATACTGCATTCGGCTGGTCGGGATATGTCAACAGCACTGTCATCTTGGAACAGACAACAGAAGACGTGTTTGAATGAAAATCAATGGAGGAGATGCCTCAGAGTGCTGCATAAATGGCTTTTGTGTGGAAACAGTTCAAAATATAATAAATTGACTGCATGGGTGCTAATCTTCAATATGTTTGCCAGGATTTATTCATTGGTAGATATATTTTTTTGGAGTTTGCTTAAAAACATTGCTATTTTTAAAAGAGACGTCACAGGAATTTAGCAACAAATACGCTTTATTTACAGCACTAACTATTGTAACTTGAAAATGTTTTCATATCTATGGTTGTACTTATCAGAACTAAATGTAAATTATGAATACTGCACTGCTAGAATTTAATATATGTGTAATACAAGCTCATTTTATGGTAATATGGAGATTCTTTTAATATAGAAAAAAATTTAAGACTATAAGTTCTGCAGGTTACGTCTTATAATTTTATGTATATAATTTACAATGTGAATGACTGGTGCTATATGATTTTATAACAAAATATATGATTTGAGTAAACGTATTATAGAAGTTTTTGAGCTACATTCATTTATGGTTATGGTTACCTATCCAGCATTTTGAGTTTATGATATGATACAACATTGTCATATGTTTAAGGCAAATCAAACCTTGTAAAAATTGGCTGAAAAAGATTCAGGCTGTTGCAGACAGCATCTGTCAATTTGCTTTAATGTATTAATGCACCAAGGTATCGAGGTCTATGACAGCTGCTAATGTGGCATGTACATGTGGATTTCTATGGTCATACCCTTGGTAGGGCTGGGCAGTATATCGACTTTTTAAGGTATATCGATATATTTTCAAATGAGATATAGGATGAGACAATACCATTTATATCGATATAGTTTGATGTTGTGTTACATAACCTGTTTCTTCCGTAAAGCCCTGCCGTGATTGCATCTCTCCTCTTTCACACTCTCCGCGCAACCCCGCCTCCACACTCCCTCTGTGTCTGCATGCAAACCCGGCCCCACTCGCTCACAAGTTCTCCTGCAACATGGGAGAGACAGCGCCAGTTCACACTGTCGAGGAAGACCTGGTTAATAAAAAGAAAAACAATGGTTTAATTATTTGGAGATGGTTTGAATTTAAAAGATCAGATGAGCAGCAAAACAGCTGTGTGCTGTTTGACTGACAGGTGGCTTATGTGTGTGTGGCGCACTTTGCATGCGTATGTGCTCCGAGAACGCTCGCACCTAAATGGTCAAATACATTTTAATTCCCCCAAAATGCCCATCTTGGTGAGGTGTTCATTTAAAAACAGAGAGTTATGTTTAAAGTGAACAAAAACATTGGGGGAAAAGATGATTTGTATCTAAATGTATGACTTGTAAGTTTAAATGTAACCTAATAGACCTGCCGCTGTCTAGTGTATCCTTAATATTAATCAAACAACAATAACAAGAAAATGACAAAACCACTCACTGCTCTTGGCTGGATAAATTTACTTGTATAACCCTAGTATAAAAGTATTATTCATACAGGGAAGACCAGTAGTAGTTTTATGTCAAATTTATTCTGAATGTTTAACTGAATACTTGATACTGAAATTTTTTTGTTCTATAGTGTTTTTTTTTCTATTCATTGCTTTTCTTTTGTTATTTTATTACTGATTGTTTACTACTCTTGAATAATACCTTGAGAACTTAATTCTTTTATATTTAACAAATTAGTTAGTGTTAGGCTATTATTTGCTGTGGTATTGAAGCTGATATCAAAAATCATCACATTTCTCTAAAGACTACTGAAAGTAACTTATACATTGAGTTTGGTAGATGAGCTCGAGGAATTTCCACCACCACCACCCGAGTTTGAAACTGAGTACAACACATTTACACCCCTAACAACCTCAGCAGAGCGACTAGCCGAAAGGCTAACTTCACTTGAAGGCCGCTGGGAAGAAAGTAACCGGAAGGTGAGTGTGTTTCTCATAAGTCATTTGAAACCAAGGTCCAAGCCTTGGAAGACAAAATGAATTATCGGTTGGACCGTGAGTGTGAGAGAATGAAGCAACAGTTGGAGTTAGCAATTAGGGATTTAAGACAATCCATAATAGACTGTTTGAAATGGCGTGACGCCCAGCTTGAACAGAAATTCAAATCTATCAGTGCTCGTTTATCCATTCCCGAACAGACTACTCCCAAATTCTCCCTACCGTACTCATCATCGCAAAATCAGTGTCTCCAGAAAGCCATACCTCTTCACAATACAATCCCCCAGTAAAACTGGAGTTCCCCAGCTTTTTTGACACACAGAAAGAAGATCCTGTAAACTTCATTGAGCATTGTGAAGAGTACTTTGCGGTTCGACCCCTCAGAGACAGTGAAGTTATGGCTACTCTGACTGCTGTGCTCAAAGGGACCGCTAAGGACTGGTGGCGAGCAGAACGGCAACATGTGAGGAACTGGAAACAGTTTCAAGAAATCTTCTTAAAGTCCTTCTTGAGTGAAGACTACGAGGACGTAGCAATTAGAAGATTGCAAGAAAGGAAACAAGGGGTGAAGGAATGCATACGTGACTTTGCTTACCAGTATCGAGCTCTGTGTATGAAGTGGAAGAGTGGGATGAGTGAGAAAGACATTGTCCAGGCTATCTTGAGAAACTGCAACCCGCGTTTGGCAAGTTTGTTACGAGGAACAGTGAAGGATGTCGGAAAACTATAAAGTATTAGCACACAAATAGAAAGGGATTTTGAGGAGTCTAAGAGGTATTGGAGTCAGGTTAATGCTGCTGACCAGAAGAAGAAACTTTTCAGTCAACACTTGATCTCCAAGCAAGACCCCCTCATGCCAATGCCCAAATAGTTCAACCTTTCCATAACACTGCACTGACGGGAGTCAACACAGTCACCATCCCCATTATCTTACAAGTCCGATATTGTACAACAATGGTAGACACCGGTAGCACACTCTCTCTCATACAAAAATAATTCTGGGAACAGATCAACATGAATGAACCATCAGCACAGTGGTGGTCAAGTATTTCTCCTCGCCAATGGACAACAACAGACTGTGATTGGAAGAGGGACGTGGAAATGTGAGATCCAGGGACGTCAGATGGGACTAACATTATATATCCTGAATAATGTGGATTTGACCGTGCCAATCATATTAGGAATGGATTTCTGATGGATTCTGGGTTGACTTTAGACTTCCAGAGATCTCAATACAGCATACCTGTCAGAGAACTAAGATCTGAAGAAACCTTCCCTTTTCTGCCTACTGAATCTCTAGCTACAGTACATTTCAACATAGCCTTACCTATGCCTCCTGTATCCAACGAGACATGTCTATCCATTCAACAACTGGCTAAACAGGCTAATACCAGTGCTCTGTTCAAGACTAAATTGGAGGAGTTCATGTTGCAATGGCCCACAGTATGCACCCATGAAACAGGACATTCCAACTTTGTAAAACACCAAATTCTCACTACCAATGAAGTTCCAGTCAGGAAACACCCATATAAAGTGTCCGTAGACAAGCAGCAGTTCACTGAATCTGAAGTCGATAATCTGCTACCCAAGAAGATTATCAGTCCCTCTGTATCTCCGTGGGCAGCACCAGTCATGGTAGTACCAAAGAAGTATGGCAGTACAACTACCGTGCTCTGAATGCCAAAACTCACCTCGATGCATACCCAATGCCCCAAATTCAAGACATTCTGGAATTCTTGCATGGTGCCACCATAGTCAGTACACTCAACTTGAAAAGTGGATACTGGCAAGTGAAAATGGCACCTGAAAGCATTCAGAAAACTGCCTTTGTCACATCATAGGGTCTATATGAATTTTGTCATCTTCCTTTTGGCCTCAAAAACGCCGCTGCAATGTTCCAGAGGCTGATGGAACTGTCATTAAGAGAACTCAAGGGCAAGTGCTGTTTCATCTACATCGATGACGTTGTTGTGTTCTCACAGAACGAGGAAGAACATTTCAACCACCTACAGCAAGTTTTTCAATGTTTCCATAAAGCAGGATTTACCCTCAACTTAAATGTAAATTTATGAACAGACTCTCACTTTCCTAGGTCACATCGTTTCAAATGACGGAATAAAAACAGATCCACCAAAAGTGGATGCAGTCACCTCATTTCCAACTCCACAGTCACTCAAAGATGCACAACGATTCCTTGGACTAGCAGGCTGGTATCACGTTATATTCCACACTTCTCTGAGAAGGCCGCCCCACTCCATGCTCTGAAACAAAAAAATTCCACTTGGCTATGGTCAGAACATTGTCAACATGCATTCGACAAAATAAAACAGGATTTAACCCAAGCACCAGTGTTAACACCCCCTGATTTCAACAAACTTTTACAGTGCAAACGCAAGCTTGAGGTTGGCATAGGTGCAGTGCTTACACAAGAAACAACGGGAGAGGAAAAGGTCATAGCGTATGCCTCACGTTTGCTACAAGCAGAGAGAGCATACTTTGTGTCAGAAAAGGAATGCCTAGCTGTAGTTTAGGCTGTGGAAAAATGGAGACCATATTTGGAAGGACGTCCATTCACAGTTATAACAGACCACGCAGCACTGACCTGGGTTTTCCAACATCCGAAGCCATCATCACGCCTCACCCATTGGACACTAAGATTACAAGGATTTAATTTCACTGGAAAGTACCGTAAAGGCCAATGCAATGTTGTACCTGACATCCTGTCCAGAGTACATAACGACCATACTTCTCCTGAAATGATTGCTGTAATTAAAGCCACCAAGACCGCTACATTGCTCACCAACCTGCCAGTGGATCTAGCACAAATTGCCACAGATCAGCAAAAACACCCAGAGTTTCTAGAGCTACTAAAAAAGGCACAGTCCGAAGGAGATTCAGATCCCACTCGTATCTACTATATGATGCAGAATGGATTCCTGTTCCATAGTGTGCCAAAGGGACAACAAGGGCAAAAACTTCAACTGATGATTCCATCCACTTAATGTGAAGCCTTGTTGCATTATGCACACAACAACCCACTTAGTGTTTGTGTATTGCTTATGTTTATATATATATATATATATGGATGTTAGGTTATGTTTTTGTTTATAGAAGGACTTCTTTGTGTGTGCTTACAATTAATGCCAAGGAGTGTGATCCTCAAGAAAGGAATTACTTAAACTAAGGACCCTTTGAGGACATCTACCTTGTGACTTTCAAATACCAGGACTATATATCACCACTATGGACTAAAACATAAGACATGTTATGCTCATTTCAGTGAGCTACGGTGATTGTCTGTGACAATGATTCATCTGGTTTTTCCTGACAATTCATTGACTCTGGTTTTTATATATGTATGTCTCGAAATTCACCTCACTTGTTTATGTAAATTAGTCTTTATGTTTCTGAAAATATACTTACCAATCACGTATATCTGTTGTCATACTGAGTATTTGTCTTACACACAATACATTCACTTTTTGGCCGGTGGTTCCCTCCCTAATATAGATTTATGTGGCATATAACCTGGTTTTAAACACTATGCACTGTTACAACATGTAACATAAAATAACCTCCCCTACCCAGCGCAGTTAACATTTCTGTCCCAGAGAATCTAGTTGATTGTATAGGAATAATACTGTTCGGTTGTTCATGTCTTAATTTTAGAAAACATACAAAAACTCTGGCATGTAACCAATACATGTCCTTTTTTCTCTCTGGACAAGTAACTTTTTTACTCTGACAAGTGAATGACCAATTTACTTGTCCAAAGGAAAAATACATCACAATGCTTAATGTCGAGCCCTGCATGTCATCTGTAGAGAATGCCATAAACAGGTTGCATCCCAAAGTGGAAGCACTTCAAATCTCTTCCACCATTTACAGCAGCGCCATGAACTGCAGTATGTGTTAAACTTCGTCTTCTGCCCTGAAACAAAGTGCGTTGCAAGCTTCATTTACCATCTCATGTATGGCTTTGACTTACAACAGAACATTAGTCCACTTTGTAGAAAATACCGAGATATATATTGTGTATCGCCATTCAGCCTAAAAATACAGAGATATGATTTGAACAATTTGAAGTGTGAAAAGCCCATTTGAGTGACTGTGGGTTTAAAATGCAAGATGAAACCAATATGGAATCAGTACACTCATGTAAAACATTTTGAACATTGACCACATAATTACAGTGCTCTATGATAGCTAATATCACAGGGGGATGCAGTGCTTGTAGAAATCTGGCTGTTCTGGACCTCCTTACCCAGATTTGCTATCAAAAGCCTGGGTCTCATTATAAACCATGCCACTGTTTGTAGAACCTCCATCTGTCTCTGGATCTCATAGACTGTGGAAAACATACCAAGAGAAGAACAATCAGAATTTAACCAAAACCTTCTGCCAACTAAAGACCCTAAAGTACATCTGAAATTGCTGAATGTATCAGCATTTTTCCTCATGGCTACTTGGGGGGAATTGAACTATTGCAGAAAACCACTGACAGTCCTATAGTTTTAGGATAACATATTAAAAGTGTAACAGATGTCATCAAAACAAAGCCATATTCATTAAATCACACAGCTAGGTGTAAATAGCACCTGCCACACATAGCACTTGCAAATGCTATTTGCGCTCAAATAGCCTAGTAGAAACGCACAAATTGAAGACAAACTGCGCCACCAGTGTTGCTGCAGTGGTATGGGGTGTAAAGACTATGTAGATGTGCTTTTTTGTGTGCGGACGACCTGGGTTCTAATCACCTTTTGTCCCACTTTTTCCCATCCTTTTTCCTGTCTCCAATCTTAATATTTACTTTAATACTACTTATAATAAATAAAAATGAATATAAAGGTTCCTCATAGTGATTTGGTCTCGGAGAAGGTCAGGGTGTTGAATGGTTTGATCAATGTAAAATTCACCATGGTATTAATATAGTGTTAATATAGTAACCATGTTTAATTTTGTGGGTACTATGACTTTACCACAAAATACCATGGTGATATTATGGTTACTGAAGTAAAACCATGGTTAACTTTTGTATGGGAAGGTTAGGTTTAGGTGTGTGGGTTGGTGTAGGGTGTCTGGGACTCTAAATAAACACACACACTGCAGTGATGCCCCTATACTGTATGTTAGTCTTTAATTAGGGGTGTAATTGTATCTGCCACTATTTGCACCGTGTTGCAAACGGCATCTAACTTTATTTGCACTTGGTGCAAAGAAGCTTTCAGTTTCTATTTACACGTAGTATAATAGCATCTTTTGCTATTTGCACTTAGTGCAAATAGACTCTGCCTAAAAATAATGATGTCATCCATAATATGGATATATATTTTCTTTTAATCGAAGCAAAACACTCCCATCCTTAACCTGTTTATGTGGGGCCTCAACACTTCTTATTTTCTTGGATCAAAACAGACATATTTCCTTGGAGTGAAACTCCTGGTGCTTCAGACCATGACTAATATTAATGCACTATATGAGCGTGTCAGTGTGTGTAATGCCAGCAAAGATTATGGCTTTTGCAGCCTTTGTAACAATGGTACACTTTTTGACAGAACATTTAGCACAAGACGAAGCGAGTGGAAAATGCTTATTGTTAATTTCTTATCTGGAGTCTGCAGTTTGACTTTCAGCTCTGGCATAATTACACTTAGGCACTAATTTAGTGCTACTTAACCTGCACTTAAGATCTGTGAAGAGGAGGTGTGCCATGTCTTTCGGAAACAAAAGACTAGGAAAGCTTCAGGCCCAGATGCCGTTTCACCCGTGTGTTTTAGATTTTGTGCTAACCAGCTGGCCCCCATCTTCACACAGATCTTCAATAGATCACTGGAGCAGTGTGAAGTCCCGTGCTGCTTCAAACGCTCAATCATCATTTCTGTCCAAAAGAAACCACAAAAAAAAAAATCACAGGACTTAATGACTACAGACCTGTCGCCCTGACGTCTGTGGTCATGAAGTAATTTTAGAGAATTCAGGTGTTGGCCCACCTGAAGAACATCACTGGACTCTTTCTAGATCCCCGTAAATTTGCTTATCGAGCAAACGGGTCTGTGGATGATGCAGTCAACATGGTATTACATCATGTCCTGCAACATCTGGACAGACCAGGGACATATGCAAGGATCCTTTTTGTGGACTTCAGTTCGGCTTTCAACACCATCATCCCAGCTATACTCCGGACTAAATAACACCAACTCTCTGTTCCCATGTCTATCTGTCAGTGGATTACCAGCTTTCTGACGGACAGGCAGCAGCTTGTGAGACAGGGGAAACTCACTTCCATCACCTGTACAATCAGCACTGGTGGCCCCCAGGGATGTGTGCTCTCCCTACTACTCTTCTCCCTCTACACCAATGACTGCATCACCAAGGATCCCTCTGTCAAGCTCCTGAAGTTTGCAGATGACACCACTGTCATCGGCCTCATCCGAGATGACGATGAGTCTGCATACAGAAGGGAGGTTAAACAGCTGGCTGTCTGGTGCAGTCAAAACAACCTTGAGCTGAACACGCTCAAAACGGTGGAGATGATTGTGAACTTTAGGAGGAACACCCCAACACTGACCCCCCCCTCACCATTCTAAACAGCAATGTGGCAGCAGTGGAGTCATTCAGGTTCCTGGACACTACCATCTCACAGGACCTGAAGTGGGAGACCCACATTGACTCCATTGAAAAAGTCCCAGCAGAGGTTGTACTTCCTTCAACAGCTGAGGAATTTCAACCTGCCACAGGCGCTGCTGTTACAGTTCTTCTCAGTAGTCATTGAGTCTGTCCTCTGCACTTCAATAACTCTCTGGTTTGGTTCAGCTACGAAATCAGACATCAGAAGACTACAAAGGACAGTTCGGACTGCTGAGAGGATTATTGGTTACCCCCTGCCACCCCTTCAAGAACTATACACTTCCAGAGTGAGGAAAAAGGCTGGAAAAATCACTTTGGACCCCACTCACCCTGCCCACTACCTTTTTGAACTGCTGCCTTCTGGCCGACGCTTCAGAGCTCTGAGCACCAGAACCGTCAGGCACAGGAACAGTTTTTTCCCTCAGGCTATCCATCTCATGAACAGTTAAACTGCCCCATTGAGCAATAACTGTGCAATACACAGTTTAGTCTTTCTTATATTTATCCAACATATCAAACCTCTTCTGCCATTTCCTCTGAGAAAAAAAAAACCTTTGCACTGTACATAACAGCTTGTATTAGATTTGCACTACCTGTGTGTGTGTGTGTCTGTACGTATGTGTATAATTAGCTTTATTTTTTATTATTATCTATGTCTTGCTGCTGTTTTTGTATTGTTGTACACTGGAAGCTCCTGTCACCAAGACAAATTCCTTGTATGTGTAAGCATACTTGGCAATAAAGCTCATTCTGATTCTAAAAATACAATTGAACAGCAGTATATCCAATAGAGTGTGAATTGTCCCTACCAGAACATGTCAGCAATGACTGCTTCTCAAACAAGTTTCAGTTCTCACGGAGTTTTGATTGCTGCCTCTTTATTTGGTTTCAGAACCTACACTATATGGCCAAAGGTATGTGGACACCCCAACACCACACCCATATGTGCTTGTTGAACATTTAATTTTGAATTTAAAGGCATCAATCCTTTCATTTTCTGTTATAACAGCTTGCACTGTTATGGGAAGACATTTTCACTAGATGCTGGAACATGGCTGCAGGGATTTGCTCCCATTCAGACACAATGTTTGAAGCAAACAATTTGCAAGAATGTCTTTGTATGGAGTAGCATTAAGCTTTATTCTCTCAGAAACTGCTGGAATAGAAAACCTGTTTATTAGAAGGGGGTGGTAAATAATTGGACTATCACTTTTATAGCAGTTTAATTATATGGATTAATTTTTGTATGCTACTCCCAAAAATAGTACAGAGCAGTTGGTGCACAGTCCCATCACCATCAATGGAGCACCAGTGGGGATAGTCAGCAGCTTCAAGTTCTTGGGTGTCCACATCACTGAGGAACTAACAGGGTCCATCCACACTGAAGCCATTGTGAAGAAGGCTCATCAGCGCCTGTTCTTCCTGAGACGGCTGAGGAAGTTTGGAATGAACCGCCACATCCTCACACGGTTCTACACCTGCACTGTAGAGAGCATCCTGACTGGCTGCATCTCCACCTGGTATGGCAATAGCACCGCCCACAACCGCAAAGCACTGCAAAGTGTGGTGCGAACTGCCAGACACATCATCGGAGGTGAGCTTCCCTCCCTCCAGGACATATATACCAGGCGGTGTGTGAAAAAAGCTCAGAGGATCATCAGAGACTCCAGCCACCCGAGCCATGGGCTGTTCTCACTGCTACCATCAGGCAGGCGGTATCGCAGCATCAGGACCCGCACCAGCCGACTTCATGACAGCTTCTTCCCCCCCCCAAGCAATCAGAATTTTGAACTCTTGATCTCCCACGATCAAATACATCAGCACTGCACTTTACTACTCATATCTCACACCAGACTGTCATAAATTATTATATTAAATTCTCTCTTAACAACTTACTATCAACCGACAGCCTGAATGTCAATACAGTACAATACAACCTACTGTACATTCTATATATATATATATATATATATATATTACTTTTTTATTGTATTGTGTGTATTGTATACTGTATATTGTATGTTATTATTTGTATATTGTGTTGTGTGTAATTGTGTATATTAGATTTTAAACTGTGCTGTAAATCTGATGTTTATTGTAAATTCTCTCATCACTGTCACGACTACTATATTGCTCGGAACTGCACCCAAGGATTTCACACACTATTGCACTTGTGTATATGGTTGTGACAAAAGTGATTTGATTTGATCTACCCACATCGCTCAAACCTTTTTATTAAAGGGTCAAAGTGAACTAACTAAATCACCCAAATTTGTTGGGAATAAAATACCCAAATACTTAATGTCCTGTCTGGGCCATTGGAAGGCGCCTGGCTGAAAAGCTGATACCGGGCAGTACGCTGTCAGAGCCAAAGCTTCGGATTTAAAGCAATTAATTCTATCCTGAGAACTTAACAGAATTAAAAATTCTGTGGAGGCAAGGCATAGATCTAGTAGGGTCAGAGACGAACAATAAAAGTTCATCTGTGTAAAGCAAAAGCTTATGCACCACACCTCCCACCACCACTCCTGGAAAATCATCCTCCTTATCATGGCTGCTAATGGTTCCATGGCAAGACAGAATAATAAAGGGGAAAGAGAGCAACCCTGCCAGGTGCCCCTATCCAGAGTAAAATAATCTGAAATTAATCCATTTGTTTGAACCGCCGCTACCGAGTGTCTATAAAGTAACTTAATCCACCCAATAAAATATTCCAGAACCCATACATTTCCAAAATCTTAAAAAGATAATCCCATTCTACCATATCAAATGCCTTTTTGGCATCAAGTGAGATGGCAGCGACCGGAGTCTGATCGTTTTCCACTGCTCACATTAATTAAATACCTAATGTTATCAGAAAAGTTACAGCCTGAAATAAGCCCCACCTGATCTATATGTATAAGAGATGTCATAACTTAATCGATTAGCCAAAATTTTTGACAGTATTTTAACATCTAGCTGGATCAGGGAAATTGGACGGTAACTCTTACACTCACTTTGATCTTTGTCCTTTTTAAGAATCAGACTGATCTAGGCTTGTGTCATGGTTGGCGGAAGCTTTCCATTCTTTAATGATTCCGTGCAAAAGTGGAGCCAGTCCTGTAGTATAAGATCTAAAAAATTCAGTGGCAAAGCCGTCTGGTCCCAGAGCCTTGCCTGTAGGCAAGACCTTAATTACCTCGCCAAGCTCCTCCGAAGTTATCTCAGAATCAAGATAATTGTTTTGCTCAGTCGTCAGTTTAGGAAGTTCTAGTGGTTCCACAAAGTTTCTAATATCCTCATCAGTAGACAAAGACATGTAACTATAAAGATCAAAATAGAATTCTTTAAAAGCATTATTAATATCAATGGCCGAGGTAAATATTTCACTGAGGGAATGGTAGAAAAAGACTCTGTTATATATCTAGCCAGAAGTTTCCCTGCCTTGTCTTGCCCTGAATAGCCAAAACTCCACCTTCCGTGACAAAATAGTATTATTCAAGTATTTCAATCGGGTCAATTCCCTGAGGCCATTAGATGACATTCGTGCTTCAGCTATGCCTCGGCACTTTTAATATTCCCTTCCAACTCCACGAGTTCTTGTGCTTTGGATTTTTTTGGTGAATGAGGGATACTGTATGATCTAGCCCCTAAGAACTGCCTTAAGTGCCTCCCAAACCACGCCCACAGAGGATACCGAGGACCAGTTGTTCTTCATATAGACATTGATTTCAGCCTTTAGCATTTGTTGGAATTCAGGATTTTGCAAAAGGGATATATTAAAGTGACAACTATATGATTTTTGTTTTCTCCATATGTGGCAACACCTCTAAACACACCAGGGCGTGATCTGAGACTAAAATGTTTCCAATTGAGCAATCAACAACCAATGGAATGAGGGACTTGGATATAAAAAATAAAACAATCTATCCTAGAGTAAATCTTATGGACTGATGAAAAAAAAAAAATTAGTCCCTACAAAATGGGTTCAAAAGTCTTCAAATATCTATAAGACCAAGATTTTTACACATCCTGTGAAGCGTCAGTGTAGCACTAGGGGGCTTGCACACTTTTGCTTCACTATGATCAAGGACCGAGTCCATTAAAAGGTTAAAGTCTCCTCCCAATATTATATCATGAGGGGAGCCAGCGGCTTGTAACATCCCTTCAAGATCTATAAAAAAAGCCCTGATCATCAACGTTGGGTGCATAAATATTAGCCAAAATAAGACTTTCTCCCTGAATTTCAGCTAAAACAATATTGACTCTTCCTAATTTATCTTTACTCTGTTTGAGACATTTGAATTGAAGGTGTTTACATATCAGTGCAATGACTCCCCTGCTCTTACTCGAGCCAGCACTATAAAATAAAAAAAAATGCCCACCCCATATCTTTCCAAATTTTTCAGCTTCCTGCAGAGAAAGATGCGTTTTTTGAAGAAACACTATCATATTTCTTACACTTAAGAAGATAATCTTCCTTCTTTTTATGGGGTGCCCCAACCCATTCACATTCCACGTGGAGAGAGACAATCCACTCATATTAACATTTTACATATAAGAAAAAATGGATTGTGTGTCAAAAACAAGATTATAAAGACCACATTCCAACATTAGTGCAACCCTCAAAACCCGAACATCACCCAGAACAAAACAAAGAGAAAAAGGGAAAACGTGCGCATTAACCCCACACACGACAGCACCAACTGGCGTCCATCCCTCCAAACTCAAACAGTCCATGCACGCCTACAAGAGCCCCCGCGACAACCTTGCCATTGGATTGCTCAAGTCCACAAGGCATGCATTTTAAACCCACCTCTGGTAACTTTTATCCAGAGAGCATTTGATTTAAACTAAGAAACTGACACCGTGATGCACTGCTTAATATCATATACTCAACTAGCATGTCTTGATTATTTGATGATTTCCAAACACTTTTATGCTTGGAATCAAATGTTATAATGTTGTGATTCATGGGTTAGTCCAAGGCTTAGAACTCTTTATAAAAAAAAAAATAGTGGAGAAAATGAATGGGAAAAATAATTCCAGAACCAAGGCCGCTGAAAAATTGGGTGCATCACTGTTGCGCTCTATTGTGTCTAGAGAGAAATAATGAGAGATCAACCATGCTAGTTGAGTATATGATATTAAGCAGTGCATCACGGTGTCAGTTGCTTAGTTTAAATCAAATGCTCCCTGGATAAAAGTTACCAGAGGTGGGTTTAAAATGCATGTCTTGTGGGGTAAAATGTTACTGATCTGGTAGACTTTTTTTTTTTTTTTTGCCTTTACATATACAATCTGATCACTATAGAATTCTTTTTTTAAATGTCTAGAAAAACTGTGTACAACTGTATGTGGCATCACACCACACACAAACCCTATTAAAAAGCTGAAACACTGCATCAACCAGAGTTTGACTATTAACAGCTTTTAAGAGATGATGCTGTTATTTATCTACATTTAGATGCAGCCATACTGTTCCCTGCTTGTTAATCATGGCTTCTCATAACTTCTCTATTAAAGCTCAGAGAAAGACACAGCGATGCACTGAATTTATGTCATGTCTCTTTAACAAACGATGAATCCATAAAGCAGCTAATGAAAAATAACCATATGCAGTTGGAGGTGCAAAAAATATGATCTTGTCCATTGAACATGTGTCATCAGCGCAGCTATGGTTTAGAATTAGAATATAAAACTAAGACGAAACACTGACTAATTCTACCAGCACCCAGATGTGTTCAACTAAGATAACTTGCAGGCATGTCGGCATAAAAGTAGTGCTTCCTGTCAAATAGCGACTTCCTGCTGATGGTAAATTTGAGAGCAAGGCCTATCGTTACTGCAGCCTCCACACATCTTCTGTTCAGCACCTTAGTAACAAAACATATAGACATACATATACATTCAACAGCATTTAAAAATGCACAAAAATGTTACTTTAGATTATTATCCAAGGGCAAGTCGAGAAGAGCTTGTTTGGGATTGGGAGTTGTACATCACAGTATACATGGTATTAGTTATTTCTGATATTAATTCAATTAATTTACTCACTGGCAGTGTTCCTGGTAACGAGGCATCAAAATGTGAGACAAGTGAGTTTGGTGGAGCCAAGAAACTATCATGAGAACCAGAGAAGAGCTTTGATCTGGAGTGAATTTAAGCATGGATGTCCAGACCAACAACACCAACCATCTGAGGAAGGCTAGAAAACAGCACAAGAGATGAAGATCAGAACTGGTAATACTATGAGGTAACAAAGTAACATTTAAAGTAACTCATATATATATACACATTACACAAACACATATATACGTTACACAGATCAGTAAGTCATGCATGTTCAAATATACACTATTTGGCCAACAAATTGTGGACACCTGAACACAAACATTCATATGTGCTTGCTGAACATTTCATTTCAAAACCACAGTGATTAATCTCACTTTTTGCTGCTATAACATCTTCCACTCATCTGGAAAGAATTTTCACTTGATGTTGGAATGCAGCTGCATGGATTTGCTCCCATTCAGACCCAAGAACATCAGTGAGGTCAAACACTGATGTTAGGTGATGGACCGTCGGCATTCCAAAGGCGTTCAGTGGGGTTCAGGTCAGAGCTTTGTGCAGGTCATTCAAGCTCTTCCGCTCCAGACACAGTACATTATTTTTTGTGGACCTCGCTTTGTGCAAAGAAGCACGGTCATGCTGGAACATAAAAGGGCCCAAATCGAAATGTTGCCAAAAATTTGGAAGCACACAATTAATCAGAATGCCGCTGTATGATTTGTCTTCACTTGAAATAATAGAACAGCCAAACATGTTAAAAGGGGGTCCCCACAAACTTTTGGCCGTGTGTGTGTATACACACACTCCTTGGCAAATAAATGGGCCAAGCCAAAAATGGCAAAACATGAAGCTTTTAATGGTTTTAACCACAAATCATTGGTCAAGAATTGAACAAATAGATGAAGTCATTTATTATGGGATAGTTTTTCCCTTTGATTTCTTTAGATGTTTAAGCCTTGTGGGTAAACTTGCAGAAAGAAGAGTCAATGTTGTTCCACTCAATGTTGATGGCTTCAAACAGTTGATGAGTACCGGTAGTTGAAAAACGTTTCCCATTCAAATCTACACTCTGACTAGGCCAAAACATGAGCCTGATGGACTTGTTCTCAAGTCACTTCTTGGTGGTCTTAGCAGTGTGGGCAGGAGCATTGTCTTGTTGAAAAATAACATCTTATCGTTCCTCTTTAGAAAACTTTTCAACTGTGGGGAAACAAGACTTTCTGCAATATTCTCCTGTACTCCAAAGCATTAATTGACTTTTCACAGTGAAGCAGCTCACCAGTACCAGCAGCTGAAAAGGCTCCCCACACCATGACATTTCTTCCTCCATGCTACACTGTTGTAGAGATGCATTCACAATTGTATTTCTCACCAGATCTTCAAAGACACCTCTCTAGAACTTCACAATGCAACTCAAATCGTGATTCATCACTACACAACTCTGAATCAAATAATTTTCTGCCAAAAACTTCATTCTGTATTTGAGGTTTTTCTGAGACAGCAATGGCTTTTTAATACATCTTCTAGACACAAAACCTGCATTAGATAACCTTCTGTTTATTGTTCTTATCGAAAGGGTCTTGTTTTCTGAGGTCTTGAATACTGCTGACAGTTTTTGAGGCTTTTTTTTCCTGTCTTTGAGAACTGTAAATTTCAGCAGGTGGTCTTCCCTATATGAAGAGGCTCTGGGCCTTCCAGATCCTTTCTTTCTGGCAACATCACCTTATGTTTCAAAGCATTGACCCATTCTCTTAATAGCTGATAGAGAAATAGTGATTTTCTCTGACTTTTGGGTCTTGTAAACTTCAGAATTGCTACAGTTGGCTTGACACAGACAAGCTATGTGGTTTCTGACAGCAACACCTGCATGATATTTTGCCCTTTTTTTTTTTTTTTTTTTTTTTTGGGAGCAGATTTTCTCACTCTACCTTGGGACTCACAACACTGCATAATGTGGATCGCTCCTGGTTCCATTTATGAGCTTGTTATCAGGCCTTTGATGGGCTGCATCAATTTTGTACACCCAGACATGTTTGTTTGATTTTAAATCAAACATTTTAATCATTATCATGATTTTACCTTTGCATACAAGAAGACAACAGTATATAAGTGAATTTCACTGTTTCCAGCTTTTCCCCAAACAGTTCACTGCAGCAAAAGTTAATGAGCAAATGGTGGCAGTGAAGTGCACCAGGACTGTCCTGGACTCCATTTCACATAGTGCACTGCCCTTATCACCTCCATCTGTTCCTGATTACCCTCACCTGTCTTCAATTCCCTCATTTAGTCCCTTTGTGTATAAATACACTTCAGTTTTGTTCTTTGTCAGTTCTCTATGTAATAGCTGTGATGGTTTGTTTATTTAGTTTATGGTACTCCACGTTATTATATATCTTCATCTTCTCCATTAAAGCCTGCGAATAGATCCATCGCCTCTCCTTCATCTTCACTACCACAACTTGACACTGACCAATGATTTGTTGTGGAGACCATTAAAAGCTTAATGTTTTGCCATTTTGGGCTTGGCCCTTTTTTTTTTTTTTTTTTTTTTTGCCCAGTGTATATTACAATATCAATAAACATTTACAAATATTTAACTATTTGAATGTACATTAATGAGTTATGTATTTTAATGTCCTGTTTGGTATAAAGGTTTTTATTCAGTATAATATTAAAAATTTTCATAGTTTTAATAAAATGTAATACGCAATTTAAAAATAAAAACTTATTATAGTATGAGTTCATGGTATGAGCTGTATGTTCATTTTTCCAGGGCAAATCTGAAGTCAAGGCCAGCAGTCTTTGCCCTATTGGGAAATTTAGAGTTAGGTCTACGGTTTATCAAAACACGTGTACTCCATAAATCAATCAGATTCAAACAGAGAAAATCACTATTTGACATGATATACACTGATCAGCCACAACATTAAAACCACCTGCCTAATATTGTTTAGGTCCCCCTCGTGCCGCCAAAACAGCATCAACCCGCATCTCAGAATAGCATTCTGAGAAGCTATTCTTCTCACCATTCTTGTACAGAGCGGTTATCTGAGTTACCGTAGACTTTGTCAGTTCGAGCCATTCTGGCCATTCTCTGTTGACCTCTCTCATCAACAAGGCATTTCCATCCACAGAACTGCTGCTCGCTGGATGTTTTTGGCTCCATTCGGAGTAAATTCTAGAGACTGTTGTGTGTGAAAATCCCAGGAGATCAGCAGTTACAGAAATACCAGCCCATCTGGCACCAACAATCCATGCAATTATCTAATCAGCCAATTATGTGGCAGCAGTGCATAAAATAATGCAGATATGGGTCTGAAGCTTCAGTTAATGTTCACATCAATCAACAGAATGGGGAAAAAAAATGTGATCTCAGTGATTTGGAGCATGGCATGATTGTAGGTGCCAGATGGGCTGGTTTGAGTATTTCTGTAACTGCTGATCTCCTGGGATTTTTACACACAACGGTCTCTAGAATTTACTCCGAATGGTGCCAAAAACATCCACTGAGGGGCAGTTCTGTGGATGGAAATTTCTTGCTGATGAGAGAGGTCAACAGAGAATGGCTAGAGTGGTTCAAACTGACAAAGTCTATGGTAACTCCGATAACCACTCTGTACCATAGACCTTTTTCACACTCAGGGTTTTGGAACGCGGAAGTAAACGTTTGCAGGGTAAACTTCAACAGCGGTGAATAAGAGTGAATGGGAGATCACAGCAAATATTATTTTCATTTACCCATTTGATCCAAGACCAAAAGAAAAAAAGTCTACTATTAACGTTTGAATGACTTTCCAGAAGAGGAGGAAAAAAAAAAAAAAAGAGCGGTGGATGCCATCTCATAGTGATACTGTCACTCTCTCAGTATCTGTAGAACCCCCCTAGCAGCTGTGATAATTAGTTTTTAAAAAATAATTCCAGGGTAATATAACAATAAGCATAGTGTTATAAATTTACACTCAATAATTAAATGTATAATATAAAACAAAAATGCGAGATCTACACCGCTAAAGGCGAAAATGTGTCATCACAGTCTGTGAAAAGGTCTACTGTGGTGAGAAGAATATAATCTCAGAATGCTATTCTGAGATGCGGGTTGGCACTGTTTTGGCGGCACGAGGGGGACCTACACAGTATTAGGCAGGTGGTTTTAATGTTGTGGCTGATCGGTGTATGTCAGAATGTTTGTACCTGCATTACATAGCATTTCGGGCATTTGTTATTCTTACCTTTTTAGTCTGTAATTTGGGCTGTAGTTGATTTTTAAATCCGGACGTCCATATTCTCCTTATAATGAAATAACAAGTGTCAATATGTTATAAAGTTTGTGATTTAATAGCATATTCTCTCAGTTTAAAGAGCATATTGCTGTATCCTGACAAGGAAGCAGTCTGTGGAAGCCCAGGAGTGTCATTTACAAAAGAATGAAGGAATAAATTATCAATCTATTAATTTGAGAAAAAAAAATCTGAATAAATTAACCAATTCATAAATGGACAAATAGACATTTAAATGTGAACAAATAAACCAGTTTAAAAATGGACCAATAGACACATTTAAATGTGTTTATGTAATTCATGTTTTAAAATGTACTTATATTTAGCAATAAAACAGCACATTAATAAGTCATTTTTAAATGCACCTTTTAAAGTGCGTTTTAAAAAGCATTTGGCAATTGCTTTTCTTCATCCATTTGCCAGTTGCTTTTCTTCATCCATTTGCCAATTGCTTTTCTTTATTGTTTGACACTTCTTTTGCCATTTGTCAATTCATACCAGCTGAAGCCCAGGAGTGCCAATTAAAAAGAATTAAGGAATAAATTATCAATCTATTAATTTGAAAATAAAAACTTGAATAAATAAATTTATAAAGACATTTAAATGTTTATTTAATGTTTAAAATGTTATTATATTAACAATAAAATTGTGCATTAATCATTTATTTCATCTTTAAAATGTCATTAAATTAGCAATAAATGAGTACACTGAGTCTTTTAAATGCATTTTAATGCACTTTAAAAGCATCTTTTCAATTGCTTTTTATTAAGTCATTTGCCAATTGCTTTTCCTCCTCTATTTGCCAATGGCTTTTCTTTTTCTTTTTGCTTTTCCTTTTCCTTTAACCAATTGAGAATAGAGTTAAAAAAATGCCATTGGACTGTTGACTCGTAAGAGCAACCAATGAACTTTCAACTCCGTTATAAGACACACCCCCTCTCCCACGTGCCACTCGAAAAGGATGTAAGACGGCCTGTCACTGGACGACTGTACGAGCAGCTTACGTGATATTATTGGATCTGTGAATCCTGCGCATAAGAAACGGATGCAAACATATCAGAAGTTAATGGTGGCTCGTTCACTGTTGCTGTGAAATACTGAACGCGGCCCTACCTGAGCGTGCACAGTGACGTGTCCAGGATGGGACTCATTACCAGCAATCGTGATGCTGTCAACAGTATCAGCCTCCCGACCTGCGCCCTGAACTGAAACACGCGACGGAGGTGAGCAAGGGCAACAGCTCGAGTCGCTGGAGAAAGCCGATGGACTTTCCAGAACTTATATTGAAGAAAACGCACATCGCCTGTCAGTTATATCACATTCATTTTAAGAACACTATATGATCATCTTTAAATATTTTATTTTTATTAAAATAATTGCCTGTGTATGATTGAGAAAAGGCAGACTGTCGGAATGACGGTCAGCTGATGATACAGTGAAGGCAAGCAAGCACATTTTTGTGGAACAAATGGTAGTGTTTAAACTAATGTTGTGTATTACTTGTGTATTACGAAAGTGTCTCTTTCAAATGAGTATGTATATTTTCCACAGCAACCTGATGTGTATATTTGTTTATAACATCGCAAATAAAGTTTGTGCTTCATCTTTTGTTGTGCTCATCTTCATAAAGATGTTTATTGACTGACAGTAGCTATACACACAGTAAATACACAATGTACACATTCTATCATCACATTCCTCTTTTACAATTGTAGTTTGGGTCTTATGGATTTAACAGTTTGAATTTTGAATGAATTTACATTTTAATTGTACCTGTATCGATTATGTTATAGGCTAAATTTAATTGACACAGATAATGGCAATTAACATGTCAAAGATGTTTTTGGTCAAATGTCCAAGATAGAGGCCAGACATTTTCTGGGAGGAAAAAAAAAAAGCAATAACCAACAAGTGTTTTACCCCTTCACTGCTAGAATTGTGTGAAAAGAAACAATCACTTAACATAACTTTTACTGGAAGAAGAAAAATGTCCTGGTTATGTAAACGAAAGATAACACTATATTAAGCTTTATAAACAGAGACAGTTCAGCAAAGTTTCCTCGTGTCCCAGTGCTTATGATCAATGATGTCACAGTGCACAGTAGGTACAGTATATGGCCTTTGTTCAAAAATATGGCAGAGAGTGAGAGAGAGCGGTCATACAGTTATGAAACGGGTGAATAGATGTAAGGTCAGGCAGTGCAGAGAAGCAACTGCTTTAGTAACCTCCTTGAAGTTTGCACACCATATAATTAAATCATTACCAAATCTATACCATTCGTTTGTGCCGCAAAAATGAAGGTTTGTGCTGGTTCGGTGTTTGAGATATTAGACATAATTTTTTCGCCTGTGTGACATCACTTTCCACCCCTTGTGGTCCAAATCGGTGCCGTTCGTTTGTGCTTATTTGTGACGTTAAATGAAACACTGTAACTATTTCCCTTCCTTAGATATCCACCTTTTTCCTGACTTCTCCATGAGCGGCGCCATTACGGTGAGAGACATTGTCTCGGATGCTCCACACTTCCGCTTATTTGTTGTTATCAGCTAGACTAATGTTACTGGTGATTGCGAGCAGCGGAGGCTTTGGATGAATGTGCGCTGTTATAGGGTGTTATAACAACTACAGGTGGCTTATAAACTACTGGAAAATGAATGTCACAACAATAAGCCCCCCAAAAGCTGCCAAAGCTGAAACATTTAGAGTCAAACCAGATGTAATAAGCAGAGGTTGCATTAAACTAATTCTCTGTCACTTGCCTATTTTTATTTTATTTTTTTTTAAACATTCAGATAATTCCAAATGATGTCCGACATTTTGGAAGATAACAAAGATGAAAAACATTTAAACCAAGCTCCTTGTTTTTATTTTTTATTAATCATCTTTATGAGGCTGTGAGTGTATGTGAAGGAGGGAGAGACAGAGTTGTTGTTGGCAGAGTGCGTGAGAAGGCGGCACTTGTTAATGCAGAAATAATGCCATAAATCGGAAGATTTTTTAAATGGAACCTATGATGACCATACACCCTGTTTTCACGGACATGTCCTAATTTTCAAACCTTAATAAAGCATCCGGTCAGATTTCTAGATTCCCTAAATGTCTGGGATTTGGCTGTTTTCATACTGAAGTGCACAACAAGAAACGCAATGAAATCTAGTGCATCATATCGTGGATTCTCTCTCTCTCACTGCGTGCTGTATGTAAGTGTCCCTCTCTCTTTCACATGCACACATACAGGGCGCGTGCAGAGAGCGCCACAGTCCAGTAACTTTATCACGCAAATGTGTGTGTGATTGTGTTCCCTGTCTGTCACTCACTCGATGTTGTGACGTTGTAGTGACACTAGGGGTTCGATCTTGAGAGCCGCAATCACCTTTGCTTAAAATAGAAAAGGCCAAATTGGTGAGTGGAATTTGCATGCCACTCTCTGCCCCCGGACATACGGGTATAAAATGAGATGGCGTGCACCACTCATTCAGATTTTTTCTTTGGAGCCAAATGCATGCTTGTGTTCATCCTCTCACTTTTCACTTACGCTGCTGGATTTTACGGCGCATATCAGCGGTCACCCTCGCATGGTCGAATGTTGTGCTTCCCCTGGGCTCTTCGGCGGCTGAGTCCGCGGGTGCTAAAGAGTATATTCAAGAGTATATTTCCTTCTAAAAGAGCTCGCGCAAACGCTTGCCGTCTTTTTAAAGATGTCCTTCCGCGTTTGCGCTACTGGATGTGGCCGTTATTTCTCCCCTCTGGACAGCCATGAAATCTGTCTCGAGTGCTTGGGGCGCCAGCACGCTGAGGCAGCTTTCGTGGAAGGGTTATGTTCTCATTGCGAGAACATGCCTATCAGAACATTGCGGTCGCGGCTCACTTCCTTCTTCATGAAGTAAGGAGCCACCGTGGCTGCTCTCCAACCCGCTCCGTCCTGGGCTGGTGCTCAACCGGCCGGGTCGGCAAGCACCGCAGGCGATCTGAATGTGGATATGGGAGCGTTTTCCCCGGCTCAACTCCCGCGGACCTCCCATCCCCCAGCACGCTCGTTCTATCCGGAAGAGCTGTCGAGCGATACAGGCGGTCCGCCTTAGGGCGGATTTTAATGTGTCATTCACAGCTCGCGACGAGGATGAGCTTTCGGTCGCAGCAACGGAGGGTGGGCTTCTGCTGTCGGAAGCGGACGAATCTTCTGAGCTCCCGCCCATGGGCGTAGAGCACAGGATGAGGCGGATGCTGAGATGGCAGCCGTGCTTGCCCGGGCAGCTGCAAACATCGGGCTGAAGTGGAACCCTCTACCCTGCCCTGAGCGTTCGCTACTGGATGATTTGTTTCTGGGCTCGGAGCACAACTCACGGCTGCGCCCCAATCTTGGATCTGCGTGCTTTGAACAAAGCCTTACACAGGCTTCCATTCAAGATGTTAACGCAAAAGCACATCCTGGCATTAGTACAACATCAGGATTGGTTCGTGGCCATCGATCTGAAGGACGCGTACTTTCACTTATCGATCCTTCCTCGACACAGACCCATTCTTCGGTTTCCCTTCGAGGGATGCCAGTTTTACATGTCATACATTCTTCTTCCCACGGATCTCGACCCGGACGAAAGCATGGGTATTTTTTGTGCAAATCTTCTGTAAATTTGCACTTTTGTTTGGGCATTGTTTCCACTCAGCTGTCATTTGCTGCTACTGTCAAGCAACTGTTTGATGCTGAACACAACAGCGCTTCGCACGTTCGTGGAGAGATTGACAGGCAGGAATTTGGCCAATAGTTGCTGCAAGCCTCTTATAATAGACCAATTGGTGTGCAAGAAGGCGGGACTTACAAAGAGGGGTTAAAGCAATGCAAATATGTGCGCGCACACATTATTGGTATTAGACCAGATGCACATCATTATGCAACTAAAGCCGAATCCCGGACATTTTGCTAATTTAGAAATGTTCTATTTTTTAAGGTCCGAAAAAGAGGACATTCGGGGAAAAAGAGGACTTATGGTCACCCTATTACTGTGTGTATAGCTACTGTCAGTTAATAAACATCTTCAAAAAAAGATGAAGCACAAACTTTATTTGCGATGTTATAAACAGATATACACAGCAGGTTGGTGTGGAAAATATATTCATTTGAAAGAGACACTTTCGTAATAAACAACATTAGTTTAAACACTACCATTTGTTCCACAAAAGTGTGCTCACTTGCCTTCTCTGTAACATCAGCTGACCGTCATTCCGACAGTCTGCCATTTCTTGATCACACAGGCAATTATTTTAATAAAAATATTTAAAGATGATCATACAGTGTTTTTAAAATGAATGTGATATAACTGACAGGCAATGTGCGTTTTCTTCAATATAAGTTCTGGAAAGTCCATCGGCTTTCTCCAGCGACTCGAGCCATTGCCCTTGCTCACCTCCGTCACGTGTTTCAGTTCGGGGCGCAGGTTGGGAGGCTGGTTCTGTTGACAGCATCACGATTACCAGCTCCCATCCTGGACACATTTCACTCTGCACGCTCAGGTAGGGCCGCGTTCAGTATTTCACAGCAACAGTGAACGAGCCACCATTAACTTCTGATATGTTCGCATCCGTTTCTTTAAAAAACAAAAAACACTAGGTTGCTGACCATGTAGAATGTTTAGTAAGGTAATGGGTTTGTGGTCTGATTAAAAAAAAAAAAAAAAAAAACTAAACCTGTTTTGGGAGGAAATCTTTATACCTGAGAATGTGGACTTTTGTGTGACATTCTGTCACAGTTAAACCTTGGAAATTGCTGCTGCTGCTAAATGGAGCTGACAAAGCAAAAAATGCCTTAATGGTCTGCACTGGTTGAAAGTTGAACATATCCCTATTTTCATTGGGAAATCAGGCACAGGAATGAGTACTGAGTATTATGCTTCATTTTATTTTAAAACAGGTTTCCTGCAGATCCTTAAACCTTAAAGGTGCAGTATGTCAGATTCAGAAACCCTTGTTATTAATGACACCTGTGGCTGTTAAGTGAACTGCAGTCAGCTCCCTGTTGCTCATGCTCACGCTCGTGCGCAGACTCCATAGGGACGCGAGCATCGGCCAAAACAATGACGTAACGTACAAAGAGACAACATGATCCACCGGCATCATGCTGACAGATGAGATAGCATAATATAAATGACACAGTTATGATTGTTTTACTACAGACTTTGAGACTGTATATTATTTCACACACCAGTGCTGGAACAGGGCTAAAACAAAGTGTGGATATAGGTCTGACTATGCGAGACTGTAGTTTGAAGTAATCACTTTTCTTTGCATGATACATAGTCTATTGTATAAATGCAGTCAATGTCGACGTTAGCTGGCTAACCAGCTTTATCAATAGATGTCAGATAAATTTGGTGGATGATGACAGTAGCTGTTTATAAAATAGACTGTACATTATAAATATGTTGACACAATTCAGTATTGATGTATTGATTCCATCACAACTGTCATTTTGATATATCGATGTGCTATTGTTTTATAATAATTGTCTATATTTTCTGTATAACCAAGTTACGTTACACTAATGAATGGGTCTTTTTGCATTATCTTGAACATTGTCTAGCATTCATTTCATGTGTTATTGTAGTTTACCTTGCTGAATAATTGCAGATTAACATTGTTTATTACAGTTATTGTGCAGTCAAGATCAAGTTAGCTAAAATTACACAGATCAATCCTGATGGCACTATATTTCATATGCTTTGCAGTTATGTAAGCTTACCTGTCCAATAAGAAGAACGCCAATTCAGGGTCGGTTTTGATCCCCAAAACCGAACGAAGTTCCCTCCAGGAATCAAATGCCCTGCCGATGTTCACTCTAGCCAGATGGGATTCTGTAGATAAATGTTTTTTTTTTTTTTTTGGGCTTACTCTGAGTTTGTGTAGGAGTTGGTGTTGTGCTGGGAGCCGGACGTTTGCTGGATTCCATCTCTAAGATAACGTTACCTAGTGTTGCAGTAGAGAATGTTGTTTGTGAGATTTTACAGACTGGACATTACAGATCTTTCACAGGCTCACACGGTCCTTAGCGTGAATAGGTCTGATACTGATGTATAGGTTTAAATTATCTCATTCCATAACTATTCCTTTATGGCAATATAGTTTGAAGATATTTCACAATATTTGAGTTTGTCTGATTCGGACAGCATATCTGCAATCTGGGAGTTGTCACATCACATAGTGATATACCGAACGAATGTTTGAAAGAGAACATAAGGTTACGTATGTAACCCCGGTTCCTTTTTTTGGTTTGATGGACATGCTTGTGTATAAGTGTGTACAGGGTGTAGATATTAGTTGTTCTCTGTTTTGGCATGAATCCAATTTGACAGTTGTTTAAAGTCTTTTGTTCTTGGAGGTATTTAACAAATCTGTCATTTACAGTATAACACAGCAGAATAGTTTGCCAAGGTTGCTGCTCACTGTAATGCCCTTGTAGTTATTTGGGTTAAAGGGGTCATGAACTGCCTTTTTTTTATTTTGTACTGTTCTCTGAGGTCCACTTATAAAGTTATCAAGATTTTTACATAAAAAAAACATCATCATTTAGAAGTAATAGGCTATTTTCTATCCTTTTTTGACCCCCCTCATCGTAACACCGTTTGAATAGGTGTGGCGGATTGTAGACTCGGAAGTAAACGCCCACTGGTATGATTGGCTAACAGTTTTGCATATTTAAAAATCCTACATCCTTCATAGATGGACGCTGCTGTGATTTAGGTTAAAAACGCATAAATACTCAGTACATATCAAACGATCTGTAATAACAGACAAAGCAATAGTGACCACGTAATAAAAACAGTTACTCACACTTGTGTGGTGCGACATTACTGTCGGATCCAATATAGTCGGCACAGCATCGTCTTTTAGTTTCAATCTTTCTGAAAATCCTGCGTCGAATTGTGCCTTGTTTGTATACGAATCCGCGGTAAAATTAAGTGAACAAAGGACCAAGTTCTTACTGACGTGGTCTGGAACTTCATTAAAAATAAAGTTCATCCACTCTTTCCTAATGTTGTGATCAGAAGGAAGGCAATGCAAAGACTGTGTTTTTCCACAACTTGGCAATGCACAGCGTCTTGTTGTCTTCGGAGCCATCTTTATCGTTTGGTTTCTGCATAGACCTGCGTTTGCCTCTCTCGTTATTTACCTACTACATGCATGAATCGGTGGGCAGGGCTAAACAGGCAGTGATGTAGAAGCAGGCATTGATCTTCTGCGGAGGCGGTGTTTAGCCACACTATAACGTAATAAAGTGGCACATTCCACATCCTGTCGTTTTGGCAGATTGGCTTCAATATAAGCTGTTTTTAGACTAACGAGAAAGTTTCAGAACTCAAAACTTACAGGATGTTTTTATAGTACAATGACCTCATATGTCAAAAGATCAAGGAAATTTTGATTTCTCAGTTCATGGCTCCTTTAAATTTGTCACCTTGTTTGAAGATTGGGGTGATTTGATCTTTCCAATTCTCAGGAAAGTTTCCCGATTTTAAAAGCAAATTGAACAATTTGCTCTCTCTCTTAAATCTGAAGTGCAAGAATGCAAAAAATAATGATTGTTTTCAAACAGGTTTCCCAAATTCCCCCATCTGCCATTGCGATTGCAAATATCACTATGTCAGGATGCTCATCCAAACGGAACAATGTATTGACAGCGCTACAGAGCAGCAGTGTTTACACTTTTTGGGGGACTCAACCTAGGAAATAATTTTTTCTTTGCATATTAAGCTGGTAAATTATTTTCAATGGGAATCCATTGGTATAAAAACATACTTATCAAATAAATAAATTATATAATGTTAGTATTCCTTAGACTGCATATACATCTGGTTACAAGCAAAAGATTTAGATCAGTAGACCAGAGACTAGAAACATCATGAGCTGGCTTTGATGTAATGGTCAAAAGTTGTTTAAATGCTGTATATCGGTGGTTCTCAACCTTTTTGATTCCAAGGCCCCCCAATGTTGGAGAAAATATTCGAAGGCCCCCATGTAAGCTATTAGATATTTATATTATAAGATATATCTATTATAAGATATTTCCTTAAAACTTGTGATTCCTTTATGAAGGATGCTGACTTCATAAAAAGCAAGCTGTTGAAGGGAGTTATTACATTTTTAGCATTTTCAAGTTGAATTATAATAATAATAATATAGAAATTATAATAATCTATCATATTTTAAATAATTTTAAGAGATCTTGAGGCCCCCTTGGAAGTGTGCTGAGGCCCCCTAGTGGGTTCCGGCCCCCTGGTTAAGAACCACTGCTGTATATAACAATTAAAATTGATGGTAAAAAATATTTGACTCTACAGCACCTTAAAATTAGAACGGGGAGTCAGACAACCATCAAGGCACACCACAAAGTAACAGTCTGTCACGGTGGGTGAGAGACAGGACCAGAAAGCAGAGGGAAACAGTACAATTGGATTTATTAATCAACACAAAAACAGTTCTTCTCAAAACACAAAAGCACAGGCAAACTTTCTCCCCCAAGACGAGGGCAGAGACAGAGGAATCCTCCTCCCCAGGAACTGGGCACAGGACTGGCGAAGGCAGCAGCAAATGTGAAGGTAACTACCAGACACACGAGCAAGCTCCAACTACAAGAGAGCACAGTTACCACTGACATCAAACAACACCTTCACGTTGACTTTCACGGTGATAACAAACAATGATCCACGACATGACACACGAGGGGATTTAAATAAGCGGGGAACAAACAAGAGGCAGGTGCCACTCGCAGCTGAAGGCTGTAATGATCAGCATTCCTGTTGAAACAATCAGGGTTCCCATGGAAACGCTGATTCAGCACGCCAGCGGCACCTGAAACACATAAGGGCAAAACGTAAACATGCTTTGACAAAAACAGACAGTGAACGATGATGCCACGGCCCTTGTCAGACAAAAACTCAATCTGGCAAGATGACAGGATCATGACATCACTGGAGAGTGCACGGCGGTAACACGCACATGCAAAGGGGGTACACGAAACACTGAGGCGGGCCGATACTGCCACAGTCCCGTCAGGCAGAACCCCAACCTGACAAGGTGACTGGACGTGACAGAGTCAGGGAGATAAAACAGTATCTAATCATCCCTTAAATGCACAAGGCTCACAGTAGTGTAAAGAGCTTCATAAAATGTGAGCGATTTACTTTTGGGCCTTTTACACTTGGCCACATCATGCATTTTCACTGATCGGATAGCTATTCGATCATGAAAAGACCAGGTGTAAATGCCCTCCAAAACGCATTTGAGATGGACTGCAATCCGATCTCTTAAACCACTTCAGGAGGTGGTTTGAGACGTATTCCATTCGAAACTGGTCAAGTCTAAATGCATCTGGCTATTCAAGTCACATATGTCAAATGATGTTGAACACAACATCACCGTGCAGCTGGGTGCAACTACAGTAATGCCTTCCAAATCGGTCAGAAATCTAGGGGTAACCATTGACAACAGACTAAATTTCACAGACCACATCTCAAAGACCACAAGATCATGTAGATTTACACTCTACAATATCAGGAAGATAAGACCCTTCCTCTCTGAACATGCCACTCAACTGCTTGTCCAGTCACTTGTCATAACTAGACTGGACTACTGTAACGCTCTCATTACAGGCCTCCCTGCATGTGCAATTAGACCCCTCCAAATGATCCAGAATGCAGCAGCACGTCTGGTCTTTAATGAACCAAAGAGAGCACATGTTACACCACTCCTTGTCTCTCTCCACTGGCTGCCGGTTGATGCACGTATCAAATTCAAGGCTCTGATGCTGGCATACAGAACAGTCACTGGGTCTGCTCCAGCATACCTAAAATCATTTATGCAGAGCTACGCGCCCACTAGAAGCCTGCGGTCGGCTAAGGAACGTCGCCTTGTTGTACCAACACAAAGAGGCATCAAAACACTTTCCCGGACTTTCAGCTTCATCGTACCATGTTGGTGGAACGACCTTCCCAACTACATCCGTGAAGCTGACTCACTCTCTGTCTTCAAAAAACGACTAAAAACACATCTTTTCCATGAGCACTTAACCAGTCATAAAAAAAAAAAAAAAAAAAAAAAAATTCTGTTGCACTTTATTCTGTTTTGAATACTATTATGATGTTAGTGATACTTTGTAATACAGCACTTTTCATACCACTGTCTCCTAAGATGATTCGCTTATGTTTTCCTCTTTTGTAAGTCGTTTTGGATAAAAGCGTCTGCCAAATGAATATGTAAATGTAAATTTTACCCCACCCAAACAGCTCTACGTCAGCATAGGAAAAACGCGAAACATAACAGCTGTCACCTAATATTTGCATAGGGTTTGCGCTGTGCAGTAAATAATAACAAAGAAAGAGAAGAATGGATGTTGTAGGAGAGAACAAACTTTTTTCCTCATTTATTTGATGCAGATCGCTGATGAAACTGAAACTAAACACTGACATGAGCGCAGCTGACGCGCATGACGCGTCTTACCCTCGAGAAGCCCAGAGGGGGAAAAACACAGCGCGCCCATACACAGCATGCGTGCTGGGCAAATTCACTTAGAATCAAATAATAAAGAACATCTTTTCAGTTCACTGCCCGGAATTAGCATAATCACGTAAGTGAACTCTGTTGTATTTGCATATAGCATGGGATTTGAAGATTGGATTTATATCCGTTCGGCGGAGACACATTGATGTGGCCAAGTGTAAATGGAATGAGCTTTTTTAATTGGATAGCAATCAGATCAGTAAAAACGCATGAAGTGGCCAAGTGTAAATAGGCCCTTTGTCACAACGAGCCAATGGCATCTGGTGTAGATGGGTTGAAAAAATAGCTCCTTCTTGAATCTTTGGATTTCTGATGCCAGAAACCCAAATACATTGACATACAACTGCCCACATTTCCATATCAGTGGTGCCTTTTCAGTGTTCTGAAACTTGGCCTGTCCAGCTATGGCAGGGTTGCTGCAGGTTCGAAGGAATGAAATTTAAGACTTTAAGGCCAAATAAAAGAAAAATGTAAGACCACTTTCGCAATAATAATAATAAAAAAAAAATAAAATAAAAAAAAACACATTAAATAATTCTTTAGCTGGTAAATACAAAACCACTGAGACTACTTGGATGTCTCTGGACATGTTTTTAATATTTTATTGTGCATTTGTGTTTTCTTTTTTTAAATAATATAGTACAACATTAAAACTCTAAATTAATTCATTAAGAATGCATGTAGCCTAAAGTATGTAGCCTATATTGTGACCCTTCTCTTTAGTCACTTGCTTTCCAGCAGACGTGACGCAATAGACCAATGCTTTAGCAATGTCACCGCTTATGTAAAACACAGAAGTGGTGGCAAAAACCATGCGTAAAAGCAAACTTTTATCGGATAACGTTTTTGAAAAATTATTCCGAGGGCTCTAGTTGACTGCTGTGGCTTCAAGCCATCAACAGATCTGACTGGACTGAGATCATTTCAACTCACAACTTTGCAGCAAAAATTTATAGCGAACATGATTACATGTTTGTTATTAACTCATTTTATTATAGTAATTGTATTGCTAAGAATATGTTTGTGTTTATGATGGTTTTGTGTCATACTTTCATTTAATCATCTAATCTGTCAAATCTAACGCAATAGTCAGTGGGCTTTCTGCCACCACTTACTGCGCGTGCGCTGACATTTGTAAACAAAAAGATTGGTCTATAGATCTTATTCACAGCAACGCCATGTTTGATTTTTAATGGGAATGGAAATGAAGCTGTGAGGGATAGACTTACCATCTCTTCAACGGCATGCACGGTATAAAGCTGTAAAAGGCTCCTAGATCACATCTGATTTTCCACAACTCATGTTGTCTGGAGTTTTTTGTCTACTGAGTGTTCTTGAAAAGAGATTTTTTTCAGTGTTTTGTCTGTAGAATGATCCAAAAACACTTTAAACTGCAGTACAGCCCATTGAAGAGACTGCACATCTATCCCTCACAGCCTCGTTGTCATTCTCGTCAAAAATGTAATATGGCACTGCTGTGAATAAGGTCTAGCATGTGCTGAAGAACATTTATATATTTTGTCTTGGCAGATACCTTTAACAAATATTTTAACAGGTAGTTAAAGGCCAGTTTATTTAAAAATGAAATTTCTGTCATGACTGCTCACCCTTGAGTCTGTGTGAATTTTTCTCTGCCACAGAACAAAAAAGGAGATGTTAAGCAAAACTTTTAGTTTCAGTCACCATTCACTGTCACTGCATCTTGTTTTTCATTCAATGTAAGTGAATGGTGACTGAAACTCCCTAATATCTCCTTTTGATATCCACTGAAATAAGAAAGCCATAAAGGTTTGCAACAGCATGAAGGTGATGACTTTTTAATTTTTGTGTGAAATATCTCAAGTAAAAGTCAAAACTCAACAGTTACCTTAAAAATGACCATTTAAAGTTGACAATATGTATTGAAAATGTTAACAGATTAAATTATGAAAGGGAACTGTGCTGCATAATTAGTTATGATGTATATTGAAAACAGATTGTATACTAAATATATTTTCATATGTATATTAATATTATAATTGTATATAATTATATTATTGTTGTTTTGCATATTAAATTTTTTTTTTTTTAATTGACTGATTCAGATGGCAGAGAAAATACCTGTATATGTCAGATTTAGAGAGGTGGAGATGAGAGATGTAACAGGTGTAACTCTACAGCTGAGTAGTTCTGTTAGCTTTACAATTCTTGTCAAAGGTAATGCAAAATAAGGAAGAGCCAAGATTTGAAAGTCGTCAAAAGATGCTCCAACCTCGCACGCTTGCAAATTATCACGTTGACAGCTTTGTCGACTATAAACAAGAGCGATAGTGTTAGCACATCGCTCATTCATAGAGACTTCATTTGCATTTCTGACTAACCGGTTTATGAAGATTTATACATGTGTAACATGTATAAAAATGCGCTTCCCTGCACGTGCTCACACTAAACTCGAGCGTCAACTGCTAAATGATGGATGCACGAGAGAGAGAGAGAGATGATTTTGACTCGCGCAGATTCTGCTGTTTTAGGCGTCTCCTCTATTCACGCCCCAAAATTTAAGACCTTAGCAAACTAAATTTAAGACTTTTTAAGGACCCGCGGGAACCCTGTATGATGAGGTCATAAGGAGGAAGTATAGATGTTAAAGAGCTAATGTCAAGAGTAAAATGTTGAAAGTCCATCAAACTTTCTACTTTTTCTGAATGTGTAGCACCTGTTGCTCAGCATATTCTTCTGAAGGATCACAATGCAAAGTTTATGTAAAAGTTTATTTTTAACAAGATTCCTGATGATTTTATTCTGATCTTATATTTTCTGTAACACATTTCAGCATGGATTGTTTTGTGAAGATGCTGTTATTAAAGGATGGGACAGGGAAAACTATTCAGGATTCTCCAACTTTTTTATGCCCGTTAGCAAACGTGCAGCTTGTGTTTAAATGTGATGAGGGCATTTACATAGAAGGGACTGCAGAAATAAACGTCCCATTTAATTCTCATTTAAGTGTCAAATGCCACCCTGAGCTGTGGTCCTTCTCTAAGACAGACTGTCTGGTAATAGTCTGCTGTGTAGTCCTACAATGTCAATGACTTCATGGACAAGCGACGGACAAATATGACATTATTATTACAGCGTGGACCAGAATCTCTAAGGGACGTTTTCAGCACTTGTTGAATAATAAGTTAGACAACTAGTCAGTAATAGAAAGGTCTATCTAAAAAATGTGGCCTCTCTGTGTTTAAAAAAAAGTAACAAACAAGTAATAGTAGTAACAAACAAGCAGTAACAAACAAGTTTTGAGTTTTGCATTAACGTTGTTATGTTATGTTTAAGAATAATGACAACTGTGAGGTTCGGATGAAAAATGACCCGTATATAGTACAATATATTTGCAGTAGATTTACAGCAAACTCATCTAATAATTACAGAGGTGGACAAAGTACACAACTCCATTACTTGAGTGAAATTACAGATACTACTGGTCAAATATTACTCCATTACAAGTGAAAGATGTAAAGACAGATTTTTACTTAAGTAAAAGTACAGAAGTACTTGGTTTTAAAAGTACTTGACTATCAAAAGTAAATTTCCTTTTTTTTGTCAATGCATTGTTTTATTATTGTTGCATGTAATACTTACAATACCTTATGCCTCTGAAGCAACCTAGTGAATACACTGACTAGATTCTGGATAAACTGAGAGTCACAATGTTTTTGTTTCAAATAAAGATCATGATTCTCCCACAACTCTGATTGCCAACTAAATAAAATAACATGTAATTTACTAGAGGTTCTAACAAAATATTAATTGCTGCAGTCTATTTAAAAATGTTTAATTGATTCGAATGAATGACTCAATGACTCACTCAAATACTTCACTTGTTTCATTACTGGATGAATCAGCATTTTTAAACAAATCTCTTGAATGAATGATTCAATGACAAATACATTTTTTTAACAGGCACTTGTCGCCACCTGGTAGCGAAACAATGTAATTGGTACAATCATTAGTTCAAGTGTCAAATTACTTTCAAAAGGTTTTTGCCCTATTTTGATTGTAGACATCAGTGTTTATATGCGAACTGTAAACTTTTATCCCAGTACTTCTGTGATAATTTGAATATTTGTAACGCAGAAAGAAATAATGATACTGTGTGATAGAAAAGACTGTTTATGAAGCTGTTTCATACCTATACATGATAACTGCTCTCTCTGGCTCAGCGGCAGCACCAACGCAGATTTTATTATTCCGGTATGATTTTAGTCAAAGGTTTAATAGACAGGCGAATCGTTATCATTTAGGAAAGAGATCGTGTGTGTGTGCGAGATCGTGATCTTTTTATGATTTAATCGTGCAGCTCTACACATAACTATAGTAATTATGCAAGGTAACAAAAAATAAAAAAATAAAAAAATAAATAAATTACAAGATATTAACTTATTTAACTCAAGCTCATTACCTTTTGATTTCACGCTTTTGCATGCTAACTAACGTCATTGTCGAACCTTACCTATGCGTTAGCGGTGTATCCACAAGGCTATGGCAACTTGGTGGGCAAATCCAAAAAAAAAAAAATTTGACCGACCATACTTCATACGGAAACTTTAGCTCTAAAGCACAGATAATTTCAAGCTTTCACAAGAAATTAAAAGTTTAAATACCTCAATATGCTTCCGCAGGTTGGACGGCGAGTTTTTGAAGGCTGTGATATGGTACATTTTAGGCAAACAAAGCAAACATTTAAAACGAAACAAATCTTTAACATTTTCAGAAAACTGGAACATATTTTCTAAGTATGATCATGCGCGCACTGCGCCAAGGAACCGCCGTCTTCCATTTTGCCAACTGATCAGTGTTCAAAAAATGCTGGGAAATCATTGAATTTCATGACACGTGACTCTACAAGAGTGATTATTGATAGACTGTCTGTCACCTGCAAAAAACCAATCACGTTTTAAAGAAGAAAAAAAAAATCATCCACTGATTTTCAAAGCTGCTACATAGTAACGACTTTCTACTGGTGGACCTTGATAGAAATGTAGTTGAGTGAAAAGTACCATATTTGTCTTTCAAATGTAGTTAAGTTAAAGTCACAAGTTTTCAGAAAAAATAATACTCAAGTAAAGTACAGATACTCAAAAAGTGTACTTTAGTACAGTACTCAAGTAAATGTATTTCGTTACTGTTCACCTCTGAATAATTATGAACATTAAAATTGGCATATGTCTACCTACAGGTTTTCACACTGAACACAGGCGTATATAGTAGCATTTTATCTGGAAAGAGTGCCTCCCATTTGTGATTTGTGGTACTACATGTGTACAATAGATATACGGTACAGTAATATACAGTACAGCTTTACTGCAAGGATTAGATGCATGTTAGATAACTATTAGTCTGAAAGAAAAACAGATTCATGATTTATATCCTGCAACATCACAACCATAGGAATATTGCAAAAAAGGACATATATTATTGTACAACAATTACATTGTCAGCATTGTGAAATTAACATTGTGCCACTGAACAACTAGAAATAACTGATTGTGTGTGTGTGTTTGTGTGTAGCATGTGTGCACTAAACACAGTTTTGGCAATATGTGGGCCTATATGTGTGTGTGTAAAATCTGAACAAGTCAACCCAATAAAGCTTTGCCTATTATATTTGATAAATTTTCTAAAGCCTCTACATTATCAGCATGATGAATTATTTGCTGAAAAACCTGTTCTATGCAATGTACTAGATGTCTACTGCCTCCTGGTGAAAGTTTCTGTGCTCTTCTGGAAATGGAAGTGTAAGCGGTATTTCAAGCAGGAATACTTGTGGTCTTGATGATTTCATTCAATCAAGCATCTTATCCAATCACAATCCAGCATCTGCTTTATAAGCTCACACAGCTGCCTTCATTGCTTGTAATGTCTCATTGTTTAAATGTGCGTTGTTTTCACTCGCTCGTGAGTGAAACAAACGATAATATTTCATGCTATGCCTTCAACAGTTGCTTCATATTTGGTTACATCTATGTTCACGCTCCTCAGCAAGATATGCAAGTCCTGTGTTTATTCTTCTCTTGGGGGAACTATTATCATCTAACTGGTGGCCAATAGGTTTTAGGTTTTGCTATCAAAGATCTCAATACTCTCTTCATCATACATTCATACTGAATCAGTATGGCTTTTCAAGCGGCAGTGTTTAATTTTAAGAGAGCTCTGTGCACACCGATCTTTGTGTTTGGTGTGTCAAAGTGTTTGTGTTGTCCAGCGTTTCATGTGGGGGAGCCTTGTTCACATTGCTCATGTTTACAACAGTGTTTGCAGGCCCGATTATTCTCCTGCATTGGGGAATCATTTTCAATATTTATGCACGTTGATTATGCATAATACTTCTGTGTACTGTGGAATATTTTTATCAAGTTAAATATAAATTAATCAAGTATAATCAATGTAAATATAGCCATTTTTGTCTACAATTATTTCTAAAGGTCAAGCATGGACTTTACTGTGTGTTTGGGTGTGTTTAGTGGCCTGTGGGAATGAGACCCCTGAAAATGGAATGTGTAATCACATATGATACTCATATATGGTAAACTTGAGTCTCATGTTTTGACACTAGAGAAAATATAGGATAAGGCCCCGTAAAGAGGTTCCAGATGGGGAGGGTCCTCTCTCATAGTTTAATGTTTTCTAAGCAGACTAAAGACACAGAACAAAATGTATGGGGTGTATTGGTCACGCCCTAGGTGAATATGTGTATATAGGCCTGTTTGAATACAGAAAGTCAGTTGTGCTGGGAGCACCCCGGCTTTGCTATCTCTGATAATAAAGTCTATCTTCTGGCATCAAAACCCTAAGACTTCAAGAGTGATGTTTCACAGAGGTGGCGGAAGCCACAACAAATTGGCACCCCAGATGGGACACTGGAAAGGAGCAGAGTGGAAGCCACAGCGAGCTATCTGGTCAAGCAACTCAAACAGTGGCCACTTAAAAAAGGTAAGCATTTTTTGCTTATATAATTAGTTTGTGTTGCTTGCCAGAATCTGCCCATGGTGGTAAGGACATTCAAAAAGCTCCTCCAAATTCAAAGAACAAAGGGTTCTGATTCCAGAAGAAATAATTGCATGCAATGATCTGTTTTTACTGTTAAGGGGGCCTTGATGGATAACAGTAAATAAAGAGCAGATAAAAAACCTAGGTAGGCAAATCAAGCAATGATCTGTTTTTACTGTTAAGGGGGCCTTGACGGATAACAGTAAATGAAGAGCAGATAAAAAACCTAGGTAGGCAAAGCATGCAATTATCTGTTTTTACTGTTAAGGGGGCCTTGACGGATAACAGTAAATAAAGAGCAGATATAATTGCATGCAATTATCTGTTTTTACTGTTAAGGATGAATAACAGTAAATGAAGAGCAGATAAAATTTTAAAATAAAAAAGCCAGGAAGGCAAGAGAGGCAAATCCTGCAGGTCACCTAAGAGGGGTGTTTGGATAGTTGCGTTTAAGAATTTTACAATATTTTTTTTGAGAGCTCTGTGTTTATAAAGGCCTTGTGTTTGTAAAAAGTGTGAAAGTTTCTGTGTCTGTGAGAGTGTTTGTGTCTGTGTTTGAAAGTGTGTGAAGTGTGACTGAAGTGCAATTGCGTATGGAAGTGTATGATTGAGTACAAATATGAGCCCAGTAGAGGGACTGGAATGTATGATGTGTCCTTAAAATAAAAGGAACACAAAGTGTATGTTATAGGAGTCCTATAAATAAGAAGACAAGTGTGAATTTGAATGAAATATGAGCCCTAAAAATAAAAAATATATTTTTAAAGGGACACAATGAATGGAGTAAATGTCTAATAAAGAAGGATTGTCTTTTATATGTTGAATGAATGTTGGGAATGAAAGTCTATCTCTTGTGAAAATTTGGAAAGGAATTTCCTTTGTTAACACAGAGAAAACTAAAATGTTTCAAGATATTGGCATTGTAGATTATTCTAGAAGCAAATAAATTAAAGTAGTAAGATATGTTTATCCTCTAAATTTATTGATTTATCTAAATGAATGGTGATAAAATAATTTTTCATTCTTTATATGCCAAGTAAAAATAACAGTGAAAGAAATAAAGACAATTTACTGTCAGTAAATTGACAACATGTAGAAAATTTGGACATGTATGTGGCATAATAATTATTAAAGTGCATGTTATAGAAGAAGAAAAGGGAAATTGGTTGATAAATAAATGAAAAAATAAAATAAAATAATTAGTTTCTTTGGGAAGATGATGTTATTCGAACAAACAAAAATGTTTTACAAAAACTGATACATTGGTAAATTTGTAAGGGTTTGTTGTATTATAAGAAAAATCATGGCAGCCACTCCTGTGGACAAATTAAAGATTAAAATGTCCATTGTGTAGAGAACTCATAAATAAGCTCTCAAGCAAATGGAAAAAGAGAACAAAGATATGATGACAAAATGGCCAAAGGAAGGGACATCTGATGTAGCGTTATGTGAGAAAATGGAAACTTTGATAAAAAATTATAAAACTAAAGATAAGAGTAAAAAAGTAAAAAGAGAAATGTGCTAGCACTGAAAGGAGAAAATTCTAAGAAAAGATATAAAACTGGCAAGAAAAATACTGAAGGATGCAGAAAAAGAGATAAGTAAAAATGGAGAGGTCCTTGTCAAATCACCTCCATATGTGCCCTCAGAAGGTCAGTTCCCAATACTCAAGGGAACTGTAGAAGTTGTAGGAGAAATGCAGATGGAGGGTCGTGTTGAGTTTGAAAATAAAGAAAAACAAGGCTGGGACCAAAGAAGGGAAAGGATAGAAAAAATGAGAGAAACAGAAAAATTTATATGAGACACAGATAAATTGGTGAGAAATAAAAGTAGACTATTAGACAGTAGGGAGAGAAAAAGTGAAAAGTATTCACCATTTGATGGAGGAAGGTAAGCACAGGGAAGAGAAAAAGGCTACAAATCAGACTCCTGTTAATGTGTTAGGGAGAGATGCATTATGTAAATTGGGAATGTTTTTTGGAATTGCAATAATGATAGGAGGACTATTGTTTTGTTGTGTACTTCCTTTATTGAGGTCACTAGTTATCAAAGCCACGGTTAAGCAAATGTAAATGTAAGATGTCAAGGAAATGAGGAAGAGAAATTAAAAAGAAGGGTGAAAATGACTAATAAGAAAATTATATTTTGTAACTTGAGTATGAAAAGTAAACCATAAATGTGAAAACTTCACATTCATGTTTCTGTTTTATGTTCTGTCTGGTCCAGTTTATGAGAGTATACAATTTTTAATATTAAATTAAACACTATAAAGTCTTGATATCTAAATGTAAAAACCCATGATTATTTGTTTTGTTTTTGATTTTCTATGTGTTTAATATGTCTGGAGAACAAATTTACATGTGAGTTGCAACTTTATCGGTGTAAACTTGATCAACCAACAAAACTAAGATAGGTAGAGTTTATTATTTTTGTTAGGGACTGTCTGGTGGAGAGATTGAGTGAGACCTGTTAGACCCCTGAATAAACAGGGACCTATGACCCCATGCTCTGTAAGGAGAGGGAGTGGGAGAGGTTATACCCCTTACTTTCTAAGGATGGTGGCTGCAGACTTTGAATGGGAGAACTCATCTCTCTTGGTGTCTCCACTCAGACAGGGGCGCCCCGAATTTAGAAAAAAATAGATAGCAGATTGTTTTAGTTAAGATTAGATATTTTTTATTTTATTTTTTGTTTTATATAACAGTGTAGACAATGGTTGATCATGTGTATACTGAGAAGATGCCTTTGAAACAAAAATTAAAGGAAAGGACATTTTATGTTCTCTGTTTTTTTCAATTTGCTGAAGTTGTGCTCTTAATATCTGTTCTCATGATCTTTGTGTGACAACCTTACCAACATTGTGATGCATTTTCTTGGGTTTGTTCTGTGACCAATCATGCCAGATAAAATGGAAAATAAAGTCCCAACCTCCAATAAGGAGACAGAACTAAGCAAATGTTGTAAACAGTTTTGCTCAGATGCTCTGATGTCTAACAAAATAGAAGTTTACTCGCGATAGAAGTTCTGATTTGAAGATGTAAGAAATATCTTGGACCTATTTGATTGTAAAAATTATTGATAATGCTAAGGAAAAAATTAGTGATTGGTAGTAAGTGAAACCCATGAAGAAACATTAAGATTAAAATTGAACATCATAAATAACTTCATACTCATTCATCTAGTCTTTGATACTAACTATGTTGTATTTCTGTTATCATCATTATGTGTATGTTGTTTCATTAACTCAGTCTGGAACCAGTCTCTCACCATTGCAGATGGCTAGGCCAGATGATTTATTAAGCTGATAATACTGCAGGAAGAAGTCAGGAGAAAAAACACTGAGAATGATGTGGGCTTTTATACGATTGATCCTCCCGCTCACATGACTGCTGGTAATCATTACTGATTTAACATTTCAAATGTGGATTCAAATCTCTCTGGATAAGTTGATTTCAGTCTTATACCATCAGTGAGATGTATAATTTACCAGACTGCCATCAATGGGTTGAATACCCAGGTCTAAATTGTTCTGAGGGTCTAAATTTAAATCCAGCATCTAACCGCTGATTTATTGATGTTAAAAGTAAATATTACAAACTTGATGGCAAAGTTAGAGTTACCTATTGGATTGGTTACTCCCCCAGATTTTCCAGAGAGTACCCTCACTTTAAAGAAAAAAGTTAGTGGGTGCTACAAAGAGTTGATTGAGTATCTTTTTCTAGTAAACTATTTCTATTTGGAGATTAATCCATGAAAGTATCACTTTAGAGGCCTACAGTTTCTGCACTGTGAATCTTGGTTTTGCCATTTAACTGAATCATTTGTCAAAAAATACTGAGAAGTATAAAAGAATAATAACTGAAAAATCTTATTGTTAAATGATGCTGAAACAGTAAATAAAAAATAAATAAATAAATAAAACAAGAGAATGACGGGAAAAAGAAAGTTGTATTAAATGTAAAGTGAATGTTGAGGAAAGAAAGGCAAAGGTTGTGTTTTACTAAAGATTTGATCATTTTTGTTTTAGGGATCATTTGGGATATCATGCAAGATAAGCAGTTGTGAAAAAAGACAGAGATTATTTTCACAATATTGCATTCGATCTCGTTCTGCTCAACTAACAGAATTAAAATCTCTTACTACTGCATGTCAGTTAGCTAAAAGATAAACAGTTCACATTTTCACTGACTTGGCTTATGCTCATGGTGTTTGACATCTATTTGAAGCAATATGGAAACAAAGAGGTTTTAGAAAAAGTAATGGAAGCTTAATTTAACATGCAGAACAGATTGAGCAGTTGATTTCTGCAATGATGTTACCTAAAAATTGGCTATCATTAAATGTCAAACCCACAAAAAGGGCAATGACTTTGTCATTAAGGGAAATAATGCTGTGGAGTTAGAAGCTAAGAAGGCTTCTGGCTGTCAATTGAAGTATTTTTGAATCATAACCACAATAGGATGATATAATTCAAAATAAAGGTCCATATGAACATACTACATAGGAAAATAGGGATGCACAGAAAATCCACAAGGTATATGGCATTCTCCTGAAGGACAGATTGTTGCATAAACTACATTTCTCAATGTTTTTATTTACGATGCGCATGGTTTGACCATTGCATGAGGGGGGAAGTGATAAGTGATAAGGAAAATTAAACAGCAGGGATATTGGTCTCCATACTTATATGCAAGGATAGACGATTTTCTGTCCACATGTGAAGTCTGTACTCAAAACAATGTCAGAAAAGAAATAAAAACACCTATAGGTAACATACCAGTGCCAGAAGGACCATTCAAGCATTTGGTTATTCAAGCATTTGGTTATGTATTATGTGGACATGATAAAGAAAGTGCATGGAAAGCATTATATGCTTGTAGTAATATCCAGACTTAGCAGATGGCTGGGAGCAGTACCATCAGCTGCTCAGGGGTTAGGAACACTAATCAACTTTATAACAAGAGAGGTAATACCTAGATTCAGAATACCAAAAGGTTCTACAGTTTTTGATGTATGTTGTTTGAATGGACAAAAGAATGTAGGGAATGAGTAGATTGAAAGTTCTGGAAGAAGTTTTTGTGAAGATGATTTAAGATGGGAAAGTTTGAAAGCAGTTAATATAATGAATTATTATAATAATCACTATTTTTACTGTTGAAGAATAACTTAAATATATTATTGTTGATGTAAAATGAAAAAGAAGGAGTGACTGTAATGACAGTGGAGACAGTGTGGGGGAGTGGAGTGTCCCCCTCCGAGTTCCTCCCTCACCCGGCACTCTTTCACACTCTCAGTTTGATAAGTGTCTGCTTGAGACAGAAACACATAAACAGATGTTGAAGAGTGTGCTAAAAGCACATCTCTAAACTGTTTTCTTTTCTTTTGATTTTCTTTTCTTTTCTTTTCTTTTCTTTTTATATGTAAAATGATGTGATTTGGCAATGATGTTAGATACAGTGAAATGAAGGAGAGGTTCAAACAGCTTTCCTCATCATGATTAAAGATTTTATATATTCAGAGGACATTTTGAAGTTGTGTTTATACTAAAGATAAGAGATTCAGTTGAGTGTTCATCTGAAAGAATAAATGTACCTTCAAAAACTATCTAGAGACTATTACTGAATTAAGGTGATGTTTTTTAATTAAGCTTCCTAGAAGTTTGACAGAGGCTACACTTTATTTTGTTTTGTTTTGATATTAGTCCCCACCATGATACATGGTCTTTTGTGATGTTTGCTAAAGGAGCAGAAATAAAACTTGAATGAAAATTAATGATCTGTAAATGAGTTCAATTGTAGCATTCTTACATTTACTTTTAATTTGGACAATTTTAATAGATTGTTGAATTTTGAATAATGCTTTGTGAATTTAACCATGTTTTGAACTGTCTCCATATTTAAGCAGTTGTAGATGGTTCTATTGGCTGTGACGGTTCTCAGGTGATACTCCCTGGAACAACAGAAAATATCTGTTTACTGAAACCAAATTATTAAGGATTGACTAACAGGACTGAGCGGTATCAAGACCAGTGTCAAGAGGTGATGGCCCAATGACGGGTAAGACTCTCCAATGGCAAGAAAGGGGGCAACCTAAGGCAGGGCATCACCATCCTGGAAGGGGTGATATGGGTTTAAGGAAGTGGATGGATGTTTTTAGGTTGGAAGCATCAAAAGGGAGGTATAGAAGAAACCTGCCCGAAAATTGTGAGTTCCACTTAACCCGAATGCATTTCAAAAACCGCTTTATTAAAACATTTTATCACAGAGTTAAATACCAAGCATTCTGACACTGTGCCAACAGGGAATCATACCCTGTGTAGAAGATTAATTATAGATTTTGGGGGTAAAATTTTGAGAACCGTTGCAGACAAACGAGTGCCTGACTTATTAAAGAAGTATTGAAGAAACCTGGGAATATTTGTATGATGAAGAATTAAGATTGAAAGATGATTTATTATTTTTACTTATGCTTTTATTGAACTCATATACATTTTAATATTAATGAAGAATGGAAAAGAAGACATGGTGGTGACTAAAGATTAACATTGCTTGTCATGTTTGTTTATAACCATTTAAATAGAATTGTTTAAAAAATGGGGTACACGATTGGCTAAAAGAAATATAATGATTGGAATAACAATCCTTGTGGGAGGAATAATATTCTGTTGTGTGTTACCATTAGTAAAATTATTCTTGATCCAAGCAACAGTGAAGCAGATGACACTGACTAATGTGAATGATCCAATGCAATACAATTACAACTACCCTGGATGGACAGAAAGACCAAATTGGGAGGAAATTGATTCCTCCAATGAATATATATGATGAAATAAATGATGAGCCATGCCCCGGGATGAAAGTGCTAGCCTAACCTCTCCCCGGAGGTGACCCTCTACGATGCGCAAAGTATCTGGGTTGAAGATATCTACACTACAAAAGAGAACTCTTAATATGATGATGAATATTTGTTTCATGTACTCTACATAACTGTGACAATCACAGGCAAGGCTGAACCAATTGCACGCTCATGATTACAGTATAACATGCTTATAGGTTTCATTTATTGAATGAAGAGATAAGGAGACAGAATATTTTTAATCCATTCTTAATCAAACTTGAATGGAGACGTTTAGTTCTGTAATCTCCACCGGAGTGTGGTTGCATAAACTGGTCATTGGTAATGAAGCTGTGTGACTTAAGTTACTAGATAGCATAGCCGAGGCAACTGAATTATGAAACTGCACTCTGGATAAAGACAGTGAAGGTGAGACTTATGTAAGTCTCAGAGGGGGGATATGTGGAATATTTTTATCAAGTTAAATATAAATTAATCAAGTATAATCAATGTAAATATAGCCATTTTTGTCTACAATTATTTCTAAAGGTCAAGCATGGACTTTACTGTGTGTTTGGGTGTGTTTAGTGGCCTGTGGGAATGAGGCCCCTGAAAATGGAATGTGTAATCACATATGGTACTCATATATGGTAAACTTGAGTCTCATGTTTTGACACTAGAGAAAATATAGGATAAGGCCCCGTAAAGAGGTTCCAGATGGGGAGGGTCCTCTCTCATATTTTAATGTTTTCTAAGCAGACTAAAGACACAGAACAAAATGTATGGGGTGTATTGGTCACGCCCTAGGTGAATATGTGTATATAGGCCTGTTTGAATACAGAAAGTCAGTTGTGCTGGGAGCAACTCGGCTTTGCTATCTCTGATAATAAAGTCTATCTTCTGGCATCAAAACCCTAAGACTTCAAGAGTGATGTTTCACAGAGGTGGCGGAAGCCACAACAGTACATGGTCTGATTGTCTCTGTGAGGGAATGAGGTCACTGGGACAGGAAGGTTCAGGTCTCAGGTGAGCTTTTAATCACAAACTTAGGGATAACACAGTCACACCTGGCACAGTAACTTCTTCAGCTTCACAAACTCTTTAGCGTCACAGCCTCTTAATAATCACAAAGTCTTTATCACAACTCTGTGGCATCACGAACTCTAGCTTCATTGTGAGAATCTCGTGCCAGTCTCTCTCTCTCCCTTCTGGCGGTGGCGTGGCTGTTTATATGCCGCTCTGCGCAAGCTCACTGGAATTAGAGACAGGTGTTAGATATAATTTAGCTCAGGTGTAAGCGCCCTTACCGCTTTCTCTCTCCGGACGGGCGCTCGACCACGTCCCCGCTGCCATAATCTCCATTAAAGGAATTTTCTGGGTTCAATACAAGTTTAGCTCAATTGACAGCATTTGTGGCATAATGTTGATTACCACACAAAATTTTTTGACAAGTCCCTCCTTTCCTTTAAAAAAAGCAAAAATCTGGGTTTCAGTGAGGCACTTACAATGAAAGTGAATGTGGCCAATTTTTGGAGGGTTTAAACACAGAAAAGCGTGAAGCTTATTATTTGATAAAAGCACTTGCAGTAATTCCTCTGTTAAAACTTGTGTATTATTTGAGTTGTTTAAGTTGTCATTTTTACAGTGGTGTTAGGGTTTTAGGCTTTGTTGACATTACATCATCATGGTAACGAAGTTGTAAAATTGCTTATAACTTTACACAGAAAAGGTTAGTAAGTAAATTTTATCACACTAAAATCATTTTTACATGCATATCCTTTGTGTCTTGTGGCTAAACTTTTGAAATAGTGAGTATTTTAGTACACTCTGAACACAGGGGCTGAGTTCGGAACTGCATACTACCAGTGGCGGGCCGTGCATTTACAGTCTAGGCCTTCAGTGTGATTCATGCCATTAAGAAAACACAGTTTCACAGTGAATAAGACACCCTATGCCTTTGGGCATCATACATTGTCGCAGCTAACTAATAATACCAATTGACATTTTAAAAACACGTCCATGCATGAAAGCCAGAACTTGAAATGACACTTAATGCTCAAGCAATCCTAATTTTAACTGCAGCATGACTGTTTTGTGAAATGAACGCCTCCCAAACAGACATTCAAAAATCATAATTTTTCATATGAATCTACCAAGGAGGTCTATAATACCTGGAAAAATCTATCTAATAATATTTGTGATTTAAATGTTGCTTGCAATAAATTTAGTTTCGTCAGTGTACATGGTTATGCTGCGTTCCATTCAAGTTGGATGTGGGATATTCCTACTTGATATCTCTGACCATAAATGCATTCCATTCCCCGATATTCGGAACTGCAATGCTCCCGTTAGCTTAGCAGGGGTTTGACTCTCATTAGAGATGTCTCCTAGCGACCCAACTGATAAACAATGTTGCAGCGCTAGCATTTGTGCTTCAGGTGCACGATTATCAAAAGAGATTATAATGTTTTATACACCTGTTTCTGCAGGCGTTTGTTAAACAAACTTTAATATCATGTAATGTGGAAACAAACTCATTTATCGATATTACTTAAGTGAATGTTTATCACTTACTTTGTATATCTCCCTGAGTGTTGACATGTTTGTGTGACATCATGCACCTGCATCTCGGCGAAATTTCTGCACGAGCCTACAAGTTGAAATTCTGACTTCAAGATGCATTCCATTGCACTTTTCTTAGTGGGAAGTTGGAAAATCCGACTTTCCAAGTTGAATGGAATGCAGCACTACTTTTCAAAACTTGATCCAACACTGAATGCTCCAGCAGCCTAATTTACACTTAGAAAACTCCTGATGTTGCTATAACAATGCAAAAACCAATTTACTTGAAGTGAAAATCATTCCTCTTTTCCTGATTAATAAATTAAGCAATCACACGGTCATGCAGAATATCTCCCGTTTTTAAATACATAAGGGTCTCTTTCTCAACTGCAATATCAGCAGTGATGACAGCCGACTCGTCAGACAGTTTGATCTTATGCTTTTTGCTCTTGAATTACATACATCATTTAAAGCGTGTTTGCGTCACTCAAGGCCAGCTAGAAGGCCTCGACTGGGACATATCCTAAAGATCACACCCAACAAGAAAAAATAAATCAGTCTGATTGGCTGATGAATCTGACAGTCTGACTTTAGTCGCTCATTCATTTGCACTGTTGAGGGATTCTGTGTAAATTCTGAAGGCCTGACGGCGTGAAGCTCAGACTCACGCGCTGCTTCGGGCATGCGATTTGTGAAACAGTTGTCACACTTCACCTGTAAGCATCAAGGAATAAATTCTGACTGGATAAACTTATTTTTTCTATATTTGTTTGTAGATTAATTAAGAGTGGAAAGCGATTAGAAATACATAGGCAAAAAGGTGATTGAGAATGAAAAGATGAAAAATATTTATTTATTTGGCATGTTAGGCCAGCAGAGAAGGCTTTGCTGCCCTTGAGAATTCGCCACTGCGTACTACCATACTACTCATATCATACTATTTCTACTCATACTATTTCAGCCATGGACACATATGTAAATTTTGTTTATTATTTTTACATTTACATTTATTCATTTAGCAGATGCTTTTATCTAAAGCAACTTACAAATGAGACACATAGCAAGCAATTTGTTATACAAAGTTTAACAACATCTGCAGTATAGGCCTTTATCACACTTCCGCGTTCACAGAGCGGAAGCTTCGCTTAGTTACGTAAAACAACTTCCACTGCAGTTTGTTTCAATGACAGTGCCCACAGCATGGAATTATTATGGCCTATTTTATGTCAAATTAATCTCAAATACTTAATATAAACAGACTTACCTCACCATATAATCATTCATGTCATGTTGTTTTATTATTTTAAACAGGATGTATGTGAGCAGGGAACACTTCACAGAGTATAAGTAAAAAAAAATAATTATTAGATGAATGCAAGAATATATACAAACAAGAGTACCTTTACACATTAAAGAGCATTAGAACAAGACAGGAGTATAGATTAGTAAAGATAAAGTAAAGATTATATTAGAGTATTTGCGACGATAATTATCACATTGCTTTCATCTACTTGCATATTATAATCTCCATGTATGACATAAGATCCATTTAAAATGTTCAAATAAAGAAACATTTCCATCCCAGAGTCCGATTACAGAAAATAACTGGTTTAATCAGTGTAAACATGGAGTTATATCCTTGTGGTTCGAGTATGATGATTGGGGAAGCATCCACTCACGAGTCGCGACCAAATGCAATGTAAATAAAACATAAAGATGAAAATGTCCCAGTGTCTACAACTGTATTATATTTACAATAGTGAAAACAACGACATTAAAACACTTAAATGTGGTCTCTTCGGACTTGAGTTGAGCACAATAATCATCTGGGAGTAAGCTGAATAGCACGCGCAGCTCCTCGTGAACTGGGAAAACTTTTCGCTGATAATCGCCTCGCTCAGATACTATTGCACATTAAAATGGTAGATAACACATGGTAAAGTGCTGTGTTAATCCAAAGAAACAATTAAACATCAGATGTTTACTGCCAAGTGCATCCAAGTTACATTTATTTAGAAAAACTGTGCTCGTCCATAGACAGATTGATGGGCGGATGTTTGGTTACGCTACTATTTGGAGCTGGATGTGATGACATGCAAACTTTTATAAAGGCCTATAAGACTGGCAAGTTCTCACAGTGGCTGGAGTAGTAAAGATGCTAGCACAGACAAAAGAGAAAAACAAGGATTTTTTTTATATACATTAAGTGCAAATAATAATAAATTAATAATGAATAATTAATTAATTTATAATTAAGTGCAGTAGTAAGTGCAATTAGTTTTAGGAAGTTTATTCCACCACAGAGGAGCAGAGAAAATGAATGATCATGAAATAGACTTTGAGCCTCTTTGTGATGGGACCACCAGGCATTGCTTGTTTATAGACCGCAGAGAGCGAGTTGGAGCATAGACCTGAAGAAGTGAATTGAAGTAAGAGGGTGCCGTTCCATTGGCTGTCCTGAAAGCCAGAGTCAAAGCCTTGAATTTGATGCGGGCAGCTACAGATAGAGTCCAGTGGAGTAAAATCAAGAGTGGGGTGACATGAGTCCTTTATGGTTGATTGAAGACCAGACGCGCTGCTGCATTCTGAACCATCTGCATTGGCTTAATTGTGTTAGCTAGAAGGCCAGCCAACAGAGCATTGTAGTAGCCCAGTCTTCAAATTATTAACAAATATTCAAATAAGTAACAAATTATTCAAATAAGTAACAACTGCTGACAATGGAGTGTTTACTAACTGCAAATTTCGTGGAACTGCAAATAAATGCCACCTGTGGAATGCCAGCCACGTTGCGAGTCTCTGACTAACTCTGCTGCAACTAATTGGGCGAGCTATCCCCATTTAAAAGCACATTAGAAGTGCCTCACTAGAACCAAGATTTTTGCCATTTTTAAAGAAAAGGTAGGACAAGTCAAAATTAATTTTGTTGTAATCAATATTATGCAACAAATGCTGTCGATTGAGCTTAACTTGTATTGAACCCAGAACATTCCTTTAAGTTCAATGATGCTTCTCGTGCTCTGTTGCTCCAGTTGCATGTTAAAGATTTTCTTGAATTACATAACATGTCTACATTGCTGTTCTCTTAAAGGGGAAGTATCACGTCACGCGTTCCTTCTGACTCCTAGTGGTAGGCTATTGTGCATTAACATTACTAAATTCAGTCAAATAACCGAGCAGTATACCTGTGTCATTATCTTATATGCCAGGCTCCAGCTGAGGGGGGATGCGAGGGGATGACATTCCCCTTGTTGCAAGAAATACCAAAAACCATCCCCCTTGTAAAACCACCATTTCCCCTTACCATCCCCTTACCATAGATTAATAATGTCATGTATTTCTTAGTTCATGCAAGTAAAATATTTAATTGTCTACGTTTCATAAATAACAGATTTTAAATAATGGTGATTTGCCGGTGTTGTGAATATTCGGTTTCTAAGATTTTCGGTTGCACTGGTTGGAGCATACATGAATATTCATGAGTTTCCTTTTACGTGTTAAAGCGACACTGAAAATATTAGTGTCTGCTTGGATTACAATTCATCTAAACTGTTTTTGGAAAGGTAATTACGTTTCAGCGTGGAACAAAGTTAAGCTTAGCTGTTAATCTTTCACAACAATTTATAGATTGTGCATGCACATGTATTTTCAGTGTTGCTTTAACACACATCTGGAAACTCATGAATATTTATGTATGCTTCACCCAGTGCAACTGAAAATCTCAGAAACCGAATATTTCAGAACACCGGTCTGAATTAGATTTCGACATGTGAAAGGTTGCCAGATTTTTATAGGTAAAATCCCCCAATCAGATCTTTTTTTGTTGTTGTGATTAACATTTTTTTTATTGATTCATTCTGTATATTAAACAAAGAACAGCAAAACATATACAAACAGAATCAATACTTAACCCCCACCCCCTCCCAATCCCCAACCCCACCTTGGCCCCCAACAACACCCCAGTGGTCACACATGATTATAGACACACACACACAAAACAATTAATAATAAACACACATTAACCACTACACCTCTCTCTCCACTGCCCCTCCCCGAGAGCCCTCCAAAAATGCCAGTTATTTGCCCCATTTCCCCACAAACAAGTTCAAATTCCCCAGTCTTCTAGATGACCCTTCCTCAAAAGCCGCCACCCTCATCATCAATGAACACCACTCATAAAATGGGGGTGCACCAGCCGACTTCCATCACCTTAAAACAATTTGTCTGGCAATCATGACGCTGGTTAGGACACAACTCTTTATGTGCCTATTCTCCACATCGATGACCGCCCCATCGCCCAAACACAGAGTCTGGGGCAAAACAAAATTTGAGTCCCCAATACATAAAACTCTGAACCTTCAACCAAAACTCTTGGATTTCAACCAAAACTCCATCTTCCGATTAACATTGCCAGCAGGTGGGTGTGTCTTTAAGACCAAGCCTACAATCTAGAGGGGGTCCAAAAGAAGTGATGTAAAATCTTGAATTGCATAAGGCGCACCCTTGCATCTCTAGATGCAGACTTGACGTTTTTTAAAACCCTAGCCCACATCTTTTTCCCATAATCTTTGGAAAGATGTCAAAGCACCGTCCCCCAGACTCTGAATTAGCAGGGAGTAATACACTGATGCCTCATGACCTTTTCCAAAAGCAGTAATCACTCCCCAAAGTATCTGTCGCTTTAGGGGGGTGTATGCTACTCCCAAAAATAGTAAAGAGCAGGTGGCGCAGCTGTAAATACCTAAAGAACTGAGATCTGGGAATCCTAAAATGTTGAACCATATTTTCAAAAGATCTCAACATTCCACTCTCATATAGGTCACAGAGCGTATTAACCTCCCTTACAATCCACTCTGACCTGCAGAAAGGGGACTTATTAATATGTAATTTTGGGTTCAGCCATATGCTCGAGGCAACATTTAAATAAATGTTTGAGTTAAACACTCTGGACACTTTTTTCCATACCGCGTGCTAATGTGAGATAACAGGGTGTGACTTAACTTCTCCAGTTAGTTTAATAGAAAGGCTTTGCAATGGCAAAATAGGGGCAAGAACTTCCTGTTCAATACAAAACCAGGGAGGGGCTCTCTCAGGTGGAAGCGACCAATGAGCCAAATGTCTGAGCCCGAATGCATAGTAATAAAACAAAATCTTGGGTAGGTCTAGCCCACCTTTTTCAATCGGCCTATGTAACTTATTGAAATGTAATCTGGGACGCTTACCATTCTAAATAAAGGACTTTGCTATGCTATCAAATTGCTTGAAATAAGAGAGAGGGACATCTACAGGGACAGACTGTAGCAGGTAGTTGAATTTTGGAATACAGTTCATTTTAATAACATTAACCTCCCCAATCATAGATAAATGTAATGAAGCCCACCTGCCCATATCGCTCAAAAACCTTTTTATTAAGGGCTCAAAATTAACTCAAAATTAACTAAATCAGACAAATTTGCTGGGAATAAAATGCCCAAATATTTAATGCCCTGTTTGGGCCACTGGAAGGCACCCAGCTGAAAAGCCGTTACTGGGCAGTACGCTGTCAGAGCCAAGGCTTTGGATTTAGACCAATTGACACTGTATTCTGAGAACTTAGAAAAGGAATTAACAATTCTATGGAGGCAAGGCGTAGATCTAGTGGGGTCGGAGACGAATAATAAAATATCATCTGTGTAAAGCAAAAGCTTATGCGCCATACCTCCCGCCACCACCCCTGGAAAATCATCTTACTTTCTTATCGCAGCTGCTAATGGTTCCAGGGCAAGACAGAACAATAATGGGGAAAGAGGGCAACCCTGCTGGGTGCCCCTATACAGAGTAAAATAATCTGAAATGAATCCATTTGTTTGTACCACCGCTACCGCATGTCTATAAAGTAACTTAATCGATCCAATAAAAGTATTCCCGAACCCATATATTTCCAAAATCTTAAAAAGATAATCCCATTCTACCATATCAAACGCCTTTTCGGCATCAAGTGAGATGGCAGCAACCTGAGTCTGATCGTTTGCCACTGACCACATGATATTAATGAAACACCTAATGTTATCAGAAGAGCTGCGGTCCCGAATAAACCCCACCTGATCTATATGTATAAGAGATGTCATAACTTAATCGGTTAGCCAAAATTTCTGACAATATTTTAACATCTAGCTGGATCAGGGAAATTGGACGGTAACTCTTACACTCACTTGGATCTTTGTCCTTCAAGAATCAGACTGATCCGGGCTTGTGTCATGGTTGGCGGAAGCTTTCCATTCTTTAATGATTCCGTATAAACTTCTAGCAAAAGTGGAGCCAGTTCTGTAGCATAAAATCTAAAAAATTCAGTGGCAAAGCCATCTGGCCCTGGAGCCTTGCCTGTAGGCAAGGCCTTAATTACCTCGCCAAGCTCCTCCAAGATTATCTCAGAATCAAGAGAATTGTTTTGCTCAGTCGTCAATTTAGGGAGTACTAATGGTTCCACAAAGTTTCTAATATCTTCATCAGTAGACGAAGACATGTAACTATAGAGATCAAGATAGAATTCTTTAAAAGCATTGTTAATATCAATGGCCATGGTAAATATTTCACCACCAGCAGATTTCACTGAGGGAATGGTAGAAAAAGACTCTCTCTGCTTTATATATCTAGCCAAAAGCTTCCCTGCTTTGTCCCCCGACTCAAAGTATGACTGTCTTTCCCTGAATAGCCAAAACTCCACCTTTCACGACAAAATAGTGTTATATCTGTATTATAATCGGGTCAATTCCCTGAGACCATAGGAGTGTGCTCAGCCTACAGAGAGGAGGTGCACAATCTGACACGCTGGTGTCAGGAGCACAACCTCTCCCTCAACGTCAGTAAGACAAAGGAGCTTGTGGTGGACTTCAGGAGAAGAGAAAGAGAACACAGCCCCATCACCATCAATGGAGCACCAGTGGAGAGAGTCAGCAGCTTCAAGTTCCTGGGTGTCCACATCATTGAGGAACTCACATGGTCTGTCCACACTGAGGCCGTTGTGAAGAAGGCTCATCAGCACCTCTTCTTCCTGAGACGGCTGAGGAAGTTTGGAATGAACCGCCACATCCTCACACGGTTCTACACCAGCACTGTAGAGAGCATCCTGACTAGCTTCATCTCCGCCTGGTACGGCAATAGCACCGCCCACAACCGCAAAGCCCTGCAAAGGGTGGTGCAAACTGCCAGACACATCATCAGAGGTGAGCTTCCCTCCCTCCAGGGCATATATACCAGGCGGTGTGTGAAAAAAGCTCGGAGGATCATCAGAGACTCCAGCCACCCAAGCCATGGGCTGCTCTCACTGCTACCATCAGGCAGGTGGTATCGCAGCATCAGGACCCACACCAGCCGACTTCATGACAGCTTCTTCCCCCAAGCAATCAGACTTTTGAACTCTTGATCTCTCATGATCAATATACATCAGCACTGCACATTATTAATCTTATTATCTCACACTGGACTGTCATAATTATATCTCTCTTAACAACACACTGGCAACTGACTATCAACCGACGCCTGAATGACAATACAGTACAATACAACCTACTGTATATTTTATATATACTATATATACTATTTTTTTTATTGTATAATGTGTGTTCTATATTGTGTGTATTGTATAATGTACATTGTATGTTACTATTTGTATATTGTGTTGTGTTTATGTGTATATTAGATTTTAAATTGTGTTGTGTAAAGTTTATTGTAAATTGGTATATGTCTCATCACTGTCACGACTGCTATGTTGCTCGGAACTGCACTCAAGAATTTCACACACTATTGCACTTGTGTATATGGATGTATGACAATAAAAGTGATTTGATTTGATTTGAGGTTCTCACCTTATCAAGGGGAGCACACAAACACTCTTTTGCACATTTTCTCACATCGACACTCATTTTTACCAGGGCCATCAATTCACACAAGTTCGTCTATGCTTCTGTAGGGTATGACACAAAAACTCACACTTTCGTAGGTTAATGTGTATTTAGTCATATCCTGTGTATGTTTAATACAATTATTTCTTTTTTCTTTTTTAAGGTATCTTCACCTTCTGAAGTCATGGTTTGTCACTCTGAGAATGTATTTTATTTTACTTTTGGGGGTTTTCCTGATTTTGTATTTTTTCCCTTCTTCTGGAACACCACTTTATGATATTACAGTTCACATGGTATTTTCCCTTTGTTCTCTGGTAAGTGCATCTATATTCTCCCTTTTCACAAGGGCCATACACAACACAAATCACGAAGCCTTTTGTTATGCTTCACCGCAACTGCAGTGCTCCTGCTATTGGCTCAATTCATCTACTAAGCAGTACAAATGTGCTGTCCAGGTTCCGCAACTGTGGTCTGTTTTCTGCTATTGGCTCAATCCATATCCTAAGTGTCCCACGACACCGCAAATGCAGTTTATTAAGCATATAAACTCCCTTAAAATGGCAAAGCATTGTTTATCTTTGCAGAGATATTGCACAAGCAATGCTCACCCTTATCATTGGGTTCAAACACAAATGCTGTCTATCCTTTTGCAAAGGTACTTCACAAAAATGTTGCCCTTATCGTAGGGCTCAAACACAAACGTTGTTGGTCCTTGCAGAGGTTTTACATAAGAAACGTTGCCCTCATTGTAGGGCTTAAATGCAAAATGTCACTTGTTTCTTCTGCAGGGGTTTTGCACAAGCTAAGTCGCCCTTATTGTAGGGCTCAACATAAATGTTGTTTGTCTTTAAAAAAATTAAAATAAAATTGTAACAAGGTAAGGATGGGAAAGGAGGAGGTGGGAACCGGCTGAACAGTCAAAATAATATTTAATTAAAAAGACACAAAACACACACACGGCAACTTCCACGACAAAATAGTATTATATCTGTATTATAATCGGGTCAATTCTCTTAGGCCATCAGATGACATTCGGCGCTTCAGCTCTGCTTCGGCACTTTTAATATTCCCTTCCAATTCTACGAGTTCTCGTGCTTTGGATTTTTTGGTGAATGAGGCATACTGTATAATCTGGCCCCTAAGAACTGCCTTAAGTGCCTCCCAAGCCACGCCCACAGAGGATACTGAGGACCAGTTGGTCTCCATATAAACACTGATTTCAGCCTTTAACATTTGTTGGAATTCAGGACTTTGCACAAGGGATACATTAAAGTGCCAACTAAATTATTAACACCTATAAACACACCAGGGTGTGATCTGAGACTAAGATGTTTCCAATTGAGAAATCAACAACAGATGAAATAAGGGACTTTTATATATATATTCTAGAATAAATCTTATGAACTGCTGAAAAACAAATTCTCCCAGATTTTTACACATCCTGTGAAGCGTCAGTGTTGCTCTAGGGGGCTTACACACTTTGCTTCACTAAGATCAAGGACTGAGTCCATCAATAGATTAAAGTCTCCTCCCAATATTATATCATGAGGGGTGCCAGCAACTTGCAACATCCCTTCAAGATCTATAAAAAAGCCCTGATCATCAGTCTTAGATGCATTAATATTAGCCAAAATCAACCTTTGCCCCTGAATTTCTGTTAAAACAATAATGACTCTTCCTAATTTATCTTTAATCTGTTTCAGACATTTGAATTGCAGATGTTTACTTATCAGTGTAATGACTCCCCTGCTCTTACTTGAGCCAGCACTAAAGAAAATATGTCCACCCCATATCTTCCCAAATTTTTCAACTTCCTGCGGGCGTGCCCTTCCAGCCCCGTCTGTCGGCAGGTCATCACCACCTTCCTGGATCTGGGAGGGGACAAGGGGAGGGAAACAACAACAATAAAAAAAATTAAAAAACACGGTACTTGTACACCGTAACGGTGATGATACCAGACAAAAACACAATACTAATATTTAAAAAGAGGAGGGAGAGAGAGAGACAAAAAAAAAAAACAATTTACTAGCCTGGTCCTCGGCCACTCCTCCACCCTCTAGTGAACGACAGCCATTGCAACAATCAAACCCCGAACATCCCCCGAACAAAAAAAAAAAACAGAAAAAAGAAAAACATGCGCTTTAACCCCCTGCATGACAGCGCCAACAGGCGTCCATCCCTCTAAACTCAAACAGTCCATGTATGCCTATGAGAGCCCCCGTGACAACTTTGCCGTCGGATTGCTCAAGTCCGGTGTTTCTATACACATTCTGTGAGACAGAATTACATAACAGAAGAAAATCTATTAAATAAACTCCAGCCAATAGGCGGGATAAACACAAAGAACACGTTGATTCATCAATCAATCAATCGATTTATTGTTCAAAAAGCACTATTAAAAACAACTACCGTTGACCAATGCGCTGTACAATAAAACATAAATTACATCAGATACAATCAGACAGGCACAAAATTACACATGACACAAAAACAGAGCATACACAGCAAAGCATCACACAATTGTAGGCCAGATCAAATAGAAATGTTTTTAGCTTAGATTTAAAAATGGGTAGTGTGGGGACAGTTCTAATTTGAATTGGTAGGCTGTTCCAAAGTTTGGGAGCGGCTACGGCGAATGCCCGATCACCCATAGACTTTAACTTAGATTTTGGAACAACTAAAAGTCTTTGATCAACAGACCTAAGAGCTCTCACTGGGTGGTAATCTATCAGCAGGTCAGAGAGGTATGAGGGTGCTAAACTGTTTCGAGACTTAAAAACCAATAACAGCACTTTAAAGTCAATTCTATAGCGAAGAGGCAGCCAATGTAAAGACCGTAGAATAGGGGTAATATGCTCACGCTTTCGAGCCCCTGTTAAAACTCTATCAGCCGCATTTTGAACCATCTGAATGTGAGCTAAAGAAGAATGGCTAACCCCCAGGTACAGAGAGTTACAGTAATCAAGCCTATTGGAAATAAAAGCATGGATCACCCTTTCAAATTTCTCAAAAGAGAGAAAAGACTTCATTTTCGCCAAGGCTCGCAATTGATAAAAACTAGCTTTTACAACCTGATTAACTTGTCTATCCAGTTTTAATGCACTGTCCAAAAGGACTCCCAGATTTTTCACGTATGGCTTAACATAGGGTGTTAAGACATCAAGATTTAAATTGGCTATACTCTTGGCATCAGAAGGGGTAAATACAACAATCTCTGTTTTAGACTCATTTAAACATAAAAAATTTAAAGTCATCTATGCTTTAACATCCACAAGGCAAGGAACCACGGGGTCTAAGCCGTTCTTGTGATTTAGAAGAATATAAATTTGTGTCATCTGCATAACAGTGGTAAGATATACCATATTTCTTAAAAATAGAACCAAGTGGCAGCATATAGAGAGAGAACAGTATGGGAGCTAGAGTAGAACCTTGGGGGACACCGCAAGTCAAAGGAACAGCATCAGAGTGAAATTGCCCTATATTGACTGAAAAACTCCTGTTTGTAAGGTCCGCTTGAAACCAACTTAAGGCTGAACCCCTTATGCCCACAACCTGTTCTAGGCGAGAAAAAAGAACATTGTGGTCCACCGTGTCAAAAGCAGCACTCAGATCTAAAAGTACTAGCGCTACAGATTTGGAGTCGTGGCTAATAAAACATCATTTAAACTTTTAAGAGAGCTGTCTCAGTAGAATGAGATTTCCTAAAACCCGATTGAAACGTATCAAAAGTCTTGTTTTCAACCAAGAAAGTTGGTTGAGAAATACTTTCTCCAATATTTTAGATAAAAAAGAGAGGTTAGAAATTGGTCTAAAATTTGATAGAACCGAGGAATCAAGATTAGGCCTTTTAAGTCTGGGTTGTACCGAGGCATGCTTCAAATAGTCAGGGACAACTCTTGATTCAAGGCACTTATCAAATTTAAAAGAGTAGGATCAACTACATCAAACACTTGTTTAAGTAGCCATGGGGGAATGACATCTAAGGAAGAACCAGTGGGCTTTAGTTGGTTTACAACATCATGCAAGAAAGAAAAAGAAATAGTTGTAAACTGGCTAAAAACACCAGTATAGTTTGACAGGACAGCAGGATCATAAACAACAGGATGAACATTCTGCCTAATCTTAGTTACCTTATTAATCAAAAACTGGCAGAAACATTCACACATAGCTATTGACTCTGTAGGATAAGTGCAAACAGCCAGATTTAACACAGCATTAATTATATTAAAAAGTGTTCTAGGATTGTAATGGTTCTTGTCTATAAGAGCCGATAAATACACAGACTTGGCTGATCTCACAGACTTCTGATATTTGGAAAGAGAATCCTTTAAAATTTCTTATGAAATCTGAAGCTTGTCCTTTTCCATTTTCTTTCCATCCTTCTACATGCCTGTCTCAAGGCATGCGTGGTGTTGTTCAGCCATGGCTCAGGTGTAGGTTTATGATGTTTAGTCCTCAGTGGGGCCACAGAGTCTAAGATAGTAGTGCAGCCAGAGTTAAAACAATGAAGAAGCTCATCGGGACTTAGATCAGGTGAAGCAAAATCCGAAGATTGAGAAAACTCCTCAAACAACGATGAAAAGGAGGCTGGAGTGGTAGCGGATATCTTCCGGGTCAAGTGAGCTGGCACATGGGATTTGACAATATTTGATGACAGAGATATATTAAATATTATGGGTTTATTGTCAGAAAAGCTATGGTTGCATATCTCAATATCACACACAGAGAACCCATGTGACATTACAAGATCGAGTGTGTGGTGCTGAATATGAGTAGGGCCTTTAACAAGCTGCACTAGGTCAAATGCTTCACTAAGGCTAATAAAGTCTTTAGCAAAAGAGTTTGATGAGCAACATACATGAATATTAAAATCCCCAATAATAAAAAGTCTATCAAAATTAGGAATGATACCCCCCAGGAAGTCCAAAAATTCAGCGAGAAAATCTTTATGTGATTTTGGTTAACGATAGACCAAGGCCACAGCCAGAGGGATCTCAGAATCCAAAACCAACAATTGCATTTCGAAGCTGTTATTTATTCCTTTGTAAAATCCGACAGTGAAAGTGTTCTTTAAAAAATGTAGCCAAACATCCTCCCCATCTCACCATTAGAGGGGAGTTAAAGAATTTGCAGCTGGGTGGTAGGAGATCAGAGATAGGAGACAAATCTCCAGTAGAGAGCCATGTTTCAGTAATAAATAGAAGATCCAGGGCTTACGAGGTAAAAAAGTCATTAAGAATAAAAGTCTTGTTTACCATGGATCTCGCGTTGACCAAGACCATCTTTATCTGCACTAGGTCCTCGGACGGCTGCTCAGACGGCTGCGTTGCCCGACGCAGCGTGCTGAGATGATGAATCGACACACCACCACGGTGCAGGCGAGGCGAGCAGTGCAGGGGCAACTGATCACAAGAGATCGGTATGATGGGGATATTCCAGTAGTATGTAAGGACTGATGAACACCAGTTGATGAATCGTTGGCAATCACCATAACGCATAAACATGTCCAGACGAAGACAAGACTCACTGCCTAACTGAAGCAGGAGCTTGAGCTTGACGGCCACACCTCCCCGCTTTCCCCGTATTTTCCGACGCTTTTTCCCAGGAAGGAGGTACAGAGGGCAGTGTAGGCATGTTGATAAGGATGCTAGGAAGGGAGGGGGAGAGTCTTTTGGGCCTCTCTGGACTTGAATAGGCAGAACATCAGTTGTGGTTTGAAGATTTAAGAGCATTTGCCAATCATACACAAATAGCGGTGAAACAACTTTAAATAAAAGAAACCAAAAACACATTAAAACAAACAAACTAACAGATGTAGCAGACGACAGATGGCAAGCCACACACAATGGCGCCATCTTGAACTCGCCTGTGGATTCATCCACATAACTGTCCCTTAGGAGTATTACTATACAAAACAAACTCCAGCCGCTAGGCAGAACCAGCACAAAAAGAAACATATAAAAAAGGTGTCCAGTTTCCTGGGACGGTCAAGTGGATGTTTAATGAGTCAGGCCCACTCAGCTGCAACGTGAGCACCACACAATGACCCACTCACTCCATTGACTCCATGAATGACATCGCCCGTTGGGGACATGTAAATACTTTGCGGCCATCCTTAGCATCTATTCTCAACCTGGCTAGGAACATCAGTGCAAAGCGACCTTCCGTTGATGTAAGAGATACTTGAAGGAGTGTTACTACACAAAACAAACTCCAGCCGCTAGGCGGAACCAGCACAAAAAGAAACAAAAAAGGCGCCCAGCTTCCTCGGACGGTCAAGTGATTGTTCAGTGAGTCAGGCCCACTCGGCTGCAACGTGAGAATCACACAACTTACTCACTCCATTGACTTTATGAAGGACAATGTTTGTTGGGGACAACTAAATACTTTGCGGCCACTCTTGCATCTATTGTCAATTTGGCCGGGAACATCAGTGCAAAAGCGAACTTCCGTTGATGTAAGAGATTCTTGCATTCCTTGAATTGATCGTGTTTCTCTCTTGTCGAATTCACAAAGTCTGGGAACAAGAAAATATTGTGGTTCTTCCAAGAAAGCCTTCCTTTACTCCTTGCCTCTCGTAACACAAGATCTCAATCGGATGATCTCAGAAATTTGGCCAGAATTGATCGGGGCCTGTCACCCTCAGTGGATCGCTGGGCCGGAACTCTGTGAGCTCGCTCGATTTCCAGCTTATGTCCCGTTATGTCGAGCAGACTCGTAAAGAGCCCGTCCAGAAATTCCACCATATTCTGACCCTCTGCTCTTTCAGGAATTCCAACAATTCAGACATTGTTCCACCGACTACGATTTTCCATATCCTCCAACTTTTCCCAGACACAGTCCAAGTCCGCCTTGGTCGCTAGCGGATTAGCAGCTAATTAACTCTCCGATGACTCCAGATAATTGATCCCTTTCTCGACATCCCCCACTCTTGTAACCACATCAGTTAATTTCGTCTCAATGGCAGATATCGGTTGACGTATTGCAGCAAGATCCTCCAACTCAGCAAAGACCTTCGCCAGCATTGCCGATATGTTCAGTAATTCACGCTGAATCTCTTTCACCTCTCTGGCCAAATTGACTCCCTGGTCTGAGGCCTCTGGAGGGGCTACAGCTTGAGCATGTAAGTGTCTTTTAATGTCTCCAGAGCCCAAGGATTTTGAATTCTTTTACATGTTGTCTTCCTAGAACAGTTATGTGTCAGGGTGTATCAAATCTCACTGGTCACTGGTCAAATCTCACATTTATCATTAAAAGTATCAAAACTAGCAAAGTGCGCAGAGATCGTCGTTCACATGTCCGAACCTCACATGGCGTCACGTGACTCCTCCCCCAATCAGATCTTGATGCTTGTACACTTTGGATATATTCCGCCAGGGTGACGCTTTAGTCATGCAATCTGGCAACCTTTTGAGTGCACGAGCTCTCTCTCCACTGCAGAAAGATGCCTGTTTTCTGAAAACACTGGCAGGTATGTCAGAGTTTAGCGATGGGTTGATTTGTCCTTACTAGTATTCACGTGAAAGTTACGCCACTGAAGGTAATGCAAGTTTTCAAAAGTTTCACGCACTTTCAAAAATGGCCAAGAGAACAGTACTAGAAAATCTTTTGCCTTTCTTAAAAAAAGGAGAACAGAATGTAAGATATTGCTATGATAAGTGTATTGCTATGACACATATTTTAACTCAAACAATTTTGAGGTTTGGGGTAGGGGTTACACATAAAACGCTTTTGTGTGTAGAACAACTTTTTTACAACACTGTTTAAGCATCCTTCATAGAAACAGACTAAACTTCCTTTACTTGTTCGGTTATTTGAGTAGAAAAAAATGTGTGTCTGTGACAGTCAGCGAGCGATCTAGAAAAAAAAACTTTTTCATTATTATAATGGGGATTCTTTTCACCAATTTAATCATAAAATACCATAACAGAGGGTAGCAGGTGAATATTATGGCCATGTGTCCTAAGTGTCAATGAAGTGATGCTCATTTTTGTCCAGATCAATTAAATTAAAAATACACAAAAATTGCAGTTCACACAAACCATTTACTTGAATACTCCTCTTCTATGATGAGCATATTTTCAATTTCTGACTTTAAAATCATATTGATGTTTTTCTGGGGCTTAAAATAAAATAAAATGTCATGTGGTGTCCAGAGACAGTAAAAAAGACAAAAAATAAAATAAAAAATAAAAATCAAAGTCTCATTAAAAGCTGAAATTCCTGAAAAAAGGAAATGTTGGCATGACTGTATGACTGACTAGTGCAGAAAATTATTTTATTGTTTTTTCTTAAAAAAAATACAGAGTGAAACAATTGTTTTTTAAAAATATTATTCATATTTAAAAACGCTTTTTTCCACCAAATCAAAGTCGTGGTGTAACAAACATGTAGGTATCCATTTTGTTGTTTATGTTGACCATAAAAACCATAAAACAGAGCCAAAACATTTAGACCATCAAGACTGAGCGTAAAGTTTGAAAAAACATCTGATATTTATTTTGACATTTTTATGAATTATACATGAATTTTGTCATAGTGTAACCCTGAGAACATTTGATATTTTTGACTAAAAAATTCATGATATTTATATGTAAAAAAAACATTACCTTGAAAAATGTGTTTGATAACGTTTTGGAAATTAATGATTAATTAACACTCATACACTCATAAATTCAAGGTGCAAAGAAGGTATTATTATACTTTTCACTCGATGGTTATGCCACATTTAAAAGTTTTATATTTTTTTTTTTTTTTTTGTAGAAAATGTTATAAAGGTTTTTCAAAGTGTATGAAACCAAATTGGACACACATATTACATTTCTGTTTTAAACTAGATAAAAAAAAGGTTTCTCATTTGAACACCTTGGACAACCTATTTGTCAATGACCCATAATTATTAGACCCCCCCAAAAGAAAAAGAAAAAAACTTTGACAACACCATCCCCCTTTAATTTTTTTCAAATTGTCCACTGCTTATATGGTGACAAACATGTCTCTTAACTTTTAGTCATGGTGGGTACTGGTGGTTCAACAGTTGAACCCTCAGCTTCTATGGGAAAAATTGAATTGTAATTTTGGGCAGTTTGAATTTGAAAAGTAAAGGCAGTCATCTATTTCCTTGAATTGATCGTGTTTCTCTCTTGTCGAATTCGCAAAGTCTGGGAACAAGAAAATATTGTGGTTCTTCCAAGAAAGCCTTCCTTTACTCCTTGCCTCTCGTAACACAAGATCTCAATCGGATGATCTCAGAAATTTGGCCAGAATTGATTGGGGCCTGTCACCCTCAGTGGATCGCTGGGCCGGAACTCTGTGAGCCCGTCCAGAAATTCCACCATATTCTGACCCTCTGCTCGCTCAGGAATTCCAACAATTCAGACATTGTTCCGCCGACTATGATTTTCCATATCCTCCAACAGTCATCTATTTCGAGTTTGACCTTTTTTTTTTTTTTTTTTTGCTTTTTTTTTTTTTGCTTAATACATCTAATAAACAATCAAACAAGTGTGTTTTACATTATTGATACTGGGATTCTCTCTAAACTTCAATACTCTGTTCAATTCTGACATTGATGGTCAAACATTAAACTCTTCTACTAAATGCTTCTACAACGCATGCTTTGCCAACATTATCATTAGGTAAGTAATAATATGTTTGCTACTGTGATTTCACTTTTCTGGGATTAGCTCTTCTTCAAAGCTGATACCTAATATTCAGTCGACTGACACTTCACACGCCATGTTCATGCAATGTCATTTGGTTTTGACACAGGTTTCAACACAGCTTAGGTATCAAACAACATAATTTGTTCTCTTGATCTGCATCTTATTGCATTCGTCATATTTTGCAGATTATTTCTATTTCCCTTTTTGCATAGGTAACCCTTTTTCGCTAAGGTAGCATCAATCCACGCTCACTAGGGGTGTCAAAAATATTGTATCGTTTTGTATCGAACGATACAACGCTCATGATTCAGTACCATATGTATCGTATGATACATAAACACATTATAGTGTAATTAAAACCAAGCAGCGCAACACTGAGTGCTGCGAAACAATCTCCTCCACAGTGAGGTGGCACTGAGTGCTCACAGGAAAAACAGAGCAACATATCTACAGTACATAGGTGAGAAGATCGATGGCAAATGGCAAGTAGATTGTAGTGTTACAGCTTGTCAAATTTGCCAAACAACGGCGTCATGTCCCAGCGCTACAGTACATTAAACATGTTTTATTTATGTCAACATCGCGCAAATTGGTGGATTTGCGAGGCAGAAACAGCAGCAGCAAAGTTGCATTTAACATCCAGCCTCTGCCAGATGACATGGAGCATGACACTGAGCAAGATCTGGTGAGAGAGATCTGGTAAGTGACAAAAACAAGCTAATTCAAAAATCTGACAACGTAAGAAACCCGCAATTACATGACACTTATTATTTTCTGCTTTTGACGTTGAAATGTAAATGGGTATGAGCACAACACTTGCACACGTTATAACGATATATGCCAGTAATAATGCCAGTAATATTTACATGAAAAGTGAAAAGGGGGAAGAGGCCAAAAAAATTACGTGTGCCGATCGGTTTTTATATATATATATTTTTACTGAGGCCATCAATTCACACAAGTTAGTCTATGCTTCTGTAGGGTATGACACAAAAACTCACACTTTTGTAGGTTAACGTCATATCCTGTGTATGTTTAATACAATTATTATTATTTTTTAAGGTATCTTCACCTTCTGAAGTCATGGTTTGTTATTTTATTTTACTTTTGGGGGTTTTCCTGATTTTTTTATTTTTTCCCTTCTTCTGGAACACCACTTTATAATATTACAGTTCACATGTTTTCTCTTTGTTCTCTGGTAAGCGCATCTATACTCACCCTTTTCATGAGGGCCATACACAACACAAATCATGAAGCCTTTTGTCATGCTTCACTGCAACTGCAGTGCTCCTGCTATTGGCTCAATTCATCTACTAAGCAGCACAAATGTGCTATCCAGGTGCCGCAACTGTGATCTGTTTTCTGCTATTGGCTCAATCCATATCCTAAGCATCCCACGACACCGCAAATGTGGTTTATTTTAAGCATATAAACTCCCTTAACATGGCAAAGCATTATTTATCTTTGCAGAGATATTGCACAAACAATGCTCACCCTTATATTGGGTTCAAACTCAAATGCTGTCTATCCTTTTGCAAATGTACTGCACAAACAATGTCGCCCTTATCGTAGGGCTCAAACACTAACGTTGTTGGTCCTTGCAGAGGTTTTACATAAGCAATGCTGCCCTTCTGGCCTGCCTCTCTATGGCTGGGGAGAGGGACGAGGGGAAAAACAAAATAACAAAGAGGAGAGGGAAAGGGCAAGGCTGAGCGACAGTGAGAGAGAGAGAGAGGAGAGAGAGGAAAAAAACTTGCTCACCGGTTCCCAGACACGCCGTCGCCTGGTCCTCGATCACTCCTCCACCCTCTGGTGGATGACAGCCGCTCCTCCCCGGGCGGACCGGAGCCGGTCCTCCAACCCCTGGCGGATGGAACACCCCTCAGCATTTTGGCGACTGGTAGGGAACTCCTCCGCCCCTGGCAGTGGCTCCACTGCTCCAGCAGCCAGCAGCGAGCCCCTCCTCCCCTCGCAGACTGTGGCCGTTCCTCTGCGTCCAGGCAGCCGGCAGCAACTCCTCCATTCCCAGGCAGATGGCTGCGGCTGTTCTTTGGGTGGATGGCAGTGGCGAGGACTCCACGACAGTACATCCCTCCTCCTTCCCGGGTTTTGGCACCAATGTAACAAGGTAAGGATGGAAAAGGAGGAGGCAGGAACCGGTTGAACAGTCAAAATAATATTTAATTAAACAAAAAACACAAACACACACAGCAGCTGTGTGTGGCTCTCTCTCTCTTGAACTGCCACGTTCCGCTGCACTTATCCCTCTCCTCAGCTGATTAGCCCGATTCTCGATTCTCCTCGTCACAAAAAAAAAAAACAAAAAAAAATTCATAAGGTAGCCTACCCTTCTGCAAGGTATGGCACAATAGTAGTATATTTGTACAGTCATGTACCGGCTTATGTTTGCATCATTTATATTTCTTCTTTCAGATTTGTCCCCACCTTTGGAAGACCTGGTGGTTTCCTGAGTCTAATTTATTGGTTTTGTATTTCTTTTGGGGGGCATAGGTTATAAAAAAGGTTCTAATTCCTTTTCAGGTAAGCTCCTCTCCCCTGCTGCCATCTCCTTCTGGCAGGATCTGACGGTTCAAGCAAGTATCTGAGCTCTGAACCCTAGGACAGGACTTACACCAAATGATCTAAATATCTTTACATTTGTATTAATTTCCAACCATCCTGAGTCTTTTCTGATAAAAATGGAAGTGTAAGCGGTAGTTCTAGCAGGAAGACTCATCTTTACACTTTCATTCAATCAGGCATCTCATCTAATCACAATCCAGCCTCTGCTTTATGAGTTCACACAGCTGTCTTCATCGCTCATAATGCTTTGTTGTTTTCACCCCCTCCACCCCATCACCACCAGTTTAGGTCCCGTCCTGCCGTAGGGGTAAGCTCCTCTCCCCTGCTGTCTTCTCCTTCTGGCAGGATCTGACGGTTTGAGCAAATATCTGAGCTCTGAGCCATAGGATGGGGCCAAATGATCTAAATATCTCTACATTTGTATTAATTCCAACCATCCTGAGTCTTTCCTGATAGAAGATCATGTAATATCATTTAAAAAATGACTGCCTTTGTATTGTGATGCACATGTCTTTTTCTGATGAAATCAATGCTGATTTTGATAAAGTAACAATAATGATTAAATTTGTATTGATATTTCAAAATGAGTATTTGCTGAATTGAAGCAGCTTGTGCTTGGTTAAAGACTTGTACATTATTTTACACAAAAATCATGTTGAAATTAGTGTATCAAATATGGTACAACAGACTTTTGTGTGTGTGTGTGTGTGTGTGTGTGTGTGTGTGTGTGTGAGAGAGAGAGAGAGAGAGAGAGAGAGAGAGATCTCGTGACACCCTTCACTCATGAAAACACATTGAAAACAAACATTAATTACCCCAGGGTAAAATTTGACCCAAACATAAAAGATGTTGACAAAAAGTTTGACATTCCATAAATACAAACATTTAAATTATAAAAACCTAAAACCTTTTTTTTTTTTTTTTTTTTTTTTTACATATTCATTTAGTCAGTGTTGAGGAGAACCCAAAGGCATTTTGAACAATCTTAAGATTAAGATGAGTTTTTCACTCTTTTTAAAATTTAAACTAGTCAAAAATGACCAAAAAATAACAGGAGGATTAAAGAAATAAGGCAATCTGATTACAAGAAAAGCTACACTTGATTTTAGTTTAAACCTCAATCATTTAGAATATCTTGTATTCTGATTAATTTTGAAAACATTCTCCCAGCTATATTATATTCAGCCCCATGTCTCCCTTCAGATCTGTCTAATTTGCAGTTACCACAACCATGGGCTATGGGGCTGATGGCGGCTGCCTGTGCAGATCTTAAGTCGGTTTTTCTCAGGTGTTATCCATAATGATCAGTTCAATAGGAGAACATTTCCCAAGAGGAAGAGAATAAAAGACAAGTTTGCACCTTGTATCAGCCAGTCAGTCTAATCAAGTGGTGTACTGTGGATATGGAAAACCTCTGCAAGGGGAAAGTGCAGTTAGTGAATTTCTCACAGTGACACTAAAGTGCCACACATTCCCACAGCAATAACATCAGTACATTTTGAGTTATGGCTTCAACAGCTCCAGCCTCTGTTAAAGTGGACTGGAGTGTGGATGGGTGCACACATAACCTAGATTCCATCACTTATATCCTACAAAACGTTCAAGGTTGCGTCAAAAACAGCATCAAATAAATGATTAAAAGAGTGTACTGCAGCGAATGTGATTTTGTATGAAGCAATGCAGGGGAAAGGCCATCACAGAGTTTTCTCCACAAAGATTTTCTTTCCAGAACCACCATCCAGTCTCCCCACACCTTTATGCGTGAGAATGGCTACAAGCACCTTAAATCAACCATCTATCATAATGAAAGGAAAATATTGTGAGGCTGAAATTGAACCTTATACACCTTTGAAACTTAGGAGAAAAACATTTCTGGGTGGAAAATAGTCTAACTTCTAAAATGACATTCCTGAAATTCAAACGTGAATGTTTCAGAGTATAGAAATGGTTTTAAGAGTTTCACCTGTTTGCTTGTTCTGTTTACTCTGCATGTTAAGAAGCCATAGTTGATTCAATCATTCAGTGGAAAACCAAACGATATGATGCATTTCAGTGGAGAACTTTAAATATATTTTCATACATAAAACATTACAATAAGATTATTTAAATGATTTTCCCTCAGTCTGTTTATCCATTCATTTTTTACATCATACTTTACCATTAGCTACATTTCTTGTCACATCTAATTTATGATGCTGTTTTATTTTTTTAGGGTTCTATCAGTGTTGCTATAAATTAAACGTCCTGGTTACTTGCATAACCTCTGTTCCCTGATGGAGGGAGCGAGACGCTGTGTCGATGTAGTGACACTAGGGGTCACTCTTGGGAGCCCGAGACACCTCTGGTCTTTGATAAAAGGCCAATGAAAATTGGCAAGTGGTATTTGCATACCACTCCCCCGGACATACGGGTATAAAAGGAGCTGGTATGCAACCACTCATTCAGGTTTTGTGCTGAGGAGCCGAGACAAGGTCCCGGCCATTTCAGCGGGTAGTTCAGCATTGTGGCAGGAGGGACACAACGTCTCATTCCCTCCATCAGAGAATGGAGGTTACGCAAGTAACCAGGACGTTCCGCAAGTAACCAGGACGTTCCCTATCTGTCACTCACTCGATGTTGTGTTGATGTAGTGACACTAGGGGTCCCTATACGAAATGCCGCAACTGGCTGAACTGTGTTACGTGAACTGGCGGTGTGTGACGGGCAGACCACTGTGTGCCTCGTAGCCAGCGCACCAGGCTGACACGTAACCTCCCCCAACAATGTTATGAGTGTCGAACGGCCCTTTGGGGACAAGTCGACTACCCAAAAGTTAGAGACGGGCTAGCCCAGTCGTAGCCCCTTATCCCCTTTTTTCCCTCTCCCCCCCAAAAAAGGGAATTAACCGACTGGGGCCACCAGGTCTAGGGGTATTTAAGTGGAAATACGTCACATGGTCTTGCCGAGCTTTGTCGGAAGTATGCCATGTGGAGAAGTCCCATGGTAGGTCCTACCCTACGGGGGAGGAGTTACTACAAGCATGGTGACTGGGGCAGAGGGGCCTCTGCCCAAGGAAGACGCAGCTTACCAACAGGGAAACGAATTAGCGGAAGATATACATCGCATGGGGTTACCTACGGGGAACCACCACATGCGGAGCACCTACCCCAGTACAGGGCTTAGTTAGCACGTGTACTGAGCCGGTAGCCAGTTTCTCTGCAAACTTGTCTGCCACAGGGCTCGGAGGAAATCAACCAGGGAACACAGTTTGTAAACACTACTGAGAGTCAACGGCGCACATCTTCAGCTCAGGGGAGGTGAAAGGCGCCACTGGTCAAGGCCCAGGAGGCCGCTACACCCCTGGTAGAATGGGCCCGTAGCCCTACCGGGGACGGCACGTCCTGGGCGTGATATGCCATTGTTATGGCGTCAATGAGCCAGTGGGTGATCCTCCAGCGCTTCCTTTCCGCTGTGCACCAAAGCAGACAAAGAGATGCTCAGAGACTCTAAAGCTCTGTGTGCGATCCAAATAGATGCGTGAAGCGCGCACCGGACACAGCAACGTCAGGGCTGGGTCTGCCTCCCCTGGGGCAGCACTTGCAAGTTCACCACCTGGTCCCTAAAAGGGGTCGTTGGAACCTTGGGCACATAGCCCGGTCAGGGCCTCAGGATCACGTGAGAGTAGCCGGACCAAACTCCAGGCATGTTTCGCTGACAGAGAACGCTTGCAGGTCTCCTACCCTCTTGATGGAAGTGAGCGCAGTCAGGAGGGCAGTCTTCAAAGAGAGTGCCTTAAGCTCAGCTGACTGCAAGGGCTCAAAGGGGGCTCTCTGTAGATCCTGAAGAACTACAGAGAGATCCCATGAGGGAACGAGGTGCGGTCTGAAGGGATTCAAACTCCTGGCACCTCTCTGTAACCTGATGATCAGGTCGTGCTTCCCTAAGGACTTACCGTCCACTGTGTTGTGGTGTGCTGCTATAGCGGCTACATACATCTTCAAGGTGGAGGGGGACAGCCGCCCTTCCAACCTCTCCTGCAGGAAGCACCGATTTGACTGCGCATCTCTGGGGGTCTTCGTGTCAGGAAGAGCAAAAATTAGCGAACAGACACCACTTAAAGGCATACAGGTGCCTTGTAGAGGGGGCCCTAGCCTGAGTGATCCTGTCTACCACTGCGGGTGGTAGACCGCTTAAGTCTTCTGCGTCCCGTCCAGGGGCCAGACATGGAGATCCAGAGGTCTGGTCGTGGGTGCCAGATGGTGCCCCGTCCCTGAGAAAGAAGATCCTTCCTCAGGGGAATTTGCCGGGGGGGCTGTCGCGAGGAGCGTAAGGTCCAAGAACCATGTCTGGGTGGGCCAGTAGGGTGCTACCAGGACGACCTGCTCCTCGTCCTCCCTGACCTTGCACAAGGTCTGTGCAAGTAGGCTCACTGGGGGAAATGCATATTTGCGAAGTCCAGGGGGCCAGCTGCCATATGCCGGCGGCTGCGTGCCTGTTGTATACAGCCTGTATTGGAGGCGTCTGTCGTAACCACGATGTGCCTGGAGACCTGCTCTAGGGGAACACCTACCCGTAGAAACATGAGGTCGGTCCAAGGGCAGAAGAGGCGGTGACAGATCGGCGTGATGGCCACGCGATGTGTCCCACGGCGCCATGCCCACCTCGGGACTCGAGTCTGAAGCCAGTGCTGAAGCGGTCTCATATGCATCAACCCGAGTGGAGTGGCCACCACTGAGGATGCCATATACCCCAGGAGCCTCTGAAAGAGTTTTAGTGGAACTGCTGTTTTCTGTCTGAACACCATCAAACAGGTCTGCACCGACTGTGCGCTCTCGTTCGTGAGGCACGCCATCTATGAGACTGAGTCCAACTCCAAACCAAGAAAAGACATGCTCTGAATGGGAGGAGCTTGCTCTTTTCCCAGTTGACCTAAAGCCCTAGTCGGCTGAGGTGCGAGAGCACCAGGTCCCTGTGTGCACGCAACACATCCCGAGAGTGAGCTAGGATTCCCTTAGCGGGGCAAGGGCTGCCTCTGTGACCTTCGTGAAGACGCAAGGGGACAAGGACAGACCGAAAGGGAGGACCTTGTACTGATAAGCCCGACCCTCGAATGCAAACCGCAGGAAGGGCCTGTGTTGAGGTACTTCCACATCTCAATTCTACACATCCTTCAGGTCTACCGCCGCGAACCAATCTTGATGCCGGATGCTCGCTAGAGTGCGTCTTTGCATCAGCATCTTGAACGGGAGTCTGTGTAAAGCCCGGTTCAGTACTCGCAGGTCCAAGATTGGCCGCAACCCACCGCCTTTTTTCGGTACAACGAAGTAGGGGCTGTAAAACCCCTTCTTCATCTCGGCCGGAGGGACAATCTCGTCGGACATACCGGTGGGTGGGGCCTCGCGGTGGGGCGGGGCCTGAGGTGCCACACCATGTCGTGGTTGTGCTGAGTTCAGGGACATCGAAGTACTTACCTGGCTCCTTGTGACCACCCCCGGAACAGCCTGGGACGGGGGAGGAAGAGGCCTGTCCTCGTGACCCATGGAGACTGTCACATCGGGGGCGGATTTGTGCCACAGCTGGGCACTCTGGGGCGGGGAGACCGCCGCTGGAGCGCCAAACCTGCCAAAATGGAATGATGGACAGTGGTCGTGATGACGGCTGTGCACACTGGGTATGTGACTCAGGGAACAAAGAAACGGCTCTTGCTGAACTCTTGGGTACCGCAGCCACTTAAATGCAAAGGTAACAAAAGATTCTCCTCCCGGCCCTCCACCGGGGGGTGGAGTGGTCTGCTTACCAGCTCCAGAGCAGCGGGTTTCGTTGTCCCTGGGTCGCCCATCTCTGGGGCACTTCGAAGCCTTTCGTGGGTTCTTGGCGGCTGTGAGACGGGTGGCGTCTGCTTCCTGCGGTGGGTTCCACGCTGGGGCCGGGCCGCAGGGGGACACCCTTGGTGACGAGCAGACGGAGTGCGGGATCTTGAGCCGCGCTGGGGCAGGATGTGCCGGATAACCTCCGTCTGCTGCTTCAACGCTGAGAACTGCTGGGCAAATTCCTCGACAGTGTCGCCGGACTGGCCAACCTGGGAAATGGGGGCAGCAAGGAACCGTGCCTTGTTGGCCTCTCCCATCTCGACTAGGTTGAGCCAAAGGTGGCACTCCTGGACCACCAAGGTGGACATCGCCCACCCGAGAGAACGCACTGTGACCTTCGTCATCCGGAGTGTGAGGTTGGTCGCCGAGCGCAGCTCATGCATCAATCCCGGGGTGGAACTACCCTCGTGCAGTTCCTTTAGCGCCTTGGCTTGGTGGACTTGCAGGAGAGCCATGGCGTGCAGGGTGGAGGTGGCTTGTCCAGCGGCACCATAGGCTTTGGCCGTCAGGGACGACGTAAACCTATAGGCCTTGGACAGGAGCTTTGGGCGCCCACACCAGGTGGCGGCGCTCTGCGGGCATAGGTGCACCGTGAGTGCCTTATCCACTGGGGGGATCCCCACCATCGAGGGTAGTGAGGGCGGGGAAGCTGAAAGATCGGGACCGGGCAGTAAAAGGTGCCTCCCACAACCTTGTCAGCTCTTCATGCACTTCCGGGAAGAAAGAAACGGGGGCGGGGCGGGGCTGTGAGCCCGGGAAAGCATGTCATCATCTCCACGTCAGCCTGTGACTGGGCGACCGCACTCGAAGGGAGGAGCCCAGTTGAGGCTTCCACGTCCGACTGGACAAGCCCGCTCTCCGATGCTGCGCTCGAGAGCTCATCACCTTCGCGGGTTCCGAAAAAAGGTTGAACTCGCTGTGAGATGAGCCGGCGGACTCATCCGGAAGCCCGATCGGGGCAGACGAGCATGCTGGGGAGCCTCTGTGGGGGGATATCCGGTGGAGGTGGTCCCATTGGGGTTCCCAAATCGCCCCCAGTGCTAGCCGCACTGGCCTCATACCTGTGGGTAGAAGGACCAAGGCGGGGAGCCTCTGGGGTGGCTTGCTTTCTTACGAAGGTAAGCCGCGACCGCATCGTTGCCATGGACATGTTCTCGCAATGAGTACATGACCCATCCATGTACGCTGTCTCCATGTGAGCAGCGCCCAGACACGAAAGACAGTGATCGTGGCCGTCAGAGGGCGAGAGATAATGAGCGCAACCAGGAATAACACACAAACGGAAAGGCATCTTTAAAAAGACGTGTCTTTAAAAAGACGTTCCGTGTGTGCCGCTCTTTTAGAGAAATATACTCTTTTATTTCTGCCAAAGCGCCCAGGGGCGTTCTCTGCAGTGCACCAGTGCAGAGGGGGGAGAAGCTGCTGAAATGCGCCGTCAGATCCAGCAGAGGTGAATGAACAGCCGTGGGAATTCAGCTCAGTGAGCATCGACCATTCGGCTCCGAAGAGAAAATCTGAATGAGTGGTTGCATACCAGCTCCTTTTTATACCCGTGTCTCAGACTCCCAAGTGTGACCCCTAGTGTCACTACATGGACACAACGTTGAGTGAGTGACAGATAGGGAATCTAGAATACAATAATAAGTCAAGAACTTAAATTGTCAGTAATTGTGATGCAGATGAAGAGGACCATTTTTTTTATCTATTGCTGCTGTAGCTATGTTGTCTACTCTCCCTCTCAGGTTGAAAGACTACAACTGGCATCTCTCTTGAGAGGGAGGCAGACCATAATGGAAATCTTGTATTCAAGATAGTTGTTTCCATGTAGGACTGTTGCTATGAAAAAGATTGAAATTGGCTGGCTGTAATAGCAATCAGAGCAGACCAGTGGTTGTTTGAAAAGCTACCACCAGAGGGCATTTTTCACACATGAAGAATTGCTTGTAAAGTAGTCAGTGAACATACTTTTTTTTTAGTTTGTGTTTCACAAAAGTATGTCTAATTTACTAGATATTAGATCTTTTCTTGTCTCATGTGAATGTTGCATTTCCAGGGGTGGCATCGGGTGGCAAATTCCACCCTAAAATTAGCTTTGCCACCCGATCTGCCACCCTAGCATAAGTATCCAAATGTATTAAATATAAATGTAAGTATATTATTGTTGATGTTGACATTGTGTAGGGGTTTACTCATGTCAAACTGCCTAAACTCTCACCGAATGCACAAATAACTACACACATAGCGTGATTGATTATAGCTGCGACCAATCCCGTGGTTGATTACAACACTAGCCAGTCAGCATCGTCCAATCGTGTACCTACTTTTGTACAGTGTTTGGGCTCTCACGGGTTGATGAGCTTATTTCATCAACAATAATGACCACATGGACAAATGCGTGGAAAAAAGAGGTAAAAGATTAATTTCTCAGTTGTTTCCAAGTATTCACTAAATGATTATTAGATACATAGCTGTCAGTTATGGGTTGAGACAAGGGGCGGGGCCAGAAGGGTGGTACGGGGACATGTCCTTACCAATTTATGAAATAGCTTTCATCAGGTATGTGTAATCCAGATGAAACATCTCCAGTTCTTGAGTAGGAGTTTCTATTTCATCTCTGTGTGTTTAGATTGGCGATCTGGCGCTGGAATGTGTTATTTTGAATGTTATGCTAAGTGTTGGTTGCGGCTATTATCGGTGTTGTTTAGTGTCAGCAGTGTCTTTTCTGTGTCCCCAATTGTGATGGCCTTCTTGGCTGTATTGTTTATTTGTATGTTGTCTTGTGTGTACGTAGTGTGTGTGTTGTCTTTCTCTTTCTCTCCCTCTCTCTTAATCGCTGTCAGGTGTTTGGTAACCAGGTCGGCTGATTGTTGATGGGGCTCACCGGTGCACATCGTGTTTCCTCCCTATTTAAATGAGTGCTTCATGGCTGGTTTGTGCAATGGGAGATGGGCATTTGTGAGCTGTGTCATCTTGTTCACGGGTGCTCAGGTGCATATTGACTTTTTTTCCAGGTTCCCGCTGCTGATACTCTCACATTAAATATACTCCAGCACTGCAGTTTGGCTTGTGCTTGAGGTATTCTATACAAAAAGTGTTGGGCCTCATGTATTCAGATAGAAGACAAAGGCAGGCCTAACACAGTCATAAAAACCTAACTCAAGCCCCCGCATTCCAAGTCGTAAATTATACTGATAAAAATCGCGCCAAAATCAAACAAAGGGAGTCCAAAACAGACTACAAATCCCATGAAGCCTTGCTCACTAAAGGATCGAATTCTCAACTCCTATTGGATGAGGCACACAACAGAACGTCCCTCAAACATGACATCATCAGGAGTTGAAATACCTCTGAAATGCTTCCGGGATTTGCTTCCAGCAACTTTGTTTGCAGCGTGTGGACGCAGCTCATCGCTGCTCTCAGGTGCAACCTCGTGGCACAAGGAAGTAACATCCGACTTGAAACTGTGGCCATACAATCTCCATCTCACTGGACGAGTTGAGATTACTCTGTGTTCAACCGAACACTCTAATGGATCCGAAGGAGACCGCCGAGCAATTTGCATCTTCATCCGTTTGCCTGCAGAAGTGATGAGATTAAAGATTTCTCTTCCATCTTCAATCAAGTCGACATTTCTGAGTTCTCTGCCAGCCCACCGAGAATCAGCAGCTGTGCCCGCCAACAGAGCGAGGAAACGGCCTCCTGTCATCACCCGAGCCTCAAGGAACCGGATCGGAATTAAAGGACGGATGAACACACATTCTGCATCCTCATGCGATTCAAGTAAGAGATTTACGTCTGGGCAGAGTTAGAATATTATAGTGTGTTATTCTTGTGTTTCAAGGTTTTTGCTTGTACAGTTTACGGACCGCCGTGTCCACTCATTATTAATACTCAGGGTATTAATTATCACAGATTTGTTTTGCTGTGTTGTGGTCCAACCAAATTGGACTGTTGTGCAATTTAGCCATTGCGGGTGAGACAGGTAAACTGAGTTCATCCATTAAAGAGTCAAAGTACGCGGGACTGTTTACGAGCCGTCCACCGCGTCTCTGAGTGATGAACTAACAGCTGCTTTCTCTCCCACAATCGCGAAATCGGCTTTAGGGCCGTCACTTCTCTCTCTCTCTTGTACTAACCACACACACACACACACACACACACGCACGCAACCCCTCACAAACATTCTGGCACACATTTTTGGCTCCTAGATAGCTTAATGCTAAAGCCCAGCTTTGTCTCTAAGCTATCATACAAGCGGACACACGCGGTAACTGGTAGACGCCATTGACTGGTTTCTCGCCGCCCCCATTCGCGGTCATATTCCCTGGCCGGAAGTCTCGTGTGACATACTCTCCACGAGAGTCACGTCCGCCATTTTGTGCGCGTCCCTCCTTACACACACTGTCACACACACACCTTATGTGTTATAGGATTATTTTTATTTCCATATCTAATCATATCACTGTTTAGTTTGTAGTTGTAAGTCGGAAGTTTATTGACTGCATTGTATTAATTATTCATTGATATTACTGCATAAATAAAGTTTGTTTATATTACAAAGAGAAGTGTTTTGGTTTGTTTTGCATATGCCTGTGTCATGCTGATGGGATGTCAGTGCTCGGAACCTTCATTGTTTTTTTCCCCGAAAATCGATATTCTTCAGATGTCGATTTTCCTAAGAAAACAATCTAATATTGAGACTGTTTTACTATCTGGTTATTAGTCCCTGATTCCAGGGTGGTGCCCCGTCAATGTTAATCCTTATTAATATTCTATTGATTTTTGATAATTGATAATTATCTTTGATGATTGTTGAATCTGAATGATCAATAAGCTAGTGTTAATTTTAATTAATGTTTCATCGATGTTAACAATTAACGATTATCTTTGATAATTGTTGATTTAAAGGATTAAAAAAAGCTAACATTGATTCTCATCAATGTTCTATTGATTTTAATAATTAATAATTATCTTTGATAATTATTAATCATTGCTAATAACCAAACCCGCTCCTAAACGTAGCACACTACATTTACTGGAGCCCCATATGAGTTAGATTCAATTAATTAATTTAAATATTAATTAATAACTAAAGAAATAATTATTAATTATTTCTGATAGTAACACTGATCTAAACAACCAGTAAAGCCCTACATAATAATTGGTGCCCCGTGTGAGGAATCCTACATGCCAGTTCTGTCACAGTGTGTATGCATAAGAATCCAAAGTAATAACTTGAATCATTACTTCAAAGTTAGGTTCTGTTTGACAATTTACTTCTCACAACTTGCTAAACATAAGCCAGTGTGGTGTGAAAGTGCTCTTAAGAGTGAATTAGGGGTTGGTAAATTTATTATAGTCTGCTTAAAACCTGCTGTTGTTGTTATTTAACTCCTAACGCTTTACGCTTTTACGCTGTTACAGAGAGGTGCCAAGTCACTTCATTGACGTCCACCAAAGAGAGAACACAGTGAAATTTGCACATTACATAACAGTAGACCGTAAGTCACAGGTCGAATCCTCTCACCTGTGCTTTCGTGTTAGCATTATAGCAACTGTAAAACAACAAGCTATCAGAGCCACTGCCACAAGAATTTTTACTGCCCCAGTAAAATGAGTCACCAATCGCCCTGCGTGACTGGAGCTGAGGCTGCACAGAGGTTAGTCGACCCAGCACTGCAAGATGTAGTTGCTGCTGTCCTCCGTCTCTCCATAGAGGAGAGAGATAACCTTAACGGCTACAATATTAGTCATTGTGATGAAGCATTGCAGGAACTAGTTGATTAAGTCAACAACCCGGTTGGGAAGCCAAAGCGCACAATCCTAGACCTAGTGGGCCAAATGTTCCTTCTCCATCACCGCAGAACCCAACTGCAAACCGCCGAGCACCAGGCCCAGCTCGCACAGCTGCAGAGCAGCTACCAAGTGGTGCAGAGGGAAAATCTCAGCCTGCACCAAGACATTAGGTGCACCCAAGCTGAGAAAGTCCAGGCACAGGAAGATAATGCCAGGATGCAGGAGGAAAACGAAACCCTGCGCAGGCAGCTTCAAGCTGCCCAGCTAAATGTAGAGTCAGATCAGGTAAGTGCAGCTGAAATGCACAGCAAAACATCTGACATAGAAGAGGGCCCCCTCTTTAGCGCTACGCGTAGAAATGTGCCCCTGAGAAACCCAGGAACACACGCTAGGAGCTGAGCTGCCCCTAGTGGTACAGTCTCTGACTTCGTCCTCCAAAACACCTTTCAAAATCCTCCAGCGGCCTACTGGTTGGATGCAGGTGCCCCTCCTTACATTTGCCCTCCACAGTCAGTTTTCAGTCACGCCACCTTGCGTTTCAAACTGACTGATTCCACACCATGGAGGGGGGACAATTATTTCCAAGCCCAGAGTGGTGTAAGCGGCTCAAAGATCCCATTGGCCAGGGAGCTGTATGCACCCAAGCGTCGACTGGACTCCTTCCCCACCACGAAGGGGAGGATGTCGTCCTCATCGCTATAGCGATCTGAGTGACTATGGTGTTTCGGATGACTCGGACGACCCGTAGTCATACCGACAACAACGCTTGTGCATCCGATAACTCGAGTCCCTCGCAGGGGACATAGAAAGCTTTGACCCAAGTAATCGAGATTCAAACATCGACAATTATCTTAGGGAAATTGAGCACTGCCTGATTGATTTGCCTTATGCTTCGTCGCGTGAAAAACTCAAGCTTATATGGAAGACCACGGTAAGGAGTGTCCATGCATTCATGGAAATGCTACCGACTGGTACACAAAACCGCTACTCCGCTCTATGTAAAGCCCTACGCGAGGAGTATTCGCTGTATATTGACGAAGCCTCCACCACCATAGCTGCTTTTGCCATCACTCAGAAGAGGCACAAGCCTCCGTGTGAGTATTAAAGATGCCTGAGAACCACGTACTTCCAAGGAAGTAACGAACCAGGTCTGGAGGAGAAACGAGCTTTCAAGTCTCTTTTCCTTCACAACCTCCATGAGTGCGTGCGTTATGATGTCACGATGCACTGCAGAATGGGCAACCCCACCATGCAGGAAATCAGAAAGTAGGCAACGAAATGCCTCGCATTAAGGTGAATGCTAGAACAGGACCCCAGAGGCGCTAATCACCCCGCCAGCAGGGTAGGCAACAGAACCAAGGGGGTGGTGACCAGACACACCCCCAGGGTCATGGCAGGCCTAAACAACAAAACGTTCGCCGGCTGAAAGGAAATGCATGTTTCGAACGAAAACCCAAACAAGAAGGTGGGTGGGTAGAAAAGGTTTCAAATCCCCTTAGAGAACAAGATTTGAGAAAAGAAATGAGGATGAAAGGAGATGATTGACTGAGTTAGTAACTAAGCTTGACGTGCTCCTTTGTTCACCAGGTCCGTCGTCCTCCTCAAAGGAACACGGCACTGAAACCCCGTCAGTATGACTAGACGATGTACCCCCTCCCTTTAACGCCAAAGTTTACTTTGTAGGTCGGGAAAAGGGGAACAGTGTCCAAGTTGCTCCCCAAAACAGTCACTCCTAACATGCCACACCCTCCTTTTCTGACCTTCTTGGGCGATCTGTACTGTAAGGGCAACGCCTGACACATGGGTCATTCCGCTCCCATGCACTACTCGACACCGGTTCCGAAATAAGTCTAATGGGTTCCAACACCTTCGCAGAGGTGGCTAGAGCAAAGCTCTCCCTTGGCAAACCGTTATAGACAGAGACCTGCAATGTAAGCATCACAAGCTACACGCAAGATAGGTCGTCTATCACAAAACGGGCCTGGATTGACACCTTTCAAGGGATGATGCTAATCGAACCTGTTTACATATGTCCCATTAATACAGAACCACTGTTAGTTGGCCAGGACCTACTGAACCGATTGGCTCTGCTCATTGACTGCTGTCGTGGACACATGTGGGCTCAGGTTGACATGCCGAGACCACTTGGTCCAGAAAACAGTTCGCTAGCTTCAGATGGACAAGTCGCCATCGTCCAAAAATCCAGCAGAGATGACGACTCCAATAAGAACAATTACAGGGACTGAATAAAACCCTTCAGGGTACTATAGTCACTGTAAATTTGCACTCCGTTCTTATCAATAACACTTTGCACGCTTTAGGGACTTTGTCAGAGAAAACAACTTATGCGTGTATCGTTAGAGATCTAATGCAGGACCTCAAGGAAATTAGCTCCTCAGTCAACAGTCTGAGTGGTGGAAGGATTCCAGCTTACATGGTCTCCCTAGACCTTGTCAAACAAATCCTTAGATCTGCTACTATCTCCATTGTGCAACCTTCACAGATACACCTGGCATATAGTTTTGGCATTGCAATCCCAATCCATGTAAATCTTCAGAACCTCAAAATAGGATTTATCCTCAATCTACCATCATAGGCAGAATATATACAGACTAAAGTCCGTATTTAATGTTGGTTTTCAGAAAGGTAATGCACACATTCACCTCAAAACACCACCAACACTCACCTACCATGATGAGGACCCCTCGCTCTACCTTATCCCTAACCTAAACATGTGTACCAAGACAAAGTACATTCATTGGGTTTGTCAAAACGCAACCCCTTTGTTAGAGAGGTGACTAACTACCTCCCTGAACAAGTGTCATGGTAGCATGTCCATCAAAGTTAATGCTGTGCCTTCCAATAACTTGAAATGTTTATGTGTAATGAATGTAGTATTAGATTTAGCTAGAAGTTCTATGCCCAGATGTGCCTCAATCTCTGTCCAGACGATAAAGCCTCTGTGAACTCTAATGAACTGTATGGACTGTGCAACCATTTTTCTTTCCTATCAGGAATACATGGATGGCGTAACCCACAGGTTACTGTGAACCGACAAGAACTGTTCGGTCCTTCAGTTGTTCTAAAGATGCCGGACAACAACCAACTCTTCAGACAAAAGGGGGGAATTTTTGGCCTCATGTATTCAGATAGAAGACAAAGGCAGGCTTAACACAGGTGTAAAAACCTAACTGAAGCCCCCACATTCCAAGTCGTAAATTATTCTGATAAAAATCGCGCCAAAATCAAACAAAGGGAGTCCAAAACAGACTACAAATCCCATGAAGCCTTGCTCACTAAAGGATCGAATTCTCAACTCCTATTGGATGAGGCACACAACAGAAAGTCCCTCAAACATGACATCATCAGGAGTTGAAATACCTCTGAAATGCTTCCGGGATTTGCTTCCAGCAACTTTGTTGCAGCGTGTGGACGCAGCTCATCGCTGCTCTCAGGTGCAACCTCGTGGCACAAGGAAGTAACGTCCGACTTGAAACTGTGGCCATACAATCTCCATCTCGCTGGACGAGTTGAGATTACTCTGTGTTCAACCGAACACTCTAACGGATCTGAATGAGACCGCCGAGCAATTCGCATCTTCATCCGTTTGCCTGCAGAGTGAAGAGATTAAAGATTTCTCTTCCATCTTCAATCAAGTCGACATTTCTGAGTTCTCCGCCAGCCCGCCGAGAATCAGCAGCTGTGCCCGCCAACAGAGCGAGGAAACGGCCTCCTGTCATCACCCGAGCCTCAAGGAACCACGTCGGAATTAAAGGACGGATGAACACACATTCTGCATCCACATGCGATTCAAGTAAGAGGTTTATGTCTGGGCAGAGATAGAATACTATAGTGTGTTATTCTTGTGTTTTTTTTTGTACAGTTTACAGACTGCCATGTCCGCTCATTATAAATACTTTGGGAATTAATTATCACGAATTTGTTTTGCTGTATTGTGGTCCAACCAAATTGGACTGTTGTGCAATTTCACCATCGCGGGTGAGACAGGTAAACTGAGTTCATCCATTAAAGAGTCAAAGTATGCGGGACTGTTTACGAGCCGTCCACCGCGTCTCTGAGCGATGAACTAACAGCTGCTTTCTCTCCCACGATCGCGAAATCGGCTTTAGGGCCGTCACTTCTCTCTCTCTCTCGTACTAACCACACACACACACACACACACGCGACCCCTCACAAACATTCTGGCACACATTTTTGGCTCCTAGATAGCTTAATGCTAAAGCCCAGCTTTGTCCCTAAGCTATCGTACAAGCGGATACACGTGGTAACTTGTAGACGCCATTGACTGGTTTCTCGCCGCCCCCATTCGCGGTCATATTCCCTGGCCGGAAGTCTTGCGTGACATACTCTCCACGAGAGTCATGTCTGCCATTTTGTACACATCTCTCCTTACACACACACACACACACACTGTCACACACCTTATGTGTTATACGATTATTTTTATTTCCATATCTAATCATATCACTGTTTAGTTTGTAGTTGTAAGTCGGAAGTTTATTGACTGCATTGTATTGATTATTAATTGATATTACTGCATAAATAAAGTTTGTTTATATTACAAAGAGAAGTGTTTGGTTTTTTTTGGCATACGCCTGTGCCATGCTGACGGGATGTCAGGGCTCGGATTCAAACCTTCATTCATTGTTTTTTTTCCCGAAAATCGATATTCTTCAGATGTCGATTTTCCTAAGAAAACAATCTAATATTGAGACTGTTTTACTATCTGGTTATTAGTCCCTGATTCCAGGGTGGTGCCCCGTCAATGTTAATCCTTATTAATATTCTATTGATTTTTGATAATTGATAATTATCTTTGATGATTGTTGAATCTGAATGATCAATAAGCTAGTGTTAATTTTAATTAATGTTTCATCGATGTTAACAATTAACGATTATCTTTGATAATTGTTGATTTAAAGGATTAAAAAAGCTAATATTGATTCTCATCAATGTTCTATTGATTTTAATCATTAATAATTATCTTTGATAATTATTAATTATTGCTAATAACCAAACACGCTCCTAAACGTAGCACACTACATTTACTGGAGCCCCATATGAGGTTTTAATGAGTTAGATTCAATTAATTAATTTAAATATTAATTAATAACTAAAGAAATAATTATTAATTATTTCTGATAGTAACAGTGATCTAAACAACCAGTAAAGCCCTACAAAAGCAATAGTTCCCTTTCAAGTCAGTAACATGGACCCTGCATCAGTAGCTGTTTTGTATGTTTTCTTACAGTGCAAAAAACTAAAAGAGCTTTTTGCTTAGCAATGTCTTTTTAAAGACAGCGCTTTTGCAATTTTTTCCCACATCAAATCTATCCTTCTGTCTGATGGGAACGAGAGCTGTTTTCTAACAGTGTTCATTGAGATTGATTGCATTCACTGTAAGCACATGGAACTCATGATGCTTGGCTCTAGCGGTGCAATTTTAGTTAATTTTCAGTGTAGTTCATTTGCATCAAATGCCTTAAAAACTTAAACATTTGTTTCTCGGGGGCCTGGGTAGCTCAGTGAATATTGACGCTGACTACCACCCCTGGAGTCGCGAGTTCGAATCAGGACGTGCTGAGTGACTCCAGCCAGGTCTCCTAAGCAACCAAATTGGCCCGTTGCTAGGGAGGGTAGAGTTACATGGGGTAACCTCCTCGTGGTCCCTATAATGTGTGGTTCTTGCTCTCGGTGGAGAGCGTGTTGAGTTGTGTATGTATGCCGTGGAGAATAGCGTGGGCCTCCACACGTGCTACGTCTCCGCGGTAACGCGCTCAACAAGCCACGTGATAAGATGTGTGGATTGATGGTCTCAGACATGGAGACAACTGAGATTCGTCCTCCGCCACCCGGATTGAGGCAAGTCACTACACCACCATGAGGACTTTGTATTGGGAATTGGGCATTCCAAATTGGGGAGAAAAAACCCCCAAAAACTCCCTTAACATGTAAATGATATTGCTGCATCACTGCCTTGCATACCCTTTAAAAATGATGTGATTTTATGTAGATTGTCTTCATAATTTATTCCATATTGCTGCATTTTTTTGCCTTTGCAATTCATCTTACGTGAGTTCTCTTATAACTCTAATATAATGTACTGTATATCACAGCATCTTTGCCTTTGTATTGCCTTTTTTAAATAAACAACTTTATGGTTCTTAAATGTTCTTCTTTGCCAAATCTAAATAATTTTAATACTATTACTGTGACTTGGCTCGCTTATAATTCGAAAGGCATAGACTGTTCCAGGGGTGTTAAAGTTCCTTCCACCCTCCTGGGCATGGGCAAAAGGCATGTCACTATAAAACATATGTCTGGTTGCAAGTTGGGCTCCCCCTAACACCATGTCAGGTTTTATAACCATGTATCTTCCCTCTCTTCCCAGATTTTCACAGATCCTTTTATTCAAGGATCTATTACAATTGGTTAGATCTGTACAGTTGGTTAGTCTCGTTGTGTTGGGTGTTAGATCAAAAACTGTGTTCTCTCTATTCCCACTGGTGGGAATGAGAGCATGAAAGCAATGTTTCACTAACCTGTTGGTTAGTGTCATTGTAACAAAGCCCTTGGCCAGGTCTCTGCCCTACTCCCCTTCTTCCCACTAAGTGGGAGGATGTGCTGAGACACACTACCTGGTGTGGCTAGTGCCTCTGTCTTGGCATTGAGCTGTATGGTTTATTGTTCCTCCACTTCAATACGAAGGGGTGGTTATAGCAATTCCTTTTTGCTACCCTGTTGGCTAGTGTGCATTGCCCTATCAGTAGAACATCATCTAATTATGCAGCATTGAAGTTACTGACTTGAAAGTGTATCCTGATGGTGTGGCGCCATGCGTCAACAGCCTGTCAAATTGGAGTGATGGTATAGGGTTTCAAAGTCACCACCCATGGGAGGAGCTCCCACAGCATCAGCTACTGATGCAGTGTCTCGTTCCCTCCTTTCAGGCCACCACCCTTCTGAAAATCAAGAGTTCATGGCAAATTTGCCACAAACTTGCCTCAAATTCAACACTGATAATTTTCACATGCAAATGAGCTTTGCGGCAAATTGTCCATTATTGCCAAATGTTTAACCTCTTTACAACTTTAAGTTATCTGCTATGTCTGCAATTTAACCTACTGCCTAATTCCTTTGGATAGCTTGGTGAGTGTAACGTGCTTCACAGCAGAAGGGAAGGAGAACACAGGGAAGCGGGTTTTCCAGGCTCAGGTAAGACTTTTAATCGGCCACTTCAGTGCTTTACAACTTCACAAACTCATCAGCTTCACAGACACTTAGTCACTTAAACACATCAGCTTCACAAATACAACAGAATGAACGCAACAGCTTCAGGAGCACCGTGGCCTTCCTTGTGCCTGACTCTCTCTCTCTCTCTGCTGGTGGCGTGGCTGCTTATATGCCACTCTCCCCATGCTCACTGGAATTAGAAACGCCCTTACCGCTTTCTCTCTCTCCGGACGGACGCTTGACCACACCCCTGCTGCCACAGTGAGATGTAGTTGTCTCACTGCAGCATTTATAATTCCTTGAGGCGCAATGGGTAATGCTGTTTTTCCAGCTGGTGTCACTCAGCTTAAAACAATCCTGTTTTCAGTGATAACAAGAAAGAGGTTTCTTGTCAATTTCTACTTGATAGTGAAGTAAAAAACAAAAACAAATGTTTGCTGGAGATGTGGCCGCTCTGCCAGACATGAAGAGCATAGCTTGAGAACTTGGCATAGGAGGAATTCACTGAACCTGCTGATGAAATGGGAAACCAAGTAGAGCGTGACAATAACTCTCAACGTAAAACTTTATCTTCAGATGTTAAATGGGTGGAAATTCCACTTTGCTAGAGTGAGGTAACAGTTGTCTGGGGATTCTAATGAACTAACTTGATGTCCAGTACTAGCATACATTAATCATTGAATTCGACAGAAAGCTTCATTAAATCTTGCTGCTATCGCTTTGGGCCCACTGTTGCACCAATAGGACAACACAGATCAGTTGCAAGGTCTGTTTAGGTGTTTTTTTCTAAAACCCATTGCAGCCATTACTCTGTATGAGGAATTGCCATTCAAACAGAAATTGATTATAATATTATATAGACTCAAAACTGTTTGGGGGAAAACTTGGCCCTTGGTGTAAAGGAAGGCACCATCCATGCCAACTGTAGCAACCCTCTTATCCCCATCCAGCGTGGCGTCAGGCAGAAATGATCCAGTCATGGCTGGGCACTGGTTCATGTGTGTGAGGGCATACATTATGCATGGCACCTGTGGCGAATGCCATGTCTGCTTGCATATTTCATTAGCATGCTGGGATGGTACAGTTTTCCCGATCATGTTTATTAAAGCTGTGTAGAAGTTCATTTTAATTTGAAAACAGAAGTAGGATCATATTCACTTTTGTAGTATTTTAAGTTACTGGTAATGGACATAAAATTGTCTAATTGGGCAACTCCTCCCCAGATCTCAGTGACAATGCATGACACTGTGCACTGCACTAGTAAAGGTAGATTTCACTGATAATCTGCTGACTTCTGAGTAAATTTGCAGAGGGCTGCGGGTTATAATGTATAGAACCAGCCAAATATTCTGCTCTTAATCTCTTATTAAAGTTTCAAAGGAAAGTACTTGGTTTTCAGTATCTATTAAGAACAAACCCCCTCTTTAGATGTTTAACTAGCTATGTTTACATATGGAAATTACAGGAGACGGATTAACAGCAAATTAAATCCTGAAATGAGTTTCTCCGAGCATATTTGACCTACTTTCCATGTCGGCTGCTGAATGCTGCTTGCCCGCCTTCATTTCATGCTTGCTTTAAATTCCCATTTTGCTTAATACAAGATCTGGCAGCACATTCCTCCTTCTGCAAGGTTGTTTTATTCATTTACCATCTCTCCAGGGCATTCTGGCCTGTTAGTCATTTCATCTGTGGAAAATGAATTTGTGATCAGCATTTTTGGTCTCTGTTATGCACAGTTTTCTCTCTCAATTTGCAGGCTATTCTGTCTGAAGTTTGTATGCCTAGCTTAAGTTTTTGGACATTGGTGCTTGTTTGAGCATACAGCTAAAGAAAAAGGTTTAATGTGTTCTTGGTAACACTTTACATTAATGTTCCATTTGTTAAGGGTTTATAAAGGGGTTTGTAAAGTCTAATAAGCCATTTACAAATGCATTTTAAACCATTGATATGTGGTTGTAACAACATTAATAAAAATTGAGACTTTCATGCAATACTTGCCAAATAGTGAGCCATAACACTTTATTGAACATTAGTAAACTGTAAAAAATTACACAATCCCCCCTTTTAATCTCTTTATAAAAGTCTATTTTTGCTGCATTGTGACATAAATCGTCATTAATTAGGGATTTTATGGTTTGAGTAATAGAAGTACGAATAAGTGTATTTATTGAACATTTAGAATGTGTTAGTTAAAATGTTCACTAGTGTGTACTATATGAGTTAAAATGCTCCCTTTATGAAAACCACCTTATTACCACATATAAATGATTTATAATGCATTTGTAAATGTCTTATTTGTCATTAATGAACCCCTTTATCAACCCCTAACAAAGGTTACATTAATGTAAAGTGTTACCCTGTTATTAAAGTAAATGGTTTGTCTGTGCCATGAAATTTGAGAATAGTTAGAGATCAGGAAACCATTAAGTCTTTCAGATAATATTTAGGGTTAAGGTTAGTTGTCATATGCTATTCATAGTATGATCTATTCATTTCATGCTTGCTCCTAGTTCCTGGTTTTGTGTCTCAGGGGCTACAATACCCCATCAAATGACTGCAGCTTTTCTTAAATCTGAGTTTCATCACATTATACACTTTGATCAGCTGACCTGCAGTCACAGTTTATTGAAATACAGGCTGCACAATATGCTGGCATTTCATTAATTGGGGTGTCCACTGGGGGGCACTTGCCACACAGGGTACCGACTACTGTCAGTGTGCTAAACAGCAATTCAGTCTTGTCTCATTAAGACACAAATCAGCCAACAGAGAGTCTTTACTGGTCCCTCTCTAGGGCCCCAGTGGTACAAATGAGAGGAAAGTCTCTATACCACATCTGAACTGCTCACAATAGAAAGTGCAGTGTGAGCAGGAGGGTTGCCAGGTAAAAAGATAACTAATTACAGTAGGGCCCCATAGATGGGTCCTCTCTTGTTCCTGGGATCTGTTTTCCTCTTCCATTCAAGAGCCATAGTGAAAGTTCAAAGCTCTATTTTGGCTCCGCTCCCTGTGGAAGAAGGCCGCTCAGGGCATCAGAGAGTGAAGGCAAACTATTCAGAACCATGCTGTTCCCACAACTCATCACAAATCCAAGACCTGCATGTTCAAAGGGGTGAGAGAAAGAGAAGGGGGTGAGAAAAAGAGGGAGTGGGACAGAAAAAAGTGGAGAGCTGTAAAGTGCTGTCACACATGAAGCTTGTTTATCAGCCTCCACCCCTCGCCCTAGAGAAAACACACACATTACCCCAGTTCACTGGAAACCATGGATACCGCAATGCCTTTTATGATTAAACAGAACAAAACATGACCTCCATCCATAATTCAAACACTGACTACTTTATAGAATGAAACAGAACCAAACCAGTTGAAGAATTTGATGAAAGATCTGATCACATGGTTCATCATCACTATGGCGAAGCTTTAAAAATTAAAACAATGATTATTATGACAATGATTTTATTTTTAACAAATATATGAAGAAGCATTTTATTTGTATGCAAATTATTTTTCTGTACATAAAAAAATGCTACATCAGTTCAACTTCAGATGGCAGTACATTTCTGTTCAGACAGATAGATAAAGAGATAGATATATATATATAAACAGGGTGGCCCCAAAAATAAAATAAAATAAATAAATAAAAACATGTTACTATATTTGATTGCTCATATTTTAAAAATGCATAAAGGCGTTTGCATGAATTTTGGTGTACTTATACGACTTTTTGTAAACAACAAAATGACGTCACTGTGACGTCATCGTGAGCAACAATTTGCTACAAATAAATAAGTAAATTGTTTGTCCCCCCAAAAAATACATTGCCACATGGCGAAAGAGAAGCATCTAAGTTTGTTGTCATTGAAAATTTGCTATTTGTAGCAAGTTGTTGCTCACGTTGACGTCACATCATCGTGTGTTTACAAAAAGTTGTAGAAGTACACCAAAAATCATGCAAATGCCTTTATGCATTTTTAAGATTTGAGCAATCAAACATAGTTGCCCCGTTTTTTGGGGGGCCATCCTATATGTGTGTGTGTGTGTATATGTGTGTATATATGTATATATATATATATATATATATATATATATATATATATATATATATATATATATATATATATATATATACACACACACACACACACACACACACACACACACACACAATCTTCTTTTCCGCGTAATAAGATTTTCTAATGTTATATTATTTTTGATTTTATTGTCAAAGAATTTGAGAACTAAAAGAACTAGTGTGCTCACTAACTTTAACTGTAAAATTAGTCACAATTTCCCCCATCCCCCAGATATGCCATTAGTCATAATTATTATGCTGGATTCTGTATGGCAGAGATTAGCATAATGTTTCTCATGTGTGTTTGAGAAGAAAATAATAAATAGGGCTCAACAGCTTACCAGGTATGCTGTTCATGCATGCTAAAGAAATAATAGCGATTAACAATTTACAAACAAAATCATTCACTTTGAAAGTTATTACAACATAATTAATATATAGGAAATAATTGTAAGTTGTAGCAGTGGAAAAAAAAATTAATATATAATTTAACAGTGCACAGCCTGGGTTTCCTGCTACAACATATAGCACCAATTAATAAGGAACGAAGGGAGAAGAGATATGCTGTTCGAATGATATTGCGTGCTTGAGGACTGACAGTGTAATCCTAGTGAGTATACTTGAAAAATGTGGAAGCTCTTAAAATAAACACAGAAACAGACAAATACACAATTTAGGAACACTCTTGACACCTCTTGTTTTAACAGGCTTTCTGACTTGGAATGGAAAAGGTAATCTGAAGAGAACACACCAAAACCCACTCATGTATTTTGAGTGTTTTGTTACTACCTTATCTTTATGTTTCACTTATTCTGTAGCTCTGTGAGGTTTTCTGGCTTGTCTTAATTGTGGCCTTTTGCAAATGCCCATGACAACATTCAATAATTTTATTTTTTATAATCTCCTTTATTCCAGTAATTCCCTGCTAAAAAGACCATCTTAACCAGAATGCAGTTCTAGGCTGGTTTATGCTGGTTAGTGCTGGTTTGGTGCTGGTCTATCTGGTGGCAGACCAGCATAGCCATGCTTTTCACCAGCAAAACCTGGCTGGTGAAGCTGGTTGACCAGCATGGTCTTTCTGATGAAGCTGGTTCAGCTAGTTTAAAAGCTTTGTGGGCATACCAGCACAAAACACCCAAAACACAACATAAGATGTTGACCAGCAATGCTGGTCTTTTCAGCAGGGTAATCTATACAGCCAGGGTTGGGGAGTAACGGAATACATGTAAAGGGATTACGTATTTAGAATACAAAATATAAGTAACTGTATTCCACTACAGTTACAATTGATATCATTGGTAATTAGAATACAGTTACATTCAAAAAGTATTTTGATTACTGAAGAGATTATTTTGCATTTTATTTTCATTTGTTTCATTTAATATTTAGTCCTTTCAGATGGAAAACATTTATACATATAAATGATGCGATCCAAAGTGCATTTGAACAGCGGTGAAACACTTTCTTATGATGTGTTACATTCATATGAGCTGACAGAGAAGTAAGTTTGAAGTAAGTTTGGTGCAGAAGAAATAGAAATAAACTTTGTGTAAATTGTCAGCTTTACGCTAAATTAAAATGCTATTTCTAGCCATTTTACATGCACGTTACCAGGCACGCTCATATTTTTTAATCAAGAAAATTCACGTTTGATCATAATTAATTTTTTTTCTAGTAAGACCTTTGATATTGGCCAAAAATCGTATTCTTGATAATAATTTTTGTATTGTTATCCTGTAAAAATATCTAAAATCATTAAAACAAGATCAGTTTGATTTATCTTGTTTTAGAAACAACACTGCATAAGATATTTAGGTTTTTCAGAGAAGGTATTTTTAACGTGTATTTTGTCTTACTGTACTGGCAGTGTTTTTATAGTCAAAACAAGTGAAAAAATCTACCAGTGCTGAAGAAGTAATCCAAAGTATTTAGAATACGTTACTGACCTTGAGTAATATAATGGAATATGTTACAAATTACATTTTACAGCATGTATTCTGTAATCTGTAGTGGAATACATTTCAAAAGTAACCCGCCCAACCCTGTATACAGCACACTTCCAGAGAAAGAAAAATGTGTTCAAATTGGAAACTTCAGACAGCAGGGAAATGTATGAATGAAAGACAATTTCTCCTAATAAACTGAATCTGGGCAAAGTCACTCTGAGAAATAATGTGAACACAATGAATTCTAATGTGTTAGTATAAACCACCATCACTCTAAAATCTAGTTGTCAGAAAATAATCCTTCATACGTCTACATCCATTCCTCTCACTGTCGATTTACCAGTTAATTTTTGAAAGAGTAAGTCCACACTTCTCTCTGAGGAGAAGTTTTACAGTGTCTCTGTCTTCAAAGACCTCTAAGTGGTAAACAGCTGTTTGGTCCCTGCTTCAGTCTGGCAGTGAAACTTGATGCTTATTCGTTTGTGGCCATTAAGTTTTTTTTTTATATTGGTTCAAAGCTCAGCTCAATTAAACTCAGCGTTATTTCTGTAAGACATTTTTTTAACAACATAGCTGCATTTTTTCTGAGTTCGTTAGTATGAATTTGTACAAATTGCAGATGTGCAAATACCTGGATGTGCAATGCGGAAGTAAGGGAAAGTCCTGTGTATATGCTTATGTGTTGTATGCCCTAAATCTAACCTCAAACAGTATCTAAATCCAGTGGTTGATTTGGGGGGTCATTGACAAATAACGTTGTCAAAGATGTTAAAATAAGAAATCTTTTAAAAACTTGGGTTTAAAACACTTGTGTCATGTTCTCAGAAATTTAATCTTAAAACCCTTTTTGCATTTTCTACAAAAATAAAATAAAAAAATAAAAAATTGCCATGTGGTGTTACCATCAAAAGGTATTATAATACTTTCATTGCAACATGAGAGTATAAACAACTTAATCATTAATTTCCAAAAGGTAATATATATATATATATATATATATAATAATAATTTTGTTTTTTCATAAATGTTATGAATTTTTGAGTAAAGTATATCAAAAAGTTTTCTCAGGCTTACACCACATGACTTGAACAAAATGTGCCTTTTCATAAAAATGTCATAATAAATATCAGAAGTTTTTTAAAACTTCATGCTCAGTCTTGAAGGTCTAAAGGTGTCCACTCTGTTTTACTGTTTTTATGGTCAATATAAACAACAAAATGGGTACCTACGCATTGGCTCTCGGTGGGGCGCGTGGTGAGTTGTGAGTGGATGGCACGGTGGATGGCGTGAAGCCTCCACACACGCTATATCTCCTCAGTAACACGCTCAACAAGCCACGTGATACGGAGATGCGGAGGCAGCTGAGATTCATCCTCCACCACCCGGATTGAGGCGAGTCACTATGCCACCACGAGGACTTAGAGCACATTGGTAATTGGGCATTCCAAATTGGGAGAAAAATGGGAGAAAAAATAAAATAAAAATAACAATAAAAGATTATTCTGCACTAGTCATGCCAGCATTTTTTTTCCAGTAATTTCAGCTTTTAATGAGACTTTGACTTTTTTTATTGTCTCTGGACACCACATGATATGTTTTACTTTAAGCCCCAGAAAAATATAAATATGACTTTAAACTCAGAAATTGAAAATATGCTCATCATAGAAAAGGTGTATTCAAGTAATTTGTGTGAATTGCATTTTTTTAAAAATATATTTAAAATTTAACAGATCTGGACAAAAATGAATGTCACTTCATTGACCTTTAGGACACATGGCCATTATACACTGCCTGGCCAAAAAAAGAGTAGCATACTTTAATATTTTGTTGGACCGCCTTTAGCTTTGATTACGGCACGCATTCGTCTGGCATTGTTTTGACAACCTTATGCAAAGTCACAACACAACATTTATTTCAGTCCAGAGTTGCATTAATTTTTAGCCAAGATCTTGTATTGATGACAGGAGAGTAGAACCACTCCGTAAAGTCTTCTTCAGCACATCCCAAAGACTTTCAATGGGGTTAAGGTCAGGACTCTGTGGTGGCCAATTCATGTGTGAAAATGATTCCTCGTGCTTCCTGAACAACTCTTTCACAATTTGAGCCTGATGAATCTTGACATTGTCATCCTGGAATATGCCCATGCCATCAGGGAAGAAAAAATCAGTTGATGGGATAACCTGGTCATTCAGTACATTCAGATAGTTAGCTGACTTCATTTTATTGCCGCATTAGGTTGCTGAGCCTAGACCTGACCAATTGAAGCATCCCAGATCATAACACTGCCTCCAGAGGCTTGTACAGTGGGTACTATGCATGATGGGTGCATCGCTTCATGTGTTTCCCTTCTTACCCTGACGCTCCCATCGCTTTGGAATAGGGTAAATCTGGACTCATCAGACCACATTACCTTTTTCCATTGCACCACAGCCTAATCTTTATGCTCCCTAGCAAATTAAAGTCATTTTCTCCGATTAGCCTCACTAATAAGTGGCTTTCTTGTGGCCACAAAGCTGTTTAGTCCCAATCCTGTAAGTTCCTGTTGCATTACATGTGTGGAAATGCTCTTACTTTCACTATTAAACATAGACGCGAGTTCTACTGTCGATTTTTCATAATGTGACTTCAAGCGTTTTAGTGATCTCCGATCACGATCATTCAAGATTTTTTTCCGACCACATTCCTTCCGCAAAGTTGATGGTTCACCACAATCCTTCCAGGTTTTAATAATGTGTTGGACAGTTCTTAACCCAATTCCAGTGATTTCAGCAATCTCCTTAGTTGTTCCCTATCTGTCACTCACTTGACATTGTGTCGATGTAGTAACACTAGGGGTTGCCCTTGGGAGCCCCAAACACCTCTGATCTTTGAGAAAAGGCCAATGGGAATTGGAGAGTGGAATTTGCATGCCACTCCCCCGGACATACGGGTATAAAAGGAGCTGGCTTGCAACCACTCATTCAGATTTTTTTTTCGGAGCCGAGCGGTTGTGTTCAGCGAGCTGAATCCCTCTGTCGTTCCATTCACCTCTAAGAAAGCTGTTGGATTCATGCCGCATTACAGCGGTTTCTCCCCCTCGTGCACTGGTTGAGTGCAGAGAACACACCTGGGTGCTTCAACAGTTTAAAAGAGTATATATTCTTGCAATAAAACAATATATTCTCTACTAAAAGAGTGGCACTGACAGTGAGCATCTTTTTAAAGATGCCTTTCCATCTGTGTTTAATTCCTGGTTGCGGTCGTTACCTATCCGCTTCAGACGACCACGATCGCTGTCTCACGTGCTTGGGCGCTGCCCATGTGGAGGCAGTGTTCATGGTAATGTTGTGGTCGCGGCTTTCCTTCGTCAGAGGGAAAGCCACCCCAGCAGCTCCCCACCTCAGTCCTTCTACCTACGGGTATGAAGCCATGTCGGTTAGCACTGGGGGTGATTTGGGGACCCCAATGGGAGCCGCTCCTCCGGGTAACCCCCCCACGGACCTCCCATTCCCCAGCATGCTCATTCGTCCCAGTCGAGTTCTGGGATGCGACCGCCGGCACGTCTCAGGGTGAGTTAGCAGTCTCATTCAGGGTTCACGAAGAGGATGAGCTGTCGATCGCAGCATCGCAGAGCAGGCTGGTCCAGTCTGATGCCGAGGACCCTGATGCCGCAGACCGACGCGGAGCTGGCGGCCATGCTTGCCTGGGCGGCTACGAGCGTCGGGCTGGAGTGGAACCCTCCGCCCTGCCCTGAACCCTCGTGGCTTGACGATTGGTTCCTGGGCTCAGAGCGCCACTCATGGCCGCGCCCCGCCCCGGTCCCTTTCTTCCCGGAGGTGCATGAGGAGCTCACGAGGTCGTGGCGGGCACCTTTCACTGCCTGGACCCGATCTCTGAGCTCCTCCGCTCTCACTAGCCTCGATGGTGGGGCTGACAGTGGGTACTCGGTGGTCCACCTGTGCCCGCAAAATGCCTCCACCTGGCGGAACCGTCCGAGACTCCCATCCAGGGCCTGTAGGTTTACATCATCACTGGCGACTAATGCTTACAGTGCTGCTGGACAGGCCACCTCCGTCCTGCATGCCATGGCTCTCCTGCAGGTGCACCAAGCCAAGGCATTGAGAGAACTGCATGAGGGTAGTTCTGACCCAGGATTGATGCAGGAGCTGCGCTCAGCGACTGATCTTCAGACTCGAGTCCTGAGATGGGCATGGACACCGATCTGCCGCCACTTGTTCAGCCCTTGGACGGAGCTTGCATTTCTGCGGGCAGGGGTCCCCTTAGTGTAAGTGTCCAGGCGTATCGTGGTTACGACAGACGCCTCTGTGCGTGGCTGGGGCGACGTGTGCAATGGGCACACAACCGCAGCCTCCTGGACTGTGTTGGCATATCAATTGCCTCGAGTTGCTGGCAGTGTTGCTCACCTTGCGGAGGCTTCAGCTGTTGATCCAGGGCAAGGATGTGTTGGTCCGGATGGACAAGGCGGCTTGCGCTTGCATCGCATGTTGCATCTCGCCCGCCGTCTCCTCCTCTGGAGTCAACAGAGACTGTCATGGCAGGTCACGCTCAGGGGAGAGTGGAGACTCCACCCCCAGGTGGTCCAGCTGATTTGGAGTCGATTCGGTCAAGTGCAGGTAGACCTGTTCGCTTCCCGGGAATCCTCCCACTACGTGCTCTGGTATGCCCTGACTGAGGCTCCCCTCTGCACAGATGTGCTGGCACACAGCTGGCCCCGGGGGCTGCGCAAGTATCCGTTCCCCCAGTGAGCCTACTTGCAAAGACAACGAGAAGCAGGTCATCCTAGTATCACCCTACTGGCCCACCCAGACTTGGTTCTCGGACCTCACACTCCTCGTGACAGCCCCTCCCTGGCGAATTCCCCTGAGGAGGAATCTCCTCTCTCAGGAACGGGGCACCATCTGGTACCCGCAACCAGACCTCTAGAATCTCCATGTCTGGCCCTTGGAAGGGATGTGGAAGACCTAAGTGGCCTACCGCCCGTGGTGGTAGACATGATCACTCAGGCTAGGGCTCCCTCTACCAGGTGCCTGCATGCCTTGAAGTGGCATCTGTTCGCTAAGTGTTCTTCCCGACGCAAAGACCCCCAGAGATGCGCAGTCAGGTCGGTGCTTTCCTTCCTGCAGGAGAGGCTGGAGGGGCAGCTGTCCCCCTCCACCTTGAAGGTGTACATGGCTGCTATTGTAGCGCACCATGATGTAGTTGACGGTAGGTCTCTCGGGAAGCACGACCTGATCATCAGGTTCCTTAGAGGCGTGAGGAGTCTGAATCCTCCCAGACTGCACCTCATTCCCTCATGGGATCTCTCCGTGGTCCTGCGGGGCCTGCGGGGAGCCCCGTTTGAGATCCTGGAGTCAGTTGATCTAAAGGCGGTCTCTTTGAAGACTGCCCTCCTGACTGTGCTCACATCCATCAAGAGAGTAGGGGACCTGCAGGCATTCTCTGTCAGCGACACGTGCCTGGAGTTTGGTCCGGAATATTCTCACGTGGTCCTGAGACCCCGACCGGGCTATGTGCCCCAGGTTCCCACGACCCCGTTTCGGGATCAGGTGGTGAACCTGCAAGCACTGCCCCAGTAGGAGGCAGACCCAGCCTTGTCGTTGCTGTGTCCAGTGCATGCTTTGCGCATCTATTTGGATCGCACGCAGAGCTTTAGGCACTCTGAGCAGCTCTTTGTCTGCTTTGGAGGACAGCGTAAAGGGAGTGCTGTTGCCCACTGGGTCATTGACACCATCGCTTTGGCATATCTTGCCCAGGGCGTGCTGCCCCCCTTGGGGCTACGATTACACTATACTAGGAATGTGGCAGCCTCCTGGGCCCTGACTATTGGCACCTCTTTAGCAGACATCTGTAGACAGCGGGCTGGGAAACACCCAATACCTTCGCGAGGTTCTACAATCTCCGGGCTGAGCCGGTTTCATCCCGTGTGTTGTCAGGTACGAACAGGTAAGTTTGCGGGACAACTGGCCGGGTGTACCGCTTGCATACAGCGCCTTTCCCCTCCTGGAGGGGGAGACGTGTACTTTTTACCCCCAGCCGTGTTTACGAGGTCGTGGACCCTGGATGTCCTTCCTCCTTAGCCCTGTGGCAGGCGAGTTTGTGGAGAAATTCTATGCCGGCCCAGTACGTGTGCTAATAGGCCCTGTACTGGGGTAGGTGCTCCACATGCACTGGTTGCCTGTATGTAACCCCGTGTGATGTATCTTCTGCGAGACGGTTTCCCTGTTGGTAAACCTGCGTCTTCCTTGGGCAGAGTCCCCCTCTGCCACCGGTCGCCGTGTTTATAGAGCTCCATCCCCTCTAGGTAGGACCTACCACAGGGACTTCTCCACATGCGACACTGCCGACAAGACTCGGTAAGACCATGTGACGTATTTCCACACAATTGCCTCCCCTTCGGGCAGGGTGTGATCTCCACGGTGTCTTCCCCTTGGGAAAGGACACCCCCCGACACAGACACTTATGGCCCCCAGCTGAACGATTTCCACTCTTTTTTGGGGAGAATAAAGAAGAGAAGAGGCTGGGGCGGCCTCCCCATTTTGGGCAGTCGACTTGTCCCCGAGGTGTGGGGGACCATACAATGCTCGTAGGAGTGTTGGGGGAGGTTACGTGATGGCCAGATGTGCTGGCTACAGGGCACGCAATGGTTTGCCAGTCTCGCACCGCCAGTCCACGTAACACAGTTCAGTTAGTTGTGACATTTTGTATAGGGACCCCTAGCGTCACTACATCGACACAATGTCGAGTGAGTGACAGATAGGGAATGTCCTGGTTACTTTTGTAACCTCCGTTCCCTGATGGAGGGAACGAGACATTGTGTCCCTCCTGCCACAACGCTGAACTGTCCGCTGAAATGGCATCCCCTTGCATCCCCCTTCAACTAGAATGCTGTCTAAACCTAACCATAGAGTCTATAAGTATGATTTTAAGTGCAAAGAGTATGTTTTGTATGACAGAAGAAAGTAATGGCCGTGTTTTAGAAGGAGACGAAGGAGAGTCACCTGATTGAGTGACCCTATTTTATACGATTTAGCCAACTCTCGAATCTGTAAGATTTCTCAGTGAGTGTTGCTTTTAGATCATCATAAGGGGGACAATTAGCATTTTGAAAAATTTTCAAACAACTCCTTTGTATTTTGAAAATATAGTGGATACTGTTCAAACCATAGGGTTATTAATTAACTGGTTAGCAAGCACTGCAGATGCTGAGACTATACCACGTGATGGCAAAAAGCATGTTTCTTCAGGTATTTTAGAGCTCCTTGCTTCAAAAACCATTCAATTGATCTATTAAAAGTTCTCAAAGAATGCATTGATGGAGAGTAGATACTTAGGAGATGCTGCAAACTTACCCCTTTTGTTAAACCTAAAACATCAACAAAAAACATATCATTTTCACAATATTACGTGTGTTGTTTTTACTAAGGGCTCTTTAAAAAAAAAAAAAAAAAAAATCTGTCTCATATGAATGAACATTTTGGCATTGATCCTTTGGCACACACAGGCCTTTTTTTTTTTTTCCTGTAACTCATCATTACTCCTCTAATTCATTCATTCCTTTCCTTTATTTTCCACTACCATATTTGTTTCCCTTAAAATAGCAATTATCAACCAATAGCTCCCTGGCATAGCAGATAGTAGAGCACTGATGCCAGAGAGAAAAGAGGGACAGCTGCATCCTTAACCCAAGAGAGTGTCCATCCTGCTACACCCACATAAATAAAAGACTTGGTGTCTACATTTTCACTCATATAATGAATGGAATGATCATTCTGATATTGTTGAAAATATTGTGTTCGTGCATGAATCTCCCTCATGGAAGAAGAAATTCATGTTGCATGAATAGCTGGCTTGGCTCTGCTTTCTCCACTTGATGATGACAGAAACACTTGGAAAATTTCATAATTTATATCTCAAAAATGACAAAATGTCATTGAAACTAACTAATTAAATAAAGTCACAGTCGTCTCAAAACAGCTCATAACCTCTATTTCACCCCATTAAAGCATTGTGGGAGTTCTCCTCTCAGCTGTTAGTCAACAAAAATGCTTGATTGAAATGCATTTAAATGCTAATGATCCTTCATAACTGCAGGTTTAAGGACTCTCATCGGGGGCTGAGGCTGTTCGTGCAACAAAAATGCAGTATATCTGTTTCAGTTGTGGCACAGAGGCTGAGACTGAATAATCAGCCTCTGTGTTAATATCCTGCCAGACAGAGCACTGAGCCAGAACCAAACTCCCCTGCATATCTCAAAAAGAGAAAGTTTTTCCACCCAGTTATTTGTATTTAGGGCCATAGCTGATCTCTCTTTTTGGACAATCTATTGTGCTATTATAACATGTATTGTTCAAGGTGAAAATATTTGAATGCATCTTTATAACATGAAAATTTGGAAAGTTTTGAAGCAAGGAGAAGTGTGTTTAACAGTATGGGAATTGCATTCACTGCTATATTTATCCCTGCCTTTTAATAATTCCTGTTCTAGATTATATCACACATCTTAATCAACAAAGCTGTTCTGTAATAGGCATGGCAGATCTTATTAAATGTTTTACATTAAGTTGTGAAATAATCTTGCTATTTTACTAGACAGTGCAATCATTTAATATATGCTTGTTTTTGTTTTAGCTTTTCCCTCCCACCACATTTAGTGTGAAAGGGTATTTAGAGTAGACTTGTGTGTTGAAAATTTGGTATCATTAGTAGATTTTAGGAGGACTGTTAATGTGGTTGATGTAATTAACACCAGCACATTTTGTAGGGAATTTAGTAGGATAAATGCATACGGTATGGATTAAAGTGTCCGCGTACCTTCTCCATAATATGCAAGGAATTTTATAATGGAATTAGCCGTGTTCGACCACCATTATAAGAAGGATAAATGACAAATAATTAGATTAGTTGTCTGAATAAAATTTTCCACCATTAAAATCATAATACAACGGCTTGTTGTATCCGCTCACAATTTCTATTGTAAGGAATTAGCTATAACAAGGGAATTAAAATTAATTCACTTATTGGAGTAATACTATTCTCATGGCTTATTGAAAATAATATCACAAATATATTTAGATATGGTTCAAGCTTCAGAGTGCAGATCTTTGAAAAAACCAAGTGACGAGATTATTTATCAAAATATACCACCATCAGTTCATCTTTGAATACAAACAAGACGTTATTGCTTATCTACAACATAAAACTAACACATAAACGAACATGAAAACCAGGTTGTAAGTGAACTGTAACAGAGTGACTTGAATGGAAATGATCTGTACAGCGAAAATGAGCATAATGGAGTCTATAGACAATGCCTTGAGAACCATTCGATACTTCTTTTAGTATACCTCGATTTACAATCAGATTACCCTAAGTATTTAAATAAAACACCAGCACTTTCAGCAAAAGTCTGGAGATGTACTTGTGTGTCATTGCGTTTCCTTGCGTTGCTTTGGTTCTTTGGCTGTGCCAGTAGAAAATTCTGGTTTTTCTGTCTATGTTTTGGACCTCTGTTAAGATCATGGACAGTTTGTTGCTGGAATGATGAGGCGGCTTTGTAGCGAGGCCTCCCGCATGGGAGACTCGTGACTCCCATCACGTGTGTGAGTCATAGAACAGAGAGTGAGAAGAGCTTCCTCAGAACGTTACATTCTGAGCTTTTTTGGACTCTACATTGTGCGAGGACAGAGGGGTGCCAGAGTGAGGGCTAAGGGCCACGAGGGCAAGAGCGCGGAGGATGAAGAGAGCTAAAGTGGAAGAAGTAAGAGAGGGTTTGTCCAAGGTGGGGAGGCTTTGTACTGTTGAGACTGGCCGCACCCCAAAGGTGTCCTGAGCCTGTCAGAAGTGTCTTTTCAGATACCTTGTGATCATCTTTCTGTCCCTCCTTCTGAAGGGGATTAATGATTCTTTGTCCCATTTCCCACTTGAAAAAGTACACTTTAATCATACATTTTATATAATGAAATCGGCGTCAGAGACGTGACATCTGTTAACATCAACATTCTCTACATAAATGGGCAAGCATTTACATATGAAACATGACATATTTTCCCTTTATGGTTACTTCGCTACACATTAACATTTGAATATACATCATTATACATTGTATAATTGAGCATCATATGTGCACTAAGCATTCTATGATTCTAAACACAGTCAGGCATCATGTGATGCATCTTAGCATATTAAAATTACGTTATGTGCATTCAGAAGTGTAGAATGAGACAATGGAGTCTTTTTATAGTGTTATAGTTCATAATACACTATATTGCCAAAAGTATTCGCTCATCTGCCTTCAGACGCATATGAACTTAAGTGACATCCCATTCTTAATCCATAGGGTTTAATATGATGTCAGCCCACCCTTTGCAGCTATAACAGCTTCAACTCTTCTGGGAAGGCTTTCCACAAGGTTTAGGAGTGTGTTTATGGGAATTTTTGACCATTCTTCCAGAAGCGCATTTGTGAGGTCAGACACTGATGGCTCGCAGTCTTCGCTCTAATTCATCCCAAAGGTGCTCTATCGGGTTGAGGTCAGGACTCTGTGCAGGCCAGTCAAGTTCTTCCACACCAAACTCGCTCATCCATGTCTTTATGGACCTTGCTTTGTGCACTGGTGCGCAGTCATGTTGGAACAGGAAAGGGCTATCCCCAAACTGTTCCCGCAAAGTTGGGAGCATGGAATTGTCCAAAATCTCTTGGTATGCTGAAGCATTCAGAGTTCCTTTCACTGGAACTAAGGGGCCAAGCCCAGCTCCTGAAAAACTACCCCACACCATAATCCCCCCTCCACCAAACTTCACAGTTGGCACAATGCAGTCAGACAAGTACCGTTCTCCTGGCAACCGCCAAACCCAGACTCGTCCATCAGATTGCCAGATGGAGAAGCGTGATTTGTCACTCCAGAGAACGCGTCTCCACTGCTCTAGAGTCCAGTGGCGGCGTGCTTTACACCACTGTATCCGACGCTTTGCATTGCACTTGGTGATGTATGGCTTGGATGCAGCTGCTCGGCCATGGAAACCCATTCCATGAAGCTCTCTATGCACTGTTCTTGAGCTAATCTGAAGGCCACATGAACTTTGGAGGTCTGTAGCGATTGACTCTGCAGAAAGTTGGCGACTTCTGCGCACTATGCGCCTCAGCATCCGCTGACCCTGCTCTGTCATTTTACGTGGCCTACCACTTTGTGGCTGAGTTGCTGTCATTCCCAATCGCTTCCACTTTGTTATAATACCACTGACAGTTGACTGTGGAATATTTAGTTGCGAGGAAATTTCACAACTGGACTTGTTGCACAGGTGGCATCCTATCACAGTACCACGCTGGAATTCACTGTGCTCCTGAGAGCAGCCCATTCTTTCACAAATGTTTGTAGAAGCAGTCTGCATGCCTAGGTGCTTCATTTTATACACATGTGGCCATGGAAGTGATTGGAACACCTGAATTCAATTATTTGGACGGGTGAGCGAATACTTTTGGCAATATAGTGTATATGTATATGCATTGGAAAAAAGTTAGTTTGTGTCAAAGTTCCTGGATTTAAGAAGAGTTCAATGGGATCCTTCCAAAGATAGTAAGACAGTTTTCAAGCTCTCTCGTCTCATACAGAATTTTAGCATGTGACACAGGAAATGTATAATTTTAAGTGTGTCAAACTGGTTAAGTCAAAGGACAAAGGAGTATCTTAGCTTTCCATGGGGTTTCCATGGCAACAGTTCTTTATCTATCTCTTGGAATGTGTGTGCCAGTTGTTGGGGGGGGTGGGGGTTCTAGGAGTGTAGGAATAAGATCCATCTGAGATCTCGTGGGAGAGTCTCTTGCAGATGGTCAAGATGTCATGTGATAATCATTAAGTTCAGGGCATTCCTGAATTACGACATGGAGAGGAAGAATCTTGGTGCATCCACAGAACTCTTCTTTGTTCTCAAGATGGTCAACATTAGCCAGATGCCGGCAGAGCAGAGTCTTCAATTTATGACGTTGAGGAATTTTTGTGTGACTGCTGGCCTCTGCTGGCCTCTGAATGTAGAAATTAACAATTCTTCTGCCTATAAGATCCTACATTTTATAACTACTGTTGTATGCGCTGTCTGTGACATCCGTGTACAGATTAATGAATATGACACTGTGTTTGTATTTGTGTTTTTGTATTATACCCTAAGGGTCTGCCTGTATATTTATGTCAATAATCAATATCCAAAGTCTATTGCTTTTTGGCCTTGCATTATTTTTCTCTGGAGTGTGTTAAGATCTTTCCCTGAGGCTCTGACTGAAATCTCTCCTTTGTGCTGAGTGCTCTCCTATGCTGTACCTACCCATAACTCTGTGTGATTTACAGCTTCTCTGCCACACTGAGGGGTAATAAACAGTGTAATTTGATGGAAGGTGTAACTGGACTGGGTAACCACAGCTGCAGCCTCTACGACACGTCCCTGTTTCTCACACACATGCAGGTGAATGAGACACAAACACGATTCAACTGCCACACTTTTACATTCTCTCTTTCTTTCTCTCTTCCTCTGTAATAAGCATTCATTTGTGACCCTGATCCCTTTTAATGCCTCTTTCCCTAATTGTGTTCTTTAAAATTAAACACTTTAAATAAGATCTAGGGGAAAAGTGTAACATGAAGTGTGTAGTAACACCATCAGTTCAACCAAATAGAAATGAGGTACAGCGGTGGCATTACTATTGTCCATGCTCACCAACCTGATGGCATGATGGCAGAAGTTGTAAATCTCTGAAAAAAATATGAAGGATACAAGACAAAAAACAATTTTAAGGTAATTTGGTAATTTGATTTGTGGTCTTAATAATGATGTTAAATGACAAAACTTTGAAATACAGAATCCACATAAGCTTATCACAAAGTGCAAAACAAAACAAAACAAAACACAAGACAAGCAAAATTATAGTTGACCAGATGGGAAAGGTTTAAACACTATTGTCTCTACTACTGGATTACTGGGCCCACAATGATTGCAATTTTTTTTTTTTATTTAAATAAAATGAGGGTGGGATAGGGTTTGGTTGGTATCTGGGGATGGCATAACAATTCATTTGAAACCACACAAGATATCAACGTTACCTGTACTTCTGAATGTTCAAGTCCCTAGAAATCAACTACATTCTGCCGAATTACTTACGGCATTCTCCATTAGACATTTTTGCACCCTGGTCGATACGTGTAATAAACCACATAATATCAATTTGCAAAAATGTTGCCACAGTCACATAATTTTCATGAGATCAGGCTGCATTTTTGCATCTACTCAAATGTGTTCACTCTTCCCTCTGGTGCCACTGGTGCGGAAACCTCTGAGACATGGGATATAGACCCACTGAAACCAGAAATTGATTATGTTAACATAAACAATAGTCAGCGTGAGTTGGGGGTTGCATTTCTCTCTAAATACAGACATAGAAGAAAATTTGGTACTCCCCAGTTTCCCCAACTAAATTGCATTTACAGGTGTTTTATTGTAGATGATATCCAACTGCAATACTGCTAATCATAAATGATGTAAAGATCATAGTACCCTTTTGGACAAAAGCGGGTTATTTTCGAAACTCTTTCTGAGAAGTTCACTTTTGGGAAGCTTGAAATTGTGTGATAGGTACTAAATTGTTGTACCTATCACACATGAATGTCAGAAAGCTGCTGATGGTTCTGACACAAGCTGAGTTCATTGTGTCCATGCTTTTGTTTGCAGCTGCATTTTACCCAGAAGACTGTTATTTTTGACAGCATAAACATGAGACCACTGTTAGGGACACAGCATATGTCAGAATCATCTGTAAACGTGTACTTCTATACACAGCACAGCTATCAGAAGGTATTTTTCCTTTATTCTCTATCTTTTTCTTCTTTATGACATCTGCCTATCCTGTGTCCATTTTTTGAAAGAGCACACTGAAACATACCCAGCGTTCTTCCTCCCAACAGTGCAAGGTCTCTAAGTGCTTTTAGCTTTGTGGTTTTGGTCCACTTAAAATATTGTGACATGGCAATAAATCAGTCAGCACACAGATTAATGATGGAAAGACAAGCAGGACAAACAGTTTGCTCTCCCACTGCGTCTGATGGGTATGTGCAGTCTCCCTGGAAACCATTTTATGCAAGTATTGGTCTCTACAGGTCTGAGTAGTGGGTGTGTGGAAATGTAGGAGGCTGTAATGTGTAGGCAGACTCACGACATGAAGTTGTATGAATCCAAGTGCAGTTTAATTGATCTTAACCAAAATGCAAAACAGATATCCAAGAACAAGGTATCCAGGAACAGGGTAATCCAAAAAGATGAGACCCAGAACACAGAGCCTTCTCACAACTTAACTATATTAACAACTGACACAGACTGAACAGAACACAGGGCTTATATACACAGTCCAGGGAAACAAGATGACAAGAGAACCAATGACAGTGTAAGATAATGATTGAAGCAGACACAGAGTTTTACATGCAGAGCCGAGCTCTGACTTTCTTTACTTTGTATCAGAACTTCTGCGCATGACAAACAGATACATGAGACAGGCATAAAACAGCTAAAGAGGCTGAAGAGGCACATGCAATTAAGATGACAATACATTACATCTCCTCTCTTTTAGCAAGACATTTACAGGGGAAATACATTGCATTCAAGCATTCTACAACATAACAGTCTCAGCATGTCAACTGTTATTCTATACATATATTGTATTTATGTATTTTAAACACAATAAGAATTTAAACAACTAAAACATGTTCTCAGGTTTTGTTTTTGATTTTAAACTTGCAATACCTCTGATGGTAACAACAAGAACATTTGAACACTAGTGAATTCTAACTAGGAAGTAGAGGTCACCAGCACATAACTCCCACAAGGCATCTTTACCATGCCCCTCTCTGACTATAAGCAGAGCATATCAGGCGGCTTCATCACCCTACCCCGCCGGGTAGTGTACTGTTTAACTGGCTGGGTTTGAGTAGGGCTTGGAGGTTTTGTGGGCAGTGGTCCTCTGAAGATTGGGACAGCTCAGTCCATGAGTCTATTCTCGACCTGTGACGAGACATGTTGGTAGCTGTGGTGCTCTTACGCAAATGTTGACTGTTGCGGCGGTACTCTTTATTTCCGCATTCCACAACATAGGAACTTGGAGCACTGTGTTTTCTCACTACAACTCCAGGGGACCACTTGTGACTGCCCATGAATAGCTGCATCCTTCATCTCCAGGCTTTAAAGCAACATGAGAACTACCAGCAATCTACCTGTCATAATAGAACTTTTGGATTTCTTTGTTCGTATCTAGCAGGTGCTTGACTTTGAGGGGGTCATATGCAGTTGGTGCGAGCAGTAAAGGAAAAGCAGGAAGTTTGTTGCGGGGCCATCTGCCCATAAGCAATTGAGCTGGAGACAAACCAACTGTCTCTACTGGTGTCGTTCTGTAGTCAAGCAGTGTGAGGTGTTTGACAGAGACTTTGCACCACAATCTCTTAACTGTCTGCACTGCACGTTTAGCCTCATCGTTAGAGTGAGGTGTGTGTGGGGATGATGTTTTGTGTGTGATGCCAAAGCTCTGAAAGAAGTCTTTGGACTCCTCTGAGGAGTATTGTGGACCGTTATTGTTTGAAGAGTGGTTGGTATACTGTCTTGTTGGTATACTGTCTGCTGAACTAAGTCTTTTAACTGATCAGCTTCAATGAATTCTGAGAAGTAATCCATTTGCAGAATGTAATGGTTGCCTTCAAACTCAAAAAGGTCTGATGCCACTTCTTTGAATGGCAGATCTGGATTCTCTGATGGTTTAATTGGTTGCCATGGTAACCTGTTCTGAAAATCAGCTTACTTACTGCAATTCCTCACCATTTCTTCGATTTCGGCACTCATGCCCAGCCAGTACAGGACCTCACGATCTCGCTGCTTGCTCTTCACAATCCCTAAATGAGACTGATGGATCAGCTTCAGTATATGCTTTTGCATGGTAGGAGGTATCACAATGTGTAGGCCTTTGTAAACTATACCATCCAACACAACAAGTTGGCTTCTTGAGTCCCAGTATGGTTGAATTGAAATTGATACCTCACGCCTGTGATCTGGCGAACCTTGTTGAAATGTCTGTTTGAAACAACTGAGCTAGTCTTTTGTACGGTTTTGCAACTCTCAAGTATTTCTGCTCACTGATTGAAATAAAGTTCAGCATGGAGTCACACTCTAGGCCTTCAATTTATCCAGTACTTTAGAAGGATCATCCTTCTCACCTTCATCCCAGCGCATCGCTTTATGTATCTCTCTGCCTTGCTCACCAATCCATGTGCTGAGGCAGCTGGTTTGCTGCTTCGCTGTGAGTTCAGATAATGGAGTGTTGAAAACGAATGTAACGTGGCTCCAAAATCTACCAAACTCTTAATAAAGATCTGCCGCATCCCAGTCAATTTTGGGGTGTTAGAATTACGAAGATGCCATCTTAGTCAAACATCTGTTTCTTACAGACTTCTGACACCATATAAGATAATAACTGAAGCAGACACAGAGTTTTACGTGCAGAGCCGAGCTCTGAATTTCTTTACTTCTTAACAGAACTTCTGTGCATGACAAACAGATACATGTGACAGGTGTACAACAGCTATGGAGGCTGAAGAGGCACATGCGATTAAGATTCCAAACTGACACTACATTACAGACAGAACAGAACTAATAGACAAGTTAACAAGACTAATGAAGACAGTAAAACAAGAACCAATGACAAGACACAACTTATAAACCAAAGACCAAACCTAACAGAACACATGACAGAGCATGGTCACATGGCAAAATAAGTAAATCACATGATATAACAGGAACCAGGAAAACACTTGACCGATTCCAAAATAAAAGACTTGAACTATACAACATAAAACAGTAGACTAGGCAAAAACACAAAGCATAAACATTAAACATGAACAGACATGACGTTACAGAGGCGTGTCCAAAGGTTATTTCAACTGGCTGAAAATGCTGATGGTTAAACATTCAGTTTATATTGGAATAATTGTGCAAGAATAGTTATTGCAAGAATCATGGAATAATTTTATAAACCATTTATTTCTGAGCATCGTAGATTTTATATCTCATCTTATAAGTTGTGAAGCACATTAAAGTCACCAAAGAAGACTTTGGTATGGTTGCACTTGCTGTTCCTAGGTCAATGATACAACAGAAATTGGGTTTTATGGATGTCTTTTACTACATTACTGGCAAAAAAATGAAACCAAACACTTAAGAGATGCTGACATCGTAATGGTCCATAATTGAGACTGGACAGCATAGGCCTATATTAGATTCAACATTTTGGCTCTTTTTGGAATTAAATGTTATTCTGTTATTTTTCTTTGCATATGTAAACTTTTTGTCTGAGAAGTAACAAAACGAGCAATGGAAATAAAAGTGTTGAGCATTTGCTTGATCAGAAATTAGCTATTGCAACAGATTGCAAGATAGATTGCTCCTTTACTTTCAGATGACTGAGAACTGTCTAACTAAGACACTGCAACTGACCTACATCATTGTTGTGGGCAGTGGAAAAAAAAACTTCAAATCATTTCTACATACCTGTAAAAAAAAAATTAAGTTCCAGCCTAATGAATGTGACAGATAGCAAGACCCACAGTAGAACACTTAACAAAACTCAAGAAAGACTTGGTGGCAATAATCTTTTGCGACTCCCAAGGGACCACACAAGGGATGCATGTGAGGATGGTTTATAGAGCGCTGAGATTATGTGAAGGATTACTTGCTGGCTCAGGCCTTGTGTGCCACCTCTACTAAATATAAAGTGGCTTTGCCCATTCGTTATGCCTTTGGCGATCTGCACACCACCATTGATGTGCATGGTGCAATCACGTTTGGTGGTGATGATGAAGACAGAAACGCTATATAGCTCGAGGTCTCTGATGTCGAGACCTGGTCACATTCAGCTGATGCACTCGCTGGTATTTTCCCCTGTGAGGTGGAAAATCATGTGAGAACTGCCTCTGAGGTTTAATTGATGGAGGTTCTCACTTGGGTAGTCGAGAAACTTCATCTCAAATAGCTCACGCTTGATGTGCCTGAGCATTCTCAACTCGGTGAGAGGTTCTTAATGAATTGGCGTGACTCCGAATCCCGCTGTCGGGTGATGTTATTTTCCAAGCTGCACGACCAGCTGGTCAAGACATGGCATGCTCCATACTCAGAGAGAACGCATTTCTCCCTTTTGCAGTAACCTTTACATCGCATGATTGCGCCACGCTTAAAGGCTATACTGAGATTCTCCAAGTCGAAGAGGCAGTTGCTTCCCACTTTTGCACATCCTCTTCCACATTGGCATGGAAATCTAAGCTGCTGCATCTGTCCAAGACATTTAGGTCTGCATTAGTAAACAAGGCTTATGCTTCGCTGGCCAGGCTGGTTCAGCCCTGCACACCATAGCGGCCTTGCAGGCCTACCAAACTAATCTGCTAAGGTATATATAAATGAAAGTGGCCTGGATCCTAAGTCTTATAGGGGGCTTTCACTCTGGCAATTTAGTCTGCATGGTTCTCATGAAAAGTTGGTGATGTGAAAGTTGTTTTGCGGACCATGGTATCGAACCCGAGACTACCTGTAGGAGGTGGTCTGAGCTTGGTTGCAATGGAACTGTGCCGTGGTTCGCTTTAGTGAGAAAGCAACCTGTACTCGGGTCTGCACTTGTTCAAGAAGTAAAATGACATGCACATGTGTTTTTGTTGGTTTAAGCATGATGACATCATTAGTTACACAGTGTCAGGCAAATGTTGTGGGACACAGAAAAGTGAGGTGCTTTTTATATATGTGCGTGAGTGAGCGTGCAACCAGATGTGTCCACAAAAAGGATTTTTTTCAGCATCAGATATAGTCGCAATCTCCTGGGCATATACAACTGTTGAATTATGGCATGCAACATACAGAGACACAAGTGTCGTTCACTCTAGTGTGCATCACGACACAAAATTAATAAAAAAACAAATATAGCAACCTGCGTCATGTTTTCCATCATGTGCATGTTTGTGATGACGAAAATTGATGACGGAAAAGTACCGGGGTTCGACAGAATCATACGCAAGTCTGAAACCAGACCAATGCTCCGGGGGGCGCCGGGAACAATTGCTTTCGGATTTGGACCACAGCAAATGTGCCCAGTGTGAAAACCTCTTGGTTACTGATGTAACCTCTGTTCCCTGATGGAGGGAACGAGATGTTGTGTCAATGTAATGACACTAGGGGTTCAATCTTGAGAGCCCCAATCACCTTTGCTTAAAATAGAAAAGGCCAATGAGAATTGGCGAGTGGAATTTTCATGCCACTCTCTGCCCCAGACATACGGGTATAAAAGGAGATGGCATGCACCACTCATTCAGATTTATGCTGAGGAGCTGATAGAGAGTCCCGGCCATGTCAGTGGCCGGTTCAGTGCCACGGCAGGAGGGACACAACGTCTCGTTCCCTCCATCAGGGAACAGAGGTTATATCAGTAACCAAGACATTCCCTGTCTGTCACTCACTCGACATTGTGTCGATGTAGTGACACTAGGGGTTCCTATAGGAAACGCCGCAGGTGCTGAACCGTGTCACGAAGTATGGAAGAGTGGACATGGGCAAGATGATGCATGCCTCGCAGCGAGCGCTCAACCACGTCGTATCCTAACAGCGAGTTAGGTAAGGTGTCTCCCTGGTCCCGTTAAGGGGGAAAGAGGCACTTACCCAAGGAGGCTACTGGCGGAGCCTTACCTGATTGCTGTTAAGCAATTTCTGCTGAGCACTTTCTAGAATAGCGCTGGGAAGTACTCTTCCCTCTCCAGGAGGGAGGGCACTATGGAGACCACATCCTACCAGAGGGAGGTTAACATGAGGAGAATACCTCACATGGACTTACCAACGGGGAAGATCACATATGGAATGATACCACTGGAGGACGCTATCTACAGAGAGGGTATGCAGCAACAGTGGCCGAGGCAGAGAAAGCTCTGGTGAGGGGAAACACAGGTTCACCTACGGGGAAACCGAACAATGGAAACTCATCATATGGGATTACCAAGGGGAATCACCACATATGGAGCACTGAGCCCGAGCACACGGGGTCACCTGAAAAGGGGCATTCCACGAGTACTGGGCCTGGTGCTCACAGAGAGATCCAAAGGCCTCCAGCCTCTGCAACAGCGGCACCAAGGGGACGACTGGACTTACCGTGCCCGGGCAGGGTGGTTCGCGGTAAGGCAGAGCAGGCACCCCACCTGGAAGAAACCCCAGGGGGGACTTGCTGCTCTGCAAGCCCACAACAGTGGCCGGTGACTGGAGCAGGCGAGCGATCCCAGAGACCAGCACACTTACCTGGTCTCCGGCTGTCTCTCGAAGGAGAACGAGGGAATGGGAGGTACTCGTGTTCGCCTGATTGACCGGGAAGACTTCCAGCACCTGGCCATCGTGAGTGCGCTGGCCCAGGGAATGAGGAAACTTTGACCATGTGGGGGCCGAGACCGGTCGGAGGCATTCGCCTCATCCCTGGGCTGCCCATGTCAGGGCCACCTCAAAGCCCATCTGGGGTTCTTGGGGGCCGGCTGACGGGCAGGTGGAGCCGACTTCCCGTGGGAGGATCTTTTTCTCTGAGGCCGGCGTATTGGCTCTGATGGTGCGGGAGCCGGGGCTGGCACCGCAGGGGAACGGTTCTGGCGAGAAGCAGATGGGGCGTGGGATTTCAGAGGCCTGAAGGTGGCCGTGTTGCGCTGTGGGAAGATGTGCTTTATCGCCTCGGTCTGCTTCCTCACCGTCGAGAACTGATGGGCAAAATCCTCGACGGTGTCGCCAAAAAGCCCCCCTTGGGAGATGGGCGCATCGAGAAAGCGGACTTTCTCAGTGTCACGAAGGTTGAGCCACAGGTGCCGCTCTTGGACCACAAGAGTGGACATCGTCCGGCCCAGGGCACGTGCTGTGACTTTTATTGCCTGTAAGGCAAGGTCAGTCACAGTAGCCCTGGGTTGGTTCTACCCTCATGCAGATCTTTCAGCGCCTTTGCCTGGTGGACCTGCAGGATGGCCATGGCATGCAGGGCGGAAGTGGCTTGACCCACAGCCTTGTAAGCCTTCATCATTAATGAGGAAGAGAACTTACAGGCCTTGGAAGGGAGCCTTGATCAGTCACACCAGGTGGCTGCGCCCTGCGGGAATAAATGCACCGCTACGGCGCCCTCTACCTGGGGGAGCTTGACATATCCCTTAGCCGCTCCGCTGTCGAGGGTAGTCAGAGTGGACGAGCCTGTGAAGCATGTACGGGCAGAAAAAGGTGCCTTCCATGACTCCGTGTTTTTTTCTCCATGTTATTTCCTCGTGCACTTCCGGGAAGAAAGGCACCGGGGCGGGGCACGGCCATGAGTCACGCTCCGAGCCCAGAAACCAATCATCCAGCCGCGAATGCTCAGGACAGGTGGAGGGTTCCACTTCAGCCAGATGTTCGCAGCTGCCAGGGCAAGCACGGCTGCCATCTCAGCATCTGCCTCATCCGGTGCTCTGGGTGGGAGCTCAGAAGATTCGTCCACTTCCGATAGCAGAAGTCCACCCTCTGATGCTGCGACCGAAAGCTCACCCTCATCGTGAGCGACGCATTAAACCCACCCTGAGATGGACTGCCTGCATCGCTCGACAGCTCTTCCGGATAGAATGAGCATGCTGGGGGATGGGAGGTCCACGGGGGCTGAGCCGGTGGAAATGCTCCCATGTCCACATCCAGATTGCCCGCGGTGCTTGCCGACCCGGCCGGCTGAGCATCAGCCCAGGACGGACCAAGTCGGGGAGCAGCCGCAGTGGCTCCTTGCTTCATGAAGAAGGAAGTGAGTCGTGACCGCAACGTTCTCATGGGCATGTTCTCACAATGAGAACACGACCCTTCCACGAAAGCCGCCTCGGCATGCTGGCACCCCAAGCACTCGAGACAGATTTCATGGGTATCCAGAGGGGAGAGATAACGGCCACATCCAGTAGCGCAAACGCGAAGGACATTTTTAAAAAGACACCAAGTGTTTGCACGAGCTCTTTTAGAAGAAAATATACTCTTTTGAATATACTCTTTTAGCACCCGCAGACTCAGCTGCCGAAGCACCCAGGGGAAGCACAACACTCAACCATGTGAGGATGACCGCTGATATGTGCCGTAAGATTCCAGCAGCATAGCAAAAGGTGAGAGGACGAACACAAAATGCATTTGGCTCTGAAGAAAAAATCTGAATGAGTGGTGCACGCCATCTCCTTTTATACCCGTATGTCCGGGGCGGAGAGTGGCACGCAAATTCCACTCACCAATTCTCATTGACCTTTTCTATTTTAAGCAAAGGTGATTGGGGCTCTCAAGATCGAACCCCTAGTGTCACTAGTGAGTGACAGACAGGGAACAATCTTAAATGGTGCCATGGATCTGGTGCTTCAGGCATTCAAGATCACTGCTGAGGCTATTGGCAGATCTATGGGTAGCTTGGTGTCCACTGAGTGTCATATTTGTCTTCATTTGTTAGAGGTTTTCTGTCTGCTCGACACTCCAGGCCCACTATCCGGATGCACTTTGCAGTCTTCCGGGGATCTCCGGCTGCAGTTTTTGAGGTGGCCACCTTGGTTTAACCGTGTCCTCTCCTCCACATGTTGGTGCGGGACACGGCAATTTTGTGCTCAGAGGTACAATGTCTCCTCGCCAAACATGCGATAGAGAGCATACCATCATAATCTACAGCTGTTATTTTCTGTTCGCCAAAAAGGACGGTGGGCTGCGGCCTATACTGTACTTGAGACGATTGAATCGGACACTCAGGAAGTCTCCGTTCAAGATGGTTAATCAGAGACAGATTTTGTCTCATGTGCATGTCTTGGACTGGTTTGTGTCAATTGATCGGAAAGATGCATACTTTCATGTGCAGATAGCACCTTGCCACAGGCCATTCTTAAGATTCACCTTCGAGGGGAATGCATACCAGTTCAAAGTCACCAGCACTCAATCTATCCTCCAATGCTTGATGCGTTTCAAACCGGGGGTAACCCGGCCACAGTTCCAGCAGGTTTTCGGTTTGATGGCTGCCACGGCTGCCATAACCCCTCTGGGCTTATTGCATATGGGGCCTTTCCAATGTTGGGTCAATATGAGAAACCCTCATCACGTGTGGCGACATGATCTCTTACATCTCCAAGTTACGTGCTGTTGTTTAGCTATGTGGAGAACGCCTGCATTTTATCAGATGGGAGTTGCAATCGACCAAGTGGCCAGACGCAAAGTTGTCAAGATGGACGCATCCAACACAGGCTGGTGAGTTCTGTGTGACGGTCATCAGGTCTGGACAGGTGCACAGACTTTGTGACACTTAAATCACTTAAAACTGCTTGCAGTCCTTCTGGCTCTGAGAGCTTTTCAGACAGATGTGCAGGGCTTTCACATTCTGATCCATATAGACAATGCTGCAGTGGTGGCGTACATAAATTGCCAAGGAGGAGTTTGGCTATGCCCGATTTTGGCTCTGGCATGCTATATTTTCCTCTGGAGCGAGTCTAATCTCCTCTCATTACGTGCTACGCACATGGAGAATGGATGAAGAAATTCTTGAATGAATGGAGACTTCATCCTCAGACATTTCAGAGGATTTGGGAGGTATTCAGGGAATTGGAGGTGGACCTGTATGCCTCCCCGGAGACCATGCACTGTCTCCTCTGGTACTCCATGACCCACACTCCACTGGGCTTGGATGCCCTTGCTCACAAATAACCACTGAAAAGCAATATGCAATCCCTCCTGTCTGCTTGCTACACCATATTTTGTGCAAGGTTCGAGAGGACAGGGAAACTGTTGCTTGTGGTTCCGAAGTGGCCCAACAGCATTTGGTTCCCAGAGCTGGTGGTGCTATTGGATGCTCCCCTGTGTAAAATTCCCTTAAGAAGGGATCTGCTCCTGCATGGTCTGACATCCCCAACCGTAGCTGTGAAAACTTCAGGTTTGTCCTCTGAACAGAGGACTTTGGCTTCAGTTAAACGTGTTGGGGACCTTCGGTTCTTGTTGATCATGACTCTTGTTTAGAGTTTGAATTTGGTTCAAGCCTCAAGCCCAGAGAAAGTTATGTGCCCAAAGTTCTGGCCACCTCCTTTAGGGCTCAGGTTGTTACTCTGCAAGCTTTCTCTCCTCCTCCATTTGAGTTGGATGAGTCAAAAAGGTTGCACATGCTCTGTGAGGGCATTACACATATTCTTTGACCAAACAAATCAATTCAGGCTGTCTGAACAGCTCTTTATCTGCTTTGGAGGCCATGCAAAATGTTTGGCTGTCTCCAAGCAAAAACTGTTTAACTAGGTTGTGGATACGACTGCGCTCGCTTACGATTCACAAGGCATACAGGAGCATGGCTACCTGGGCATGGGCAAAGGGCATGTCCTTAGAGGACATCTGTCTGACTGCAGGCTGGGATTCCCCTTCACCAGGTTCTATAACTAGAATGTTTTCTCCCTCTCCTCCCAGATCTTGGCCGTGAAAGACGGTTGATTTATCAAAGTTTCACTACCCTGCATGGCAAGTGTCATTGCTTATGTTGACAAACTGGTTTTGGCCAGGTCATCCTCTCTCTTCTGCACTGCATTGCGAAGAGTGTTATTTTCATTGGTCCACTACCTTTTCGGTTAGTGCCATTGTATTATGTTCCCGGTGTATGACCGTTTTTGTCTCTACTCTTCCCACTATGGGTGAAGAAGAGATTTTCATGCAATGTTCCAGTACCTGGAATGGCTCGTGTCATTGTTGTGCTATTACCATAAATGGTTTATTTCTTCTCCCTGCTCCTTCTTATTTTTCATTATAAAGGGGAGGAATATTTCAATGCTTTCACTACCCTGTTGGTTAGTGGGTGTAAATCAGTAGCACAACATTATGGTACTGGCTCCCATAGCATCAGCTACTGATGCAGGGTCAAAATGACTGACTTGAAAGGGACGTCTCGGTTGTGACTGTAACCTTGGTTCGCTTAAAGGAGGGAATAGCTTTAAAGCTGCATAGCTTTGCTGCACTACTAATTTCTTGCTGTTAAGGGACCTAGAGATCTCCACCATTCAGTTGAAAAATCCTGATGAAATGGTGATCTGCTCTGGTTTTTATGTCCGCGATAATGCACACATTGGAGAGAAGCACCATCTGCCAATAAGATTGGCGTGATTGAAAATGGTTTTAGAGACTGGCACTCCTGCAAGGAGCTCCCATAGCATCAGCTACTGATTCAGTATGTCATTCCCTCCTTTCAGAGAACCAAGGTAACAATTGTAACCAAGAGTTTGCAATTCATCAGCACTGATCAGTTTGCAATCGACTGTATTCTTTATCTTTGACTTGTTCTTCACATCTACAGTGACAAAATTCTTATGAATACCTGCACAACAAACACAATTACTGTTATTTAGATGTAATTGTCAATGTTTAAACTAATGAAATACCTATGCACTTGTGAATTGACCTAAAAACATATCAACCTCTTGTTTATGAAATAAATTAAAAAAAAGGCTGACTGATGATTGCACAGAGGGACTGGCTCCATGCATTGAGAGGCTTGTTAGTTGTTTTTTACCGTTTTGTATTTCGAGTGTTTGTGTATAAAAGCCACAAGGAAAAATGTGTATATGTGTATGCTGTCTCAAAGATAACTATTTGGAAATTCTAACTTTTTGAAAAATTGCTACTCATAAGATAGCTGCTTTATTGTTTGTATAACTTTATATTCCATGCACTACCTAGCAAATTAACTCCCACATACAACACATAACATAATCATGTAATCTAATGATGCACAAAGAAAAGTATGTTGCTTTCTGTTACTAAAAGGCTTGTACCTCTCAGATGGTTTAAATACATTTGTGGCACTAAAGAGGCAATGATATACAGGACTGTTCGACTTGGCTAACTATTATATGTTGTATCATTTAGGAAATTTCATGACAATCTCTTACCTCATGGAAATAAAGGTAATGTTTGAGCACATTATAAATAGGCTTCCAAAATTCCAAACAGCTAGAAAAAGTAAAATGATCAATTTGTGTAGAAATAATTGTGCAGCAGCAGTTATTGTCACAATCAGAGTCAGGACCCAAACACAGAGTAAAAACAAAAAGGCTTTATTAATACCAAAAATAAACAAAGACAAAAACTCAATCTACCCCAAAGGGGAAAAACAAGGTAAATGATGGGCTGGAGGAAAAAATGAAAAACACACAGGACTAACTGGATGGGGAACAGGATCGACTGGAACAAGACCAACAAACATGACGAACTGGCACTGGACAGCACACACGAGGAGACTGAAAGAGGGAGAGAAATCAAACAGGTTAACAAGCAGGGCAGGTGTGACTAATGAACTAATAAGCAAACAAGGAGGCGGGGTATGACACAAGACAGAGAGACACGAGGCAAAACAGAAACAAAACAAAACCACATGCTCTCACAAAAACGCAGATACTTGAATGGCATGAGCACATATCGCCAAAACAATAGGCAACATGCGCCCATGCCAATCGACAGATTGTTTTGCGGACTGGAGAGCAGACCACAGTACCGAACCAGAGACTACCTGTAGGAGGTGGTCTGAGCTCGGTTGCAATGGAACTGTAGCGTGGTTCGCTTGAGTGAGAAAGCAACCTGTACTCGGGTCTGCACTTGTTCAGGAAGTAAAATGACTTGCACATGCATTTTTGTTGGTTTAAGCATGATGGCATGTTAGACGCTAACAAAGCAATGCCATGCATTCTCACACTAGACAAAGCTTGAGTGTACATCACAAGGCAAACACCACACGGTGCACATAACAGGTGACAAAATGAGACAGGACACCTGTGTGAAAGTACGGCCACACACAAACCCGACACCTCAGACCGAAGTGACCGAACCTCAGCACAACGTGAAGACAGCTCGTGACCCGGGCACATAACGCAAAGCGCATTCATGGTCACGAGAGACAGACATAAACGATTGATGTGAGTGCATGCCGCCAAGACGACATAAGCGCAATGCACCCACGCCAATAACAGACAGAACATGGAGCATGCGTGTCTGGATCCCGAAACCAACTGAAACCAAACCAGACAGGGACGTCAGGATCCAGACACCATGCTCCGAACATGAAACCAACCGAGGAGCGCATGGCAAGGAAATAACAACCGAAGCCGTGCACTCACACAGAGACAGAAAACGAAACACAAGACAGATGACGATGTCATGGTCCTGTTACACAAAAACCCAGACTGACAGAGTGACAGGACTGTGACGGTTATTGTGGGAATCTGTTCACAGAGACAAGCAACTGTTCTTCAAAGTTCCTGAGTTGCCAGTGGATATGGAGTAATTTTACAAACCATTTATTAGGGTTAGGGCATACTACCATACTACTACATACATACTGCAGAATGCCTTTCCAATTTAACCCCATCTCATTTTATATGTGTGTGAGGACTGTAGAAGAATCTAAAGTTGTAAATCATATAGGAAAACAACATTTAAAGGCTGAGTGCTTTTTGCTGATGGAATTTTAAATTATTTCTCAGCAGTCACGCTTTTGAAAGTTTATTTTTTTAAGTTTATCTTTACAAGACACTTCAGATCCAATTTTCCAAATTCCTTTCAAACCCCAACAGCTCAACCCGCTTTTAATTTTAGAGCAGGACATATTGAACATTTTTGCTTGAAATCATATTTCAGTGATAAGTTCATCTAATGTAGAAATTCTGCTTTTCGAGCCGTAAAATTCCTCTTTAATGTACCAGGTATTCTGACAGGCCATAATCCTCTTGAAGGGATGAAGGAGCCTGTGGACATCGTATTTTACCACGCACAGCTGCTGTTTCTGTTTGTTTCACTGGTGGATTTTCTCTGCTAATTCACACAGAGACATTACACACAGGACAACGCTGCTGTTAAAGCAAAGTGCGCTTGTAGAGAGAGAGAGGTAATGGAATGTCATTGCCTTTTCCAGTCCGTTAAGCACATCAGCTGTGTGCACACAAGAAAACATAGGTCAGAATGAGATCTTAATTAGCATACTCTAACACCAACGCACACACTTTGAAGCTGCCAAGAAAAAAGAAAAAAAAAGCTATCTAAAAATGTTATGGCATGGCATTATTTATCATCAGTGATTTATCAGCGTGTAAAAAATCTGGAAATCCTTGGAATAAAGTGGCATCCATTCCATCAAGGAACATTTTTAGTCCATTAGAGTTCGAGTAATTGGTGATAGCTAATTTTTATTTGTTGCTGTGTTTTTTTGGAAATGTCAAGATAAGTTAATTTTGGAGAAAAAATTCACTTTTAGATTCACTTTTATATATCATTAAATTTTCATTTCCTGAAGGAAATACCAATGCTTGCTAGGGTAAAGACGTTTTGGGTAATGACACTGACTTATGTAAAGACGGCTATATGGTTAAAGAGACACTTAAAATAAATGACCAATCACAATTTCATATGCAAAAAGATATAAGTTATAAAACCAATAAATATTTGATATGCAAATAACATGATGACATCTAATTTTGAATTGATTCTATAAATGTTAAGTCAATGGGAGATTTTCAGACTTCAAACTTAAATTATATATATATATAATATATACACACACACACACACATATATATATATATATATATATATATATATATATATATATATATATATAGTCACGAGAGCTGGATCTAGGTGCAGCGAAACACTATTTAATAAAATAAACAAAGTACAGATTAACGGGTTAAACACAAGAACAAAAGAAACAACCACGATGGGGAAAAACACAAAAGCGGGTCAATAAACAGAAGGTCAAAACACATAACAACTGACAAGGACAAAGCAAACAACAGGGCATATATACACAATGGGTAATGAGTAAATGAAAGACAGGTGAAAACAATCAAGGACAGCTGGCAGTGATGAGGGCAGGGAATTATGGGAAGTGTAGTCTGGAAGGAACAAATGACAGGGGAGAAACACAAGGCAAACAACAGTGAATCATGACAGAACCCCCCCCTCTAATGGGTGGCTCTTGAAGCCCAAGGAAGGCTGGTCAGGGAGGTAGGGCCAAGATGGAGCTGGAGACCAAGGATACCAGAGCAGAACAGGCGGAAGGCAAGGAGACCAGGGAGACCAGAGCAGATCAGGCGGATGGCCAGGAGACTCAGAAGACTAGAGCAGATCAGGTGGATGGCAAGAAGACCCAGGAGACCAGAATATATCAGGCGGATGGCCAGGAGATCCAGAAGACCAGAGCAGATCAGGCGAATGGCCAGGAGACCAAGGAGACCAGAGTAGATCAGGTGAACGGTCAGGAGACCTAGAAGACCAGAGTAGATCAGGCAGACGGCCAGGAGACTCAGAAGACCAGAGCAGATCAGGTGCACAGCCAGAAGACCCAGGAGACCAGAGTATATCAGGCGGACGGCCAGGAGACCCCCTCAGGGTAGGGACTGGATCAGGAGGCCTGGTTGGCAGCCACAGGAGTGAAACAGGGTCAGGATACCTGGGTGGTGACCACAGGGTCGATATAGGGTCAGGAGGCCTGGGAGGCGGCCACAGACTAGAGACTGGAGCCGTGGAAGACTCTGAGGGCGGGGCCGTGGAGGGCGGAGCTGTAGTAGGCTCGGGGGGGCGAAGCCGTGGGAGGCTCGAGGGGTGAAGCTGTGGCTGGCTCGAGGGGCGAAGCCATGGAAGGCGGAGCCATGGGAGGCTTGAGGGGCGAAGCCGTAGAAAGCGGAGCCGTGGGAGGCTCGAGGGGAGGAGCCATGGAAGGTGGAGCCATGGGAGGCTCGAGGGGCGAAGCCGTAGAAGGCGGAGCCATGGCAGGCTCGAGGGGCGAAGCTGTAGAAGGCGGAGCCGTGGCGGGCTCGAGGCTAAGAGTCCAGGATGACTGGGAGATGACCTCAGTGTTCATGAACATGAGCAGAGTCTCGGGAGCGACCTCTGTGGTCATGGGCATGGACAGAGACTCTGGAACGACCTCTGTGGTCGTGGGCATGGACAGAGACTCGGGAACGACCTCTGTGGTCGTGGGCATGGACTGAGACTTGGGAACGACCTCTGTGGTTGTGGGTAGGGATGTAATGGTATGACATTTTCACGGTATGAAAACCATCACAAAAAATACCTCGTTATCACGGTATTATGGTGCTTATTTTATAAACTTTTAATTTTAGGTTTGGCACATGTCTGATAAACACACAGAAATATTTTTTAGTTATAACAAGTTCTTTAACTTTATTTTTTATTTCTTTAGAACATTTTCTTAATCACATGACATAAACATAAACATAAGATAATCATAAAACAAGTTTTAAAAAAGTTAAACAAATGTTTGCAATAAGTCAAATGGTTTTAATATAATTGAAAAATGTCAAATATATGTCAAATCAGATTCATACTCTATATCAAGTCATGGTAGGTTGTGATGCAAAAAAAGTAAGCATATTTATGCTATCTGTGCTGAGGCGGAGCGTTGTTTTAAGCATAAACCTTTTTGAACTTTGATAGATTACCCTGAAAACACAACATTATATTATATTGTGTAAATATGTTGTGTAAATGAAATCAAGTTAATTTATCTTGAGAAAAATATTTTTTGCAGTGTAACGAATGGATGTAATTTTAAAAAGTTTATTAAATCAAACTGAGCCAAACAAGATACATTTGTGACCTGCTCCAACAAAATGAGACATAAGAATTTTCATTTTATTTTCATTTTTTTTTTTATCATGAAATTCACAAAATAAATGTTATTTTGACAGTCTTTGCCATGACCACCAATCACTGTTTTTGCCTCAAGTTCGATCAGCATCACTGAGCAACACTCGCGGCCCACGAGTGTATCATTGTATGTACATTATTACAAACAGCACAAAATGGAAAATATCAAAGATTGTAAAAGATACAGTATACATTACTAAAATGTTTAATCTGCATGCCAAATCTGTGTTTCAACCGCGAGGAGTCGGCTTGTCATCTAACGTGTGACATTTACCTCATCTAATGCCTGTAGTTCATTATTTGACTAGAACAATAAATTCAAGTGGAGTATATTGCCAAAATGTTAAATATAATATTACATTTGTGCATTAATTTGTATATGTGAATTATATAATTTTTCTTAATCTGTTATTGATGGCTGAGACTTTTCTCGTTCATTCAAAATGCGTTTTGGGGACAAAATGACCCAAAATGGTGGATCAGGTCACATTTGTAGGTAATATATTACTGTTTTACCACAGTAAATGTGACTTTCTGTGGGTTTTATTATTTTGCAAATACATCATTGCCTTAGTCTTTCAAAATGTTACAGATAAGCGCTTAGAAAGCAGAAGCACTAACGCAACGTAAGCTTATAAACCAATTCCAAATAATGGGTAACTAGTCTTGTAAACATGTATTGCATCTGCTTATGTATTCTATGAAAGGGGATCTATATCTTTTAACTGATTACCAGACAATTCACAGAGTTTTTCGCTTACATTCATGTCCACAAATTCTGTGGGTTGGTGCTCTCGGAGTGGTGCTTCATGTCTGAAGTGTTTCCCGACTGAGCCAACACTTTTCTCAGACACATTTTGCAAATAGGGTGTCCTTCAACACTGATGTTGCCTCTTGTGTCCTTTAAATAACCGAAATACTCCCACACAGTGGACTTTACCCGCTTAGGTTGGGGGAAAAGGGGCTCCTCTGAGTCTGACATTTTGTTCTACACAGCACTCATGTGCTGCTGTCCGTTGGTCTGACAGAGTGACATGATATGCGACTTTCTCATCTTTCATTTAAACATTTTTTTATTTATTTTTTATTATTAAATGAACCATTAGTAAATGGAAATATAATTAATTTACTTGGGATTTTTTAAATGTATTTTCACACAATACCATCATTAAGGAAAAGTCAATGGTATGGAAACTGTCTGTTTTTTATACCACGGTATAGCATCATACTGTCATACCATTACATCCCTAGTCGTGGGCATAGATAGAGACTCTGGAATGACCTCTGTGGTCGAGGGCATGGACAGAGACTCGGGAACGACCTCTGTGGTTGTGTACAAGGGCAGAGAATCGGAGATGAATCGGAGATATATAAACTGTCTGTTTTTTATACCACGGTATAGCATCATACTGTCATACCATTACATCCCTAGTCGTGGGCATAGATAGAGACTCTGGAATGACCTCTGTGGTCGTGTACATGGGCAGAGACTTGGATACGACCTCCGTGGTCGTGTACATGGGCAGAAACTCGGAAACGACCTCTATGGTCGTGTACATGGGCAGAGACTTGGAAACGACCTCCGTGGTCGTGTACATGGGCAGAAACTCGGAGACGACCTCTGTGGTCGTGTACATGAGCAGAGACTTGGAAACGGAAGCCTTTCTCCTCCTCCGGGAGGCCGACGTCAGAAACGTGGGCTCTGGGATGAACGAGGCTGCAACACAGGCGCTGGGACGGAAGAGGCTGGCAACGCTGGCTCTGGGACGGGCGAGATTGACAACGCTGGTTCTAGGATGGGCGAAGCTTCCATCTCATTGAACGTGGCAGGCATGGGCGTTGGCTCATTGGCTGTGGCAGGCGTGGGCATCGGCTCGTTGGTCGCGGCAGGCTTAGAGACGAGGGCCATGAAGGGCCTTGAGACTGGGGCCGCGGAATGCTTGGAGCAATGAGTCGCGGAAGGCTGGACTATGACATGGCGTGGAGCCGACCCAGATATGGATGTGATATGGCATGGAGCGGGCTCAGATCTGACTGTGACATGGTGTGGAACAGACTCAGACATGGCTGTGACATGGTGTGGAGCAGACTCAGACATGGCTGTGACATGGAGTGGAGCAGACTCAGACGTGGCTGTGACATGGCGTGGAGCAGACTCAGACGTGGCTGTGACATGGCATGGAGCAGACTCAGATGTGGCTGTGACATGGCATGGTGCAGACTCAGATGTGGATGTGACATGGCATGGTGCAGACTCAGACGTGGATGTGACATGGCGTGGAGCGGACTCAGATTTTACTGAGACAAGGCATGGAGCCGACTGTGGCGTGACTGTGACAGGGCACCGAGCAGACGGAGGCGTGGCTGTGACATGGCATGGAGCAGACTCGGATGTGGCTGTGACATGGCATGGTGCAGACTCAGACGTGGATGTGACATGGCATGGTGCAGACTCAGATGTGGATGTGACATGGCATGGAGCGGACTCAGATTTTACTGAGACATGCGCTGGAGCCGACTGTGACAGGGCACGGAGCAGACGGAGGCATGGCTGTGACATGGCGTGGAGCGGACTCAGGTGTGGAAGACTCGGAAGCCGGAACCGGGATTGAGAGAGGAGGATCCTCTGCAATGAGTGTCTCTAAGATTAGCCTCACATATTCCTCCCACGTGCAATCTCCGGTCTCTGGCAATTCCCTCCACAGGCGTGTTGTTAGTCCGAATCAGTAGATGGGTTTCAGGGTATCATCATCAAAACCAGTGTGGACGGCAATGGTGGAGAAAAATGGGAGAACTCTCTTATTGATAGGTCAGCCTGGCTCAGCTGTACGAAGTACGCCGCTAGATCCATTTTGTGGTCAGTTGTTCTGTAACGTAAGGAAGGAAGTCACGAGAGTAGGATCTAGGTGCAGCGAAACAGTATTTAATAAAATAAACAAAGTACAGATTAACAGGGTAAACACAAGAACAAAAGAAACAACCACGATGGGAAAAACACAGAAACAAGCAAAACATCTATGCCCATGGCTCCACCTTCCATGGCTCCTCCCCTCGAGGTCAATAAACAGGAGGTCAAAACACTTAACAACTGACAAGTACAAAGCAAACAACAGGGCATATATACACAATGGGTAATGAGTAAATGAAAGACAGGTGAAAACAATCAAGGACAGCTGGCAGTGATGAGGGCAGGGAATTATGGGATGTGTAGTCCGGGAGGAACAGATGACGGGAGAAACACAAGGCAAACAACAGTGAATCATGACATATATATATATATATATATATATATATATATATATATATATATATATATATATATAATTCTTTATCTTTATAGATTATTTCTTATATCTTAATTTTTTAATATATTTGGTTCAGAATGAATTAATTGTATTGTTATTCAATAAGCGTTAGGGGTTTACAACAATTCTTAACCAGAATATTTGAGGAATATCAATACTGTTCTGCTTTGCTACCAATGTAATTGCAGCGTAGTTCTAACAGGAAGACTAGCAGCTGTACATCATCGCACCATTAGCTAGGTAACTCCTAGCCAATCGCATGTAAGCCATTGCTTTATAAGTCTGCTCAAAATCTATCACATTGCTGTTTCAGTGTGCTAACACGGCAACCTCCACCACCCCACCACTACCAGTTGAGCCCGTCCTGCACGGGGGTTGGCTCCTCGCCCCTACCTCCTATCTCTGGCAGGATATGACAGTTCCAAGTACAACTTCTTCGGACCTCCAGACTGGGCTTACGCCAAAGAGAGACATTACATTTCTGTTTTATATTCATCAAATAAATATCATCTTAAATTTCACTCAAGTCTGCGAGTCTTCCTGATAGAACTGCAATTATGTGATTGTATGCTATGTCAGACAGTATAGAAAAGACAGGTCACTGGTATACTCATAAATAGTAAATCGTAATGCTGAATAGGGTGGCTGTAGAAATGGAGATCTTTACAGTGAAAAGAGCAAATCACCTTTTTGATGTAAACATCACCTGTCAGTTTATCTGAGAACATGTATGTGCATTCGCTAGGGCATCCTGGAAAAATAGTGTCTTTTATTGTGTGTGTACGTGTGATCTGAGCTAAAGAAGCACAATTTGTTGACAGATTTTATTGCCAAGTTTATGTTATTTGATCGTAATATTGGCCAACCGTTTTGGAGATTTCGGTCTTTCCCCATTTAAGTATAGGAGCTGTAATTATATCCTGATTCCCGCTTGTATCCAGTAGAGAGACAGAAAAAAGCTGTCCAGAAGTGTTACTAATGTGGACTCCAAATGACCTGACGTGCCTTAAAGGAACTTAATATATGTCCACAGGTTTTATGTAATGTGCATTTAAGTCTTCCATTCAACTTTCATATTTTGATTAGTTTAGTCTCTAATCTTGCACATACTATATTTACATCTATACATATATATTTATACATATCATTGGCAGATAAATATAAATACCTAATAGTCAAACATGTGCAACAGTGGCCTTGTGATGATACTGTTTCATTGTTGATTCCATAATAGATCTTTTTGTAAACATTTTTGGATTTCTCCCAAAATTGAATGTTTCTGAAAATATGCAAAAGTATGTAATCATATTACAGCATTCTCTTTTAAAAAATTCAGTTTTAATTGTCTTGTTTTGAGCCTTTGAAACATTGCTCTCTGCCCATTAATTTTTATGATTATTTTCTCTTAACCAAAACTGTAGGGGAAAAGAGTTTTGCCACTTACACAAAAATTCAAACGTTTGTAATAATAAACCTTTTACTGGTTGTTTTATGGATATCTGTAAGAAATTAAGAATAAGTAAAGCTACAAATTGGAATAAGAAACACTTTACATTCATTTTCCCTTTGTTAAGGGTTTATATAGGGGTTCATGAATGATTCATTCAAAATTCATTAAAATTAATTTACAAATGCATTAAAAATAATTGATATGTGGTTATAACAACATAAATGAAAAGGGTGACTTTCATGCAATACTTGCCAAATAGTGTGCCATTTTACCTCATATTATAAATATATAAAGTTATAAAGTTATAAATACTTAACACTTACTCAACATTAGTAACCTACAGTATGAATATGTACATTAATGTAAAGTAGACACATATGACGAATTTGTGGTGGTGGATGACCAGCTTAACTTCACTGCCATCTTATCAACCACCCAGTCTTGCAAGTTCGCACTTTATAACATCAGGAAAATCAGAACTTTCTTGTCTGAATATGCTACACAGATCCTGATCCAAGATCTGGTAATTTCAAGGCTGGACTAGAAACAATGCCAACATGATTAAGCCACTACAGATTGTCCAGAATGCTGCAGCGCGGCTGGTCTTCAATCAGCCAAAGAGGACTCACTTTACCCCACTCTTGATTTCACTCCACTGGCTGCCAGTAGCTGCCCACATCAAATTCAAGGCTTTGACTCTGGCCTTCTTTTGTGTAGTCTCATCTTTTCAGATCAAAGCTACTTTTTGATGCTTGTTTTTTCAAACCCCCAACCACAGTTGATTCATGCTCAGTGTGGTGTATTTCACAAAGACATGAGGCCACTGATGCTGTGAACAACTGCGTCTTTACTCTCACTTAAAATACATCCATAAACACTCTAACAGGAAGAACAAATCGAATGCTGCACAGTCAGGCATGCATAGTGAAAACAGAACAACCTATTAATCCAAAAGCAACAGTTTAACACTCTCTACTTTAACACTCTCTATTCCAGTTTATTACTCCTGTGCAGCCTACAAACTCTCACCCAGTCCTCGACAGCGATGTCCGGCGCTTTGGCATGTTTGAGTATGTTGAACCGCTGTTTCATCCGGTGCTGCTGGCGAGTGACAGAGGCTTTAACCCCCCGAGGAAGTCTCAGGGGCGCAGAGGGGCGAAGCCTGTCAAGCGGTAAGTTGAGCTCCCTGCCCAACATTAGGAAGGCAGGGGAGACACCCGTGGTGCTATGGTGTGAGGCCCGGTAGTGCAGCAAAGTGAAGCGAATGGCTTCTTTGAAAGAGGACCCTTGGGCGAGGTGTGCTCTAAGGCCATTTTTGAGGGTCTGGTGGAAGTGTTCCACGCCACAATTGGCCTGGGGATGATAAAGTGCAATGCGGATGTGTTGGATACCCTTACACTCCAGGTTAGAGGTAAAGTTGGCTGAAACTAACTGAGGGCCATTGTCTGTTGTGATGGTTTGTGGGAGGCCCCAACGAGAGAACAGCAAGTCCAAAAAGTCCACAATGACTTGGGCAGTGACAGAACCAGTGGTAGTCAATTCGGGCCAATTGGAGTGCAAATCGTACGCTACCACCAGGTATCACTGGTTGTGGGGGACCCCGTGAATCTCGCCACAGATATCCAGCTGTAAATGCTGCCAGGATTGAGTGGGCCAGTATTGAGAGGGCCAGGCTAGGGGCCGGAGGGGCGGGGGAGGTAAGTGGCCTGTCTTTGCGCTCACAAGGCAAGCTGGGCAGTCTTTAACTAGAATTTCAATCTCCTAATCTAGGCGCGGCCACCACAACCGGTCACGGCAACGCTGCTTGAGCTTCACTATGCCCAGGTGTCCCTCGTGTGCCATTACGAACACACACGCATGATGGGCCCCAGGGACCACAGTGCAGAGCCCGCGTGCCATGCAGGTGTCATTCCAGCAGGACAGCTCGTTTTTGACACGGGAGGACACAGCTAGTTCTCCTGACACGTGATGGCCAGCCTTCTCGGATGTAGGTACGGAGCTGCGAAAGATTAGGGACCTGTTACGAGGCTGTTTTTAGCTCCTGTAATGACACGATGCCCTGCAGGGGTGTGTGTAGCAGCTGGATGATGCCCATTTCAGAGTGGCTAGTGTCCTCAGGCATGTCCTGAGCCAGGATGGAGTGAGATAAGTGGTCAGCCACCATGTTATCATGGCCTGGAGTGAACTGTAGGCTGTAGTTATACTGACGGAGGCGGTCTTGCCAATGATGCAGTCTCAATGGTTTGTGGCCTGTACCTGAAGTTGCCAGTAATGCCACTAGGGTGTGGTGGTCTGTCCTCAGTGTGAAATGGTGGTCGTAAAGGTACAGGTGCCATCTTTCACAAGCCCACACACATGCTAGTGCTTCCCATTTGCCCACAGAATATAATTGCTCCATTGGGTTAAGAGCACGAGAGGCGAAAGCTATGGGCCTCTCAATGCCATTCTGCACCTGTGATAGCATGGCTCCGATGGCCGTGGCGGATGCATTGCAGGTGACCAGGGTGTTACAGGAGGTGCTGAAATGTGACAGTACTGGGGTCGAGGTGAGTTGTGCCTTGAGAGTGTGCAAAGCCTCTGTACATGCTATAGTCCACACCCAGGGTTCGTTTTTCCAGAGCAGCTGTCGCAGATGGGCTGTAGCGGTCAAATACTGGGGTAGAAACTTTAAGTAGTAGCCTGTCATCCCTAAAAATGAAACCACCTGAGCTGGCAAATTTGGTTCGGGGACAGACTGAATAGCCACCACGTTAGATTGGAGTGGGGAAATGCCCTCCGCCGACAACTTGAACCCCACGTATTCAATAACTGGCACAGCGAAAAGGCATTTGTCGCTGTTGAGAGTTATTTTGTTTTTGGCTAGTGCATCGAAAACCTTGCTAAGGTGCTCATTATGGATTTGCGTGGTTGCCACATGCACTACAACATCATCGAGATAAATGACTATGCCTGGTATGCCCGCTAGCACCGATGTCATGACCTTTTGGAAGCAGGAGGGGGTGGAGCTAAGGCAAAATGGCATCCTGGTATAACGAAAGACTCCCACGTGTGTCACGAAAGCCATCAGATTCCTGCTGTTGGGGTGAAGGGGCACCTGCAGATACTGCTCTCTAAGGTCCAGCTTGGAGAACATTGTGGAGCTGTAGAATTGGGCTGTGAGTTCCTCCGCCATTGGCAGCGGGTACTTGTCAGGGATCATTGCCTTGTTGACTTGCCGCAAATCCACACAGATATGCAGGGTGCCTGATTTTTTAGCGGCCACCACCAGGTTTGAGACCCAGAGTGAAGCGTCCACTGGCTGGATTATACCCGCGTCCTGCAGGCACTGTAGCTCATCTGACACCCCATCGCACAGGGCAAGAAGGATGCGACCTAGTGGTTGAATGACAGGCATGGTGGCAGGGTTGATGAGGGGTTGGTGCGTAAATGTGGTGAGGCAGCCCAGTGTTGGCCACTTTTGGTGCCACATTGCAGTCACGGCCAGGATTGCAGCCCCCCCTGTGTCCACTAAGGTGAACCCCAGCGTGGTGAACAGGTCCAGCCCCATAAAATTTGGTACGTTTTGATAATTATCAAAAGACTGCAGCTAGCGGGGCCACGAAATGGGTGGCTCACCAGGGAAGGCGAGGAAAGGTGGCGGCAGGGGTAGAGAGAAATCAGCAATGCTCATCGCCAAAATGTGGTGTATTTCACAAAGACACGAGGCCAACGATGCTGTGAACAAATGCATCTTTACTCTCACTTAACACACATCCATAAACACACTACCAAGAAGAACAAATCAAATGCTGCACAGTCAGGCATGCATAGTGATAACAGAACAATCTATCGTTCCATAAGCAACACCTTAACACTCTCTAGCGGACACAACACTCAATAAAATTTAATTTGACTTTCCATTTGCTTTTGTATTCTACTGAAAATGTTTGGTTTCTTCTGACACCAAAGATTTGACATATTTTTAGGATGTCATTTGTTTTATATTTGTCAGTACACAAGATTTGTTCTTCCAATACCTTTTTCAGGATCTGATAACAAACCACCTGTATTTTTACTTTATTCTGGCCCCTTTTGAGACCCACGGGTTTTGACTAAATGTACCAGTTCCACAATGCCTCAATCCTCCAAATACATTAGACATGTGATGTGGCTTTAATAAGGCATTTTGTTTACAAAGCTAATCAAAGCATGGCAATTGTAGGGACTGTGTTGCTTCCTGCTTTGAAAAAAACAAATTTGTTCTTCATGACTCATTCACTTGCCTTTGATAGTTTCCTCCATTAGTCGGTTTATTATGCTCTTTCAGGATGCACAATTAGTGGCAAAATCTCTGCTGCTAGTACAGTAATCTGAGGTTCAGAAAAAAATTTACTTTCCTTTATTATTCTTTTTTACACTCAGTGACACAAAGTTTAATTTATTTCTTCATTTTGTTTCTGTGTCTATAGTCGAAGCGTTGGTTTTGTACCATTTATGTACCTCAGGTTCTTGGTATATGTCCACAGGTTATGTAATGTGCATTTAAGTCTTCCATTCAACTTTTATATTTTGATTAGTTTAGTCTCTAATGTTGCACATATATTTACATCTATACATATATATTTATATATCATTGGTAAATAAATATAAATACTTAATAGTCAAACATGGACAACAGTGGCTGTTCATTTTTGATTCCATAATAGATATTTTTGCAAACATTTTTGGTTTTCTCCCAAAGTTCAAATTTCATTTAATGTTTCTGAAAATATCCAAAAGTCTGCAATTATATTACAGCATTCTCTTTTTATAAATTCAGTTTTAATTGTCTTGTTTTGAGCCTTTGAAACATTGCTCTTTGTCCATAATGTAGGGGAAAAAAGTTTTGTCACTTATACAAAAATGTAACATTTGTAATAATAAACCTTTTACTTGTTGTTTTATGGATATCTTTAAGAAATTAAGAATTAGTAAAGCTAAATATTGAAATAAGAAATTAATTATCAATATTTTTGGAAATGCTTCACATTCATTTTCCCTTTGTTAAGGGTTTATAAAGGGGTTCATGAATGATTAATTCACTATTCATTAAAATTAATTTACAAATGTATTATAAAGTGTAGGGTTTTACTGGCTGTTTAGATCAGTGTTACTATCAGAAATAATTAATAATTATTTATTTTGTTATTAATTAATATTTAAATTAATTAATTGAATTTAACTCATTAAAACCTCATATGGGGCTCCAGTAAATGTACTGCGCTACGTTTAGGAGCAGGTTTGGTTATTAGCAATAATGAATGATTATCAAAGATAATTATTAATTATTAAAATCAGTAGAACATTGATGAGAATCAATGTTAGCTTTTTTTTAATCCTTTAAATCAACAACTATCAAAGATAATCGTTATTTATTAACATCGATGAAGCATTAATTAAAATTAACACTAGCTTATTGATCATTCAAATTCAACAATCATCAAAGATAATTATCAATTTTCAAAAATCAATAGAATATTAATAAGGATTAACATTGACGGGGCACCACTCTGGAATCAGGGACTAATAACCAGATAGTATAACAGTCTCAATATTAGATTGTTTTCTTAGGAAAATCGACATCCGAAGAATATCGATTTTCGGGAAAAAAACAATGAATGAAGGCTTGAATCCGAGCACTGATATCCCGTCAGCATGACACAGGCGTATGCAAAACAAACCAAAACACTTCTCTTTGTAATATAAACAAAGTTTATTTATGCAGTAATATCAATTAATAATTAATACAATGCAGTCAATAAACTTCCGACTTACAACTACAAACTAAACAGTGATATGATTAGATATGGAAATCAAAATAATCCTATAACACATGAGGGTGTGTGTGTGAGAGTGTGTGTGTGTGTGTGTGTGTGTGTGTGTGTGTGTGTAAGAAGGGACGCTCACAAAATGGTGGATGTTACTCAGCTGTTAGTTTATCACTCAGAGACGCGGTGGACGGCTCGTAAACAGTCCCGCGTTCTTTGATTCTTTAATGTATAAACTCAGTTTGCCGGTCTCACCCGCGATGGCGAAAATGCACAACAGTCCAATTTGGTTGGACCACAATACAGCAAATCAAATTTGTGATAATTAATACCCTGAGTATTAATAATGAGCGGACATGGCGGTCCGTAAACTGTACAAGCAAAAACCTTGAAACACAAGAATAACACACTGTAATATTCTATCTCTGCCCAGACGTAAACCTCTTACTTGAATAGCATGAGGATGCAGAATGTGTGTTCATCCGTCCTTTAACTCAGACTCGGTTCCTCGAGGCTTGGGTGATGACGGGAGGCCATTTCCTCACTCTGTCGGCGGGCGTACGGCTGCTTATTCTCGGCGGGCTGGCGGAGAAATCAGAAATATCAACTTGATTGAAGATGGAAGAGAAATCTTTAATCTCTTCACTTCTGCAGGCAAACGGATGAAGATGCGGATTGCTCGGCGGTCTCCTTCGGATCCGTTAGAGTGTTCGGTTGAACACAGAGTAATCTCAACTCGTCCAGTGAGATGGAGATTGTATGGCCACAGTTTCAAGTCGGACGTTACTTCCTTGTGTCACGAGGTTGCACCTGAGAGCAGCGATGAGCTGCATCTACCCACTGCAATTAAAGTTGCTGGAAGCAAATCCCAAAAGCATTTCAGAGGTATTTCTACTCCTGATGATGTCATGGTTGAGGGCCGTTCTGTTGTGTGCCTCATCCAATAGGAGTTGAGAGTTCAATCCTTTAGTAAGCAAGGCTTCATGGGATTTGTAGTCTGTTTTGAACTCCCTTTGTTTGATTTTGGCGTGATTTTTATCAGTAAGATTTACGACTTGGTATGTGGGGGCTGAGTTAGGTTTTACAACTGTGTTAGGCCTGCCTTTGTCTTCTATCTGAATACATGCGGCCCAACATTCCCCCCTTTGGTCTGAAGAGTTGGTTGTTGTCCAGCATCTTTAGAGCAACTGAAGGGCCGAACAGTTCTTGTTGGTTCACAGTAACCTGTGGGTTACGCCATCCATGTATTCCTGATAGGAAAGAAAAGGGTTGCACAGTCCATACAGTTAATTAGAGTTCACAGAAGCTTTATCATCTGGATAGAGATTGAGGCAAATCTGGGCATAGAACTTCTAGCTAAATCTAAAACTACATTCATCACACATAAACATTTCAAGTTATTGGAAGGCACAGCATTAACCGTAACACAGTCCTTTGTTGTTCTTTGGTCATAACACAAAATCAAAGTAGAACCTGAAATTGGTTACTAGGAACAAAATGTTAGAGGAAAGGAGGGTTAAAGGTTAAAAAGCTTATCCTTGGAAATGATGGGGTTAACCTGTGGGATGGGCTCAGACTGGTGTGTAAAATGCGGCTCTATGAGAAGTGAGTCCAGTCTGGCCTGTAGGTGTTGAATGTACCTGTACATGGTGTGTGCAATAATTGCGATGATGATCCAACCACTAAGGAGGAGCCAGAGGACAACCAAACTGATAGGGTGTTCTCGGTAAGATGACGATTTGCTTATGTGACTAGGAAATATAGTGGTCAAGCCAGTCGGCTTGAGACTGAACTTCATTAATTTCATCTGTAGCTGCTGTTGAAGTGTGTCATCAACGGTGAGGCTGTGACCTCTAAATGCGTCCATGATCTCAATTTCTGCGTCATGTTTTTCGACGTTGAGATGATGGAGGACAATATCGTCAATGTGCACGGTGGCTCCTTGGGGAACCATTAAGAACACCGTTTGGTTTGGTAGCCTTAGTTTAGTGGCTGTATCATGGCAGTCGTATGACATCGGTGGCTGGTGTTAACGAGCCAGCGATTGCCTGCTCGCTCTACCCATGTCTCTGTTCCTTCATTTTTCATGGACATGCTACCTTGACACTTGTTCATGGAATTCGGCTCTTAGGCCGCAGAGGTAGTTCTACCTCTCTAACAAAGGGGTTGCGTTTTGACAAACCCAATGAATGTACTTTGTCTTGGTACACGTTTTGGTTAGGGATAAAGTAGAGCGAGGGGTCCTCATCATGGTAGGCGAGTGTTGATGGTGTTTTGAAGTGAATGTGTGCATTACCTCTCTGAAAATCAACATTAAATACAGACTTTAGTCTGTATATATTCTGCCTATGATGGTAGATTGAGGATAAATCCTATTTTGAGGTTCTGAGGATTTACATGGATTGGAATTGCAATGCCAAAACTATATGCCAGGTGTATCTGTGAAGGTTGCACAATGGAGATAGTAGCAGATCTAAGGATTTGTTTGACAAGGTCTAGGGAAACCAGGTAAGCTGGAATCCTTCCACCACTCAGACTGTTGACTGAGGAGCTAATTTCCCTGAGGTCCTGCATTAGATCTCTAACTATACGCACATAAGTTGTTTTCTCTGACAAAGTCCGTAAAGCTTGCAAAGTGTTATTGATAAGAACAGAGTGCAAATTTACAATGACTATAGTACCCTGAAGGGTTTTACCCAGGCCCTGTAATTGTTCTTATTGGAGTCGTCGTCTCTGCTGGATTTTTGGACGATGGCGACTTGTGCATCTGAAGCTGGCAAACTGTTTTCTGAACCAAGTGGTCTCAGTATGTCAACCTGAGCCCACGTGTCCACGATGGCAATCAATGAGCGGAGCCAATCGGTTCAGTAGGTCCTGGCCAACTAACAGTGATTCCATATTAATGGGACATATGTAAACAGGGTGTACTAGCATCATCCCTTGAAAGGTGTCAATCCAGGCCCATTTTGTGATAGACGACCTATCTTGCGTGTAGCTTGTGATGCTTACATTGCAGGTCTCTGTCTATAACGGTTTGCCAAGGGAGAGCTTTGCTCTAGCCACCTCTGCGAAAGTGTTGGAACCCATTACACTATTTCGGAACCGGTGTCGAGTAGTGTGTGGGAGCTGAATGACCCATGTGTCAGGCGTTGCCCTTACAGTACAGATCGCCCAAGAAGGTCAGAAAAGGAGGGTGTGGCATGTTAGGAGTGGCTGTTTTGGGGAGAAACTTGGACCCTGTTCCCCTTTTCCCGACCTACAAAGTAAACTTTGGCGTTAACGGGAGGGGCTACATCGTCTAGTCATACTGACGAGGTTTCAGCGCCATATTCCTTTGAGGAGTTCGGTGGACCTGGTGAACAATGGAGCATGTCAAGCTTTGTTACTAACTCAGTCAATCATCTCCTTATATCCTCCATTTCTTTTCTCAAATCTTGTTCTCTGAGGGGATTTGAAACCTTTTCTACCCACCCACCTTCTTGTTTGGGTTTTCGTTCGAACTGTGCATTTCCTTTCAGCCGGCGAACATTTTGTTGTTTAGGCCTGCCATGACCCTGGGGGTGTCTGGTTACCACCCCTCTGGTTCTATTGCCTACCCTGCTGGCGGGTTGATCGGCGCCTCTGGGGTCCTTTTCTAGCATTCACCTTAACGCGAGGCATTTTGTTGCCTTCAAGCGCTAGGTCTGCATATGAGGCTTGGATCCCTAGGGCTCTGGCATCGCCTTCATGCCCTCGGGCAGGGCGCACGCATGTCTCCCATGCCAGTTGCATGTATCTTCTGATTTCCTGCAAGGTGGGGTTGCCCGTTCTGCAGTGCATCGTGACGTCATATCGCACGCACTCGTGGAGGTTGTGAAGGAAAAGAGACTTGAAAGCTCGTTCCTCCTCCAGACCTGGGGCGTTACTTCCTTGGAAGTACGTGGTTCTCAGGTGTCTATAATACTCACACGGAGGCTCGTGCCTCTTCTGGGTGATGGCGAAAGCAGCTATGGTAGCGGAGGCTTCGTCGATATACAGTGAATATTCCTCGCGTAGGGCTTTACACAGAGCTGAGTAGCGGTTTCGTGTACCAGTCGGTAGTGTTTCCATGAACGCATGGACACTCCTTACCGTGGTCTTCCATATAAGCTTGAGTTTTTCACGTGACGAAGCATAAGACAATTCAACCAGGCAGTGCTCAATTTCCCTAAAATAATTGTCGATGTTTGAATCTCGATTACTTGGGTCAAAGCGCTCTATGTCCCCTGCGAGGGATGTGAGTTGTCGGATACGCAAGCGTTGGTGGCAGTATGACCATGGGTCGTCCGAGTCATCCGAAACACTATAGTCACTCGGATCGCTATGGCGATGAGGACGACTTCCTCCCCTTCATGGTGGGGAAGGAGTCCAGTCGACGCGTGGGGGTGGACCCCGGGTTGCGTACAGCTCCCTGGCTAATGGGATCTTTGAGCCGCTTACACCACTCTGGGCTTGGAAATAATTGTTCCCCCTCCGTGTTGTGGAATCAGTCAGTTTGAAACGCAAGGTGGCATGACTGAAAACTGACTGGGGGGGGCAACTATAAGGAGGGGCACATGCATCCAACCAGCGGGCTGCTGGAGGAGCTTGAAAGGTGTCTTGGAGGATGAAGTCAGAGACTGTACCACTAGGGGTAGCTCGGCTCCTAGCGTGTGTCCCTGGGTTTCTCAGGGGCACATTTCTACACGTAGCACTAAAGAGGGGGCCTGATAGCTGATCTGCAGCTGGGCGAGCTGGGCCTGGTCTTCTGCGGTTTGCAGTTGGGTTTTGCGGTGATGAAGAAGGAACATTTGGTCCACTAGGTCCGGGATTGTGCTCTTTGGCTTCCCGACCAGGTTGTTGACATAATCAACAAGTTCCTGCAATGCTTCATCACAACGACTAATATTGTTGCCATTAAGGTTATCTCTCTCCTCTATGGAGAGATGGAGGACAGCAGCGACTACATCTTGCAGTGCTGGGTCGACTAACCTCTGTGGAGCTTCAGCTCCTGTCACGTGGGACGATTGGTGACTCATTTTACTGGGCAGTAAAAATTCTTGCGACACTTGCGACATTCTTGTTGTTTTGCAGTTGCTATAATGCTAACACGAACACACAGGTAAGAGGCTTCGAACTGTGGCTTACAGGCTACTGTTATGTAATATGCAAATTTCACTGCGTTCTCTCTTTGGTGGACGTCAATGAAGTGACTTGGCACCTCTCTGTAACATCTAAATGAAAGCGTTAGGAGTTAAATAACAACAGCAGATTTTAAGCAGACTATAGTAAATTTACCAACTCCTAATTCACTCTTAAGAGCACTTTCACACCACACTGGCTTATGTTTGGCAAGTTGTGAGAAGTAAATTGTCAAACAGAACCAAACTTTGAAGTAATGATTCAAGTTATTACTTTGGATTCTTATGCATACACACTGTGACAGAACTGGCATGTAGGATGCCTCACACAGGGCACCAATTATTATGTAGGGTTTTACTGGTTGTTAGATCAGTGTTACTATCAGAAATAATTAATAATTATTTCTTTAGTTATTAATTAATATTTAAATTAATTAATTGAATTTAACTCATTAAAACCTCATATGGGGCTCCAGTAAATGTAGTGCGCTACGTTTAGGAGCGGGTTTGGTTATTAGCAATAATTAATAATTATCAAAGATAATCATTAATTATTAAAATCAATAGAACATTGATGAGAATCAATGTTAGCTTTTTTTATCCTTTAAATCAACAATTAGCAAAGATAATCGTTAATTGTTAACATCGATGAAGCATTAATTAAAATTAACACTAGCTTATTGATCATTCAAATTCAACAATCATCAAAGATATTTATCAATTATCAAAAATCAATAGAATATTAATAAGGATTAACATTGACAGGGCACCACCCTGCAATCAGGGACTAATAACCAGATAGTATAACAGTCTCAATATTAGATTGTTTTCTTAGGAAAATCGACATCCGAAGAATATCGATTTTCGGGAAAAAACAATGAATGAAGGCTTGAATTTGAGTTTATTTATGCAGTAATATCAATTAATAATTAATACAATGCAGTCAATAAACTTCCGACTTACAACTACAAACTAAACAGTGAAATGATTAGATTTGGAAATCAAAATAATCCTATAACACATGAGAGTGTGTGTGTGCGTGTGTGTAAGGAGGGATGCACATAAAATGGCGAACGTGACTCTCGTGGAGAGTGTGTCACGCAAGACTTCCGGCCAGGGAATATGACCGCGAATGTGGGCAGAGAAACCAGTCAATGGCGTCTACCAGTTACCGCATGTATCCGCTTGTACGATAGCTTAGGGACATAGCTGAGCTTTAGCACGAAGCTATCTATGAGCCACAAATGTGTGCCAGAATGTTTGTGCGCACGTGTGTGTGTGGTTAGTACGAGAGAGAGAGAGAGAGAGAATTAAGTGATGGCCCCAAAGCCGATTTCGCGATCGTGGGAGAGAAAGCAGCTGTTAGTTTATCACTCAGAGATACGATGGACGGCTCGTAAACAGTCCCGCGTTCTTTGATTCTTTAATGGATAAACTCTGTTTGCCGGTCTCACCCGCGATGGCGAAAATGCACAACAGTCCAGTTTGGTTGGACCACAATACAGCAAATCAAATTCGTGATAATTAACACCCTGAGTATTAATAATGAGTGGACATGGCGGTCTGTAAACTGTACAAGCAAAAACCTTGAAACACAAGAATAACACACTATAATATTCTATCTCTGCCCAGACGTAAACCTCTTACTTGAATCGCATGAGGATGCAGAATGTGTGTTCATCCGTCCTTTAACTCAGACTCGGTTCCTCGAGGCTTGTGTGATGACGGGAGGCCATTTCCTCGCTCTGTCGGCGGGCGTACGGCTGCTGATTCTCGGCGGGCTGGCGGAGAAATCAGAAATGTCGACTTGATTGAAGATGGAAGAGAAATCTTTAATCTCTTCACTTCTGCAGGCAAACGGATGAAGATGTGGATTGCTTGGCGGTCTCCTTTGGATCCGTTAGAGTGTTCGGTTGAACACAGAGTAATCTCAACTCGTCCAGCGAGATGGAAATTGTATGGCCACAGTTTCAAGTCGGACGTTACTTCCTTGTGCCACGAGGTTGCACCTGAGAGCAGTGATGAGCTGCATCGACCCACTGCAATTAAAGTTGCTGGAAGCAAATCCCAGAAGCATTTCAGAGGTATTTCTACTCTTGATGATGTCATGGTTGAGGGCCGTTCTGTTGTGTGCCTCATCCAATAGGAGTTGAGAGTTCGATCCTTTAGTGAGCAAGACTTCATGGGATTTGTAGTCTGTTTTGGACTCCCTTTGTTTGATTTTGGTGCGATTTTTATCAGTAAGATTTACGACTTGGTATGTGGGGGCTGAGTTAGGTTTTACGACTGTGTTAGGCCTGCCTTTGTCTTCTATCTGAATACATGAGGCTCAACAAAGAATTGATATGTGGTTATAACAACATAAATGAAAAGGGTGACTTTCATGCAATACTTGCCAAAAAGTGTGCCATTTTACCTCACATTATAAATATATAAAGTTATAAAGTTATAAATACATTATAAAGTTATACATACTTTCAGTAATAACACTTACTCAACATTAGTAACCTACACTATGAAAATGTACATTAATGTAAAGTGGACACTTATGAAGAATTTATTAAGGACTTGACTTGGGAGTGGTGGTGGATGACCAGCATAATTTCACTGCCATCTTATCAACCACCGGTCTTGCAGGTTCGTTCTTTACAACATCAGGAAAATCGGACCTTTCCTGTCTGAATATGCTTCACAGGTCCTAATCCAAGCTGTGGTAATTTCAAGGCTGGACTAGAAAAAAAGCTAGCACGATTAAGCCACTACAGATGGTCCAGAACGCTGGTCTTCAATCAGCCAAAGTGGGCCCACATCACCCCACTCTTGATTTCTCTCCACTAGCTGCCAGTAGCTGCCCACATTAAATTCAAGGCTTTGACTCTAGCCTTCAGGACAGCTAATGGAACAGCTCCCTCTTACTTCAATTCACTCCCCAGGTCTATGTTCCAACTCGCTCTCTGCTGTCAATGAACGAGCAGTGCCCGGTGGTTCCGTCGCAAAGAGGCATAAAGTCCATTTCACGATCATTCACTCTCTCTGTTCCTCTGTGGTGGAATGAGCTTCCAATATCCACATGATCTGATGATACCATCCCAGCATTCAAGAAACAGCTGAAAACACTGGGGTAAATAATTTACTTAAGTAAAAATATGAACATAATTGAAAATAACTGATTATAAAACATAGGAACAGTTTACATAAATTTTCCCTTTGTTAAGGATTTATGGAGTGGTTCATGAAAGACTAAGTTATTTACAAATGCATTATAAATAATAGATATGCTGTTACAAAAACATATACAAAAAGGGTGACTTTCATGCTATACTTAATGCCAAATAGTTAGCATCATGTTTAAATTCTTAAGAAATACAATTTTTCATACTTATATTAATCAAAAACATAATTGATGACATTACCCATGTCACAATTCAGCAAAATAGACTATTATAATGAAATTAAAAGGGGAGATTACATGATTTAGCTAAAGTCCGCTTTGTGTTTATTTTAATAACTGTAATATCTTGACTCACTTTTGCCGTCACTTTCCTTGTCAGTCAATGACAAAAGAATGGTGCCCCCCACCCCCACATACCCGGCTTTGTATAGCTAATATAAGTGTAATAGTGTTCACAATATAAGTTATCTTATTTCAAAAATTATATCTATGATTTTCCAACTTCGAAATATAAATTGAAATATGAGAGTAAAGGCACCACTGACAGCAAATTAAATTACATTTTGATAAAAATATGATTAATTTGATCTAATATCAGTTAATTTGACATTAACTGGTCCAGCATCTGGGAACAGCATTTAAAACTAGCACGGTTGCAGCGAAACACCGTTTTTCACAAAGTTTAATTGCATAAGTTGTTTTTAAATGCATAAATATTTTTACGTTTAGCAGACAAACAGCAAAGTAAATATACAGTGCAAATTATGATGACTCCTGCGCTGCTAGCACATCAGCATTTCACTGTAGCATGCCCTAGACTACACTACTGCTGTTACTCCGAAACCTTAGCTAGTCCTAGTTACCTAAATTCCTCTGCAAAAACACTTTTCAGGTCTTCATGCAAAACAAACAAACAAACAAAAAAACGTTCTTATCTTACCCCTCTCTCCCCTGCAATGTTTTCTTATTCTTTAATATGTAACAAGATTTAGAAGATGTGATGCTGAGTTCTTTCTTTGTGTCAGAGAAGGCAAAGCAAGAGGGAAATATTCTCTGATGTGATGTGTAAAAGGTTAACGGCTTTCTGAGTAGAGGCAATGGCCCTTCGTTCGTCACTGAGGAAAGTACTGTGGCACAAACTGCATCAGACACCTTACAAATCTGCAGAGTGCCATTGTTCATCTAAATGTTCATCTAACTTGTTAATGCTTGCATGGTTCATAGAGGAAAAGTTCTTGAAAACCTTATTGGAAGTTGTGACAGTGTCCTTGACCCACCTCTCTCTTATCTGCCGATATCTACATTTTTTCTGCTTCTCTTTGTTCACAGACAACATTGTCTCTCCTTTCAGAGAAAACTGCAGCCTCAAAATACAGTAGAGTTCTGTGAAAAAGATGCAACGGTGTTCTATCCAGCTGAGCCACATTTATCATGTTCATCCATTGCTATTGCAGGAACGACTTCATATGCCCTTCTATTCATAGCACACAGAGATAGCTCATAATGAATCACAACAAGGATTAGAGAAGGATCCTTTGGTAAAAACAGGATAAAAAATTTAGATAAAGTGGAATGTAGTTGACTGTGTAACACAGGCTAAAACAATGTCTTCCTGAACCTGCATATTCTGTAAGTCACATATTGTAAACCCAAGGAGCAGCATGTTATTGAAAGTGCAAGATGAAACATAAAAGAGTTCTCTACACTTCTGGCATTTCACTCGATCTTCTTTGAAGTTATCCTGGTACTAAACATAATGCATCATATCCTAATCCCCTCAGACAATATTATCTTTAGCAAGGTTTTCTCTTCTGACACATATTGAAAAGAGCCTTCCCAAGTTCAATGATGAACTGCTCTGACTAATGATGTCAAAGTTCCACAATTATTACTTTAGCCATTTTCTTTTGTAAAGTCTCATCAGATCAAAGCTTCTTTTTGATGCTTGTTTTTTCAAACCCCCAACCACCACTTACCTGGATTCATACTCAGATTCTCCGGTTAAAAAAAATAAAAAAAATAAATAAATCATTTGACTTTCCATTTGCTTTTATATTCTACCGAACATTTTTGGTTTCTTCTGAAAGACTTAACTTTTATTTTTAGGATGTCCTTTGTTTTATATTTGTCAGTCCACAAGATCTGATCTTCCAAGATCTTTTTTTAGGGATCTGATAACAAACCACCTGTAATGTTACTTTATTCAGGCCCCTTTTGAGTCCATTGGGTTTTGACTAAATGTACCAGTTCCACAATGCCTCAATTCTCCAAATCCATTAGACGTGTGATATGGCTTTAATAAGGCATTTCGTTTACAAAGCTAATCAAAACACGGTAATTAAAGGGACTGTGTTGCTTCCTGCCTTTTTTTTTTTTTTTTTTTTTTTTTTTTTTTTTTTGTTCTCCATGATTAATTCGCTTGCCTTTGATAGTTTCCTCCATTAGTGGGTTTATTACGCTCTTTCAGGATGCACAATTAGTGGCAAAATCTTTGCTGCTAGTACAGTAACCTGAGGTTCAGAAAAAAAGAAGAAAAAAAAAAAACATTACTTTCCTTTATTATTCTTTTTACACTCAGTGACACAAAGTTCAATTTATTTCTTCGTTGTTGTTTTGTGTCTAGAGTAGGGATGTAACGGTATGATGGTATACAGTGGTATAAAAAAACAGACGGTTTCCATACCGTTGACTTTTCCTTAATGACGGTATTTTGTGAAAAAAATAATATATATATATATATATATATATATATATATATATATATATATATATATAAATTTAAGTAATCCCAAGTAAATTAACTATATTTCCATTTACTAATGGTTCATTTAATAATAATAATAATAATAAAAAATAAAAATAAATTAAATTTTTTTTTTAATGAAAGATGAGAAAGTCGCATTCAACATGTCATGTCACTCTGTCAGACCAACGGACAGCAGCACATGAGCGCTGTGTAGAACAAAATGTCGGACTCAGAGGAGCCTCTTTCCCCCTCACTTAAGCGGGTAAAATCCGCTGTGTGGGAGTATTTCGGTTATTTAAAAGACACCCTATTTGCAAAATGTGTCGGAGAAAAGTGTCGGCTCAGTCGGGAAACACTTCAAACACGAAGCACCATCTCCGAGATCACCAACCCACAGAATTTGTGGACATGAATGTAAGCGAAAAACTCTGTGAATTGTCTGGTAATCAGTTAAAAGATATAGATCCCCTTTCATAGAATACATAAGCAGATGCAATACATGTTTACAAGACTAGTTACCCATTATTTGGAATTGGTTTATAAGCTTACGTTGCGTTAATGCTTCTGCTTTCTAAGCGCTTATCTGTAACATTTTGAAAGAATAAGGCAATGATGTATTTACAAAATAATAAAACCCACAGAAAGTCACATTTACTGTGGTAAAACATTAATATATTACCTACAAATGTGACCTGATCCACGCATTTTGAATGAACGAGAAAAGTCTCAGCCATCAGTAACAGATTAAGAAAAAATATATAATTCACATTTACAAATTATTGCACAAATGTAATATTATATTTAACATTTGGCAATATACTCCTCTTGAATTTATTGTTCTAGTCAAATAATGAACTACAGGCATTAGATGAGGTAAATGTCACACGTTAGATGACAAGCCGACTCCTCGCGGTTGAAACAGATTTGGCATGCAGATTAAACATTTTAGTAATGTATACTGTATCTTTAAAAATCTCTGATATTTTCCATTTTGTGCTACTTGTAATAATGATACACCCGCGGGCCGCGAGTGTTGTTCAGTGACGCAGTGATCGAACTTGAGGCAAAAACAGTGATTGGTGGTCATGGCAAAGACTGTCAAAATCACATTTATTTTGTGAATTTCATGATTTAAAAAATAAAATTAAAATTAAAATAAAATTAAAATCCTTATGTCTCATTTTGTTGGAGCAGGTCACAAATGTATCTTGTTTGGCTCAATTTGATTTAATAAACTTTTTAAAATTACATCCATTCGTTACACTGCAAAAAATATTTTTCTCAAGATAAATTAACTTGATTTCATTTACACAACATATTTACACAATATAATATAATGTTGTGTTTTCAGGGTAATCTATCAAAGTTCAAAAAGGTTTATGCTTAAAACAACGCAGCACAGGTAACATAAATATGCTTACTTTTTTGCATCACAACCTACCCTGACTTGATATAGAGTATGAATCTGATTTGACATATATTTTAAATTTTTCAATTATATTAAAAACCATTTGACTTATTGCAAACATTTTTTTTTTTTTTTTTTTTTACTTTTTTTAAACTTGTTATAACTAAAAATATTTCTGTGTGTTTATCAGACATGTGCCAAACCTACAATTAAAGGTTTATAAGATAAGCACCATAAAACCGTGATACCGAGGTATTTTTTGTGATGGTTTTCATTCTGTGAAAATTTCATACCGTTACATCCCTAGTCTACAGTCAAAGCATTGGTTTTGCACCATTTATGTACCTCAGGTTCTTGTTATGCTGACTAATCACCAGAAAAAGTGTTTTAATCCAACTATGGTTATTTTTAAGCAGGTGGGCAGGCTGTATATTCTGTCCTGGTCTGAAGTGGCATCAAAATCAGATGGCTTAGAATTTATTTATTTTACCCCTTTCAAGAGGAAAGAAAGCTACTGTATGTCAAAACACACATTGTTTTGGAAATGTCTCAATCAATGTACACAGTGAAAAATTGACAAGACTGATTTCAAGACTGACAGTATCTTGGGGCAGATATGATGTGCGTAGGAGTGCATATTTCAGTAGGCTATACGAATTTATGTCTGCTTTCTGGAAAAAAAGAAAAGAAAAGGTGTTTCTCTATGAATACTGTGGCATCTTCATGCTTCAGAATGTGTGATATAGTAGTCTTTCCCTATGGGCTGCCATTCTTCTGATGGACAGTGAACTCTCTTAGTGATCTCTCTGATGAGCCCTGTACAATGAATTAGCACAATACAAAGATAATTTTCACAGTATGCTGTATTGTCATGGCTGGCCTTTAGAAATCCTTTTGTGCCATAACGTTACTCACTTCAAACACTCTAACGGGCATCGATTGGCATACCTTATACAACTCAGCTCTACATAATGGCCATCTATCCAGCTCAGAGAGATTTTGCTTGTGCTTTGATCTATGAAGGGTAATGACTGGTAATGGAGGAAAAGATGATCTGTTCTTCCTTGGCCTATGCATGCAATGGAGCACTGAGGAAGATATTAAATCTGAAAACTTACAATGCTGTAATCATTCATAAAGTAATTTCTAATTGGAATGTATTGTCCTATGGTAGTTTGAACTCTAAGGAATTTGGGAGAGCAGGGTTGTTAAATGTACACTTTATATGTTGGGAAAAAACAAGTTATGAAACTGGTGAAAATAGCAGGAGGAATGACTGGCTGTGACTTTTCAATACTCTGGATTTCTTTCATGGAACACAAAAAGGAATTGTTCGGCAGACAGATAGTCACCTTTCACTTTCATTTTATGGAAAATAAAAGATTAAATGAAAATTAATGGTGACATTCTGCTTAACCTATTGTGTAGAAAGAAAGTCATATGAGTTAGGAACGAGCAACATGATCACACTGGAATTCGTTGTGTTAGTTCCAAATTGTTTTTCCACTTAAAGCTAAAATATGTCATTTCTGGGCCACTGAACTGAATTGCAAAAATAAACTTGTTTTCAACCAAACTTCTGAATACACCCCTTGTCTGCTATTGATCAGCTGTGTTAGCTCAAAACTAACAGTTGTATTTACAGTTTTTGAGGAAAATTAACCAACAAATGGCTTACTTACAATTGTCTCTGCATATTAAGTTTGGATAAGAGAAAGTATTTTAACATCGTAAAAGTTACACACTTCAGCTTTAAATCCGGATCCAGTGTGCCGAATTCCAGACAAACGGCATAATTTAGTGAATGCCCTTTGATGTCACATCTCTTTTCATCTCTGGCTAATGAGAAACTACATTAGTAAAGAAATAAGTGAAAGAAGCCTATTTTGATCTCTGTACTGTTAGGGTTAGGGTTCAGTTTAGGGTTTAGGAGTATCAAATGTTCAAATGTTTTCAAAAATTGGATGTGCTGTGCAATTCACATCAAAAGTTTAATTCTAATAATGTTTGCTTATGACTTAGAAAGGTGCACATGTGCACGACTGTAGTCCCAGCTTCGAACGCTTGGGGGCAGTTCTGAAATTCAGAAAGCACAGACTGATTTTAGCAGATAAAACATTCAACTTCCTGCTGCCAGTTTTCCCATGAGATCAGTCTGGGAACAGTCTAGAATTTCCACAAGCTAAGCCATTGGATAAGCGATGCCCTTCTTTCCAATAGTCTGCACTCCAAAGATAACAAATTAGCTTTATTGAGACCGTCATTGAGCAGAAAAGGTGATCAAAAACAACAGCAGCAAAATTGAGCCCTCAACTGGCATCTGTTATGAGCAAAATGGCATTAAGCCTCAATAATTTGCAGCAACTACAATACTATGAGAACGCAAAAAATAATTTACAGGCAGAACGTGCCAGAGACCGCGGCCCTTGGACACATGTTTGTTTGCTGTTTGCTGAGTCTAGTGCTGTCACAGAGACAGGTAAGGTATCTCACGACACTTACAGTATTTCATTAAGCGTGTATTAGGGATGGGTGGTACGATCCTAATGTTTCGATACTTCCGATACTGATGTTGTATCAAAAATATAGATCCTGACACAAAAATATCGATTCTAATTTTTTTTTTTTTTAAACTAGGGATATTATTATTTGGTTACCATGAACATGAACAATAATCATAAGATTCAGAGTGAAATAAAATGGATTAGGCTGTATGTTGTGCAGGATGGGAACTATTTCTTCTTCTGCTCGTCTTAACATGCATGCTGAAAGACACAGCAGACAAGCGCTTGCACTGTCACAAGACTCATTCAAACAAGAGGGATAAGTGCCTTGTAGAGGTAATGATAGTAATTCAGAAAAACAGCTTCTGGCGTAAATTCACGCTAAAATAACATATCTAAAGGTGACATTTCTTATTTCTTATAATTGTGTGTAATTGTTAATAAGTAATTCAAAAAAATTGTTAACCATGGTTTTAATTCAGTAATATTGTAGTGAAACCATGGTTAATTTTTGTAAGGGTAAACAAAACAGATGTTTAATAATTTTCTGTTTAGGCTCACAAATGTAAAAAAAATAATAATAATGACTTGAATTATGACTAAAAATAATATTTTAAATTACCCATTACATTTCAAGAAATAAAAAAAAAAAAAAAAAAATACATTTAATAGAAGTATCAGTATTGGTATCGGTATTGACGATATTGGACTTGAAATTATTGGTTTCGGATTGAAAAGAAAATAAGTGGTATCGCCCATCCCTAGGGAGTAGGATATTTAAGATGCTTATTTATTTATTTATATATTTATTTATTTTTATCCCCTTTTCTCCCAATTTGGAATGCCCAATTCCCACTACTTAGTAGGTCCTCGTGGTGGCGTGGTTACTCACCTCAATCCAGGTGGCGGAGGACAAGTCTCAGTTGCCTCCGCTTCTGAGACAGTCCATCCGCGCATTTTATCATGCGGCTCGTTGTGCATGATATCGCGGAGACTCACAGCACGGGAGGCTCATGCTATTCTCATGCGATCCACGCACAACTTACCACGCACCCCATTGAGAGTGAGAACCCCTAATCGTGACCATGAGGAGGTTACCCCATGTGACTCCACCCTCCCTAGCAACCGGGCCAATTTGTTTGCTTAGGAGACCTGGCTGGAGTCACTCAGCACGCCCTGGATTCTAACTCGTGACTCGCTTGCGGTGTTTTTGAACATGGTATCAGCTATAGCTTCATGGTAGCTGGTCCAAGACGGTTAGCAGCTGGTCGTAAACTGATCCAAGATGGTCATTAGGTCCACGCACTCATTAGCTGGTCAACCATCTTAATCTCATATGATCAGATGGTAGCAGGTCCAAGATGGCCTAATTTTTCAGCAGTTCTACTTGACAAAATTTCAGTTGTACACATTAAACATTACAATTTTAAATGAGTTGATTTAGGAAATACAATGTAATTTATTTGTCTTTTTAATGTGCTTGTGTAGTGTCTACAGAATGTTCATTCTATTAGCAGTTAGTTTGCACTGTACATAATGTGCATACCCAAATGTGATTCCTGCTTAATACAATGGCACCACTTGACCTCTTTGTTAATGTCAATTTAAGACAGATCTGAGACAAACGTATTATAATCCCAACTGGATCTTAGATATAATTTCAAGATAAACAGGGAACATCCTTCCTGTAGATTAGATGACACCCTTTTTTACACAAATGGAAATCAATTTTGATAAATTAGCCTGTAGATGAAATTAATGTGCCATATTTAATTATTCTGTATAAAACAATTTATTGCAAAGTTTACAATAAAGAGGTTTTTTTTATTCAAAATCATCTGCAATTTAAAGTCGATGTAGGGATCTCTACCAGTTGTAAATATCTCATTTTCTCTCTGTGTCCCTTCCATATCTCTTTGTCTCAGTCTTGCATCTCCTCCTTATTCTCTTCCCTTTTCTGTTTGTACTTTATATGGGGTGGTGTTTGTATACGGGGTGGTATTAGAATTAGATTCATTTATTTGTATTCTTATCATAGTCTCCTTTCCTCCAATCTCCCAAAAAATTTTTGAGTGCAAAAATTATTGCTGAGGCCAGTGACTGACCTGACCCATGATAGGCTTTCAGTGGTGCTGTAGATCTGCACTACAGAAGTCAACCAAACTACAGTAAATTACATCCTATGCTTATTTCCTGAAAGTTATTCTGGGGGAATTCACTAAAGAGTATTTTTAATACCTACTTTCAATATCACATCAACAAATGTTGATGAGGTTATACAATAACATGACACACTGTGTTCAATTTGTGAGATAAACAATGACTTCCATTCATCACCCTCCTTAGTTCAAATTGAATTGAAACAAATAAATAAAAAATGCACATGCAGATGAAGTTTATATTACGTTAATATCCTAACGTCGGCTCTTTTATTAGGCTGATGAAATGTAAGGCAAGTTAGTGATATTTGGATGTACAGTAATTGCATTCAGACCCATATAATCAATTCAAGGTCCAAGCCCTACATCTTTCTACTCAAAGAAAAAAAAAGAAAAAAAAAAAAAGAAGAAAAAAAGAGAAACATGCAGCCTTTGGGGAGGTAGATGGTCTGATGCACCTTAATTCCGGAGCTTCATTAATATAGTCCTCTATTGCTACAATTTCAGGTATGGATAAATTGTAGACCTTACTCTAAGGAACATTAGTGCCTGGCAGTAATTCAATAGCACCAGAGGTGTATAGTAATGAAGTACAAATACTTCGTTACTGTACTTAAGTACAGTTCTTTTTATATTTGTACTTTATTGAGTATAAATATTTCTTTGGACTTTTACTTTCACTTTACTACATTTTGAAGAGAAAATTGATACTTTTACTCCGATAAATTTCTCCAGACCCCTTCGTTAATTTTGTGACTGAATACCTAAAAAAATAAATAAAAATAACAGCATTATGTGCAAAAATGCATGCAGATCGGCGATAGGGGTGTGTGATTCGTTGAAAGAATCATTTGAGTTGATTCTTTTAAATTTGATTCCTTTGAACTGAACAAAAAGATTCAAAAGCAGTCTGAATGATTCATTTTGCGAATCACGAATCTGAATCAAAATCACAAGCGAAGCGTGCGTGTGAGGGACTCGTCATGGTGGCGAAGGTAGAATCCAAATGCAGGAAGTTTATTTGCAATCAGCATACAAATCCAAAACACAAGGCAGAGACATAGTCATGAAGCAGGCAAAGTAGTTGTTAACAGGTAATCAGTCCAACCAGGCAAACAGAGCAAAACAGTAATCCAAAATCTGTAATCCGGTAAAGCAGGCACAATGGTCATAACAAGTAGGCAATGAAACAGACAATGAGAATAACTCTTGGTAAGGCAGTAAAACTGGCAATATTTCGCAAAGTCACAATGGCAAGGCATAGCTATTTATATAATACAAACAGGAAGTCACCATAGAAGAAATGGTTCAGTGTCAGTATTTGGGAGAGGGCTCCCTCTGGCGGTCGGCTGAAGGGATACCAGCCTCATTTTTTACAGAACCCCCCCCACAAACAACTTCCAGGGTTCTTCTTCTTGGTCGTCCCCTTGGTCGTGGTGCAGGACAATTCGGGTGCGCTTGGTGGAAGTCTTGGATCAGGGATGGATCCAGTCTACCCATGATCTCTCCTCTGGTCCATAACCTTCCCAGTCCACCAGGTACTGCATCTGGCCCCCTCGACAACGTGAGTCTATGATCTCTCTGACCATGTAAGCAGGTGATCTGTCGATCTCCAATGGAGGAGGCGGTTCAGGATCCATGGTTCCGGGGCCAGATGTCGGGTGGACAGGTTTCAACAATGACACATGAAAGGAAGGAGAGTTGCAGTAGTTAGAAGGTAGCTCCAGTCGGTAAGTTACAGGATTGATTTGTCTGACAATTCTGAACAGACCAACATACCTGGGGCTGAGCTTCTTGCAGGGTAGCCACAATTTGAGGTCCCGTGTAGATAACCAGACTCTCTGGCAAGGTTGATAGTCGGGGAGGGGACGCCTCTGTCGATCAGCTTGTATCTGTTGGACCCAGACGGCCGCTGCAATCTGACGTGTGCACTGTCCCACACCTGCTCGCTCCGCCTGATCCAATCATCCACTGCTGGCACCGTAGAGGGTTCACCCGACCAAGGGAACATAGGAGGTTGGTAGCCCAGCACACATTGGAAGGGAATGAGTCCAGTAGATGAGTGCGTGAGGGAGTTCTGGGCATATTCAGCCCATGGGAGGAAGTCGCTCCACCTCTGTTGTTCTCGACTGCAGTAAGACCTGAGATTCCTGCCGATTTCCTGGTTTAGCCTCTCCATCTTTCTTCTCGACGAAGAAGAAGTCTGCTGCAGCTGGTGAGGTGGAAGGACGAATGAACATTGAAGCTAAAGCCTGCTCGACGTAAGTCTCCATGGTTTCAGGTCTTGACAATGGATAGGCTTTGCTCCTAGGGGGTGCCATGTTGGGAAGTAACTCAACAGCACAGTCCAATGGACGATGAGGGGGTAGTTGGGTTGCCTTGATTTTGCTGAATACCTCTGCGAATTCAGAATATTCCCTGGGGACCTGGATTTGAGCTTGGTTCTCAGGACTTTCAGTGCTAGTAGTTAAACATGGCATGGTGACTGTGACATGAAGACAGTTTGACTGACAGTAATCTGACCATTGTTTTAACTCACCCTGGTTCCAGGAGATGATGGGATCATGGATAGCCAGCCATGGGTGACCCAGGATGAGAAGATACTTGGGTGAGATGATGATTTAGAAAAATATGATCTCTGTGTGGAACAATCCAACCCGTAGTATCACTGGAACAGTTTAGTGAGTGATACCTGTGCCTATAGGTGCATTATTTACAACAGTAATGTTAATGGTGGGTATACAAGGTACTGTAGGGATATGGAGCTCTCGTACTAGACCTTGGTGAATTAAATTCACAGCAGCCCCTGAGTCGACGAGTGCAGAAACAGATTTCAGTTTATCATCAAAGGAGAGCTCAGTGGGAAGAGAGAAACTGTGGTTTGTGAGAGATGAAATGTTCATGGTACTCACAATAGTTCTGGAGTCTTGATATTTCTTGCCTTTGTGAGGGCATGTGGAGTTTCGATGATTCCCTTCACCACAGTAATAACACAGTCACTCCCGATGACGACGATTGCGTTCTTCATCAAAAACTCTGGTATAGGTGATCTGCATCGGTTCAGGAGCTTTGGGGCATGCCTGGACTTGACTATGGACTGATGGCCGTGACTTGAAGCTAATCTTTGAGCGTGGTGAATTGCGCAGTAAATTATCAATCCTTACTGCCAATGAAATGAATTCAGTGAGAGTTGAATCCTCACCCTTACATGCGAGTTCGGCCTGCAGATTGTAGTTCAGTCCCTCTCTGAACACAGTCTTGAGTGCAATTTCATTCCATCCACTTTGGGCTGCTAATGTCCTGAAGTGTATGGCAAAGTCAGCTGCAGAACGTGAACCCTGGTGTACATGAAGCAGCTGAACAGAGACATCTCCCTCTGGGTATTCAAACACTTCATGGATCTGGGAATCGAAGTAATCAAATAATGTTTGAAGCCGATTATCACTCTCCCAAACAGCTGAGCCCCAGTCTAGCACTTTACCGGTAAGTAACATAATCATAAATGCACATTTCTTGGACTCCTGACTGAAGGACTCTTGTTAATTGGAGAAATAGACTTTACATTGTTGTAAAAATCCATTACATTTCTCTGGTGAGCCATCAAATTTATCAGGAAGAGTGAAACTAACTGGTGTAGCTTGTGGAGATGGAAGAGAGCGGATATAGCAGGTGAGGTTCTCATGTGCAGCTCTTAGGTGGTCCAACTGTTCCTGTAAACTTTTGAGCAGTTCGCTCTGGTGAGCGAATGCAACCTGGAGCTGAGAAACTTCAGCTGGATTCATTGGTGGCAAAGTATTCTTTGAGGGACTCGACATGGAGGTGAAGGTAGAATCCAAATGCAGGAAGTTTATTTACAATCAGCATACAAATCCAAAACACAAGGCAGAGACGTAGTCGTGAAGCAGGCAAAGTAGTTGTTAACAGCTAATCAGTCCAACCAGGCAAACAGAGCAAAACAGAGCAAAACAGTAATCCAAAATCGGTAATCCAGTAAAGCAGGCACAATGGTCATAACAAGTAGGCAATGAAACAGACAATGAGAATAACGCTTGGTAAGGCAGTAAAACTGGCAATACTTCGCAAGGTCACAATTGCAAGGCATGGCTATTTATATAATACAAACAAGAAGTCACCATAGAAGAAATGGTTCAGTGTCAGTATTTGGGAGAGGGCTCCCTCTGGTGGTCGGCTGAAGGGATACCAGCCTCATTCGTTACAGCGTGCCAGATTACGTGTTCTGTCGTCTGTCTCCTCTTGGGAAGACAAGAAACTGCTCATGTGAGTTAATTTATTTTCCGACTAATTACATTTATAAGTTTAGGCTTAAATATCATGAAAGCTGTCAAATAATAAAGTTATGTGCTATCAGTCTCCTGCCTTTCCAGGAGACCTGTTCATATAAAAGTCAATCACATGTGTTTACATTTTACATTGAAACAAGATATGATGTGTATGAATAATTACCAGCACTCATGAAAATGTCCAACAATATTTATTTTTATATTTTATGAAGATGTGAATGGTCTTTGCTGAAGCAAAACTAGTTCCTTGTCTGTCACTCACTCGACGTTGTGTCGATGTATTGACACTAGGTGTTCGATCTTGAGAGCCCCAATCACCTTTGCTTAAAATAGAAAAGGCCAATGAGAATTGGTTAGTGGAATTTTCATGCCACTATCCGCCCCGGACATACTGGTATAAAAGGAGATGGTGTGCACCACTCATTCAGATTTTTTCTTCGGAGCCGAACGCGTGTGTTCGTCCCTATTATCCTTTGCTTACACTGCTGGATTTTTACGGCGCATATCAGTGGTTACCCTCGCACGGTGGAGTGTTGTGTTTTCCCTGGGCACTTCGGCGGCTGAGTCCACAGGTGCTAAAAGAGTATATTCAAAAGAGTATTGTGGCAGGGAAGAGGGCGGGGCTGGGTCGTGATTCTACACACCCGGCTCCTAATCAGGCTGATTAGCCCGAGTGGGATAAGGGCCGACTGGAGACGGCAGTGAGACAGAGAGTTACGGACAGCTGTCCGACACCTGTGTGTGTTTGTCTTTTGATTCAGTTTATAATTAAACTATTATTTATATTATCAAGCCGGTTCTCGCCTCCTCCTTTCCATTGATGTGTTACACTGGTGCCGAGACCAGGGAAGGAGGAGGGATGCACCGTAGTAGAGTCCTTGCCACTACCATCCACCCCAACGGAGCAGCCGCGGCCATCCGCCAGGGGATGGAGGAGCCCGGCCGCCTGGAAGTGGAGGAATGGCCGCCGACCACGAGGAGAGGAGGGGCTCCTGGCCGACCGCCTGGAGCAGGAGAACTGCTGCCAGGGGCGGGGGAGACCCTTCCGTCCACCGAAAATGCGGCGGGGCGTTCAGTCTGCCAGGGGCTGGAGGACTGCCTCCAATCCGCTTGGGGGGGCACGGCTGTCGTCCACCAGAGGGTGGGGGAGTGGCCGAGGACCAGGCTATGGCGTATTGGAGAACCGGCAAGTGAATTTGTTTCTCTCCTCTGTCTCTCCTGCTGCCGCTCTGTGTTGGCCTTTTCCTTCTCTTTTTAAATGTTTTTGTTAATTTGGCACGATCGCCAGTACGGCGTGTAGGTGCCAAATTTTTTTTGTTTCGCTCCCCTTGTCCCCTCCCCTGATCCAGGTAGACGGGGATGACCTGCCGGCAGACGGGGTGGAAGGCACGCCCCCCCCCCCCCAGGGAAAGGGGGGGATGTACGTCAGGCCGGGGAGTGGGGGAGGAATGTGGCAGGGCGGAGGGCGGGGCCGGGTTGTGATTCTACACACCCAGCTCCTAATCAAGCTGATTAGCCCGAGAGGGATAAGGGCTGACTGGAGACGGCAGTGCGACAGAGAGAGAGTTACGGACAGCTGTCCGACACCTGTGTGTGTTAATCTTTTTGGTTCAGTTTATAATTAAACTATTATTTATATTATCAAGACGATTCTCGCTGCCTCCTTTTCATTGATGTGTTACAAGTATATTTTCTCTAAAAGAGCTCGCGCAAACGCTTGGCATCTTTTTAAAGATGTCCTTTTGTGTTTGCGCTACTGGATGTGGCCATTATCTCTCCCCTCCGGATATCCATGAAATCTGCCTCGAGTGTCTGGGGCGCCAGCACGCCGAGGCAGCTTTCATGGAAGGGTTGTGTTCTCATTATGAGAACATGTCCATGAGAACGTTGTGGTCGTGGCTCACTTCCTTCATGAAGCAAGGAGCCACCACGGCTGCTGCCCAACCTGGTCCGTCCTGGGCTGACGCTCAGCCGGCCGGGTCGGCAAGCACCGCAGGCGATTTGGATGTGGATGTGGACAAGGGAGCGTTTCTGCCGGCTCAGCCCCCGCGGACCTCCCATCCCCCAGCACGTTCATTCTGTCCGGATGAACTGTCGAGCGATGCAGGCGGTCTGCCTCAGGGTGGGTTTAATGTGTTGTTTGTGGCTCGCGACGAGGATGAGCTTTCGGTCGTGGCATCAGAGGGTGGGCTTCTGCTATCGGAAGCGGACAAATCTTCTGAGCTCCCGCCCATGAGCGGTAGAGCACAGGATGAGGCGGACGCTGATATGGCAGCCGTGATTGCCCGGGCGGCTGCGAACATCGGGCTGAAGTGGAACCCTCCACCTTGTCCTGAGCATTCGCAGCTGGATGATTCGTTTCTAGGCTCGGAGCATGACTCACAGCCATGCTCCACCCCAGTGCCTTTCTTTCTGGAAGTGCACGAGGAGCTAACGAAGTCGTGGAAGGCACCTTTTACTGCCCATACATGCTTCATGGGCTTGTCCACTCTGACTACCCTCGATGGCAGAGCGGCTAAGGAAGGGATATGTCGAGCCTCCCCAGGTAGAGTGCACTGTAGCGGTGCTTTTATGCCTGCAGGGCGCAGCCACCTTGCGCGACTGACCAAGGCTCCCTTCCAAGGCCTGTAAGTTCTCTTCCTTTTTAGTGATGAAGGCTTACAAGGCTGCGGGTCAGGCCGTTTCTGCCCTGCACACCATGGCCATTCTGCAGTTCCACCTGGCCAAGGCGCTGAAAGATCTGCACGAGGGTAGGACCGACCCAGGGCTGATGCAGGAACTGCACACTGCGACTAACCTCGCCTTACGTGCGACGAAGCTCACGGCATGTGCCCTGGGCCAGACGATGTCCACTCTTGTGGTCCAAGAGCGCCTGTGGCTCAACCTTGCGGAGAGGCATGATGCAGAGAAAGTCCGCTTTCTTGATGCACCCATCTCCCAAGGGGGGCTTTTTGGTGACACCGTCGAGGATTTCGCCCATCAGTTCTCGATGGTGAAGAAGCAGATTGAGGCAATTAAACACATCCTGCCGCGGTGCGACCTGGCTGCCTTCAGCCCACCGAGGTCCCGCACCCCATCTGCTTCTCGCCAAAGCCGTTCCCCTGCAGTGCCAGCCCCGGCTCCTGTACTATCCCGCACGCCAGCATCAGAGAGAAAGATCCTCCCGTGGGATGTCGGCTCCACCTGCCCATCAGCCGGCCCCCAAGAACCCCAGACTGGCTTCGAGGTGGTCATGACATGGGCTGCCCAGGGATGAGGCAACTACTCCTGACCGGTCTGGCCCAGGGCATATCTCCAGCCCCACCATCGCCCCTGGGTCAGCGTGTGATGAGTATTACATCGACGAGTGCCCTCTGGGCCTCGGCACCCACATGGTCAATAAAAGAGCAGTTTCCTCATTGCCTGGGCCAGCGCACTCGCAACGGCCAAGCGCTGGAAGTCTTTCTGATCAATCAGGCGAACACAAGTACCTCCCGTTCCCTCGTTCTCCGTCGAGAGACAGCTGGCAAACAGGTAAGTGTGCTGGTCTCTGGGGCCGCTCGCCCGCCCCAGTCACCGGCCAACGTTGTGGGTTTGCAGAGCAGCACGTCCCCCCTGGGCTGTCTTCCAGGTGGGGCGCCTGCTCTGCCTTGCCACGAACCACTCTGCCCGGGCACGGTAAGTCCAGTCATCCCCCTGGTGCCACTGTTGCGGAGGCTGGAGGCCTGGTTAGCGCTCTCCAGCCCCTCATGGTGGCCCATCAGGACGATTCGCCTCTGCTACGTGATCCAGTTTGCCAGACGCCCGCCCCAGTTCAGTGGCATCCCACTACGGTGTGAGGCGAGGGTGCCTCTGTCCTCTGGCAAAGGGATCAATAGAGCCCATCCCCGTAGCCGAGTTGCGCAAGGGCTTCTACAACCCTTATTTTATTGTCCCCAAGAGAGGGGGAGGGTCGCACCCAATCTTGGACCTGTGTGCCCTGAACAAGGCCTTACACATGCTTCCATTCAGGATGTTAACACAGAAGTGCATCCTGGCATCAGTACAACATCAGGATTGGTTCACGGCCATCGACCTGAAGGACGCGTACTTTCACGTATCGATCCTTCCTCGACACAGACCCTTTTTTCGGTTTGCTTTTGAGGGACGAGCATACCAGTACAAGGTCCTCCCCTTCGGTCTGTCCCTGTCTCCTCACATCTTTACCAAGGTCGCAGAGGCTGCCATGGCCCTGCTGAGGGAGAAGGGCGTATGCATTCTCAATTATCTCAACAGCTGGCTAATCCTAGCTCACTCATGAGATCTATTGTGTGCGCACAGGAACCTTGTGCTTCAGCCACTCGACCGACTCGGGCTTCAGGTCAACTGGGAGAAGGTAGCGGCACCAGTGAAACAATTTCAGAGGCTCCTGGGGCATATGGCATCCTCAGCGGTGGTTCTCCCCTCGGGTTGATGCATATGAGACCACTTCAACACTGGCTACAGACTCGAGTGCTGAGGTGGGCATGGCGCCACAGCACCCGGTGTGTGACCATCATGCCACAGTGCCGTCAGACTTTCAGCCCTTGGTTGGACCTGGCGTTTCTATGGGCAGGTGTTCCCCTAGAGCAGGTCTCAAGGCACGTCGTGGTCACGATGCCTCGAATTCAGGCTGGGGCACCGTGTGCAATGGGCAAGCATTGTTGGGGCTCTGGACGGGGCCCAGACTCCAATGGCACATCAACTGCTTAGAGTTGCTGGCGGTATTGCTGGCCCTGAGGAGGCCTACGCTTGTGTTGCATGTCGCAACTCGCCCGCCACCTCTTCCTTTGGAGTCTCTGCGAGCCACTCACCTTCTGGGTGTCCTCAACTGTGCAGCGGACGCACTCTCATGGCAGGTAACACTCTGCGGGGAGTGGAGACTCCACCCCTACATAGTCCAGCTGATTTGGGAGAGATTCAGGGAGGCACAGGTAGACCTGTTCACCTCCCAAGACTCCTCTCACTGCCCCCTGTGGTACTCCCTGTCCGAGGCCCCCCTCGGCATGGATGCCTTGGCGCACAGCTTACCTCGGGGGCTACGCAAGTATGCGTTTCCTCCTATGAGCCTCATTGCACAGACTCTGTTCAAAGTCATGGAGGACGAACAGAAAGTCCTGTTTGTTGTGCCGTACTGGCCTAACCGGACTTGGTTCTCGGATCTGATGCACCTGACAGTAGCACCTCCCTGACACATTCCCCTGAGGCAGGACCTTCTCACTCAGGGGCAAGGCATGCTCCAGCACCTGCGGCCGGACCTCTGGAATCTCCACGTCTGGCTCCGGGACAGGACGCGGAAGACCTAATTGGTGTTCTTCCCGTGGGGAAGACCCACAGAGATGCGCCGTCGGGTCTGTGCTGTCTTTCCTTCAGGAAGGGTTGGAGAGACGGCTGTCTCTCTCTACCCTGAAAGTGTACGTGGCTGCCATAGCAGCTAACCATGATACACAGCGTGACCTGATCAACAGGTTCCTCATGGGTGCGAGGAGGTTGAATTCTCCTAGACCGCGCCTGGAAAGGGGGACCTCTCTAGCAGACATGCAGAGCTGCGGGTTGGGCTACACCCAATACCTTTGCAAGGTTTTATAACCTACGCATAGACCTGGTTTCGACCCGGGTGTTACGCGGTAACAGCAGGTAGACCGGGTGGCTGGTTGGGTGTACCACTTGCATCGTGCCTTTCCCCTTTTTCAAAGGTGTTAATGTATACCTTTTTGTCCACAACAGTTCCCCGTACCCGATGCCTTTTTAATTCTTAATCACTGTTTGGTGACGAACTCGGCGGAGTAACGCCACCAGGCACCAGTACTCGTGGTATTCCCCTTTTTCAGGTGAGCCCGTGTGCTCGGGCTCAGTGCTCCATGCATGGTGATTACCCCTTGGTAATCCCGTATGATGAGTTTCCACTGTTCGGTTTCCCCTTAGGTGAATCCTGTGTTTTCCCTCATCAGAGCTTTCTCTGCCTCGGCCACTGTGCTGGTACGCAGCTCTCTGCAGATAGGGTCTCTGTAGATAGGATCCTCCTGTGGTATCATTCTATATGTGAACTTCCCTGTTGGTAAGTCCATGTGAGGTATGCTCCACATGTTAACCTCCCTCCGGCAGGATGTGGTCTCCATAGTGCTCTCCTTCCGGGAGAGGGAAGAGCACTTCCCAGCGCTATTCTAGAAAGTGCTCGGCGGGAGATTGCTTAACAGCAAATTAAGAAAGGCACCGCCGGTAGCATACTTGGGTAAGTGCCTCCTCCCCCATTAACGGGACTAGGGAGACGCCTTACCTAACTCGCTGGAAGGTCACGACGTGGTTGAGCGCTCACTGCAAGGCACGCAGCAGCTTGCCCATGTCCACTCTTCCGTACCTCATGACACGGTTCAGCGCCTGCGGCGTTTCCTATAGGAACCCCTAGTGTCACTACATCGACACAACGTCGAGTGAGTGACAGATAGGGAAAGTCTTGGTTACTGATGTAACCTCTGTTCCCTGATGGAGGGAATGAGACGTTGTGTCCCTCCTGCCGTGGCGCTGAACCAGCCGCTGACATGGTCGGGACTCTCTATCGGCTCCTCAGCATAAATCTGAATGAGTGATGCATGCCATCTCCTTTTATACCCATATGTCCTGGGTGGAGATTGGCATGCAAATTCCACTCACCAATTTTCATTGGCTTTTTCTATTTTAAGCAAAGGTGATTGGGGCTCTCAAGATCGAACCCCTAGTGTCACTACATTGACACAACATCAGGGAACAGAGGTTACATCAGTAACCAAGACGTTTCCTAAACCAGCACATAGATTGCTCTTTATAGAGTTGAAATTAAGTGCTTCATTACAGGAGCTGTCCAGTCCAAAGGTGCTGATCCCTTTGGCCAGTATGTCCAGGAGATTGTCTTCTCAACTTGATAATAATATGGAAATACTAACAAGCATAGAAGTTGTTTGTAACCTTGTCGAGGCACCAACATGTATTATCTATTACAGAATTTAATTACAGAAATAATGATAGTAAAATGAAGTTTCAGATATATTGATGCTCAATCATAGAGATTAATGAAAGTGACACAATAAATGCATGTAACATGAATGTATGCTATGTGAATCATAAGGGGATCTCATGTAGCCTTTGGCTGGAAACTGAACAAATTTTGTCTTATTGTGAGTATTGAACTACTCATAGAACTGTCTAAATTTAATAAATCATCTGGTTAGAGAGCGAGGCACTGTGTAGGCTACTCGTAGCCTTACTGCCATTATACATCATACAATTTGTTACTGCCTTGTAAAAAGACTATAGGTGAGCTGATTTGAAACATCCATTGGAGGAAAGAGGAAGAGGAGGAGGAAGAGAGAGAGGGAATCTCTTGTTGCACATTCTCACTCTAATCTCCTTTGTTAACCAAATGTTAATTATTTATTAGGCATATTTATAGTTTTAAACTGCTTGGTCATATTACTCACGTATGTCTTCTTAAATAATCTGTTTAATAAGAACATATCGTCTTTCTATTGCCGTTACAATTATGCTTATCAAAGAAGGCTAATATAACATTATACTGTATTACATGTCTTGTAATTTATATCACATCACATGCACAGACTGCAGAGACTGCCTATTGAATTCATAGCAATTTTTTCCAACACTTTTTTCCACTCTGAAATAGTTTACATTGGCTTAAGAGCGGTTCAAAGCTCTCATTAATTTATGAACGTTTTTACGAACTAACTAGATAACGATACTTTTGGGAAATGCACCTTAGTGATTAAGTACTACTTCAGTGCTACTAACATCCTACTTATTGCTTCGGGAAACCCAGCCTTTAACTATTTTTGGAGATTCAAAGGCCTGTTCACCATTCACATTGTAAGGAATGACAGAGCTGAGATATTCTTCTAAAAATCTTTGTTTGTGTTCGGCAGAAGAAAGAAGGTCAAACACACCTGGGATGGCATGAGGATGAGTAAATTAAGAGAGAATTGTACTTTTAACAGTAAATAATGCCCATACTTTGACTCACTGTGAACTGAAGCATGTAAGCTTTAGGTGTGTTTGCACATAGAAAGGTTTACAACATGTGAAACTGCGCTCTCTGGCCCAAATTATATGTTGCCACTCTCATTAACAGTCGGGTTAAAATACATCTGTTTTAGCATGTGCTTGTTACTCTGGTTTTTTGGAAGTGGATCCGTGGTATTATTACTTTATTTAATTGTAGGTGTTTGTGCTAAACTAATAAGATTCACTTTCATGAATGTCAGAGGCCCCTGCTGATAGTGGCTGAGAGTTTGAAAATCATTTTAATCCCTGTGCTTCTTGTTAAGATGGCTCAGAATGTTATTGAGACAGATAAAGCTGGCCAGTGGTCAGAGATTAAGAGGAACTTTGCATTGCATTACACCGACAGCCGTTGGTGCAATTCATGTTGAGTGCTACATACTTAAGTTGCTACTAACAATTTTAGAATATTGTGAATTTAATATAAAACATAAGTACACAGAAGTTTGTATTATTATTATTATTATTATTATTATTATTATTATTTTTAATTCTTCATTAAGTGTCTTTTTCAGGGACATCTCATAACAGCACTCATTGACTTATTGATGTAATATTATCTCTCCCTCAACTAAGAAAATGTATTATGTCCACACACTAGCACAAATTATAGTGTTATATGCACTGATATACTTTATATATAGAACTGTGTCAGTGAAGCCACTGCACCGCCATATTGCTATGCCCAAACATTCCAATGTCCCTATTGACTTAATAGGAAATCATCTCATTTCAGCGAGTAAACATGAATCATTCAATCACCTATTTTATATCTGAAATCGGCTTGTGCATCCCTACAACACAAACGTCCCACACATGTAATTATTTGTTTATTTAAAGTCTGGAATTTTTCCTGTTCCTTGAAAGCCTGAGCAAGTTAAATATTTCTACTGTATATGAAACTGTATCCACCTCTAACAAACTTCATCAGCGAACAGATCAGCTGAATGTAAACAAACAGACATTTACAGACTTATTTATTGTGATCATCGAAGTGTTTGTTCAGAGTTACTTTATGTTTTTATAAAAAAGTGCCTTGTTCTCGCGGTTACTTGAATAGAACTCACGCTCTCCCTCTATCACACGCGCAGCGTGCACTGAGAATGAGGGAGACACGCAAAGCAAAGTTGGTTAAAATTAAACTGATATGCTAGATTTAAATAGCAAACGAACACGTATTTATGACATGTATCCATGTATGACTACACAGAGCACTTCAATGTGAAAATAAGCAAATCCCAGGCATTTAAGGCATTTTAGAAATCCCAGTCTGACTTTTTGAAAGTTCCTTTCGGGGGTAAAGACGTATTGTCACCCTAAACAAGCAGATATGACAGTATTTCCTACTTACATTACAACTTGTGGACAGTTTAACTGCTTCCTTTGGTGATCGTTGTTCTGCACTGATAGACTGAACACCGGGGCAGGTGAATGCTCTGACATCGCGATAGGAGTATGTAGGGCTTTACTGGTTGTTTAGATCAGTGTTACTATCAGGAATAATTAATAGTTATTTCTTTAGTTAGTAATTAATATTTAAATTAATTAATTGAATCTAACTCATTAAAACCTCATGGGGCTCCAGTAAATGAAGTGCGCTACATTTAGGAGCGGGTTTGGTTATTAGCAAAAATTAATAATTATCAAAGATAATTATTAATTATTAAAATCAATAGAACATTGATGAGAATCAATATTAGCTTTTTTTTAATCCTTTAAATCAACAATTATCAAAGATAATCGTTAATTGTTGACATCGATGAAACATTAATTAAAATTAACACTAGCTTATTGATCATTCAAATTCAACAATCATCAAAGATAATTATCAATTATCAAAAATCAATAGAATATTAATAAGGATTAATATCAGGGCACCACCCTGGAATCAGGGACTAATAACCAGATAGTATAACAGTCTCAATATTAGATTGTTTTCTTAGGAAAATCGACATCCGAAGAATATCGATTTTCGAAAAAAAAAAAAACAACAATGAATGAAGTCTTGAATCCGAGCACTGACATTCCGTCAGCATGACACAGGTGTATGCAAAACAAACCAAACTCTTCTCTTTGTAATATAACAAAGTTTATTTATGCAGTAATATCAATTAATAATTAATACAGTGCAGTCAATAAACTTCCGACTTACAACTACAAACTAAACAGTGATATGATTAGGTATGGAAACCAAAATAATCCTATAACACATAAGGTGTGTGTGTGTGTGTGTGTGTGTGTAAGGAGGGATGCGCATAAAATGGCGGACGTGACTCTCGTGGAGAGTATGTCACGCGAGACTTCCGACCAGAGAATATGGCCGCGAATGTGGGCGGAGAGAAACCAGTCAATGGTGTCTACCAGTTTACCGCGTGTATCTGCTTGTATGATAGCTTAGGGACAAAGCTGAGCTTTATCACGAAGCTATCTAATAGCCAAAAATATGTGCAAGAATGTTTGTGAGGGGTCGCGCGCGTGTGTGTGTGTGTGTGTGTGTGTGTGTGTGTGGTTAGTACGAGAGAGAGAGAGAATAAAGTGATGGCCCCAAAGCCGGTTTCGCGATCATGGGAGAGAAAGCAGCTGTTAGTTTATCACTCAGAGACGCGGTGGACAGCTCGTAAACCGTCCCGCGGTCTTTGATTTTTTTAATGGTCTCACCCACGATGGCGGAAATGCACAACAGTCCAATGTGGTTGGACTACAATACAGCAAATCTCATCCATGATAAGTAATACCCTGAGTGTTAGCCATGAGCAGACACGGCGGTCCGTAAACTGTACAAGCGATAACGTTGATACACAAGAATAACACACTATAATATTCTATCTCTGCCCAGACGTAAACCTCTTACTTGAATCGCATGAGGACACAGGTAGAATGTGTTCATCCATCCTTTAACTCCGACTCGGTTCCTCGAGGCTCGGGTGATGACGGGAGGCCGTTTCCTTGCTCTGTCGGCGGGTGGTACGGCTGCTGATTCTCGGCGGGCTGGCGGAGAAATTAGCAACGTCGACTTGATTGAAGATGGAAGAGAAATCTTTCATCACTTCTGCAGGCAAACGGATGAAGGTGCGGATTGCTCAGCGGTCTCCTTCGGATCCGTTAGTGTTCGGTTGAACACAGAGTGATCTCAACTCGTCCAGCGAGATGGAGATTGTATGGCCACAGTTTCAAGTCGGATGTTACTTCCTTGTGCCACGAGGCTGCACCTGAGAGCAAAGTTGCTGGAAGCAAATCCCGAAAGCATTTCAGAGGTATTTCTACTCCTGATGATGTCATGGTTGAGGTGCGTTCTGTCGTGTGCCTCATCCAATAGGAGTTGAGAGTTCGATCCTTTTGTGAGCAAGGCTTCATGGGATTTGTAGTCTGTTTTGGACTCCCTTTGTTTGATTTTGGTACGATTTTTATCAGTAAAATTTATGACTTGGTATGTGATCCTGAGTTAGGTTTTACGACTGTGTTAGGCCTGCCTTTATCTTCTATCTGAATACACGAGGCCCAACAAGTATATCTTCTCCCTCGTAACTAATATTCTCCATAACAAGCTAATTAAACTTTAAATATGATTATCAATAGAGGGTGAAATGCAACTGTTATATCCGCAGGTTGAAGACGGTGAAACGGGGGTGTTTTTCGCCTGTCAGTCATTGATGCTCTATGGCAGTTTGGGCATACTAAGATGGCCACTAGAACACTTCCAGTGGCTTCACCTCCTGCTGGCAGTTTACTGCTGCGTCAGTGATCCAGTTCTATATATACATATATCAGTAGATATATGTCTACTAATAAGTTTCAGTTAATAAACATGTGATTTAGTTATGTCTAGCAAATGTGTGAATGTTTGGCATGGGTTTACTCACATAGCCTTAAGCATTGATACTCCAATCACGATCTACACCGCTGAGCAGAAATGATCAACGGAGCAGCATGCTAATCAAATTCCCAGTTCCTCAGTGTAAGTAATAATTACATTCACTGCATTTATCTCATATCTTTCCCTGTGTCTTACCCTCTCTTCTTCCATTCTGGTCAGGCCAGTCAGCTTGGCTCTTAATCAGCGACTCGTTTCCATGGTTACCATTTAAAGAGACCACTCAGTCATCAAGCAAGCAAAATGAAACATTATTCACTTAGAACACTATCTGTTCAAAATATGTGATGATACCTTATAGATGTACGAAGTGTATTATCCTGCTGTATGGAATGCAAATGATCAATCTTTAATCACTTTACTGTGTGATAATCTGACAGTATAAAGAAATGATGATGTTCATTTAATTTGATCCATTTTGATGCAGAATATCAATGAGAGCGAGGCAAACTACCTGGTGACATAATTTTGCTGTGTGATTTAGTAAAGAGGGCACTTAATGTTTGTCATTCTTTTTCTATATAAAAATGTTTCAAGGCTCTCATAGATGCTTAATTTTTCAGAACATTGGCGACATAGCTTTGTGTGTAGTGAACACATGTTGCCTGCTCCACAGAGGTTTGAAGAATGTTGTGTAGAATGAATGCAATTTAATTTATTGACTAGCCTTGCTTGTCACGTAATGGATGCTGATGGGAGTTGAAAGTTATCTATCAGCCCTGTCTCTGTATATCTGGTGTTAATTGAATGACCTTTCATAATGAATGCAATTATCGCTGTTTGGTCCTCAGAGGCATGAATCCCCACATAGACAGAGATACTGCGTAGTTAGTTTATCTTCTCATAGTCTTCTCCTATCTTAACTGGTTTGCAGGTGGAAAAATACTCCTTTTAAAAAAAAAAAAAAATGTTTTGAAATAGAGTTTCATTAACAAGGTTTGGGAGGAGCAAGTTCAATTATTCCGACCAATCACACTGCCAGAGTATGCATATATTGTCATGAACTCAGTTTCCCAGCAGTCACAGCAACATCCAAATATGGCCACCCTGGACTCAAATTCCCATGCACCACCTTGATCCCAATCACCTGAGTTCTGATCAGCCTCACCTGCACATCATCACTACAGCTGTCACTGCACCCTTTATAAGTGACTCTGTCACATTCAATCATTGTGAAGTATATGCTCATTTCTCTAGTGTTTGATGTTACCAAGCCTTTTACTTACTGCCTGATTCCCTGATATTATCCTTTTCCTGTTTATTGACCACGAGATTGTCTCAAGCCTGTTTACCTAACATCAGAATTGTACTGTTGCTTAATCTTCATTAAAACTGCCCAACTGCACTTGCATCCTACTCTCTTGTTGATATTTCCAGACAGAATTCTTTGCCGATTCTCATGGATGCAGCAGGCAACATGGAGTGGAAACAAGCTTCACTCATCATGGACAGTAAATGGAACAACAACAACAATACCTCACTGGTCTCAATGCCAAGGTTGATCTCATCACACAAGCTATCGCTGCATTACCTCCTCCTACACAGACCATCGCTATTAATCCACTGATGCCCATGCCCGACAAATTCTCAGGTGACTTTTCTCAAGGCTTTTTATTACAATGCTCCTTATATTTCTCCAGACAAGAAGGAATGTCTGAGCCTAACAAGATTGCACGTTTTACGAATCTACTCACTGGAAAAGCCTTATTGTGGGCATGTGCCGTAGGGGAAAAAGGAGGAGAATCTGTTTCCACGTATCAGCACTTCACTGAACTATTTAAACGTGTGTTTGATCATTCACCTGATGGCAGAGAAATGGGAGAGAAACTCTTAGACCTCACTCAAGGAAATCGCCACGTGTCTGATTATGCATTGGAGTTCAGAAAAATTGCCGCTGGAAGTGGTTTTAATGACACCGCACTCAAGTCCATATTTCATCAAGGTTTAAACCTAGAGAACTTACCCTCGACTCACTCATTGATCTATCCATCCATCTTGATCTTCTGCTATTATATCATCCTTTGCCTATTATCAAGAAAACACTGCAACCTCCTAACGAAACCATGGAACCCATGCAAATCAGACATGCAAGACTAAATGAAGCGGAAAGAGAAAGATGATGTAAGGAACATTGTTGTTTTTACTGCGGTAAACCAGATCATCTCATTGATAAGTGTGCTCTTCGCGCTTCCTCTGGCAAAACCATGGACAACATTCCCTATGCCTGCCTAAAGCCGGTGAGTCTTTTTCACGTTAATGTCGACAGAAATTTTACGTTGCCTGTTACTCTACGATACTGTGAATGGTTTTCTGTGTTAACAGCGATGATCGACTCAGGAGCTGCGGACAACTACATCGATCATGAGACTGTGCAGAAATTAAACATACCTATGGAGCCATTGTTACAACCCAGAAGTATTCAGGCCATTGATGGAGGACCTATTGGAGATGGTGTCATAACTCTTCGCACTAAACCCCCTCATGCTTCAGGTCAGTGCTCTTCACCATGAACCCATCTCCTTTCTAGTCACCGCCTCTCCGAACCATCCTGTTATTCTGGGTTATACTTGGTTGGAACCCCATAATCCGCAGCTCTCTTGGTCAGATCGATAACTCACCCATTGGTCCTCATATTGTCATGTCCATTGCCTTCAACTACCCAATTTCACTATTGGAACCACGACCATAGAAAGTCCTGAGCGTCACACCACGTTTCAAATTCCCATTGAATATCAAGATCTAGGTGAGGTTTTCTCCAAGACTAAAGCCTCTGGTCTACCCCCGCATCGTTCCTATGACTGTACTATAGAACTTCTTCCAGGAATGACTCCCCCTGTTGGTCGAGTTTACCCTCTTGCAGTGTCTGAACAGAGAGCCATGGAAGAAAATATATGAGAAGCCCTCCAACAGAAATATATTCGCCCATCCACGTCTCCTGCTTCCGCTGGCTTCTTCTTTGTGGAAAAGAAGGGAGGAGGACTCAGACCATGTATCGACTACTGGGGGCTCAACCAATGCATAGTGAAGTACCGCTATCCCCTGCCCCTAGGACCTTCTGCATTAGAGGAGTTGCGTTCTGCCCAATGGTTCACCAAGCTAGATCTCCGCAGTGCTTATAACCTGGTCCGCATTCGACAAGGCGACAAGTGGAAGACTGCTTTTAGCACCACCTCAGGTCACTATGAATACTGCATGATGCCCTATGGAATCGCTAACGCCTCCTCTGTCTTCCTGTGTCTCATCAAGGATGTACTAAGGGACATGCTGGGAAAATTTTAAATTGCCTACATCGACGACATTCTGATATATTCACCATCCCTTGAGTCTCACGTTCACCATGTCCGCCAAGTCCTTCAATGCCTCTTAAAGCACCAACTCTACATTAAAGGAGAGAAATGTGAATTCCACAAGCAAACTGTGCCCTTCTTGGGCTATGTCATTAGTCCCAATGGGATCTCCATGGATCCATCCAGAATGGCCTACTCCACAAAGTCAAAGACCTCCAAAGATTCTTAGGCATTGCTTACTTTTATTGACGCTTCATTCTTGGTTTTAGCTCCATCGCCAATCCCCTCACGTCTCTGCTTCAAGGGAAATCTAAGCGCCTAACTTGGAACCCCGCTGCAGATCAAGCTCTGAGTATACTAAAAGCTGCATTCACCACCGCACCCATCCTCAAGCATCCTAACCCATCTAAATCCTTCATCATAGAAGTTGATGCTTCTGAAACAGGAGTAGTTGCTGTGCTTTCTCAGCGATTCAGAGACAAACCCAAACTCAACACAATTGCTTTCTTCTCCAGGAAACTATCTTCAGCAGAACGGAAGTATGACATTGGTAATCGAGAACTACTAGCTGTGAAACTAGCTCTAGAGGAGTGGTGACATTGGCAAGAAGGAACGGAGCATCCTTTCACTGTATACACTGACCGCAAGAACCTTGAATACCTCCAAACTGCCAAGCGTTTGAACCCACATCAAGCTAGATGGTCTCTTTTCTTTGCACGGTTCCAGTTTACACTGTCCTACCGCCCAGGCTCCAAGAATGGTAAGGCCGACGCCTTGTCTCGCATGCATGCCTCTGAACCCCAAGCCACAAGTGAGGAATTTATCTTACCTCTTTCCTGTGTAGTGGGCGCCATCGAGTTGGATCAAGAAATATCTATAGTACCCCGTAATCAAATACCTACCTCATGTCCATCCAATAAGTCCTTTGTTCCACCCAGACTGAGGGTCAAGGTCATCACTTGGGCACATACTTCCCTTGCCACTGGCCACCCAGGAGTGCAGCAAACTTACCATCTACTGCGAGTAAAGTATTGGTGGTTCAATATGATAGCTGACATCCACCGGGTGGTTTCTTCCTGCTCCACTTGTGCCCAAACCAAAGTGCCCAGAATCCTGCCTGTAGGTAAACTCCTACCAATACCTGTACCTCAACGTCCTTGGTCTCATATCCATTGACTTCCTCACAGACCTACCTGAATCTCAGGGCAAAACCACGATCCTAGTTGTCATAGATCGTTTTTTCAAAGTCCCTTCGTCTTATTCCACTCCCTAACCTCCCATCTGCCTTTGAGAGCATCGGAGCTCCTCTTCAATCACGTGTTCCACTACTTCAGAATACCTGAGGACATAGTCAGCGATCGAGGTCCACAGTTCACCTCTCATGTCTGGACTAGCTTCATGGAGAAGATGGGGGTCACCATAAGTCTCACGTCTGGATATCATCCTCAAGCTAATGGCCAGGTAGAACGTGCCAACCAACAGATTGGACAATTTCTCCATTCCTTTTGTGCCACTAGTCCAGGAGATTGGGCAAAATTCTTACCATGGGTGGAGTATGTCCAAAATTCCCTTTGCCACTCAGCCACACAACTCACCCCTTTCCAATGCATCCTAGGATACCAACCTCCCCTACTGCACTGGAACGAGGACCCATCCGACTCTCCTGCAGTGTATCATTGGTTCCAGCACAGCAAACAGGTATGGGAAACCACTCATCAACGCCTAGAACAAGTTGCCCAAGCAAATAAATCTTTCACTGACCAGCATTGTAGACAATCCCCCCAGTATCAGCCAGGAGACCGAGTGTGGTTGGCCACCCGTGACCTCTGACAACCCCATGCCTGCAAGAAGCTCTGTCCCAGATACATCGGTCCATATAAAATCCTGAAGAAAATCAACGAAGTAACCTACAGACTCAACATTCCCACCTTGCACCATCCTTCCATGTTTCCCAGTTGAAACCAGTTGATCCTGGTCCACTAGTGACTGACCTCCCACCTGCCACCCCCCACCCCCCCTAGACATTGAAGGCCAACCTACATATTTAGTTAAGGACATCTTAAACTCTTGCCGCAGGGGCAACTGACTTGAATATCTGGTAGATTGGGAGGGATACGGACCAGAGGAACAATCTTGGATACCATCACAAGACATTCCTGACCCCAACCTCTGCAGAGAATTCCATGCCAGACACCCTGAATGCCCTGGTCCTTGCCCTAGGAGAAACAGTGCTCCCGGAGTGAGCACCTGAGTTCTGATCAGCCTCACATGCACATCATCACTACAGCTATCACTGCACCCTTTATAAGAGACTCTGTCACATTCAATCATTGCGAAGTATATGCTCATTTACCAAGCCTTTTACTTACTGCCTGATTCTCTGATTTTATCCTTTGCCTGTTTATTGACCACGAGATTGTCTCAAGCCTGTTTACCTCTGTTTGCCGATCGCCTGACCTTCTGCTTATACTCTCTATTGGATTTTGATGTCTGAATTGTACTGTTGCCTAATCTTCATTTAAAACTGCCCAACTGCACTTGCATCCTACTCTCTTGGTGATATTTCCTGACATATATCAACAGTTGCTTACCTCTACATGGCATCGAGTCTTCCGGTATTCTGCCCCGCCCATTGCCCACGAACAGACCCATGTGAGAGACTTGGATCAACTTCGATGCAAAGCATTCACCCTCATCAGAACAGCTTTTCCATCTAAATCATCTCATTTTTCAACAGAAGCTGCCGCAGCAGCTCGTTTGTTTTTACAGTATTGACTGCTACCACTTTAAGAGCTACTTTTACTCTGTCTTTCTTCCTAATCTCTACATGCCGAAGTAGATCATTGTGTGAAGCTGCTTCCGCAACTGGCTACTTCGGCACTGTATACATGTGAAACGGCTCCCTTTGACAATTCATATGTTCTCTTGTCTAAACTTTCCATCCGGTGCGGTCCATTGCATCAGGCTGCTTCTGTAAACTGGCTGCTCTGGTGCCTTATACATGTCAAACAGCTCCCTACGACTGTTCATATGTTCTCTCTTCTAAACATTCCACCCGGAGCAGTCTGTTACGTGAGAATGAGCACCGCTCTGGCTTCATGCCACTTGAGCTCTTTTACAGCTTTAATTGAACACAAGGAAAACAAAGATTTCATTTTAATCCAGTCATCATTCCAACGCTCCCCAGCATTTCAATCTGGTTCTTCCACACAGGTAATTCCTGTCAGCCTCACAACCTCACCACGCAGCTTGTTTAGGGCGTGGTCCATTCAGCGATTCCATTTGAAGTCATCTTCCAACATAACTCCCTTCAAAGCATCCTTCGGAGTGTGATTTATTCCATTCGGAACACAAGGGCAATCATGCAACAAGCAAACTCCTTCCAAACGACCACTGCTCTAATTACAACATCTTCTCAAATCAATGCAGACATTTTAGTGTGAACAGGCTGCCGCAGCAGCACCCGCTCTGACCATTCTACAGGTCACTACAGCTATACACAGCCTCTATCCGAACAGACACGAGCCAAATTTGGCTCCGCAAGAGGCGGATTGCCCGCTGCATCCAACTAATTCATAATCATTCCGCAAACGTCCCTCGTCTCCCCACAGAATTCGAGCTTGCCTCACAGCCCTGATACCTATGAAGCAAGTGCTTCTACAAACTTCTACTCATCTCAAGACCATAACATGACTTTCTCTCCTCCCGCCCAGGACAAACGCGTCACACAGGTAAAATCAATCCATCATTTTTATTTTACAGACAAGTCCTCTCTACTTTTGCCCAAATCATTTGATTACAAACTCTTAACAAGCTAGACCATAGAACCTAATTACTGCATGACTTTAAAAGCGTTCAACAATCTGTCATAATCTTACGCTCCACCCAAGTTTAAAGTAACAGGTTTAAATCGACGTCAGATGATTCGGCTTTGCACTTTGCTTCATACAATATTTACATTTTTCTGTAGAAATTTATTACAGGCCATCAATATAAAGAAGTCATTTATTCACCACACTACTGCAAACAGCCCCCATATAGTATCTTTTAAATCCAACTCTCGGGCACAAACTCCAAATGATTTCATACGTCCTCGTCAAAACGAGACAAGTCACCCTGTGCCAATAATACAGTGTTCATGAAATTACTCGCATTACATTAGAAAACAGTCTACAAAGCTCCAAACCATATGCTTAAGTTAAATAAACATCAGACTACGGTATTTATCTAGGTATTTAGTTTCAGGTGCCTTCTAATTCCTCGACAAACCAACTTTAAATGACGTCATACATATGCACACACAAGCATATTCCTGACATCGCTTCATATATGTTCCCAACATTTAATCTAGCAAGCAACTAAGTTTAAGGCATCCACAGACACTACGTTTACCATGTTACCATGGCTCAATACATCCCTAAGCAGCACAAATGTGCTGTCCAGGTTCCACAATCGTGGCGTCTTTCGGGCCATGCGACAAACTCGCACTACACTGCAAACAGTGCAATGTGTCGTTCACGTACCACAACCGCGGCACGTCTTTCAGGCCATGCGTCTAAGTTTCCATGGCTCCGTAACCCATATTATGCCACTCATACCAAACAAACCATTACCCATCTAGTGAATGACAACAATCAGGCCGTCTTAGGTCTCCCCTATTCAGTTCACCACAAGCCTGCATCTCCGCATCAATCAATTTCATTCGAATATAGCCTACTCTACGCCCTCACATTGAATGCCGTGCTTGACGACACAACCCATTCGTATCGCAGAGCGAGTTTTTGTTTATATGCAGCACAAACTTCTCACACAAAAACCTGGGCTCTTCCTGTTAAACGCCATGTGGTCCTGTGCTCGAGGATTCAACCTGTTCTTTTAGCATAGGCAGCTCCTCTAAAAATACAGCATATCACTCAGAATCAAGTGTTCTACCATCAAATGCCGTGCGGGCCCATGGCTGCGGTCTCAGCCGCTCACAGCTCAGAGCGAGCTCAGTAAATATAGCTAAAACATTTCCATGAATCGTAAGCTCCCATTGAATGCAGTGCGGTCCCACACCCAAGGCTTCAGCCCATTCATATCACAAAGGCACACGCAAGCATGTATCCCTACATTGCTTCACATATGTTCCAGACATTTAACCTAGCAAACAATTAAATTTAAGGCGTCCGCAGATGCCACGTCTAATATGTCTCTCTCAACAAGCGTTCGTTCAAGCGCGTTTGCAGGTGTCTTACAATACCTAATCGTAGGAAAATTCAAAAACACATCTCCCTACATGCAGTCAGCTCACCATCCGTCCTCAGAATATTTCACGACTCATACGGATCATGATACGAATCATAGACTCCTCTTTCGAAGCACAGCGAGGACTGCTCTGTTCGAATGCAGTGAGGGCCCCCCACTGCATCTAGAGGGGGGGGCCTGGTCGGTTCCGAGTGGCTAGGATTCACGCCTCCGCTCAGAGCAATCCTGCCAGACCACGGAGGTGGCCCCTGCGGTAGGATGCAGACCCCTCCAACACAATTCATTCAAGGGCTCAAAACAATACTTACATACTTTTTAACTACAAATGTTCGCTTCCGTACATCTCTGTGACGTGCGCTCATGAGAGGGATGACGTAAGCTCGTTGGTAAGGTCACGCGTCACATGGAGGAGGAGGCACGAAGTGCGTCATTGTTTTTTTTATTTTTTTATTATTATTATTATTATTTGGAAATGATTTTTTATTTTATTTTATATTATTTTGAAATTGTTTGGACTGTTTTGGTTTGTGAACGGCGCTTGGTCTGTGCTCTGTGCAAGTTTCTATTGTAAACAATGACACGCTTCGTGCCTCCTCCACGTGACGCGTGACCTTACCAACGAGCTTACGTCATCCCTCTCATAAGCGCATGTCACAGAGATGTAAGGAAGCGAACATTTGTAGTTAAAAAGTATTTAAGTATTGTTTTGTTTCTCAAAATAATCAAATCGTTTGCGTTCAGAAGAACTTGATTTGACAACTGGAGTCTATATGCATTTTGGACTGTCAAAAAATGGAGTATATTCACTTGCATTGTTTAAAGGAGGAGGCCTGAAATGAAATCCTAAAAATCTTAAATTCTGTTTTGATGAAGAAAGAAACTCAGATATATCTTGGATGTAAATTATCAGCAAATTTTCATTTTTGGGTGAACTATTCCTTTAATGTCTAATGACCACATCAAATGACTGTAAAAATGACATTTAAACAACTTTACAGTTCAAATAATAATACACAGGTTTTAACAGAAGAATTAATGTAAGTGCTCTTATAAAATTTTAAGCTTCACATTTCTGTTTAAACCCTCCAAAAATTGGCCACATTCACTTTCATTGTCCCCATTCGCTTCCATTGTAAGTGCCTCACTCGATTTTTGCTTCTTTTTTTTTTTTGTCGAAATTAATTTTAATGTTAATCAACATTATGCCACAAATGCTGTCGACTGAGCTTAACTTGTATTGAACCCGGAACATTCCTTTAATTCTCCAAAGAAATGCATATACACTCACTGAGCACTTTTATTAGGAACACCTCTACACCTACTTATTCATGTGATTATCTAATCAGCCAATCATGTGGCAGCAGTGCAATGCATAAAATCATGCAGATACAGGTCAGTAAAGTTCACATCAACCATCAGAATGAGTGATTTAGACTGTGGCATGATTGTTGGTACCAGACGAGCTGGTTTGAGTATTTCTGTGACTGCTGATCTCCTGGGATTCAATAAAGTTTACTCAGAATGGTGCCAAAAACAAAACAAAAACAGTGAGTGGCAGTTCTGTAGATGGAAATGCCTTGTTGATGAGAGAGGTCAACAGAGAATGGCCAGACTGGTTCTAGCTGACAGAAAGGCTACGGTAACTCAGATAACCACTCTGTACAATTGTAGTGAGCAGAATAGCATCTCAAAATGCAAAAGACATTGAACCTTGAGGCGGATAGGCTACTACAGCAGAAGACCACATCAGGAACTTTATTAGGACCATAGTGTTCCTAATAAAGTGCTTGTGAGTGTATACCTGCACTTTAACTGCACATGCTCAAAGATAATTAGTAAACAGGGTCCAACTTGACCAAATTGGACACTAATCACCCTAATGGTGACATCACATGAAACAACTTTTTGCAAAAAAAAAAAAAAGCAAAACAAAACAAAATAAATAATACTACAAAAGAGCTAAAGAGCTACCTCTATAAATTCTTAATTACAACTATTTAAATGCCCCCATAACTTCCCTTTGACCAAGGAAACATAAATTAAATAATTCAAGTGCAAAGTATTATGGGTGCTTCCCACAGCCTCAATTTTGTACTCAAAAGTTTGAGTTATTTACACTTAAAATCTTAAATCTATGGATTTTAAGATAAATAATTCCAATGAACATAAATATTTGAGTTATGAGCTCAAAACATGACATTTCATGTTATACTTAATTAGGATAACTTGATATTTCCAGTGATGACAACTTTAGGGTTTACAGTGCAATAGCACATGAGGCCAGCATAGGTTCACGAAGTAAAGGAATGAAAGCAACTGTAGTTCCAGTTTTGGCCACTGGGAGGGACTTGGACATTCGGAAAACATAATCTGATTTAAGAAGACAAAACATTCGACCCCCTTTCACCGATTTTCCTGCCACCTTCAGTAAGGTAAATATGGGAGACTTGTGCCAGTTGTCACTTTTACTGTGAATATTTCTCAGGACATGTTTATTTTTGAAAGTAAATTTCTGTATTGGTATATACCTTAAAGACTTGACTGCCAAAAAGTTATTGAACATTTCCACTATTGTTGCTCAGGAAAAAAGATACAATTCATTGAACACATGTTGACCTTTTGTGACAGCAGAGGGCATTTTGTCACACAATGTGGTGTAAGTTGTCACAATGGAATCTGATAATAGGTTTTCAACAAATTTCACACAGTTAATTTTGTTTGTTCAAATATACCTTCATTATAGAGATGACTTAGTATATGCCATTGTGGCTTAACTGTGGTCACTTGTTTACTCAACAGCTATAGCTAAAATATGATGATACTGACATTTTAGTTTGGATGATAAAATTCACAAAATATATTTTAATTTAAGACAGTTCTGAACTAGTTGTTTGAAACCAACACACAAAACCACTATTAGAGAAAACACACTTTTGAGTAAAGCATCTGAGACAACTTCCTCATGTGACAACTGTACCCTCTCTCCCTTAAATAATGCAGATCAGTGGTTGCCATTTTCATTAAGTGAAAGGAAAAGAAATATGGGTAACACTTCTCATATACTGTATCCAAACCTGAGCTTGATTTTCACAGTGTTTTGCCTCATAAAAATATTCCATTTGCTTTCTGAAATATGTCAGTAGTTTGCAAGTAAATGTAATCCTGTATTGAGGATAGTGTAAACATTTGTGGCTCGTTGTCCTGGGCGAAAGTGTATACCCCCCCGGACTTAGATTAGTTATTTATGGATAGGTAGGAGGAGAAGGGGATCGTTACTCCTGAATGCGGGGCTGCCCCCATGGTAGGGCAGGGTCACCCTGGACGGAGGCGTGAATCCTAGCCACCCAGACCGACATTAAGTCTCCCTCTGGGCTTGGCTGGTTCGATGGACTCGCTGCGGTTCGAACGGGAGAGCCCTTGATGGGATTGCGCTGGAGGAGTCAGCCACACAAGATCGCCCAGAGTGGAGGCGTGAGACCTAGCCGCTCAAAAGAATGACCTAAGCTCTTCCTACGGACAATGGGTGGCCCTCACGGCATTCAAACGGGGAGTCCTCGCTGCACTTCGAATGGGGGAGCCCACAATACAAATAAAGGTAAGCTTACTGTGCATTCGTGCGGGAGAACCCCCACTGTGATTCGAATGGGAGAGCCCTTGAGTTCTTGAGCCGGGCGCATCCTGCATTGTGGAATGGGGGCGCTTCCAGACTGGCCGGGGTGGACCCCTGCTGTGTCCGGACGATGGGGCCGGCCTACTGGAAATATGAGGATGAAGCAAGTGTCCCCCTGACCCCAAATATGAACGTTTGCTTGAACTAGTTAATTAGGACTTAATGTGCTTTCCTGATGTGGTAACGGCTGATGTAGTTGAGATATGCGTCGGATGATCAGCGGCCTAGTAAGCGTATTTGATGCTTGGGCAGACCTTTGTGGGCTGCTGTAGTTGTGGCACAATGCGGAAGGAATGACTTGAGTATAGCTTGTCTGGGATGCCGGATTTGAGCAGGATGGCTTTGAGGTGTTTTTGGCATCAGAATCAGGAAGCTGCTTGATTTTTTTTTTTTTTTGGTCTACGAAGAGGGGATCTAGAGGGGTTTTGGTTTGGGATCCTCTGTAATGTAGATAGTAGGCTAGCGATTGGAAGGGCTGGATGGGAGTAGGAAGGTTGAAAATGAAAATTTGGAAGCCAAAGAAGGCAGGGATGAACATGGCGTCTAGTGTTTCTGAGGTGTTTAGAGAAATGTAGCCCTGATGGAGAGTGTTTAGGCAACGAGGTAGTAGATCGATAGTAAGTAGTTTTCTGGTATCGATTCAGGTGGGTTGGGATTTGTGAATGCCCTTGACAAGGAGTGAGATCTGGGGATGGCTTATTATTAATCAAAATTAATTTATGAAAGAAATGGATGCTGCTTATGTACCCTTTAATAGTACCGGGGTGGAGGTTTTTGGTTTTGTTGATGTGTGAGGCGAAGGAGGATACGGAGAGGAGAGAAAAATTGGGAAATGGCAGATGGTAATTTAGGTGGAAATCTTTGAAGCATTTCCAAGCTGTCCGATATGTTTGTAGGGTTTGGGGAGAAATGGTTTGAAGAATGGAGCCTGGGGGGCATGGAGAAGGAGTCTGAGAGGGTGATTTCTTGGAATTTCAGTTCTGAATGGGGAGGAACTGGGGTTGCTGTCGAGTTCGCTTCTAGGTCCAAGGCTCTGGATCTCTGAAAGGAAAAATGAGAAAGAGTCAGCAATATGGTTTTTTGAGCCTGGAATGTGTTCTGCTTTAATTATGGTTAGCTGAGGAAGGATTTGGGATGAAGTTCGTTTGTGGGACGAAGTTCGTAGCCTTGCGCAGAGATTGGTTCCAGAGTAGTAGAGATTAAAATGGTAGAAGGGAGGGGGATAAAGTGAAGAGGGGAATGGGTCTGGAGCGGGGTTCTCCAGCTGAGGCAGCCTCACATGGGAATCCGCTCTAGTAGCCCATGGATAGGAAAGGGGTAGAGGGATGGATGTTGTGATAATAGGTTGCGTGGAACAACTAAGGCATCTGGAACATATGTGAGGTAATGTCAGGATACGTGCTTGCATGGGCATTTGTGATATGAATGGGCTGAATCCTCGGGCGCAGGACCGCACAGCGTTCAATGGGAGAGCACACGTTTCGTGTGAGAATGTTTATGCTGAATTTTACTGAGCTCGCTCGACGTTGCGATCCGCAGGCGTGGGCCCGCACTGCATACAATGGTAAGATGAACGGGTTGAATCCTCGAGCGCGGACTCATGCAGCGTTTAATAGGAAGAGCCCATGTTTCATGTGGAACATTTACGCTGCAAATAAGCAAGAACTCACTCTGCGGTACGAATGGGTTGAGCACGGCATTCAACGTAAGGGCGTATGGTAGGCTATGTTCGAATGAAATTGATTGATGTGGAGATGCAAGCTTATGGTGAACTGTTTAGGGAAGACCTGAAACAGCCTGATTGTTGTCAATTGCTAGGTGGGTGATGGTTCGTTTGGTATGAGTGGCATAATATGGGTTATGGATCCATGGAGGCTGAGACACATGGTCTGAAAGATGTGCCGCGGTTGTGGCATGTGAACAGTTGCGGCGTTTGGACAGCGTGTTTGCGCTGTTTGCCCTGTAGTGGGAGTTTGTCGTATGGCCCTAAAGACGACACGGTTGCAGTACTTGAACAGCGTATTTGCACTGTTTGCAGTGCAGTAGGAGTTTTGGTCGCACAGCCTGAAAGACGCCGCAGTTGCAGTGCTTGGACAGTGCATTGCACTGTTTGCGGTGTAGTGGAAGGTTTAGTCGCATGGCCTGAAAGATGCTGCTGGACTGCACATTTATGCTGCTTAGGGATGTGTTGAGCCAATAAAAAAGCATGGTAACGCAGTAAACGTTGTATCTGCGGACACCTGAATGTAAATGTTTACTAGATTAAATGTCGGGAACATATGTGAAACAATGTCAGAAAATATGCTTGCGTGAGCATACAAACAACGTCATTTAAAGATGGTTTGTCATGAAATTAGAAGGCACCTGAAACTGTGTGCCAAGATGAATACCGTAGTCTGATGTTTATTAACTTAAGCGTATGGTTTGGAGCTTTGTAGATTGTTTTCCAACGTAATGCGAGTCATTTCATAACTGTATTATAACTGTCTCGTTTTGACGACGACGTATGAAATCGTAGGAGTTTGTGCCTGAGAGTTGGATTTAATAGATACTATAAGAGCACCATTTGCAGTAGTGTAGTGAACAAAACAACATGTTTATATTGATGACTTGTAATAAATTCTACAGAAAAACTGAAATATTGGAGTATAAAGCAAGGTGTCAAGTTGAATTATTCAGCGTCAATTTTAAACCTGTTACTTTAAACTTGGGTGGAGCGTATAATTATGATGGATTGTTGAATGCTTTTAAAATCATACAGCAATTAAGTTGTATGGTCAGGCTTGTAAATAAAAGTTTGTAATGAATGATTCGGGCAAAAGTAGAGAAGACTGTCTGTAAAATAAAATGATAGATTGATTTTACCTGCTTGAAGCGTTTGTCCTGGTGGGAGGAGGGAAAGTCATGTTATAGTGTAGAGATGAGTGGGAGTTTGTAGAAGTGCTTGCTTCTGTTATCGGGGCTGCGTGGCGAGGCGAGCTCGAATGCTGAGGTGGCTAGACACGTTTGCAGAATGATTAAGAATGAGTTGGGATGCGGCGCGTGATCCGCCTCTTGCGGAGCCGAATTCGGCTCATGTCTGTTCGGACAAAGGTTTTGTATAACTGCAGTGAGCTGTGGAATGGTCAGAGCGGGTGCTGCATGGCAACGAGCTCGTGCTAAAATGGCTGCTTTTGTTTGAAAAAAGTTGTATTTAGAGTATAGGTCGATTGGAAGGAGTTTGCTGTTGCATGATTGCCCCTGTGTTCAAAATGGGATAAATCGCACTCCGAAGGGCACTTTGAAGGGAGAACAATCGTGATATTCATGTTAGAAGATGACAAACAGAATCACTGAATGGATCACACCCTAAATGAGCTGAGAGGCGAGGTAATGAGACTGACAGGAATCACTTGTGCGGAGAACCAGATTGGGGAGTGTTGGAATGATGATTGAATTAAATAGTTAAACTTTTGTTTCCCTTGTGTTGAAATGAAGCTGTGATAGAGCTCAGGTTGCATGAAACCAGAGCAGCGCCCATTCATGGAGGCAGGCTTACGCAATGGACCGCGTGGAATGTTTATATAAGAGAACATATGAGCAGTCGTAGAGAGCTGTTTGACATGTATACTGTGCCTAAGCAGCCAGTTTGCGGAAGCAACTTCACGCTATAAACTGCTTCAGCGAATAGAGCATAGAAAGAAAGAAAGAGAGTAAAAAATATAGCACTTAACATGGTAGCCGGTCAGTACTGCAAAAACAAATTAGCTGTTGTGACAGCTTCTGTTGAATAATGAGATTGTTTGGATGGAAGAGTTGTTCTGATGAAGGCGAATACTTTGCAGCGAAGTTGCATCCGAAGATCAGAGTCACTTGCATGGGTCTGTTCATGAGCAATGGGGCTATCCCAGCTACTTTGGGCCGAATCCAGAACATTTATATTTTTTCATAAAATATTAATTATTGTATTTTTATTATGTAAGTATCATTGAAGATGTTGGATTAAATGTATTTGATTTTAACTTGCAGAGGTAGGGTACTGCACCTGAACTATGCACAGCATTTGGGCATTCGTCAGAGCTGAGTTGTTGTTACCATGGCAATTCCAGACATTAGTATTGCTCTAATAATGCTGTTTTCTTTGTGGATCACTGTTAAACACACTTGTGCCCAAACAGAGATGTTTGTTGGTCTTCTATTCACTGTCTGTCCACTAAGCATATTTGTTTGTGAGACCTTTTTGGTTGAATGTGTTATATTTTTTCTACATGTAATTGTATTCTGCACTTAAAAACACATGTAATGCCTAGGAATACAGTTTGCTTTGTACATTTTCAAGCTAAAGAAATGATCAAATAAATACGCAAAACATATCAATCAATCAATCAGTCAATCAATGGACAACCTTTGATACAAATTCTGGATGTTCTTGTATTATAAGGTTTTACTGAGGTACTTAAATATTTACTCAAATGGATTCAAAAGAAGCTAAGGAGACAAACGACAGAGTAATGAGGTTGTCCTTTGAGATATCCTCATTTTTAACTTTAAAAGGTGTATATGTTAACATTAGCTAAAGGTAAGGCTCTACCAAAAAAAAAAAAAAATCATAATTTGCTCACCATCATGTCGTTCCGAACCCCGTAGTACTTTTTTTCTTTTGCAGAACACAAAATGAGGTGTTTTAACTTAATAACCCGGTCTGTCTATTCAATACAATTGCAGTTGTTAGTGACTCACTTTAAAGCTTAAAAAAGGACCCAAAAGTATCATAAAAGTAGTCCATGCAACTCCTACATCATATTCCAAGTCTTCTGAAGAAATCTGATAGGTTTTGCTGGGAAACAACCCAAAATTTTAAATCTAGATGTCCATTGCACATTTATGAGAGCTATAAAATAGTCGCTGAAAAAATGAAATTTGAATGGCAAAAATTTCAGACTGTTTCTCACCAAAACCAATCATCTACCTTCAAAAAACTTTAAATATGACGCACGAGTCACATGAACTACTATTATGTTACATTTGGGCCCTTCTTTAAGCCTTAAAGAAACAGTTCACCCAAAAATGATAATCCTCTCATCAATTACTCACCCTTATGCCAGCTCAAACTCAACTTGTTTCTTTTGTGGAACACAAATTAAGATATTTTTATGGAGATATGATATGAATCAGAGGCGTCATGCTCATTCAGACTGAGGGGGCATGTAGCCACTTTAGATTTTTATGCCAACAGGATTTTGAATAGATTATTTGAACTTCCAAAAACATCTTGGTTACTGATGTAACCTCTGTTCCCTGATGGAGGGAACGAGACGTTGTTTCGATGTAGTGATGTAGTGGTCTTGAGAGTCCCAATCACCTTTGCTTAAAATAGAAAAGGCCAATGAGAATTGGCGAGTGGAATTTGTATGCCACTCTCCGCCCCGGACATATGGGTATAAAAGGAGATGGTGTGCACCACTCATTCAGATTTATGCTGAGATGCCGATAGAGAGTCCCGGTCATGTCAGCGGCCAGTTCAGCACCGCAGCAGGAGGGACACAATGTCTCGTTCCCTCCATCAGGGAACAGAGGTTACATCAGTAACCAAGACATTCCCTGTCTATCACTCACTCGAAGTTGTGTCGATGTAGTGACACTAGGGGTTCCTATAGGAAACGGCGCAGGCGCTGAACCGTGTCACAAGGTATGTAAGAGTGGACACGAGCAAGCTAGGTAGGTAGTTAGGTAAGGTGTCTCCCTAGTCCCGTTAAGGGTGGGAGGAGGCACTTACCTTATCAACGAGCTTACGTCATCCCTCTCATGAGCGTATGTCACAGAGATGTAAGGAAGTGAACATTTGTAGTTAAAAAGTATATGAGTATTGTTCCCTATCTGCCATTCACTTGACGTTGTGTCGATGTAGTGACACTAGGGGTAACTCTTGGGAGCTCGAAACACCTCTGGTCTTTGATAAAAGGCCAATGAAAACTGGTAAGTGGTATTTGCATGCCATTCCCCCAGACAAATGGGTATAAAAGGAGCTGGCATGCAACCACTCATTCAGATTTTCTCTTCAGAGCCGAACGGTCATGCTCACTGAGCTGAATTCTCACAACTGTTCATTCACCTCTGCTGGATCTGACGGCACTTTTCAGCAGCTTCTCCCTCCTCTGCGCTTCGGCAGAAAAAAGAGAGTATATTTTCCTGAAAGAATGTATTTCTCTAAAAGAGCGGCACACACGGAACTGCGAGAACATGACCATGGCAACATTGTGGTCGCGGCTTGCTTTCGTAAGAAAGCCCTCGGTCCTTTGAGGCCAGCGCGGCTAGCACTGGGGGCGATTTGGGGACCCTAATGGGATCCCCCCACGGACCTCCCATTCCCAAGTACGCTCGTCTGCCCCGATCGGGCTTCCGGATGAGTCCACCGGCTTGTCTCACGGTGAGTTCGACCTCTTGTTCGGAGCCCGCGGAGCTGATGAGCTCTCGAGTGCAGCATTGGAGAGTGGGCTTGTCCAGTCGGATGCAGAAGCCTCAGCTGGTCTCCCCCCTTCGGGGTTGATTGCCCAGTCACAGGCTGATGCAGAGATGACGGACATGCTTTCCCGGGCGGCCACGAGCGTCGGGCTAGAGTGGAACCCTCCGCTCTCCCCTGAACCCTCGTGGCTCGATGATTGGTTCCTGGGCTCGCGGCGCCGCTCAAAGCAGCCACGCCCTGCTCCAGTGCCTTTCTTCCCGGAAGTGCACGAGGAGCTGACAAAATCGTTGGAGGCACCTCTTTCTGCCCGGTCCCGATTTCTCAGTTCCCCCACCCTCACTACCCTCGATGGCAGTCGGCCAGGGGCTATACTGTGATTCCCCCGGTGGATAAGGCGCTCGCGGTGCATCTATGCTCGCAGAGCACCGCCACCTGGCACGAACGCTCAAAGCTCCCGTCCAAGCCCTGTAGGTTCACGTCGTCCCTGACGGCCAAAGCCTACAGAGCTGCTGGACAAGCCACCTCTTCCCTGCACGCCATGGCTCTCCTGCAGGTCCACCAAGCCAAGGCACTAAAAGAACTGCACGAGGGTAGTTCCACCCCAGATCTGATGCAGGAACTGCACTCGGCGACCGACCTCGCTCTCAAAGCGATGAAGGTCACAGCGCGGTCTCTCGGGCGGACTATATCCACATTAGTGGTCCAGGAGCGCCACCTGTGGCTCAACCTTGTCGAGATGGGTGAGGCCGACAAGACACGGTTCCTTGCTGCCCCCATCTCCCAGGCTGGCCTATTCGGCGACACCATCGAGGACTTTGCCCAGCAGTTCTCGACGATGAAGCAGCAGACAGAGGCTATCTGGCATATCCTGCCCTGGTGTGGCTCAAGATCCCTCACCCCATATGCTCGTCGCCAAGGGCGTCCCCCTGCGGTGACTGCACCGGCTCCACCGCAGCCCACCCCTTCAGCCTGGCCCCGGCATGGAGCCCACCGCAGGAAGCAGACACCACCCGTCTCACGGCCGGCTGCCAAGAACCCACGAAGGTCGACAAAGCGCCCCTGAGACGGGCAGAAACCCACTGCATTTGAGCTGGTAGTAAGACCACTCCATCCCCCGGTGGAGGGCCGGGTGGAGAATCTTTTGTTGCCTTTTCATTTGATTTCACCGCATGCCCAAGTGGCTGCGGTACCCAACAGTTCAGCAAAAGAGCAGTTTCCTCCTTCCCTGGGTCACATACCCAGTGTGCATGGTCGTCATCACGACCACCGTCCACCTTTTTTCCCTTGCAGGATTGGTGCTCCAGCGGCGATATCCCCGCCCCTGCGTGCCCAGCTGTGGCACACATCCACCCCCGATGTGACAGTCTCCACAGGTTGCAAGGACAGGCCTCTTCTTCCCCTGTCCCAAGCTGATCCAGGGGTTGTCACAAGGAGCCAGGTAAGTGCTTCGATGTCCCTAGATTCAGCATGGCCACGACATGGTGTGGCACCTCGAGCTTCGCCCCGCCGTGAGGCCCCACCTGCTAGTACGTCTGACGACGTTGTCCCTTTGGTCCCCCTTGCGCGGAACTTGGATAGGCACAGGTAGACCTGTTTGTCTCCCAAGAATCCTCCCACTACCCGATCTGGTACGCCCTGACCGAGGCACCTCTCGGCATAGACACGCTGGCACACAGCTGGCCTCCTTGCCTATGCAAATATGCGTTTCCCCCAGTGAGCCTACTTGCACAGATGCTGTGCAAGGTCAGGGAGGACGAGCAGCAGGTTGTCCTGGTAGCACCCTACTGGCCCACCCAGATGTGGTTCTCGGACCTCACGCTCCTCATGACAGCCCCCCACTGGCGAATTCCCCTGAGGAAGGACCTTCTTTCTCAGGGACGGGGCACCATCTGGCACCCACGACCAGACTTCTGGAATCTCCATGTCTGGTCCCTGGACAGGACGCAGAAGACCTAAGCGGTCTACCACCCGCAGTGGTAGACACGATTACTCAGGCTAGGGCCCCCTCTACGAGGTGCCTGTATGCATTTAAGTGGCGTCTATTCACTAAGTGGTGTTCTTCCCGACGGGAAGACCCCCAGAGATGTGCAGTCGGATCGGTGCTTTCCTTCCTGCAGGAGAGGTTGGAAGGTCAGCTGTCCCCTTCCACCTTGAAGGTGTATGTTGCTGCTATAGCAGCACACCACGACACAGTGGACGGTAAGTCCTTAGAGAAGCACGACCTGATCATCAGTTTCCTGAGAGGCGCCAGGAGGCTGAACCCCTCCAGACCACGCCTCATTCCCTCATGGGACCTCTCTGTAGTTCTTCGGGGTCTATAGAGAGCCCCTTTTGAGCCTTTGCAGTCAGCTGAGCTTAAGGTACTCTCCCTTAAGACTGCTCTCCTGACTGCACTCACTTCCATCAAGAGGGTAGGAGACCTGCAAGTGTTCTCTGTCAGTGAAACGTGCCTGGAGTTCGGTCTGGGCTACTCTCACTTGATCTTGAGACCCCGACCGGGCTATGTGCCCAAGGTTCCCACGACCCCTTTTAGGGACCAGGTGGTGAATCTGTGAGCGCTGCCCCAGGAGGAGGCAGACCCAGCCCTGTCGTTGCTGTGTCCGGTGTGCGCTTTACGCATCTATTTGGATTGCACGCAGAGCTTTAGGATCTCTGAGCAGCTCTTTGTCTGCTTTGGTGCACAGCAGAAAGGAAGTGCTGTCTCCAAGCAGAGGTTCGCCCACTGGCTCATTGATGCCATAGCTATCACGCCCAGGACGTGCTGCTCCTGGTAGGGCTATGAGCCCATTCTACCAGGGATGTAGTGGCCTCCTGGGCCCTGGCCAGGGGTGCCTCTCTAACAGACATTTTCAGAGCAGCAGGCTGGGCAACACCCAACACCTTTGCAAGGTTCTACAACCTCCGGGTGGAACCGGTTTCATCCCAGGTAATGGCACGCAATACAAGTGGATAAGCCTGGGATAGCCGGCCGGGTGTATCGCTTGCACATAGCACCTTTCACCTTCTCTGAGCTGAAGACGTGCGCCATTAATTCCCAGTAGTGTTCGCAAACTATGTTCCCTGGTTGACTTCCTCCGAGCCCTGTGGCAGTTGAGTTTTCGGAGAGACTCACTGCCGGCCCAGTTAACTAAGAGCCCTGTTCTGGGGTAGGTGCTCCTCATGTGGCGATTCCCTGTAAGGTAACCCCATGCGACGTATATCTTCCGCTAATTCGTTTCTCTGTTGGCAGAGCCCCATCTGCCACAGTCTCCATGTTTGTAGCAACTCCTCCCCCGTTGGGTAGGATCTACCATGAGACTCTCCACATGGTCTGCAAGACCATGTGACGTATTTTCCACTTAAATATCCCCCCCTCTCTTTGGGCGAGGTGTGGTCCTTTTATACCCGTATGTCCAGGGGAGTGGCATGGAAATACCACTCGCCAATTTTCATTGGCCCTTTTTCAAAGACCAGAGGTGTTTCGGGCTCCCAAGAGTGACCACTAGTGTCACTAAATCGACACAACGTCTCGTTCCCTCCATCAGGGAACGGAGGTTACGCAAGTAACCAGGACATTTTGTTTCTCAAAATAATCAATTGTTTGCGTTCAGAAGAACTTTATTTGTTGAATAGAGTTGTGTAGATTATTTTGATGCACCCTAAATATGCATTTTGGACCGTCAAAAAATGGAGTACATTTACTTGCATTGTTTAAAGGAGGAGGCCTGAAATGAAATCCTAAAAATTCTTAAATTCTGTTTTGATGAAGAAAGAAACTCAGATACATCTTGGATGGCCTGAGGGTGAGTAAATTAACAGCAAATTTTCGTTTTTGGGTGAACTATTCCTTTAACCCTTTAAAGCCTGAGCCCAAAATTCTGAAAATTCCATTCTGTGCCAGAATATGATATTCATATCCAAATTCATATTATATTCATATAACATCACACACCTGAATTGTATATACCATATTGAAGAAAATAACTAGGGCTTTCAAAAGATATAAATGTATGTATGATTATTTAAGGATAATCATCCTTTATCAATAAGATTTCACACAGCAGTTTTTACAAAAATCTTCTCCGGCCACCATACTTCATCAGACAACTGCATTTTCAGCCATTTTAATTACAAGCTAGAAGGAAACTTAGTGTTTATGAAATATACATACTTTTGTGGGCAATGTAGAATAGCAGACAGATTAGAAATATAATCTATTGTTTAAAAGTTATGACCATTCTTGTGATTAGTGGAAAAATGGAATAAAACAAACATTTAGAATGTTAAGATACATTTCACATGACCACTCCTCAAATACTCCTTTTGAGCACTTGTAATAATAAATTGAGATTGCATCTGAAATTGAAGGACACAAACACTAAAATATACATTTTCAATAAAACATACACTTTATTTAATCTGAACATTAGAATTACACACGAATTACACAGCAAAACATACAAAATCAAACTTTTGAAATATCTACAGTAAATACATTTTTAATAAAGAGTGCAGGAACAGAATATATATCAATTCATAAATACTCAACAACTGCAATACCTGTGGAGAGAAGAGAGGAAGAAAAGAGGGGAGGGGGAGGACGACAACACCAGTAAACACAGCCCAACCTAGGGCTCTTAGCGAAACTGGTCACACTCATCTGAGTGCCAAGACTGAAAACAGTTCTTATCGCGAACCAAGCAAAGTATTTTGCCATTACATCCCGGCGCGCAACAAGCTACTTTAGTTTTATTTTCAGTCCTACTTTTCTGATAGCATAGCCAACATCTCTTAGAGGACTCTTCAAATTTAGGGACATGAGCTGTATGGAGTGATGACGAAGGAGGGGTTTTAGTGTATGCAAAGGGAAACGTGCACGAATATCGATACCTCCCAGCTGACGAGCCAGGTTTTCTCTGAAATCTATCTGGGTTAAGTTCACCGATCTATGCTCGTCCCTTCGTGCCGCATGAATGTGTTGCCATTCCTTAGACAATATGAAACTATTGACGACGGCAATGTCTATGAAGTGGAAAAAAAAGAGTCTTCCACCACTTCGGAGTTTTTTGTAAGACGTCGTAAGATTTTATCATTTGGTTTGACCTATCAACACCGCTTATGTTTTTGTTATAATCGCTGATAACAGTGGGCTGGAGGGCTACTTTTGTCCAGTCACCATAATTTTTTACAAACCTAGTAATTTCGGTTGAGCCATTTGCATTGTGGAAATTGGAGAGGCATGTAACTGCATGCGTGTCCTTCCACTGAATTACAAGTATATTCCCCTCAATTCTACACCACCTCATATCCCCACGAGCTGTCTTGCGTTTACATCTTTTGATGTCTTTAAATTCAACAGGAAACAGTTTACGATTCACCCTACATGTCCCACAGGCATTAGTTCCCATTTTTAACAACTTAACCATAAGAGCTGGGGACGTGTAAAAGTTGTCAAACCAAACATTGTGGCCCTGGTCTTTGAATGGCTGCAGTAACAATTCAACTACTTTGGTGGCCAAGTCAGTGACATGCCCATCATGACTACCTGTGTTAACATTAAAGTCGAGAGTATACCCTGAGTCTGATGTTGCAATTACCCATAATTTAAAACCCCACTGAGTAGGCTTGCCCTTCATGTATTGTTTAAATCCTGACCGAGCTTTAGACTTGACCATACGTTCATCTATTGTGAGATTTTGGTTAGGCTGAAAGAGCTGCTGGCATTTTTGTTTGAGGTGGCCCATAAGATAACGCAACTTCCTAAGGCGATCCTGATTATCTCTACAACAGAAAAAAAGTACACAATTGGTAGCCAGCAGTGTGTTCTTCACAAATCCTTACACTGAATAGTCCCCAAAGGCTTGCAGACTAAGCAGAATGTCCAACTGCAGACAGCCCTCTCACACTTTCCTTGTGAACAGGAAGCTACATTTGTCTGTTTGAAGCATACTTATTGTCTGTTTGATGGATGGGTTAGGCTATCTGCTAAATTATAGAAAGATATCTACCATTTTTTTTTATTACATGGGAAAATCAACAAGCTAGATAACATATCTAACTAGCAGGCCAGTTTCCAGGCAGGTCTGAACAGCATCAAAAAAAAAAAAAGGTCTGAACAGCGTCTGCTCTCTGCCTCACATTACTTAAGGCAGATTTTTCACAAGTGACAAAATTGGCAGAAAAAGTTATTAATATTTAGTTAAAAATGTACATAGTATTGCTAGCTAATGTTTATTTAGCAAGTTTCACAGAAATTGGCAAAAAAAATCTTTATATAAAAAGAAGAGGCTCGCCGATGATTGTCACGTCAATTTTTCCAGAAAGAAACTAGCTAGTGCAAATAAGTGCTTCGTAACTAAAAAGATTTGACTATCTTCCACAAGTGACAAAATTGGCCAAAAAAGTTAGTGATATTTAAATAAAAATGTACATAGTATTGCTAGCTAAAGGTTATTTAGCAAGTTTCACAGAAAGTTGCTTAATAATAGAGGCTAGCTGCCTGTCCGATGAACGCAGACGCAGTCATGTAATTTTTTCCAGAAATAACTAGCATTACTCCTACAAATAAATGCTTCGTAACTAAAACGTTTTGACTTTCAATAGACAATAATGACAACACATGTTAAATAACTTGTCTTACCTCAAAAGATCGCCTCAGTTTTCAGTTTGAAGCGGTAAATCCAATACTGGAGGTAATCTCCCAGGATATCCTCTCTGGCTCTGCCCAGGCAAATGGAGGATGACGCTGATGACAATACATTTATTATTCACGCCCAGTAATCCCTTAACCAATCATATGTGCTTTTAGCTTATATTGTCATGAGTATCTGGCACTTTTCAGAAATAAAATCGGTGATTGGATGGCGAAGATACTGAGACAGGAACCATAGGAATAATTGTTCCCAAATTTGAACGCTCCAGCTGGTAAAGGTTAACAAGGTTCTGGAGGAGCAAGTTCATCAATCACACTGTAAGCGTATATAAACAGCTGCTTACCTCTATGTGGCATCGAGTCTTCCGGCATCCCTCCACCTCCCCATCTCCTCTTATTTATTTTATATCAATACTATTCCAAATCTGGGGGGGTATTCAAGCTTGGGTCAAGTCTCGAGCCTGGAGCCCTTCGCCTCGGACTGTGAGCCACACACGTTTACACTATTCTCAATGCAGGATTACATTAACCTGCGAACTACTGAAATACCTTCTGATACCTCAGATAATCCCTCACAATCTAAAAACAGGCATGACGTGCAGCAAGAGTCTCAAAGGCAAATAGTTTATTTTTAAAAGGCTCTTTTTTTGCTTGTTGAAAATTGCATAGTGTGTAAAATTGTGTTGGAGGATTAAGGAAATGCCATTACAAGACACAAAAAAAGTGCTTTTTATTGTTACTCCATTACCACAGAAATAATCCCACATTAATTTTATAATGGTTTATGTTTGGATATGTTTCCGCACATTTTTTGTCAATGTTTTTTATTTTCAGGCATTGTTTTCTATTAGGCTACTCTCTTAACGGACGCCTCTACCCATTAATCAGTTCTAGAATTAAACTGTAGCATGTGCAAAGTTCTTTTTTGTCTAGCATCTAATGTTTTCTCTGATCTAGCTTTCATATGTTTGAAGTTGAAATAGATTTGTAGAAAAGATATAAAATCATTGATGATATGTGATCTTCCATTTTACAATATACTTGAAAAGACATATTTCACATCTTGTTTAGTGGTTTGTACATTGAGACTTGTGTATGGAAAGAGATTCTAGACCCTGTCTGAAAGAAGGCATTTCATGTAGCTTTTAATATCACCTCAGATGACATTTTCCCTTGATCTTGTTTTTCTGGCTCCCTCTTAATTCAAATTTGACAAACCCTGTAATTATGACTGTGAAAGGATATGTTAAAAACTCTGATGCAAAACCCCTTAGACAATTTCTTCTCAGGTAGTTTGTGGAAATTATTTGTGGTAAATAAATTCATCAAATACATTGATGTTCTTATGTCACCTGATGAGAACCCTTTGTTCAGTGAAATTGCACTTCAGCTAACTTTACAATTGGTGTCATTATGGAAAATGACCATCTTTAGATTGTGTTTACTGCTGACAAACTGAAATGCAATTTGTTTTTTGAGTTTATTTATTTATTTAATTTTTTTGCCAGACATTTATAGTTGAAGAATGAAAAAATAACAGTGTGTTGGATTTCGGTCAGAGGCCATTACGGTTTCCTTACTTTATGATTTTTTTTGGTGTAAGGGCTTGTTACTAAAATTATACTCTTAATGAAGTTGCAACAAATACACACACACACACACACTCATACACAGACTTAAGTTGTCTTGGCATGTCATTACTTCAGTCTTGCTCCATGATGTCACTGCATACAGATACCCAATCAAGTGCCAACCATAGCCTTATATGCCAGCCTCATAGTAAAAGATACATTTTTTTTTTTTTTTTTTTTTTTTTTTGGACATGAATATCCCTGTAATCTCTGTCCATGTCTAAAGCCTTGCTACATAAATATAAAGTTCTGAAATATCTTTCCCTTACGGTTAAAAAAAGAACAGACTGATTAATCCATTGACGTATTCTGATCTGACATGAGAAAATGTCACATAATCCTGTATATTATTATACAAAGAAAAAAGAAAAAAAAAACAAGTTTGAGAGGGCAAAGAACAGAGTATGTACTTTGAAGATGTTGCTTGTACTAACCTGCCACGTCTAATTTCAGCTGACACTGATCACACATCGACATCCAGATTTTACTTTAGGATCACAAGGCAAATAAATACCATGTTGGTTAAAGCTATTAATAAGGCACAGAATAACTACTTATTCTGCAATTTAACTAACCCGAGATTATCATCTTCATGTGTTTTTTCATGTGAGTGATCCACAAGTGGAATCCAAAGCAGTTAAGATTAAGTCGAGAGAGAAAGCAAGAGAGAGAGAGAGAGAGAGAGAGAGAGATGTTAACTTGAGGGCAAGCATCCATATCCATTACTCAGTTTTAACAGTAACAATTTTGAGTGACAGTTCAGTAGATGCCACCTACTGTGTGAGATGAGGAGGATGAAGGAGGAATGGAATTGTGTATCGTTGAGGAGATAGTGAAGAGGTTCTTGATTGCTGTTGCAACTGATAATTACTATCAGTCATTTCTAATTACGTTTTATTGATTGAGGACTTTTCCAAAGCTTCTTTCAAGTGTTTATATAAGAGTTTCTAGTGAAACATTTAGTGAGGTGAACATCAGACAGTTTACTGAAATAGAGCTGGCCATGGTACTCTAGAGGAGAGAGTGAACTAAACCAAACTGTAGTGTGGATGTTGTCCATGGTGCTGGAAGTCAGCAGCCATGGTTTGAAAGCTTCATCATATCTATTGGTCCTGGATCACTGCCTGCACCGCAGACATAGGATGGACTTCACTGGAAATTAACTGCCACAAGCTTCCAGCCGGACTGCGAGGCACACCTCACTGATCACTGCCTGCATCATCTTGGTCATGGATGGACTACACTCTCTTAAAAAGGGAATATATCGAAAATAAAGTAATGCCAACTATAACCTTCATCAGCCAAATAAAAAAGGACACTGTATCTACGTGCACTTCCACAGTCAATTCAGTATGGACTTCAAAGACATAGCCTCATAAATTTTACAGTTCAGTCAATATCAGTGGCGGCCCATGCATTTTAAGTCTTGGCCTTCAGTGTGATTCATGCCATTAAGAAAATACAGTTTCACAATGAATAAGACCCTATGCCTATGGACATCATACATTATGTCGCAGCCAACTAACAATACCAACTGACATTTTAAAAACATATCCACGCATGAAAAACATAACTTGAAATGACATGGAATGATCAAGCAAGCCTAATTTTAACTGTAGCATGATTCTCCTGAACTGACATATAAAAATCATAATCTTTTATATACAGTTGTGCTAAAAAAAATTTGGCATTGATTTTGAAAATATGACTGATCATGCAAACTGTCTTTTATTTAAGGATAGTGATGATATGAAGCCATTTATTATCACATAGTTGTTTGGCTCCTTTTTAAATCAGAATGATAACAGAAATCCCCCAAATGGCCCTGATCAAAAGTTTACATACCCTTGAATATCTGGCCTTGTTACAGACACACAAGGTGACACACACAGGTTTAAATGGCAGTTAAAGGTTAATTTCCCACACCTGTGGCTTTTAAAACTGCAGTTAGTGTCTGTGTATAAATAGTCAATGAGTTTGTTAGCTCTCACATGGATGCACTGAGCAGGCTAGATACTGAGCCATTGGGAGAAGAAAAGAACTGTCAAAAGACCTGCATAACAAGGTAATGGAACTTTATAAAGATGGAAAAGGATATAAAAAGATATCCAAAGCCTTGAAAATGCCAGTCAGTACTGTTCAATCACTTATTAACAAGTGGAAAATTCGGGGATCTCTTGATACCAAGGCAAGGTCAGGTAGACCAAGAAAGATTTCAGCCACAACTCCCAAAAGAATTGTTTGGGATACAACGAAAAACCCACAGGTAACCTCAGGAGAAAACAGGCTGCTCTGGAAAAAGACGGTGTGGTTGTTTCAAGGAGCACAATACGACGATACTTGAACAAAAATGAGCTGCATGGTCGAGTTGCCAGAAAGAAGCCTTTACTGCGCCAATGCCACAAAAAAGGCCGGTTACAATAAGCCCGACAACACCTTGACACGCCTCACAGCTTCTGGCACACTGTAATTTGGAGTGACGAGACCAAAATAGAGCTTTATGGTCACAACCAAGTGCTATATTTGGAGAGGGGTCAACAAGGCCTATAGTGAAAAGAATACCACTGTGAAGCATGGTGGTGGCTCACTGATGTTTTGGGGCCGTGTGAGCTCTAAAGGCACGGGGAATCTTGTGAAAATTGATGGCAAGATGAATGCAGCATGTTATCAGAAGATACTGGCAGACAATTTGCATTCTTCTGCATGAAAGCTGCGCATGGGATGATTTGGACTTTCCAGCATGACAGTGACCCTAAGCACAAGGCCAAGTTGACCCTCCAGTGGTTACAGCAGAAAAAGGTGAAGGTTCTGGAGTGGCTATCACAGTCTCCTTACCTTAATATCATCGAGCCACTCTGGGGAGATCTCAAACATGCGGTTCATGCAAGACGACCAAAGACTTTGCATGACCTGGAGGCATTTTGCCAAGACGAAATGGGCAGCTATAACACCTGCAAGAATTTGGGGCCTCATTGACAACTATTACAAAAGACTGCATACTGTCGTTGATGCTAAAGGGGGCAATACACAGTATTAAGAACTAAGGGTATGCAGACTTTTCATTTTTTTCTTTGTTGCCATGTTTTGTTTTATGATTGTGCCATTCTTTTATAACCTACAGTTGAATATGAATCCCATAGGAAATAAAATAAATATGTTTTGCCTACTCACTCATGTTTCCTTTAAAAATGGTACATATATTACCAATTCTCCAAGGGTATGCAAACTTTTGAGCACAACTGTAAATCTACCAAGGAGGTCTATAATACCTGGAAAAAAACTATCTAATAATATTTGCAATTTAAATGTTGCATGCAATAAATTTTGTTTCGTCAGGGTACACTGTTACTTTTCAAAACTTGAACCGACACTGAATGCTCAAGCCAGCCTAATTTACACTTAGAAAACTCCTTATGTTGCTATAATAATGAAAAAAGCACTTACCAATTTACTTGAAGTGAAAATCAGCAAGTAAATTAAGCAATCACACGATCATGCAGAACATCTTGGGTTTTTAATGGTCAATATTCTTTAGTTTTAAACATCTCCTCAGTTTATTCAGTTAATTCATGACTTGTATTTCACATAGATAACTAACATTGGCATTATATTCATGCTGTATAGACAGAGGGAACTGGCTCCCCCAGCTGAACCTGGTTTCTCCCATCATTTCCTCCATTGTCTACATCTTATGGAATTTTGGGTTCCTTGCCACAGTCTCCTTCACCTTTGGCTTGCTCACTAAAGACAAAATAATTTTGAAGCATGATTTTCAATCACATTTTTATTTTAAATGCTCAATGAGGACTTAAAGACATTATAGACATTAGCATTATTTTATATTACAGCATAATTTTCCATAAAACTGCTTTGAAACGTCTGTTGTGAAAAGCGCTGTACAAATAAAAATGACTTGACTTGACCCAATGTCCCCAAACAAAACACATGCAATTCTTCAGGCATTAATCTCTTATTGATATATCGTTCTACAGCAGATGTGTCTTCTGAGACCCCATATACTGTATTACACTGTTACTTAGAGCATCTGTATCATCCCACACAGTTTTACTGAATTCTTGCAATTCACCACCGCCAGTATTGATCAGTTCATCACTGGCTTCAGACTGGAGTCCTGAGATGGGCATGGCGTAGCGGGACACATCGCGTGGTCATCACGGCGATCTGTCACCGCCTCTTCAGCCCTTGGACCGACCTTGCATTTCTACGGGCAAGGGTTCCCCTAGTGCAGGTCCCCAGGTGCGTTGTGGTTACGACGGACTCCTCCAAGATGGGCTGGGGCACCGTATGCAACGGGTAAACAGCCACCGGCTCCTGGAATGGCCCGCGGCTGCATTAGCGCATCAACTGCCTCGAGTTGTTGGCAGTACTGCTCGCCCTGCGGAGGTTTCGGCCGTTGATCCAGGGCAAGTACATGTTGATCCGGACGGACAACATGGCGACAGTAGCGTACATCAACCATCAAGGCGGTCTATGCTCCCGTTGTATGTCACAACTCGCCCGCCGTCTCCTCCTCTGGAGTCAGCAGCGCCTCAAGTCACTGCGAGCCACTCATATCCCGGGCGACCTCAACACCGCGGCGGACGCGCTGTCACGACAAGCTATGCTCAGGGGAGAGTGGAGACTCCACCCCCAGGTGGTCCAGCTGATTTGGAGTCAATTCGGTCGAGCACAGGTAGACCCGCTTTGGTATGCCCTGACTGAGGCACCCCTCAGTATAGATGCGCTGGCACACAGCTGGCCCCCAGGATTACGCAAATATGCGTTTCCCCCAGTGAGCCTACCTACACGATTCTGTGCAAGGTCAGGGAGGACGAGCAGTAGGTCATCCTGGTACCACCCAGACGTGGTTCTCGGACCTCATGCTCCTCGCGAATTCCCCTGAGGAAGGACCTTCTTTCTCAGGGACGGGGTACCACCCGCGACCAGACCTCTGGAATCTCCATGTCTTGCCCTTGGATGGGACGCAGAAGACCTAAGTGGCCTACCACTTCACTAGACACGATCACTCAGGCTAGGGCTCCCTATACGAGGCGCCTGTATGCCTTGAAGTGGCATCTGTTCGCTAAGTGCTGTTCTTCCCGATGCGAAGATCCCCAGAGATGCGCAGTCAGATCGGTGCTTTCCTTCCTGCAGGAGAGGCTGGAGGGGCGGCTGTCCCCCTCCACCCTGAAGGTGTATGTAGCCGCCATTTTGGCACATCACGATGCAGTGGATGGTAAGTATTTGGGGAAGCACGACTTGATCATCAGGTTCCTAAGAGGCACGAGGAGGTTGAATCCCTCCAGACCACACCTTATTCCCTTGTGGGACCTCTCTGTAGTCCTTCGGGGTTTACGGGGAGCTCTCTTTGAGCCCCTGAAGTCAGCTGAGCTTAAAGCACTCTCTTTGAAGACCTGCAGGTGTTCTCTGTACAAATAAAACTCTCACGTGATCCTGAGACCCCAACCCTGCTATGTGCCCAAGGTTCCCATGACCCCTTTTAAGGATCAGGTGGTGAACCTGCAAGCGCTGCCCCAGGAGGAGGCAGACCCAGCCTTGGCGTTGCTGTGTCCGGTGCATGCTTTACGCATCTTTTTGTATCGCACACAGAGCTTTAGAAGCTCCGAGCAGCTCTTTGTCTGCTTTGGTGGACAGCGGAAAGGAAGCGCTGTCTCCAAATAGAGGATCGCCCACTGGGTCGTTGACGCCATCTTGATGGCATATCACGCTCAGGACGTGTGGCCACCCGTGAAGTTATGAGCACACTCTACTAGGAGTGTAGTGGCCTCCTGGACCCTGACCAGTGGCACCTCTTTGGCAGACATCTGCAGAGCAGCAGGCTGGGCAACACCCAACACCTTTGCGAGGTTCTACAATCTCCGGGTTGAGCCAGTTTCGTCCCGTGTATTGTCAGGTATGAGCAGGTAAGTTCCGAGACAGCTAGCCGGGTGTACCACTTGCGCATAGCGCCTTTCCCCTCCCTTGAGGTGAAGATGTGCGCTTTTGACTCCCAGTCATGTTCACAAGCTGTGACCCCTGGATGACTTTCCTCCTTAGCCCTGTGGCAGACGAGTTTGTGGAGAAACTCGCTGCCAGCCCAGTACATGTGCTAATTAGGCCCTGTACTGGGGTAGGTGCTCCACATGTGTTGGTTCCCCGTAGGTGACCCCATGTGATATCTTCCGCTAAATCGTTTCCCTGTTGGTAAACTATGTCTTCCTTGGGCAGAGGACCCTCTGCCCCCAGTCACCATGTTTGTAGAAACTCCTCCCCCCTCGGGTAGGACCTACCATGCGACTTCTCTACATGACATACTTCCGACAAGACTCGGTAAGACCATGTGATGTATTTCCACTCAAAATACCCCCCCCCCTTCTCTGGGCAGGGTGTGGTCTCCACGGTGTCTTCCCCTTGGGAGTGACACCCCCCCAACGTAGACATTTATGGCCCCCAGTCGGTTAACAAATTCCACTCTTTTTGGGGAGAAAACAGAGGAAAAGAGGACACTGTCCCTATTTGTTGGGCAGTCAACTTGTTCCTGAAGGACAGTTCGATGCTTATAAGAGCATTGGGGGAGGTTACGTGATGGCCTGGTGCGCTGGCTACAAGGCACACAGCGGTCTGCCCGTCTCGCACTGCCAGTCCATGTAACACAGTTCAGCTAGTTGTGGCATTTTGTATAGGGACCCCTAGTGTCACTACATCGACACAACGTCGAGTGAGTGACAGATAGGGAACATCCTGGTTACTTTCATAACCTCCGTTCCCTGATGGAGGGAACAAGACGTTGTGTCCCTCTTGCCACAACACTGAACTACCCACTGAAATGGCCGGGAACTTGTCTCGGCTCCTCAGCACAAAATTTGAATGAGTGGTTGCATACCAGCTCCTTTTATACCCGTATGTCCAGGGGAGTGGCATGCAAATTCCACTCGCCAATTCCCATTGGCCTTTTTTCAAAAAGCAGAGGTGTTTGGGGCTCCCAAGAGTGATCCCTAGTGTCACTACATCAACACAACGTCTTGTTCCCTCCATCACGTTTTTCACAATTCCTGACATTTAATCGTAGAAAACATTTCCTTCTTAGGTCAGTTAGGATCACTACTTTATTTTAAGAATGTTAAATGTCAGAATAATAGTAGAGAGAATTATTTATTTCAGCTTTTATTTCCTTCATCACATTCCCAGTAGGTCAGAAGTTTACATGCACTTTGTTAGTATTTGGTAGCATTGCCTTTAAATTGTTTAACTTGGGTCAAACGTTTTGGGTAGCCTTCCACAAGCTTCTCACAATAAGTTGCTGGAAATTTGGCCCATTCCTCCAGACAGAACTGGTGTGAGTCAGGTTTGTAGTCCTCCTTGCTCGCACATGCTTTTTCAATTCTGCCCACAAATTTTCTATTGGATTGAGGTCAGGGCTTTGTGATGGCAATACCTTGACTTTGTTGTCCTTAAGCCATTTTGCCACAACTTTGGAGGTATGCTTGGGGCCATTGTCCTTTTGGAAGACCCATTTGCGACCAAGCTTTAACTCCCTGGCTGATGTCTTGAGATGTTGCTTAAATATATTCACATAATTTTCCTTCCTCATGATGCCATCTATTTTGTGAAGTGCACCAGTCCCTCCTGCAGAAAAGCACCCCCACATGCTTCACTGTTGGGATGGTGTACTTCGGCTCATAAACCTTGCCCTTTTTCCTCCAAACATAACAATGGTCATTATGGCCAAACAGTTAAATATTTGTTTCATCAGACCAGAGGACATTTCTCCAAAAAGTAAGATCTTTGTCCCCATGTGCACTTGCAAACTGTAATCTGGCTTTTTTATGCTGGTTTTGGAGCAGTGGCTTCTTCCTTGCTAAGCAGCCTTTCAGGTTATGTCGATATAGGACTCGTTTTACTGTGGATATAGATACTTGTCTACCTGTTCCCTCCAGCATCACAAGGTCCGTTGCTGTTGTTCTGGGATTGATTCGCACTTTTTGCAGCAATCTACATTCATCTCTGGGAGACAGAATGCGTCTCCTTCCTGAGCGGTATGATGGCTGCGTGGTCCCATGGTGTTTATACTTTAGTACTATTATTTGTACAGATGAACGTAGCATTTGGATATTGCTCCCAAGGTTGAGCCAGACTTGTGGAGGTCCCAAAATTTTTTTCTATGGTCTTGGCTGATTTCTTTAGATTTTCCTATGATGTCAAGCAAAGAGGTACTGAGTTTGAAGGTAGGCCTTAAAATACATTCACAGGTACACCTCCAATTCCGTACACCTCCTATCAGAAGCTAATTGGCTAATTGTCTAAAGGCTTGACATCAATTTCTGGAATTTTCCAAGCTGCTTAAAGGCACAGTTAACTTAGTGTATGTAAACTTCTGACCCACTGGAATTGTGATATAGTCAATTAAAAGTGAAACAATCTGTCTGTAAACATTTGTTGGAAAAATTACTTGTGTCTTGCACAAAGTAGATGTCCTAAATGACTTGCCAAAACTATAGTTTGCTCATATTAAATCTGTGGAGTGGTTAAAAAAAAAAGAATTTAATGACTTCAACTTAAGTGTATGTAAATTTCAACTGTAGGGAGGAGCAGGTGCCGTCGATGATAGTTAATTGGACAACGAGCTGTTGCCTGGGCAATGGAGCTGGCATTCTCCATATGGCACCTGCAAGACACAAGCGGTAGTGAGACAAAACAAACACAGGAAAATACTCAGACAAGACAGACAGACAGTCAGGGGAGGCACAGTCAGGCCAGACTGTGACAAATTTAAAATGTAATGCATTACATTACTTTTTGGACTTTAATTAGATTACAGTAACTAATTACTTTGTTATTGGATTACATCCATCACTGCATATGGGCTAATTAATACTGTATGAGCAGTAATTCATTAACAGTAGATTCATCAATCATCAATAGTAGATCAACAGAGTTTGCTTGTCAATGGTCTGGTAATCCAGTATTATAAAATACTATTTTCCTTTCCCCAGCGACACTGTCACTCAAAATCAACATCAGCACAACAATCAATAGATGTTATATAGACAAACGTTCAATAATGTCTATGCTTCACTTGTGTCTTTTTTCGTATTTTTGTCATGATTTAGTCAAACAGTGATCGTGACAGTGACTTTGCTTTGTTACAATCCTCTGTATGTAAATATTCACCAAATTAAGCTTTTTAAAACCTATATATTCATCAAATTAAGGATTTTGGCCACAGAGGAACATTAAGAAAAAAACACGATCAGCAATTATCGGTGTTGATTTTTGCAGATAACCGATAGTTCCAAAAAGCAACTATCAGCACCAGTTAATCGGTAAAAACAATATATCAGTCCATCTTTAAAATATAGTGCTACAGAAAGAGGGAAAAGGAAAGAGAGAGAGAGAGAGATTGTCTCTCCTGTTCTCCAAATCCCCTCTTGCCTCTCTCACACACTCATACAGCTGCCTAAGTGTGTGTTTGTGTGTGTGAGCAAATATGGGTTTGCCACCCTCTATGAAATCATGGCTATAGCTATAACAGTAGACACTAAAGAGGTTTTTCATCAACAGGGTTTGGAGGGTTACTTTAAAAATGTATTCCACTACAGATAACAAAATACATGCTGTAAAATATCATTTGTAACACATTCCATTAGACTATTCAAGGTCAGTAACGTAATCTAAATACTTTTTTTCACTTGTTTTGACTATAAACCAGTTAATAACAAGTGAAAAAAAAAATCTGCCAATAGAGTAAGACAAAATACACTTATCTTAAAAATAAATTATCTGAAAAAAAAAAAAAAAAAGCCTAAACATCTTATGCAGTGTTGCTTATAAAACAAGGTAAATTAAATGAATCTTGTTTTAAGGATTCACATGTCAATTTACATAAGGTTAACTATTCTGCTGCTCCAAACTTACTTCAAAAACCCACAGAGTGAACACAATAACATCATCTTCTGACCGTATAACATCATATCCACCTTTTCATTCATAAAAGTGGGAAAGCATGCTTTTTCTGCTCATATGAATGTAAGTAACGCATCATAAAAAAGTGTTTCACGGCTGTTCAAACACTCCTCAGATCGCTTAGCAGACTAAAAATGTTATGAAACAAATGACAATAAAATGCAAAGTAATCTCTTCAGTAATCAATATACTTTTTGAATTACATTGTATTCTGATTACCGAATTTTAACTGTAGTGGAATACAGTTACTAATATTTTGTATTTTAAATACGAAATCCCATTACATGTATTCTGTTGCTCCTCAACCCTTTTCCTCAACCACAATTTGATCTGCATACATTTTAAAAGCATAGGCGCATAAGCCAGTGCCTCCTATTGCATTACATTTTTAAAATAAAGATTTCATATTCATGAAGTTATGACAGGATATACTACTGATCAAATAAATACTTGTGTGTCAGAAGACCTGGCCTCTGTTGTATTCAACTGTAAAGCATTTCTAGCATCTCTCTTTTGATTTAACTCTATATTGTCAATGTCAAATAAGAGAGGAGAGCTGCTGTATGTTTCCATGGCAACTCTACCTTTCTTCACTGTGTTGCAGAATTTATTAACTAAATCATTTGTTGCTTATATGCATTTAAAAATGGTTTACTGTTTGTGAAGTGATCAATCCTAGTTTACAAGGGCAATTAATCCCTTACATCAGTGACGCTGTGCTCTATAGGAATAATCCAACATGCAACTAGTTAGATCATCAGGGTAAACAGAAGCCAAAGAATCAGGTATTCCGTAAATATATAACTCATAACATCATGAATGTCAATTGTCAGAATGACTTTGTTTCATTAATGGGAAACCAACATAAATACATGTTAAAAATAATGAACTGCATAATTTCAGATTTCTATAGGGAACTAACCTACCCGATAATTAAACTTAAAGGGCCGTTACATTCTAAGGATCCTCCTGCAAACTTTTCAAACAAAATATTCATGAGCTATAAAAAAGATGTGGTCCTGTTTCACAGTAGTTTCCCTTCTTTTCACTGCATATGCTCTCTTGAGGATTTTGCTCATCAATAATTTAAACACAAGTCAAAATTAGGCTTTTTCAAATGCCTGGAATTCATCAGTTCATTCTTCATCAGAAAAAAAAAAAGAAAATTTTTTTTTTTTCTGAAATCTGAAATTATGTGATTGTATTGTTGTGATTTTGTATATAAAATCTCACTGTTTATTTTGGACTGGTTTACAACGGCTGTTAGATAATCGGGTCTCGGATAATCGCGGAAACTCGCATACGTGCAAATTTGCGCTTTTCAGTTTAAACTGGTATGATACAACCGACCTAGGAAACCACAATCTTTTCAACTTTAAAGTTTGTTCGAGTCTTTATGGTAATAATGAAAACATGGACTCGTACCAGGAAAAATATTGCAGGTAAAAGTGACATTCATAATTGTTTTTCAGTTGTCTCCACAGAATGATTATACTGTAGATTTGATACATTAATATGTTTCTGATTTAATGTTATCAGACTTTGGGTCTGTAAATTAAAATGAGCAATTTGTCGTCCTAATTTTGAGTTCAGTTTTAAAGGGCGTATTAAGTTATCCAGAAAAGAGCAGTGTATGTTTTTCTCTTTTTCAGTATTGTTGCTTGATTAATATTCCCTACAATTTTATATATATACGAATCATATGCAATCTAAAGGACTGTGGTTAATTATATAATAATTATTATGTTAGTAGATACCATGTGCCCCCTTTGTTTTTCCTTGATATTTTTAAAGCAGCATAAAGTGAATCTGGACTGTATATGCATCAAACGATCGTGTTGTGCATGCGCTCTTTATATGTACAGCAGGGTTTAACCATGGATTTAACTAATAAAAAATATTCATCCTACATAGTCAGATTTTGTCCAATATATATATATATATATATATATATATATATATATATTAGATGAAATCATGCTTAATGTTCCCAAAACAAATACTAATTATTTAATTCACAAATTACACTGCCTTCGTTTTCTAATGTACAATCATTTATAGCTTTTTTCTCTGCGCATGAATGCAGCAAGCGATGTCGAAGATGTTATCCACAACCACGAATCTAGAGTCCATTTTTTTTTACATTTCACTTATCGTTAAGGTGTGGATTTGGCTTTGGGAAACTGACCAGCAGTTATGTGCCACTTTATCACAAAGCAGAAATCGAAAGCAACAGGCAGTCGATTAAGTGAGATAATTCCGCTATGAAATTCTCTATGCGAGAGCGGAAATCTTTACCATTCAAATGCTCAATTGTACAATGGAGGTATGAAAGCAGAATGCTCCGCCTGCAAATTAGGACACACTGATCTGCAAGATCATATATGTTTATTGGTTTTGATGCAGGGATTTTTTATGTGTGTTTGGCGGGATTTAAGGAAAAATGCTTTGCCAATATATAGTATTATTAAGCTTACATATTAGAGGGTGCTCTAACGTTAGCAACCCTGCAGAACTGGGCCTGCATCTAGCTGGCAGTTGCACTGACATGATGGCAAAACAACAAGATACCTTACTTATCTATTAATTTAATATCGAATGGTAGTGTAGGCTACTAGCTCACCTTTTGCTGCTCTACTATGTTCACGTAGCACATCCTCGTGCTCTCTGGTAATGTGACATGTACGATTCCAAAAGGAATATTTGCTAATGTCTCTCCACACTCCCTTTTGATTTCCTCGTTCTTAACTTTGATTTATACTTTGCATTTATTTAGGCTACAAGGTTTGCAACTTCACTAAAACAATGTTTGAGCTCCATAACCTCAGGCCTATTGCTTATTTCGCAGATTTCCAAACCATCATATCACGAAGTGCATTCTGGGTTGAGTGAGCGGCGCTGAGCGGCCTGAGAGAGCGGAGTGGAATCTTCAAAAAGGTGCTCTCCGCTCAGGTGGAATTATCACCGCTCCACTCAACGCTCAGCTCCGCTCACATGCTCTGCAACAGACCAAACTTTAATCAAATATTCAAACATTTAGGGGGAAAAATTATAAAATTTTTCTCATTTAAAAAATGTATCAAACATATAACAATACATAGCCTACTGTCCCACCAGATATTGATTTCTGAACACTTCCTAAGTTAAATCATTAGTATTGTGTTGTTTAAAAATGAATATGAACTTGTTTTCTTTGCATTATTCAAGGTCTGAAACCACTGAATCTTTTTTGTTATTTTGACCAGTTGTCATTTTCTGCAAATAAATGCTCTAAATCAGTGGTTCTCAACCTTGCTTGCTCCAAGGCCCCCAACTGTCCAAGACAATATTTGAAGGCCCCCTCGCCCGAAACTAGACATGTCTGATTAAAATAATTAATCATGGATCATTTTTAATTCTAGAAATTTCAGAAAGTGTCTGTTTATAATTTGTAGGCATACATCTTAAAGTATTTTTTAGCATTTTAATTAAGTTGAATTAATTATTTTAATATTTCTTATTTTAATAAATTTTAAGTCAACTTGCCCCCTTGGAAGTGTACCCCTGGTTGAGACCCACTGCTCTAAATGACAATATTTTCATTTGGAATTTGGGAGAAATGTTGTCAGTACTTTATAGAATATAACAAAAATGTTCATGTTACTCAAACACATACAGTACCTATAAATAGTAAACCCAGAGAAACTGATAATTTTGCAGTGGTCTCTTAATCTTTTTCTAGATATGCTTTATGTAAAGTGACAAAAGCAATGTCTTCTTATAAAGTGGTTTTAAGACATTACAAGTCATTTTGGAAGTTATATACATTACACATGCACAAGATACAAAATAACACACATTCAATGTAAATTTTGAGATATTACGAAAAACACTTGTAAAGCTAAATTTAAGATTAAAGATTAACTTTATTAGCTTCTGCTGTGTTAAAATTGGATGTTGCTTGTGTTATAATGCATTATACTCTAAAGGATAACTATGAATAGGGAAAGTCTTTTAATGTATTATAACTGTAGTTATAATTATTTATGAGAAGTTATTACTTAATATAGGGTAAGTATATATAATATATCTGAGACATAATAAATGAGGTATAATGCATTTATAATGCCTTTGCAATGCATTATACACAGATGAGGCAAAACATTATGACCACTCACAGGTGAAGCAAATAACATTGATCATCTCCTAACAAGGCCACGTGTCAAGGTCTGGGTAGATTAGATGGTAAGCGAACCAGTCAGAGTGCCCATGATGACCACTGTCCACCATCGGAAGTGCCTACAATGGGCACGCGAGTGTCGGAACTGGACCTTGGAGCAGTGGAAGAAGGTCGCCTGGTCCAATGAGTCCCATTTTCTTTTACATCATGTGGATGGCCGTGTGTGCCATTTACCTAGGGAAGTGATGGCACCAGGACGCACTGTGGGAAAATGACAAGGTGGTGGATGGAGTGCGATGCTCTGGGCAATGTTCTGCTGGGAAACCCTGGGTCTGGTCATTCATGTGGATGTCAATTTGAAATGTGTCACCTATCTAAACATTGTTGCAGACCAGGTACACCCCTTCATGGCAATGGTATTCCCTGATGGCAGTGGCCTCTTTCAGCAGGACAGTGTGCCCTGCCACACTGCACACATTGTTCGGGAATAGTTTGAGGAACATGATGAAGAGTTCAAGGTGTTGCCCTGCCTCCAAGTTCCCCAGATCTCAATCCGGTTGAGCATCTGTGGGATGTGCTGGACCAACATGTCCGATCAATGGCAGCTCCACCTCATAAATTACAGGACTTGAAGGATCTGCTGCTAATGTCTTGGTGCCAGATGCCACAGGTCACCTTCAGGGGTCTTGTAGAGTCCATGCTTCAGCGGGTCGGCGCTGTTAGGCAGGTGGTCATAATATTTTGGCTTACCTGTGTAAATATGGGCTTCATAGAAAGTGTTACTGTGATTTTCTTGTTTGTTTGTTAGTTTTGTGATTACTGTGATGAAAGGCAAAAACATAGCTTCTTACAGAAATTTGTCATAGACTGTGCAGAAATTGACTTTCAAATATAAACCTACCCTGAGAAATATTCACTGGAGTAAAAATTGTGACAACTAGCTCGGATCTCCTCTGTACACCATTTTTCGTCCTCAGTTCATTATCAGGGCCTGTCCTTAAATTGCAGTGGCGTTGTCCATTCTTGTTTCTTGGTTTTGTTAAGTTTTTGCTCTTGTAAAATCTTGTATCTAGTTTCTCACTTCATAATAGTAGTTAAGAGCATCTAGATTCACTGTACCACTGCCTCTGTAATAAGACTGACTTAATTTTTGGGGGCTGATTTTTAGCTTTCATAATCCACTAGCAGCTGTATAACTCTATTCTAAACATATATATTCAGTACTACTGAAGTAGTAATAAAAACAAGTAATTGCAATAATAACTCATTTATGTGCCATTTGCAATGGGCAGTTTATGATATTATTAATTGTACACAATACTCTATGGATCTGATATTGCTTCACAGGAATGCTAACTTATTACACAGTTATTTCAAATTGCCTTCACACAGGTTTATTATACAACATTTTGTGTGGATGTGAGCCACAATATGATACTTTATTATGGAATATAAATTGAAACATTGTGTAACGACATATGTCAGTGATTCTTTTCTTCATGTTTGCATGAAAATTGTTTTTAAAGGCACACAAGACAAATTTCTCTGTCTTCTCTCTTTGTTTATTGATCAAACAACTCGTGGTCACTATTTTGTATCAGACTCCTTCTGACCCTTTTAAACCACTGACACCAAGACGGGGAGCTGGGCATTAAATATTCTTGAGATACCATAACATTATAACACATTGCATGGCTCTGCAAATACTCAAAGCCTAATTTTTTGACACTCTACAAGTATTTCCATTTGAAAACTAAAGCATTCTGTTCTGCAATGTGATACTGATATAAGGTTGCTTAGACACAACTACTCTCTGTGTGTCTGCCTGCCAAAGATAATGTAAACTGAGTGAGCATGGGTTGGCAAAGCTTTCATTGAAGGAAGAAGCCTGTACAGCTAGCTGTCAGCTCAACAACATAAGCTGTTCAAGAGTTAAGTTTGCTGATTGTGTGCCATCAGTCTAAGCTGGCTGACAGAGGCAGCCAGGCCAGGTCTAATTAGACAGAACTCAGCACCTGCAGACACAGCTATGGAATGTGCATCTGTTCTCTCAGCTGACAAATATCTGCAGTAATCACCTATACCTGCCTTGTCCATCACATTCCCACAGATCTGAACTGAAGACATTGAAAGGGTCAGCACAGACATTTATCTTGCCTGCACCTTTTGACTAGTTCCAAATTGTGTACGAAGCAACTCGCTATCAGTAGTTTTTCATTTTAGGTCTGTAAAAATATATTTTTCCTCTTTAACTGAGACTAGCACTCTGTGTGATCACTGTAGCAGAGAATGTCTTAACCTAGTTTAGGCTAAACTGTGGTCTGTTCAGGTGAAGTTGAGCTGTAGGGTTACTCTGACTGTGGAATCCAAAGCATCCCGTTTACAGTGTATCTGCCTCTCCTAATCTGTCTGAGAATGCGAGCCTTGAAATGTAATGTATGATAACTACAGACAACATTAGTACTACAAACAACTGCCTTATACAATACAATGACAAGGATTTACAGACTGTAAATAGTGTGCTTTTACAAGGGTGCCAGATGTCAGATTTGGTGAATTTCTGTTCTGATGGTTGAAGATGAAGCTTTGGTGGAAGAAGCTGGTCTTCTATCTGTTAGAAAGGACAGATTCTTCTCAGAGCATGTGACTGTCAATTCTCCATAATAATCCCTTTAACTGTTTCATTCTCAGATTTTCATATTTCTTATGTAGATCAGTCCACTAATTGAATTAAGCATGTAAAGAGCATTTCTGAAATGAGTGTAATTGCTATTAACTAAAAGCTAACACAGTTTTCAGCAAAATGTGTTCGAGTACTGTAAATGAGGTAAAATTATTATTAACTTTATTAACCTTATTATTGTTGTTTCAGTAAAACTCAATAGTTTATTTTTATGTAAAACTCCATTATTTACCCAAGCTTTTATTAAATGTAATTACTCAGATTTTTTCTAAATGTTAATGTTTCATGAAAATGAAAACAATGTGGATGTGTCAGTAAGAATAAAAGCTTTCAAATAAGCCTTTACAATATTTATATAGCACAAGTATTGTATAATATAATCTTTGCTCACTTACAGTATCTGTGCAGCCACTCACAGTCACGCATGTGACTGCTAATGTATACATGTTAACCGTTCTGCCTTCTGAGCTCTACTTAGAAATGCAAATACACACACATACAAAAAACGTATTTTCATAACCAACAGTTTTACAAGATCAAAGAACTGGATAAGTGTGTGCTTGTGATTGTGAGTGACTCATTCCATTGGACTCATTTTCAATGTCAGTGAGTGTCTCATGACCTTGACAAAATGCTACAGACCCACACATCTGGTCCCAGTTGGTTGGCATGCCAACAAACTAAACCTATGTACAGCTTTAAGTAAATGTGGCATTATGTCAAAGCAACGGAAAATTTAAAAAAGCAAATATAGTAGTAAATATAGCTGCAAGCAGCGATACCGGGGTCAAGCCAATTATCGGCACCATGAGCAGCAAAAGAAGCTATGTGACATGTTTTTGGTTAGAGTCCGGTGAACAGTATATGAGGAGTTAGAAAAAGTAACAGAACTAACAGAAGTTCAGAACTACAAACATGGCGGATGTGCATGAGATGCTGAAAACAGTGGATGTGTGTGAGATGAATGGTGCTGAATGGTGCTTGATCAGTTTATATAAAATAGTTTTATATAAATAAAATAGTTTTTATAAAACTTAATTGCCACGTACGTTTAATGGTTGAATACTATATATAAAACACTAAGGTAGGAAGAATTGTTAAGCAGTGTAAATGAAATGTGAAGTGCGTATGTAAGAATGTTAACTGATGACAGGATGCACGTTACTAGACAGAGTGGTCTGTGGTTTCAAGACGCAATTTTATGATGTGTTAGCATGTCCCAAAACTTGCATACTGTTCTGATACACACTCAAAAGTATCTACTTTTTCATCAGAAAAACAGTACATACTTTTAGGGCATAGTATAAGTAGGCGAATTGGGACGCAGCATTAGGCTTGTCGTACTACTGTTAGTTGCAGCCTGTGTTGTAATTAGAGTATTGTGATGTAATTCTTTATAACTGTTGATCACTATGTGGCGCTGTTACAGTATTACAGTAGTTTGGTCATTGTTGGGTAGAGATACACAAAATGTTGTGTAGATTTGCCAAGTAGTAATTTGAATTATTAAATTTGAATTTTATGCATGTTTAATAGTATGGAACAGCAGAGTTGTTGTAGAATATTAAAATGTTTTATTAACATTAACAATTGTTCACATTGATGTACATTTTAATTTACAGTTGCCAATAACAAATGGCTTAATTTACTTATTTATTTTTTTCTAAATTCCAATTACTGAAATTTCAAACAATATCAATGTAAACAGCTTTTGTCTTTGCACATTAATAAAAAATAACATTCCTTTTTTTCCACATTTTTGAAAAGTACAAACTTTTGTTTACAAATGTAAAAATTACAAAGTGTTTAACACTGTTTCTGAAGTTCTTAATTTCTTTTAAAAAAATCACTAAAACAAAGTAAATAGTAAACAAACAACACTGTGCAATGAAGCTGAGCAAGTAACTTTAACAGTAGTGTTGTGCAAATAAATGCAGAATGTACTTATTTTGGCAGGTTGTCATAATTGGTATCATTGTTCTCGGCATGAACCACGGAATCTATCAAGACAAGTCTCATGACAGTAGGCAAAAGGAGTCAATAGATATTAGCATTTTTAAAAAGAGCATTATAATTTTTGACCACAAGGTGGCGCTGTCCCGAAGCTTTTTGAGCCCCATGGTGCCAAAGACACATACCAAGTTTCGTAACGATACGCCAAGTCATTCGTAAAATACAGCATTTTATGACTAAATTAAAAATGGCCGACATAGGAAAATGTGGTATCGTTCGACTCAGTATGTAGCACTTGACCTAAAGAGACAATTTTCATTATTTTCGGCAAAAGTGTTCAAGAGTGTTCAATAAGCCAAAAAAAAATCTGTTTATGCTATCTCCTGACCAGTAGGGGGCAGTGTGCCAAAATGCTGCAGGTAACCTCAGGGCCTAATGATGATGACACATATCAAGTTTCATCCCAATCCCTCAAAGCGTTGCGGAGATACAGTCTCAAGTTCAATTGTGCGTGTTCTTCGTTGAATTCATTGAAGCGCCATTTAAAAACGGTATGGTTTATCAAAATTCTGTGAATAGATTTTTGTCATGAGCGCCTCTAGATGATGCAGGCCAATTTTCATACAAATTGGACAAACAGTCTAGGAGGAGTTCGAAAAAGTAGGTTTTCAAAACATTTAAAAATGGTGGACAGGAAGTTTGCTCGATCATGACATAGTTGATATCATTGTTCTTGGCATGAACCACGAAATCTATCAAGACCAGTCTCCTGACAGTAGGCAAAAGGAGTCAATAGCTATTAGCATTTATAGAAATAGCATTATAATTTTTGACCACAAGGTGGCGCTGTCCCGAAACTTTTTGAGTCCCTTCAGAGCATGGTGCCAAAGACACATACCAAGTTTCGTAATGATACACCCAGTCATTCGTAAAATACAGCATTTTATGACTAAATGAAAAATGGTAGACATCCAAAATGGCCGACATAGGAATTTTTTATATCATTGGACTCGCTATACCCCACTGAATCTAGACCCATGCCAAGCTTCATCCCAATCCCTCAAAGTGTTGCGGAGATACAGCCTCAAGTTCAATTTTGCGCGTTCTTCGTCTAATTCGTTGAAGCGCCATTCAAAAATGGTATGGTTTATCAAAATTCTGTGAATAACTTTTGGTTGTGAGTGGCTCTAGATGAAGCATGCCAATTTCCATGCAAATCGGACAAACAATCTAGGAGGAAGTCGAAAAAGTAGGTTTTCAAAACATTTAAAAATGGCAGACAGGAAGTTTGCTCGAACATGACATAGTTGGTATCATTGTTCTCGGCATGAACCATGGAATCTATCAAGACCAGTCTCATGACAGTAGGCAAAAGGAGTCAATAGCTATAGCATTTTTAGAAATAACATTGTAATTTTTGACCACAAGGTGGCACTGTCCTGAAACATTTTGATTCCTTTCAGAGCATGGTGCCAAAGACACATACCGAGTTTCGTAATGATACGCCAAGTTGTTCATAAAATACAGCATTTTATGACTAAATTAAAAATGGCCAACGTCCAAAATGGCCGACATAGGAATTTTTCATATCGTTGAACTTGCTATACCCCACTGAATCTAATGAGACCAATTTGATGATTTTATGACAAACTGTTCTGAAGTTATAAGCAAAAAGGTGCTTTTTTCATATCTCGTGACCACTAGGTGGTACTGTTCCGAAACTGAGCAGGCACCCTCGAGTCATGGTGCCTATGACAAATAGTAAGTTTGGTATGAATACGCTAAAGCATTCTGGAGATATACTCTCACGTCCATTTTGGCGTACTCTTTGTCGAAATTCGTTGAAGCGCCATTCGAAAACGATATGGCTTATCAAAATTCTCTGAATGAATTTTAGTCATGATTGCCTCTAGATGATGCAGGCCAATTTTTGTACAAATCAGACAAACGGCCTAGGACAAGTTCAAAAAAGTATATTTTTCAGAAAATTCAAAATGGCCGACATCCAAAATGGCCGACATAGGAATTTTCATATCATTGGACTCACTATACCCCACTGAATCTAATGAGTCCAATTTGATGCTTTTATGACAAACTGTTCTGAAGTTATAAGCAAAAATGTGCTTTTTTCATATCTCGTGACCACTAGGTGGCACTGTTCGAGTTCGAAAGTTGTTTTCAGAAAATTCAAAATGGCGTAATAAAATTTTCATGACGGAAAATGACGTCATTCCTTGATAAAAAGGAATCAGAGGAAAAAAGAATTTAGTTTCTAGGACTCACGGTTCAAAAGTTATTATCATAAATGTGAGTGCAAATTTGGGCAGTTGGTGGCGCTAGAGGGTTTGAGGTAGAGACACCAAATTTGCTGTGGTAACAGATCAGACTGTCCTCTATCTGTGTGCCAAATTTCATAACTTTCCCGTAAGGGGTTCTATGGGCTGTCATAGACTCAAGTGCAGAAGAAGAAGAAGAATATTAAGAACACTAACGAAAACAATAGGGGTCTTTCGTCCCTTCAGGGCTTGACCCCTAATAAGAACACTAACGAAAACAATAGGGGTTTTCGCCCCTTCGGGGGTTGACCCCTAATTTCCCAGACCACTCATAGAACTAAAGGTACTCAAGCTGTCATGATGAACTAGAACTACAGCTCCAACATTATTCTTTTGTCTGTCCCATCAAGTCTGTATTAGTATTAATAACAATTAGTACAATTATAATTTTTTTCTTTATTACACTTTTTTAAATGAAAAAATCCAAAAGGTACAGTGCAGTTGGCAAACACTGGTTTAAATCAACAACACAGAGATGTGATTCAGCTTTTATAAATCTTGCTTCTGGGCCCCTCCACATTTTAGGTGTCTCACTCACTGATTTGCCACCCAATTCATGTCATGGAGCACTCTACTGAAGATATGATGAGATCAATCAGGTGTGTGTAAGAGAGACATCCAAAATGTGCAGTGCATGGGGGCCCATTTACACATACTCTCATTTTAACAAAAAAATGAATTGTTATCTGTTGGATAATTTGTGGCCTTTGGGATTCAATTCAGTATCTAATCCTTTCCATGCCTTATCCTGTGTCCTGTAATTGTAAACTGGTTATTGATGCAGTCACTCTTAATTCCTTTGTTTGATTAAATGGCAGGCTGTTTTGCTTTGATTTGTGTCTGCCTTATCAGTCATAACACTTGTCAGTGGTGTCTCAGGCTCATTATTTCAGGTGGGGCACAAACAATCACTAAACCCCACATTTCAGGGGTTGACTGACAATTTTTGAGAAATTGACAGATAATTCCAAATGCTGTCAGTCATTTTGACAGATAAAAATAAACAAGGAAATAATTTTAACCTAGTGCATCAATTTTGACTTCACTCTCTCTCACACACACTGTGTGTTTGTGTACATGTTTATACTACATTGTGGGGACCAAATGTCCCCACAAGGATAGTAAAACCTGAGATCACCTACCTTGTGGGGCCCAGCTAGTGGTCCCCACAAGGGAAATGGCTTATTAAACATACTAAACGATTTTATTTTTTATTTTAATTTTATTTATTTTTTTTTGTGAAAATTTAAAAATGCAAAAAGGTTTCTTTGAGGGTTAGGATTAGGGATAGGGTTAGGGGATAGAAATTATCATTAGATCTGTATAAAATCCATAAAATGCATGGAAGTCTATGGAGAGTCCTCGCAATGAAATAAAAATAAGTTTGTGTGTGTGTGTGTGTGTATGTGTGTGTGTGTGTATGCCCTGTTTATTCCCTGGTATTAAGATGCATATTAACAGACACCATTGCCATTTACACATGCACTGTAAACCCTAATGCTCAAAATAATTAATTGTTTTGATGTAGGGAAAAATTTAATAATACATAATAGTTCAAATAAATTAACCTTGATGAGTAGTTAGGACTTTCTCTTTCTTTTGAGTTCAGAAAACTGACACTTTTTAAGTAACCTGAATTTCTGAATCTGAATTTCTATTTCCCAGCATGCTTTGCATGGCACTCGACAGTGACAGTGTGTTTTTGTGCAAGATGAATGTAAAGGGGGAGACTTGTTAGTGTTTAATATTTTGTTTTGTTATTTAGAAGAGTTTCTGTTATGTTAAAATTTTTGGGGGTTACCATTACGGCGAATAGTGAAGCTTGAGCTTAGGTTGAGGACAGGTACAATTTCAAGATTATATTACAGTATATTGTTTTTCTCATTGAGTAATTGCTATGCCAATCAAAGCACAGTGTTTCCAATTAGCATGCATTCAGCATGCTAGCAGTTACTGTACTAGCTAGTTTTAGTGATTGCTAGCTAGTAATTTTTCCTGTAAGTATTTAAGTTGAGCTTACATGATCATTTTAAGAGTTAAAGGTGCACTCAGCGATTCTTGAGAAACACTGTTAATAATCAAACTCAACGAAAAAAAAAAGTTTATCATAAAAAAACAAACAACTTTAAAGTGTAGCGCTGTTTCCCCTCTCCTATCTATGTAGAGCAAAGGCGCGCAACTCGCACAAGCGATCAAAACGCACTAGCATCCTATTTCAAATTTTAACGGTCACGGAAAGTCGGTTGAGCTGAAAGCTTGAGGGTGACGTTACCCTGGTAAGTAAGAGAAATAAATTAATTTGTTGATTAATTTTGTGTTATTTTTATTTATTTAGACCTAACTCCAATTGTCATTTATGACTTACATGTTTATTTCAGCAAGCAGTTTCGTCCAGGCCTGCGATATTCTCCGCCAGGAGGTAAGTAATTTCAAACTTCAATCTCTAAAATCTCTTTTGTGGATTGACTAGTAATCGTGATACCAGGTTTATATATATATATATATATATATATATATATATATATATATATATATATATATATATATAAATAGTTGATGTCAGAAGTTTACATACACTTAGGTTGAAGTCATTAAAACAAATTTTTTAATCACTCCACAGATTTAAGATGCTGCAGGAGGGACTGGTGCAATTCACAAAAAAGATGGCATCATGAGGAAGGAAAATTATGTGAATATATTGAAGCAACATCTCAAGATTTCAGCCAGGAAGTTAAAGCTTGGTTGTAAATGGGTCTTCCAAATGGACAATGACCCCAAGCATACCTTCAAAGTTGTGGCAAAATGGCTTAAGGACAACAAAGTCAAGGTATTTGACTGGCCATCACAAAGCCCTGACCTCAATCCGACAGAAAATTTGTGGGGAGAACTGAAAAAGCATGTGCGAGCAAGGAGGCCTACAAACCTGACTCAGTTACACCAGTTCTGTCTGGATGAATGGGCCAAACTTCCAGCAGCTTATTGTGAGAAGCTTGTGGAAGGCTACCCAAAACGTTTGACCCAAGTTTAACAATTTAAAGGCAATGCTACCAAATACTAACCAATAAGTAATCTTCTGACCCACTGGGAATGTGATGAAAGAAATTAAAGCTGAAATAAATAATTCTCTCTACTATTATTCTGACATTTCACATTTTTAAAATAAAGTAGTGATCCTAACTGACCTAAGAAAGGGAATGTTTTCTACAATTAAATGTCAGGAATTGCGAAAAACTGAGTTTAAATGTATTTTGTATATATATATATATATATATATTATATATACAAAATACATTTAAACTCAGTTTTTCGCAATTCTTGACATTTAATTATAGAAAACATTCCCTATATGCACTACCGGTCAAAAGTTTTGAAACACTTACTCATTCTATATATATTATTATTTTTTTTTTTTTTCACATTTCAGAATAATAGTAATCATCAAAACTATGGAATAACATAAATAGAACAATGGGAATTATGTTGTGACTAAACAAAATCCAAAATAAATCAAAACTGTGTTATATTTTAGCATCTTCAAAGTAGTTATCCTTTACCTAGAATTTGCAGACATGTACTCTTGACATTTTCTCAACCAACTTCTTGAGGTATCACCCTGGGATGCTCTTTAAACAGCATTGAAGGAGTTCCCATCTATGTTGGGCATTATTGGCTGCTTTTCTTTATTATTAGGTCCAAGTCATCAATTTCAAAAACGTTTTTTTTATTTTTTTTTATTACATTTTAGATTTATAATGAAATAAATTAATATGGTGGCACAAATATATTTTTGTTTACAAAACTGATTTCAAACATTTAAGCATACGCCTTCAGATCAAAAGATTTTTAAGATCATGAGAAACATTTCAGTCAAGTGTTTCAAAACCTTTGACTGGTAGTGTATAGTGTATTTGAGAGGTCAGACACTGATTTTGGACGAGAGAGCCTGGCTCGCAATCTCCGTTCTAGTTCATCCCAAAGGTGTTCGATAGGGTTGAGGTCAGGGCTCTGTGCGGGCCAGTCAAGATCTTCCACACCGAATTCATCCAACCATGCCTTTATGGACCTTACTTTGTGCACTGGGGCACAGTCATGCTGGAACAGAAAAGGGCCTTCCCCAAACTGTTTCCACAAAGTTGGAAGCATAGAATTTTCCGAAATGTTAATGCCTCAGCTTACCAAGACATTTTGGAAAATTCTATGCTTCCAACTTTGTGGAAACAGTTTGGGGAAGGCCCTTTTCAGTGTCTGACCTCACAAATGCTCTTCTGGAGAATGGGCAAAAATTCCTACAGACACACTCCAAAATCTTATAGAAAGCCTTCCCAGAAGAGTGGAAGCTATTATAGTGGCAAAGGGGGGACCAACTCGATATTAATGCCTATGGATTTAGAATGGGATGTCATAAAAGCTCCTGTAGGTGTTTTAGGTGTTTAGACTTTTGTCCATATAGTGTATATACATTTGTGCTCAAAATTTTGCATACCCAGGCAGAAATTGTGAAATGTTGGCATTGATTTTGAAAATATTACTGATCATGCAAAAAAACTGTCATATGAAGCCATTTATTATCACATAGTTGTTTGGCTCCTTTTTAAATCATTTACTCCGTTACATTTACTTGAGTAACATTTTGAAGAAAAAAAATATGGGTACTTTTTACTCTCACTCAAGTACATTTCTAATGACATTTTTTTCATTTTACTTTACAATTGGGTGGCGTTCCTGTCATTACATTACTGGGTTTAATTTTAATTAATGTGTAATTTATTGAGAGATTATTGAATGGGACTTTAGCGAGAACGGAAGTTCACACAGCTGCCTGCACTGCTGACACAGACTGTTACTCAAGTCATCAATGCTGCAGCATCAAACTTTTCAAAGTGAAACACTTTCTTCGCTCCGTAGAGTGAAAAAACGTCTTGGTTACTGATGTAACCTCTGTTCCCTGATGGAGGGAACGAGGCGTTGTGTCAATGCAGTGACACTAGGGGTTCGCTCTTGAGAGCCCCAATCACCTTTGCTTTATTCAGAAAAGGCCAATGAAAATTGGTGAGTGGAATTTGCATGCCACTTTCCACCCCGGACATACAGGTATAAAAGGAGATGGCATGCACCACTCATTCAAAGTTGTGCTGAGGAGCCGAGAGAGTGTCCCGGCCAGTCAGTGGTCAGTTCAGTGCCGCAGCAGGAGGGACACAACATCTCGTTCCCTCCATCAGGGAACAGAGGTTACATCAGTAACCAAGACGTTACCTGTCTGTCACTCACTTGACGTTGTGTCGATGTAGTGACACTAGGGGTTCCTATACGAAACGCCGGGTCTTCCTTCTCTGAAGGGAGCGCTTGCAGGTTCACCGCTTGATCCAGGAAGAGAGTGGTGGGAACTTTGGGCATGTAACCGGGCCGGGGTCTCAAGATCATGTGAGAGTGTGCCGGCCCGAACTCCAGGCATTCACTGATGACAGAGAGTGCCTGCAGGTCCCCCACCCTCTTGATAGAATTGAGCACCACCAGGAGGGCTGTCTTCAGCGACAAAGTGCTGAGCTCGGCTTGCTCCAGGGGCTCAAAGGGGGCTCTCTGTAAGGCAGGTAGGACCACAGAGAGATCCAAGAGGGAATCAGGCGCGGTCTAGGGGGATTCAATCTCCTTGTGCCTTTGAGGAACCTGGTGATCAGGTCGTGCTGTTGAGAGGGTCTCCCATACAGTGTATCGTGATATGCTGCAATAGCAGCCACGTACACATTCAGGGTAGAGGGAGACAGCCGTCTCTCCGGTCCCTCCTGTAGAAAGGACAACACAGACCCAACTGCGCATCTCCGTGGATCTTCCCCATGGAAAGAACACCAATTCGCGAAGAGACGCCACTTCAGCCACCTCGTGGAGGAGGCTCTAGCCTGAGTGATCATGTCTACCACCTCTGGCGGAAGGCCTGCTAGGTCCTCCACGTCCCGTCCAGGAGCCAGATGTGGAGATTCCAGAGGTCTGGCCGCGGGTGAGAAGGTCTTGCCCCAGGGGAATGCACCAGGGAGGGGCTACTGCCAGGAGCATTAGGTCTGAAAACCAGGTCCAGTTGAGCCAGTATTGCGCAACCATCAGGACTTGTTGTCCGTCCTCCCTGACTTTGCACAAAATCTGTGCAATGAGGCTCACTGGAGGAAATGCGTACTTGCGCAGCCCCCGAGGCCAGCTATGCGCCAAGGCATCCGTGCCGAGGGGAACCTCGGACAGGGAGTACCAAAGGGGGCAGTGAGAGGACTCTTGGGAGGCAAACAGGTCCACCTGCACCTCTCCGAATCTCTCCCAAATCAGCTGGACTGCGCAGGGGTGGAGTCTCCGCTCTCCGCATAGTGTTACCTGCCGTGAGAGCATGTCCGATGCATGGTTGAGGACGCCCGGGAGGTGAGTGGCTCGGAGAGACTTCAACGTATGCTGACTCCAAAGGAGGCGGCAGCGGGCGAGTTGCGACATGCGACGTAAGCGTACCCCGCCCTGGCGGTTTATGTACACCACAGTCGCTGTGTTGTCCATCCAGACCAACACGTGCTTGCCCTGAATCAACGGCCGAAGCCTCCACAGGGCCAGCGATACTGCCAGCAACTCTAGGCAGTTGATGTGCCATTGCAGGCGGGGCCCTGTCCAGAGCCCCAATACTGCCTGCCCATTGCACACAGCGCCCCAGCCTGAATTCAAGGCATCTGTCATGACCACGACGCACAGTTTCGCAGTCTGACCAAAGACTGAAAGTTTGATGGCAACATGGCGTGAAAGTCATGCGCTGGGTGCCATGGTGCCATGCCCACCTTGGAACTTGAGTCTGTAGCCAGTGCTGGAGCGGTCTCATATGCATCAACGCCACTGAACCTGGGCGGCCGTATGGCGAACTGGATCGCGTTGCCGAGCCGGATTGTCCTGACCAGCCTTCTTGCAGGAGGATCTTCTTCTAAAAGACCGCCATACGGGCTCCGATGGTGGGGGAGCTGGGGCCGGCACCGCAGGAGGACGGCCCTGGTGAGAGGCAAATGGAGCACGGGACTTCGGAGGCCTGTAGGTGGCCGAGTCACGCCGCAGCAGGATGTGTTTGATGGCCTCCGTCTGTTTTTTCACTGTCGAGAACTGGTGGACGAAATCCTCGACAGTGTTGCCAAGGAGCCCCCCTTGGGAGATGGGACCACCAAGGTGGACATTGTCTGGCCCAGGGCACGCGCCGTGACTTTCGTCGCCCGTAGAGCGAGGTCTGTCACGGTACGCAGTTCCTGCATAAGCCCTGGGTCAGTCCTACCCTCGTGCAAGTCTTTGAGCACCTTGGCCTCATGGACTTGCAGGATGGCCATGGCTTGCAGGGTGGAAGCGGCCTGACCCGCGGTGTTGTAAGCCTTCTCCATGAGTGACGAAGAAAACTTACACACCTTGGAAGGGAGCCTTGGTTGGTTCCTCCAGGTGGCTGTGCCCTGCAGGCATAAATGCACCACAACGGCACACACTACATGGGGAAGCTCAACATATCCCTTAGCCGCTCCGCCGTCGAGGATAGTTGGACGAGCCGGCGAAGCGTATATGGGCAGAGAAAGGTGCCTTCCACGACTTTGTGAGCTCCTCGTGCACTTCCGGGAAGAAGGGCACTGGGGCGGGGCGCGAACGTGAGTCTCACTCCGAGCCCAGAAACCAATCATCTAGCCGTGAATGCTCAGGGCAGGGTGGAGGGTTCCACTCAAGCCCGATGTTCGCGGCCACCCGGGCAAGCATGGCTGCCAACTCAGCATCCGCCTCATCCTGAGCTCTACCGCCCGAGAGCGGGAGCTCAGAAGATTCGTCTGCTTCTGAAAGCAGTAGCCCATCCTCCGATAACTCATCCTTGTCGTGAGCTCTGTACGAGATATTAAATCCGCCCTGAGGCGGACCGCCTACCTCGTTCGTGAACTCACGCATGCTGGGGGCTGGGAGGTCCGCGGGGATTGAGCCAGTGGGAACACTCCCATATCCACATCCAGATCGCCCGCGGCTGGTAATTGTACCTGAATCGATTATGTTATAGGCAAAATTTTATGGACACAGATAATGGCAATAAACATGTCAAAGATGTTTGAGGTAAAATGTCCAAGATTTAGGCCAGACATTTTGTGAGAAAAAAAGCAATAACCAACAAGTGTTTTACCCCTTCACTGCTAGAATTGTGTGAAATGAAACAGTCACTTAACATAACTTTTACTGGAAGAAAAAAAATACATTCTGGTTGTGTAAACTAAAGATAACACTTTATTATGCTTTATAAACAGAAACAGTTTAGCAGAGTTTCAGTGTGTCCCAGTGTTATGATCGATGATGATCTTACAGTGCACAGACGGTACAGTATATTGTTTAATACAAAGAAAGGAAAACGTTATGATGTTTCTTTTAAGGACACAAACCAAGCACAAATGAATGACACCGGCTTGGAACGATTAGGACCACATGGGGTGGAGAGTGACGTCACTGCTTCCGAAAAGTTTCTTGCTATATCTAAGGAAGGGAAATAGTTACAGTGTTTCTTTTAACGTCACAAAACTGCACAAATGAACAGCACCGATTTGGAGCTATTTGGACCACAAGGGGTGAAAAGTGACATCACACAGTTAAAAAATGTATGTCTAATATTTCAAACACCGAACCAGCACAAGCGTTCATTTTTGCGGCACAAACGAATGGTATAGATTTGGTAATGATTTAATTATATGGGGTGCAAACTTCATGGAGGTTACTAAAGCAATTGCTTCTCTGCACTGCCTGACCTTACAGCTATTCACCTGTTTCATTACTGCATGACCACTCTCTTTCTCTCTGCCATATTTATGAGCAAAGCCCATATACTGTACCTTCTGTGCACTGTGAGATCATCAATCATAAGCACTGGGACATAAGGAAACATTGCTGAACTGTTTCTGTTTATAAAGCTTAATAAAGTGTTATCTTTCGTTTACACAATCAGAAGGTCTTTTTTCTTCTTGCAGTAAAAGTTATGTCAAGCCACTGTTTCATTTCACACAATTCTAGCAGTGAAGGTGTAAAACACTTGTTGGTTATTGTTTTTTTGCTCTCAGAAAATGTCTGGTCTATATCTTGGACATTTTACCTAAAACATCTTTGACATGTTAATTGCCATTATCTGTGTCAATAAAATTTTGCCTATAACATAATCGATTCAGGTACAATTAAAATGTAAATTCATTCAAAAATTAAATTCAAATTGTTAAATTCATAAGACCCAAACTACAATTGTAAAAGAGGAATGTGATAAAAGAATGTGTATATTGTGTATTTACTTTGTGTATGGCTACTGTCAGTCAATAAACATCTTTATGAAGATGAGCACAGCAAAAGATGAAGCACAAACTTTATTTGCAACGTTATAAACAGATGTACATAACAGGTTGGTGTGGAAAATATATATTTATTTGAAAGAGACACTTTTGTAATACACATAAGTCAGTGGTTCTCAAACTGGGGGGCCACCAGATGGCACCAGGGGGGCCGAATAGAAATTCTAGAACATGATTTTTTAAAAGTAATTTTACCTGTATGTAAATCGGGATTGTCAACCTTTGAACTATGATGTACATAAAAATGAGAAATATTAATAAATTAAATCAATTATACACAGCACACTAAGCTGCAACGTCACCAAACAAAGACATCCGTTGATATACTGTACAGTGTAAAGTACTGTTAGCTACACACTGATAAAACTTAAGACTATTTAAAATGGATATGTTTTTAGATAGAGGATGTGGTCTCTTAGCTGAGAAAGTTAATACAGAAGACTAAATTGCGAAAATTTGATGACTCATACATAAAATATGGCTTCATGGAATGTAGATACGGCAGACCACAGTGCACGTTGTGCTTGAAGATTTTATCCGTTGAAGCGCTGAAACCATATAAACTCAACTGGCATCTCGCAACAATTCATCCAAAGCATGCAAATAAAGGTGAGGATTTTTTCCAGAGAAAGAAAGAATATGTAAAGCAAAAGGTATGACTGACTAACATAATGACAATTCCTGAGAAAGCGCAGCAAGCATCTTATCTTCCAGCCCTGCGAATAGCCAAATGTAAAAAGCCGCACACGACTGGGGAGGAATTAATAATTCCAGCAGCAGTGGATATGTGCAGAGTGATGGTCGGGGAGGAGGCTGCAAACAAGATTAAATCCATACCACTGTCCAACAATACAGTAGGCAAATGGATCAAGGACCTCTCTTTTGATGTGAAATCTCAACTGACTGAAAGATTGCGATCGTGTGAGCAGTTCGCGCTTCAGCTTGATGAATGCACTGACGTATGCAGTTATTAGTGTACGTTCGATATTCATGGGATGGTAAAATTTTGGAAGATATTTTATATTCCAGAGAACTCGAGGTAAGAGCTACGGGTGAGGAAATTTTCAAAATGTTGGACACTTTCATGGTAGACGAACATCTGAGCTGGGAAAAGAGTGTGTCTGTTTGCACTGATGGTGCGGCAGCAATGACTGGAAACGAGTGGAGTTGTCACCCAAATTCAAGCCGTAAATCCAAAGATCGTAGCCACTCACTGTATGCTTCATCGTCAAGCACTTGAATCAAAATCAATGCATGATGTGTTGGAAGCAGTAGTAGCAGCTGTTAACTTTGTAAAGTTAAGACCACTGAAGTCATGTCTCTTTGCAAAACTATGCACGGAGATGGGGGCAGCTCATGATCGGCTGCTGTTCCATTCGGAGGTGCGGTGGCTCTCACGTGGGAAAGTTTGGAGCGAGTGACTTTTTGGAAGCACATAAACCTGACCTGGCACTACTCTTTTCCGACCAACAGTGGATGGCAAAACTGGCCTACCTTGCAGACATTTTTATTAGTCTCAACGGACTTAATCTGTCTATTCAGGGGTCTTATTCCACAATATTGGAGGCAAGTGACAAAATAAATGCATTCAAGAGAAAAATGAATCTGTGGATACGTAAACTACAAACAGGCATCACTGACATGTTTCCAAATCTATCTGAATTTTTGGACACAAATATTATGGAAGTGGACTTCATGCTCGACACTGTTACCACTCACCTCACCTCACTCAGTGAACATTTCAGTCACTACTTCACAGACATTGAGATGGAGAAATATGACTGGGTTCGAGATCCCTTTTCTTGTGATGTGATGGCCAGTGGCCTCAGCAGAAAGGCTGAGGATGAACTTTTGGAATTATCCAGTGATCGCACTCTCAGGATGAGATTTAATCAGCAGACCCCAGTGGAATTTTGGCCCACGGTTGAAAAGGAGTACAAGGAGGTTGCTCTTCAGGCCATAAGAATATTGTTGCCTTTCCCAACCACATATCTTTGTGAGACATCTTTCTCAGCCATGATGCAATAAAGACAAAATACAGGGCACGGCTTAATGTGGAAGATGACTTGAGAGTTTGCCTGTCACCAATAACACCCAGAATTGATAAGCTCTGCAAAGAAAGACAGTCTCACCCTTCCCACTAAGACAGGCTGTGTGCTTTTGTACAGCAGTTTTTATTAAATTGATGTTCCTGCATTGTATAATTTCTTTAAAAAATATATTTTAAAGCTATTTTTTTTAGTAGACATTTTTTTTTTGTTTCATGGCAAAAAAAATAAATAAATAAATTCAAATATGCGTTCCAAGTTGCAAACAAAACCACTGAGCCACTGACATTTTACTACAGTGCTTAAAAAAAGCTTATTTTATTACCACATCAAAATTTTATGGGTTTAATGAAAATTCTGATTAAATATATGTAAATTAAATGTTCAATATTCATCTACTATGGAAATATTATTCACTTTTGTTGCACTTTTCCAAACAAACATTTCTGAAAGTATCAGTTTCAACACAATACTATAATACAGGGATGCACCCTACACAACGGGGGCCTCATGCTGAAAAAGTCTGAGAACCACTGACATAAGTAATACACAACATTAGTTTAAACACTACCATTTGTTCCACAAAAGTGTGCTCGTTTGCCTTCTCTGTATCATCAGCTGACCGTCATTCCGACAGTCCGCCTTTTTTCGATCATACACAGGTAATTATTTTAATAAAAATTAAAATATTTAAAGATGATCATACAGTGTTTTTAAAATGAATGTGATATAACTGAAAGAGTATGCGCGTTTTCTTCAGTATAAGTTCTGGAAAGTCCATCAGCTTTTCTCGAGCCATTGCCCTTGCTCACCTCTGTCGCGTGTTTCAGTTCGGGCGCGGGTCGGGAGGCTGGTTCTGTTGACAGCATCACGATTACCAGCTCCCATCCTGGACACATATCACTGTGCATGCTCATGTAGGGCCGCATTCAGTATTTAACAGCAACAATGAACGAGCCACCGTTAACTTCTATGTTCGCATCTGTTTCTTATGCACAGGATTCACAGATCCAATAATATAATGTAAACTGCTTGTACCATCGTCCAATGACAGGCCGTCTTACATCCTCTTCAAGTGGCACGTGGGAGTGTCTTATAACTGAGTCGAAAGTTCATTGGTTGCTCTCACGAGTCAACAGTCCAATGGCATTTTTTTAACTCAATTCTCAATTGAAAAGATGCTTTTAAAGTGCATTAAAAAGTGCATTTAAAAGACTCATAAATGTACTCATTTATTGCTACGTTTAATGACATTTAAAAAAATAAAATAAATATGATTTATTAATGCACAATTTTATTGTTAAATATAATGACATTTTTAAACATTAATTAAATAAACACATTTAAATGTGGCTTTTTATTTGTCCATTTATAAATTGATTTATTCAAGTTTTTATTTTCAAATTAATAGATTGATAATTTATTCCTTCATTCTTTTTTAATTGGCATTCCTGGGCTTCAGCTGATATGAAATGACAAATGGCAAAAGAAAAGGAAAAATCAAACAATAAAGAAAAGCAATTGGCAAATGGATGAAGAAAAGCAATTGCCAAATGTTTTTTAAAACTCACTTTAAAAGGTGCATTTAAAAATGACTTATTAATGTACTGTTTTATTGCTAAATATAAGAACATTTTAACCCTCAGGGGCCGACAGACGCGCCGGCACGACCTGCTGGATTTTTTCCTCATAACAGCAGAAACAACTTAAAATACTCCGTCATTTTTGGGCATACAGATAAGTGTAAGACATCATTAGAGACTACAAAGGGTCTACTTTTATTTGTGTACACTCACAATAACAACAAAACCTTGTGCTTTTGTAAAATAAAGAAAATAAACAGGGTGCGCTTTCAGCCGTCTCTGTCTCCGTGAGCATCTTTCTGAAACACGTCACAAAAATGAACTGAAACTCTGCGAATACTTATCAGACAAACATGAAACATATGTCTAAAAAAGCTTAAAATGTCTACTTTTAAATAAAACGATTCAAATTTAAAACAAATATTCTCCTGCAGTGTAATCTGTATTGTACAAAGCGATGTACAGTTTCTCCTGGCTCAGCTAATTATCGCTAATGTGATCCCACCCACCAGCAGAGCATGCTATTCATACGGTTATGTGCTGAGGCGATCAATGCAAATGGTAAATGCCCCCAACAGTGCCTTAAAAAACATCAAGTTCATGCACTTTCCTGCATGTTTGGAAGATGGCACGCTACACAGGCGAGGAAGCTCCTGGATAGTGACGAAGAGTTTACATTTTCCTCAGAAGAAGGGCGGGACTCCGACGATGAACGTTTGAAGAGCGACTTGATCCAACCGAGGATACAATTTCGGATGAGTAAGTGTTTACTTACATTACAAAAACATGCTATTTTATATAAACATGTACATATTTTACTAGTTGGACTATTTCCAGACTTGCCAGCCAGGATTCAGTATATTGAAATTTGAAATATGTCCTAATAGGCAAGTTTTGTTACATTTAAATGTTGTTTCGGCTAAAGCAGGTATTTAAATTGTGTGCTGTATGATATAAATATGATATGTAATATGATATAAAAATAATATGAATGTTTAGTTTATATTTTAACTAGTGTTTATGCTGCCTCATTATCATCAACGAAGCTTGTGCTTGCAAATATCTGTTCGGGTGTAAATGTGTAAAATGTGCTGTAAATATGCCCATATTAGAAAATCAGCATATTAGAATGATTTCTGAAGGATCATGTGACACTGAAGACTGCAGTAATGATGCTGAAAATTCAGCTTTGATCACAGGAATAAATTGCATTTTACAATATATTCAAATAGAAAACAGTTATTTTAAATTGTAAAGATATTTCACAATATCACTGTTTTTGTTGTATTTTCGATCAAATAAATGCAGTCTTGGTGAGCAGAAGAGACTTCTTTTAAAAACATTTAAAAATCTTACCGATCTAAAACTTTTAAACATTAGTGTAGGTCTAAAGTTTTTAAGTAAAGTCTTTATGTAAAGAAAATGTATAGTCAGATTCTATTAACTTAAATTTGATTTTATGAATAAGTTACAAACAATACATTCAATCATTAAGTCTCCTCACATTCATCCTCTCTCAGGGGAGGGGATTTTGTCTCCTCAGGTGTGAATCACATCAATATTCATGATCATCCACGCCTCCTCGCATATGGCCTTTCTAACACTAAAAGTGTCTTACAAACGTTAAATGACTATATTGTTTTGTATGAATGAGTGATCAGGATGGTTTTCACATCATTTTGTAGCAAAAACTCTAGGCTGCAAGATCCAGTTCTCAAAAGTCTTGTGAACAAATGTTTAGTATGTGTTATATGGCCTTATTTCAGTGACTTAAATTTTGTGTTTTTTCAAAAACCACGCATAAACGTTATTTTCTCAAAAATACAAACATGTACATACATGTTGCTCACATATTATTGTAGCCCAGTTTGTGCTGAATACACTTATCAGACTTTATCCATTAATGTGTTATTAAGCAACTGAAAAAAGAACAAATGTCAAGGCATGTCAAAACACCCTCAGACCTCAGAGGGTTAAAACATGAATTAAATCAATTTAAATGTGTCTATATATTTGTCCATTTTTAAATTGGTTTGTTCACATTTAAATGTATCTATTTATTTGTCCATTTATAAATTGGTTTATTTATTAATATTGTTTTTTCAAATTAATAGATTGATAATTTATTCCTTCATTCTTTTGTAAATGGCACCCCTGGGCTTCCATATCCATGTTCGGGGGGATAAAAGATGGCCCAGTTCACCAAAAGTGAAAAAGAACCCAGCTGAGAAGCTGCATGTGTTTTGGCTGCTGCCGTTGTTCTTTTATATTGAAGCACCTTGAGTTTGTGTGTGGGTGAAGCTGTAACGTTGCACTGTAAAGCAAACAAGTTTTTGAGTTTAATAAAAGACTTTCCTGTGTGGGAATCACTGTCTTCCGCTTCCTCCTTTTGATCCAAATACAAACTTCTGTTACACTGGTGCCGAAACCCGGGATAAGGAGGAAGGGTACGCTGCTATGGAGTTGTCTTCGCCACTGGAGGAAGTGTTCCGATCCCTCGCCATCATCCACCAGGCTCAACACCAGGCCCTCATTGATCTGCGGGCAGAGCAGCAACAGCACTTCGAGGCGCTCCTTTGAGGCCAAGAAGAGGACCGACGGGCGTTGCAGAGCTTGGTACCCTGGGGGGAGGCACACCGTGACCCCGGCAGGATCTGGATCTCTTCGAGCGCATGGCCCAAACTCTGGAATGGCCGTGGTCACAATGGGCAGACCACCTCCTACCACTGTTGGGCCCAACCCACGGCCCAACAACTCCCGGTCAACAACAACTTGAGGTACCCTGAGCTGAAGAAAGCCATCCTGCAGCGGGTCGGCCGCAGTCCCAAAGAGCATCGCCAGTGGTTCAGATCCCTGATGCTAAGCGAATTCAGCCGCTCATTTGCCTTCGCTCAACAGCTCCGCAATGGCTACTGGCGGTGGGTGCTGGCTGAAGAGCCCGGCGACATCAGGGGTGTCATCGATCTCGTGGTACTGGAACAATTTTTCTCCCAACTACCGAAAAGAACTGCGGAGTGGGTCCATTGCCACCGACTGGCGTCGCTGGATGAAGCAGTGCAGTTGGCGGAGGACCATTTAGTGGCATACCCGGGTGCTAACACTCCTGTCTCTCTCTCCCCCAGCTCTACCCATTCTTCCTCTCAGGTGGAGGAAGCTGCCGCCACTGGTGTGGGTGTGAGGTTTGGGCCAGTCTGTTGGAGTTGCAGGGAGCCGGCACATGTCCACGAACAGTGCCCGTGATGGAGGTGTGGACGTTGATCTGGGTCCCCGACACTCCACAGGCCGCCCCCAATCGAGCCGGGACGTACCAAATACCCGTGAGTGTTGGGGGGGTACATACCAAGCCTTGGTGGATTCAGGTTGTAACCAAACATCCATTCATCAATGCTTGATTCAAAATGAGGCATTGGATACAAATAATTGGGTGAAGGTGAGGTGTGTACAGGGGGATATTTACGATTATCCTGCAGTGATCGTCACTATTCTATTTCGGGGTCAAAAGCATAACATTGAGGCTGTGGTTAGTTCCCACCTCACCCATCCACTAATTTTGGGTACTAATTGGCCAGCTTTTCCCGAATTGTTAAAGGGGTTGTGTGTGGATGGGTCCTGTAATACAGTGGGACAGTGTGGGGTGTGAAATGCACTGACAGGGGAGGCGGAGCTGGGGCAGTCTACATCAGCTCCGCGTCAGGATGGCATAAGGGAGGTCTTAGGGGAATTCCCGCTGGGCATTTCCCTCTGGAGCAGACGCGAGATGAGACTCTTAAGCACGCGTTTGACCAAGTGAAAGTCATTGATCGTCAACGCCTTCAGCCATGCATTGCACTCACATATCCATATTTTTCAATTATAAACGATCAGTTGTATCGAGTGACGCAGGACGCTCAGACAAAAGAAGGTACAACCCAGTTGTTAGTACCAAGGAGCCGTCGGGAAATGTTGTTCCAAGTGGCTCATCATAATCAGATGGCAGGTCACTTGGGACAGGGGAAAACAATAAGCCATCTCATGGCCTGTTTCTATTGTCCGGGCATTCGCGGGGATGTTAGACGGTGGTGTGCGACATGCCGCGAATGTCAGCTGGTGAATCTGCCAGCCACTCCAAAAGTGCCATTGCGCCCTCTTCCGTTGATCAAGGTTCCTTTTGACAGAGTTGGCATAGACCTTAGTCTATTAGTCATTAGAACAGTCAGCACGTGGGCATTGCTTTGTGTTGGTTCTGGTGGACTACACAACGCGATACCCGGAAGCAGTGCCTCGTCGCAACATCTCAGCATGTAGTGTTGCGGAGGCACTCTTCAGAAGAATCTCCTGAGTGGGGATTCCGAAAGAAATCCTCACTGGTCAGGGCAGTACAGGGCAGTCACGTACCTTACGCGAGCTGTATTAATTATTGGGTATTAAATCTATTTGACAAGTGTGTACCACCCACAAACAGAAGGCTTGGTTGAACGATTTAATAAGACCTTAAAAAATATGATTCGTAAGTTTGTGCACAAAGATGCTCGGAATTGGGATAAGTGGCTCGAACCTCTGTTTTTTGCTGTGCCCACAAGCCTCCACAGGGTTTTCCCCATTTAAATTGTTATATGGGTGTAAGCCCCGTGGCGCGTTAAATGTCATGAAGGAAAATTGGGAGGAGGGAACTTCACAGAGCAAAAATTTAATTCAATACGTTCTTGACCTGAGAGCAAAACTCCACACACTGGGACGACTATCACAGGAGAATTTGCTACAGGCGCAAGAACGTCAGTCCCGGTTGTATAACAGGGGAGCTCGGCTACGGGAGTTTGCACAGGGAGATGCAGTACTTGTATTACTACCCACATCAAGCTCTAAATTACTCAAGTGGCAAGGGACTTTTGAGGTCACACGGCACGTTTGGGAAGTCGATTATGAGGTAGTGCATACGGATAAAGGCGGTACTCATAAAATTTACCACCTCAACCTACTACAACCATGAAGAGAGGCGGTTCCCATAGCCTTGGCAATGGTAGTTCCGGAGATGGAGGAGCTTGGTATGGAGGTGGGTCTAAAAGCCAATCAGTTCACCCCGGTCCCTTGTGGAGACAACCTTTTGCCGTCACAACGTACAGAGGTTGCCAGGTTGCAAAATAATTTTTCTGACATGTTCTCGCCTCTCCCCAGCCGCACTAATCTCATAAAACACCACATCGAGTCAACCCCAGGGGTAGTGGTACATAGCCATCCCTACCGCTTACCCAAACACAAGAAACAAGTAGTACGGGAAGAATTAAAGGCCATGCTCGGTATGGGCATAATAGAAGAATCCCACAGCGATTGGGCCAGCCCGGTGGTTCTGGTGCCTAAGAGTGATGGCTTGGTCTGGTTCTGTGTGGATTATAGAAAAGTCAGTGCGGTGTGTCGAATTTTGATGCTTATCCAATGCCTCATATTGACAAACTGCTCGATCGGTTGGGCTCGGCTCACTTTTATTCAACACTGGATTTGACAAAGGGATATTGGCAGATCCCCTTGATGCTGATGTCCCGTGAGAAAACAGGACACTGTTTGGCTTACACCAATTTGTAACCCTTCCATTCGGTTTGTTTGGGGCCCCAGCTACGTTTCAGCATCTTATGGACCGAATCCTCAGACTGCACGCTGCGTATGCCGCTGCTTATTTGGATGATATCATTATTTACAGTAATGATTGGCAATGGCACATGCAGCATCTGAGGTTGGTTCTGAGGTTGTTGCAACGAGTGGGGCTCACATCAAACCCGAAGATGTACGCAATTGGGCAGGTGGAGGTACGGTATCTGGGGTTCCACTTGGGTCTTGGGCAGGTGCGACCCCAAATTGATAAAACATCAGCAATCACACCCTGCCCGAGTCCCAAGACCAAAAAGGAGGTGAGACAGTTTCTGGGGCTGGCCGGCTACTATCGAAGGTTTGTGCCTAATTTTTCCAATGTCACCAGCCCGCTGACTGATCTCACTAAAAAGGGAGCCCCAGACCCAGTCCAGTGGATGGAGTCATGCCAACAAGCTTTCACGTAGATAAAAGCTGCACTTTGTGGCAGGCCACTTCTGCATTCCCCTGATTTCTCTCTTCCTTTTTTTTTTACAGATGGACGCATCGGACAGGGGGCTGGGTGCTGTTCTGTCCCATGTGGTGGAGGGAGAGGAGCGCCCGGTGCTGTACATTAGTCAAAAGCTCTCTATGAGAGAGATGAAGTACAGCACCATAGAGAAGGAGTGTTAGGCCATAAAGTGGGCAGTCGTCACTCTCCGCTACTATTTGTTGGGACGAGCATTCACCCTCTGTTCGGACCATGCCCTGCTCCAATGGCTCCACCGCATGAAGGATGCCAACGCCTGGATCACCCATTGATATCTGGCACTCCAGCCATTTAAGTTCGAGGTGGTCCACAGACAGGGGACACAGATGGCTGTCGCGGACTTCCTCTCCAGAAAAGGGTGGGGGAGTGGGCAGTCCGGACGGTTCCGCCGGCCTGAGTCGGGCGGTGGGGATATGTGGAGGTGAGGGCGTGGTCGAGCGCCCATTTGGGGAGAGAGAAAGCATTAAGGACATCCACCTGAGATGAACTGTGACTAATTACCATTTCCATGTTCACAGTGAGAGTCGGGGGAGATAAAAGACAGCCCCATCCACTGAAAGGGAGAGAGATCCCAGCTGAGAAGCTGCATGTGTGTTGGCTGTTGCTGTTGTTCTTTTATATTGAAGCACCAGCTTTATTATATTGTGGGAATCGCCATCTTCCGCTTCCTCCTTTTTATCCAAATACGAACTTCTGTTACATTCCCAATGCATTTTAACATAAAAATACACACATCACCTTTCATTTAGAAATGATGTCACAGAGAATTTATATTGAAATGCTGGTAATGCTAGGGTACGCAGTGTGCATACTCTGCGTACAGGCAGGGCACCACTGAGCGGTTGATTGAAAGGTCACCCTAGAACTCATTGGTTTCACCATGCTCAAGCATGAGGAGTCAAAAAATATATCATATAGGCCTATTCACTGTAATGTATATGCCATTATAACGGATACTACGCCCCTAGTACTTAAAAAATTTAAACAAGCATGACAGTTAAAAATAGACTAATTTCACAACGGAAACTCAGTCCATCAAAGTGACAGATAAAGATTTTTTTCTAGTGCAACCTCTGAACATGATGTCATGCACAAACATCCCTAATAATTTCATCTGAGCACAAAACACCACTAAAACATACACATCCATGTCCAAAGCTCAAATGACCATGAAAGCAAACCAGCGGCGTAGCAAGAACCTGGCTAATAGGGCTGAAGCCCTGGATTTTTTGTTAATACCCCATAATGTTTTTTTGTGGTAAAAAAAAAAGAAAGAAGAAGAAGTAAAGCTTAATGTTCATTATATCAGGGTACAAAAGCAACAAGGCAGTCTGCAGTTCTGGCTTCAGATGTAAATGAATTCCGATCAGTGAGCCCAACTTGCATTAATTGACAGTTCACACTTTGACTTTTACCTGCTGTTTGTGCTCAAGTTCATCAGACACATTATGAATGCCTCGAGTGGGAGCTTTCTGTTTTCTCTCATGGGTGTGCAGCTTTTCTGTATCAGAGGCACTGAGGTTTTATTATGCAAGCCTTATTTGTAAATAGATAATCTATAAGCATCATTTCTAATCTAAATTTGTTTTTAACAATCCACACACCAAGATTTTAATGCATACGCCTGTCAACTTGTTCAGTTATTCGGGTTTAGTCGGGAGTAGGGATGCCGGTATAAAGAATGTTTATTGCAATGGAATTTCCTCAAACACAACTCAAAATAGCAGTCCAGTGAGCTATAAGCGTAAATAGCACAATACATAGGTCTTAAAATGAAAAATCTCCCAAAAGTCAAACTAAAAGTCATACAAAAATGATCAAACTGTCACTGCCTGTATATGCGTTCTGCCCGTGCTGGTTCACATTTCCATGTCATGTGTGTGAAGTTAAACTTCTGCGTTGAAATAGCCTCTTTGGGTTACCTTGAATTTAAATGGTTTAAAATCAAATGACATTGAACTTATCTAATAATTGTACTTAAGTCTGCACACCAGAGCAAAAGGGGAAACAAAACACTCTCTTACCGTTTATCAAGCACTGAAAATGTGCTTGTTAAAAACAACCTGGAATCATGTTTAATAGCAGTCATGAAACCCCACGCAGATGTTTCGAGATGCGTTTAAAAAATGTAAGTTATTTTTAACTTTACTCTGTGATCCCACAATGGTGTTTTTTTGCCACCTTAAATAAAATGCAAAAAATTAAGATTTCGATAATAAAGTCATAATATTTTGCATATAAAGTAAAAATTACGAGAATAAACTTGTAGCATTAAGAGATTTAAGTCATAATAGTTTGAGAATAAAGTCGTAGCATTATGCTATTAAATTTCGTTTGAGAATAAAGTCAAGATTATTAGAGTAAAGTCTAATAAAGGATATAGCAATTAAGAAATCCTTTTGGCTCATCAGCACAGAGTTATTAGTATATGGACTCTGCAATGGTTATGTACATTTCATTTATTCAGGAGAAAGAACCAGACAGTTTCATGCAGTCCCGAATGGTGTTGGGTTTTCCTCTCTAAACAATATTGTAACTGAGGGGATGTTACCACATCTTGATATGGACTTATATAATTCACAGCAGTTACAATAATTTTTCGCTTCACTTGAGTGCGAGCCTATATCTTGTGCCTCCCTTGACAGGTGCCCACATGTTGAAAACTCCTGTACTAATGCACATGTAACCCAGGTTAAAATTCTAACAGTCACATGAATATAAATATGCACCTTCAAGTATCTAAAATAAAAAATAAACCTTAACATAACATTCTAGGATACTAAACTAAGCAATTAAAATGTATAAAACACAGTTTTGACGTGAGTGATAAAAAAGGAACATGGGCCCTTTAAGAACCAGGCACATGCGCTGATTAAATGAAAGTGCTAGATTAGCAGACGAGAGGAGATGCTGGAATTGACTGGTTGAGTGAAGAAGAAAACTGTTTATATGTTTGAAAAAGTAACTAAGTTGTTCTGAAATGCTATAGTTTCGAAATCCTTCCATGTACACCTGTGGGATTGACTTGGAGTTTATTCATGTTTGTAAATTCAAAAGAAACGGATTTGGTGAGTTCATAAAATTGTTTCCCTATCTGTCACTCACTCGAAGTTGTGTCGATGTAGTGACACTTGGGGTCACTCTTGGGAGCCCGAGACGCCTCTGGTCTTTGATAAAAGGCCAATGAAAATTGGTGAGTGGTATTTGCATGCCACTCCCCCGGACATACGGGTGTAAAAGGAGCTGGTATGCAACCACTCATTCAGATTTTTTCTTCGGAGCCGAACGGTCATGCTCACTGAGCTGAATACTACTGTTCATTCATCTCTGCTGGATCCGATGGCGCATTTCAGCAGCTTCTCCCCCCTCTGCACTGGTGCACTGCAGAGAATGCCCCTGGGCGCTTCGGCAGAAATAAAAGAGTATATTTCTCTAAAAGAGTGGCACACACGGAACGTCTTTTTAAAGACGCGTCTTTCTAAAGATGCTTTTCCGATTGTGTGTTATTCCTGGTTGCGCTCGTTATCTCTCGCCTTCTGACGGTCACGATCACTGTCTTTCGTGTCTGGGCACTGCTAACGCGGAGACAGCGTTCGTGGATGGTCATGTTCTCATTGCAAGGATATGTCCATGGCAACGTTGCGGTCGCGGCTCGCCTTCGTAAGAAAGCAAGCCACCCCAGAGGCTCCCTGCCTCGGTCCTTTTACCCACGGGTATGAGGCCAGTGCGGCTAGCACTAGGGGTGATTTGGGGACCCCAATGGGACTGCCTCCGCCGGGTATCCCCCCACGAACCTCCTATTCCCCAGCATGCTCGTCTGCCCCGATCGGGCTTCCGGATGAGTCCGCCGGCTCATCTCATGGCGAGTTCGACCTCTTATTCGGAGCCCGCGAAAATCCCGGAAGTGCATGAAGAGCTGACAAGGTTGCGGGAGGCACTTTTTACTGCCTGGTCCCGATCTTTTCAGCTTCCCCGCCCTCACTACCCTCGATGGTGGGGCGGCCAAGGGCTATTCGGCAATCCCCCAGTGGATAAAGGCGCTCGCGGTGCACTTATGCCCGCAGAGCACCACCTGGTGCGGGTGCCCAAAGCCCCTGTCCAAGGCCTGTAGGTTTACGTCGTCTCTGACGGCCAAGGCCTACGGTGCCACTGGACAAGCCGCCTCCGCCCTGCACGCCATGGCTCTCCTGCAAGTCTGCACAAGGGTAGTTCCGCCCCGGGATTGATGCAGGAACCTCGCTCTCCGAGCGACAGAGGTCACGGCGCGGTCTCTCGGGCGGACGATGGCCACATTAGTGGTCCAGGAGCGCCACCTTTGGCTCAACCTGGTCAAGATGGGTGAGGCCGACAAGACACGATTCCTTGCTGCCCCCATTTCCCGGGCAGGCCTATTCGGCGACACTGTCGAGGACTTTGCCCAGGAGTTTTTGATGGTGGAGCAGTAAATGGATGTTAGCTGGCATATCCTGCCCCGGCGCGGCTCAAGATCCCGCACCCTGTCTACTCATCGCCAAGGGCGTCCCCCTGCGGTGACTGCACTGGCTCCGCCGCAGCCCGCCCCTTCGGCCTGGCCCCGGCATGGAGCCCACCGCAGGAAGCAGACACCACCCGTCTCGCGGCTGCCCAGAACCCGTGAAAGGCTTCAAAGCGCCCTTGAGACGGGCGACCCAGGGACAATGAAACCCGCTGCTCTGGAGCTGTTAAGCAGATCTCTCCATCTTTTTGTTACCCTTTGCACTTAATTGCGCTGCATGCCCAAGTGGCTGCAGTACTCAAGAGCTCAGCAAGAGCGGTTTCCTTGTTCCCTGGGTCACGTATCCGGTGTGCACGGCCGTCATCACGACCACTGTCCACCACTCTATTTGGCAGGTTTGGCGCTCCAGCGGCGGTCTCCCGCCCCTGAGCACCCAGCTGTGGCACAAACCCGCCCCCGATGTGACAATCTCCACGTGTCACGAGGACAGGCCTCTTCCTCCCCCATCCCAGGCTGTTCCGGGGGTGGTCACAAGGAGCCAGGTAAGTGCTTCGATGTCCTTAGACAACGGTATGTCCTTAGGGAATCACGACCTGATCATCAGGTTCCTAAGAGGTGCCAGGAGGCTGAATCCCTCCAGACCATGCCTCGTTCCCTCATCGGACCTCTCTGTAGTTCTTCAGGGTCTACAGAGAGCCCCCTCTGAGCATTTGCAGTCAGCCGAGCTTAAGGCACTCTCCTTAAAGACTGCCCTCCTGACTGCGCTCACTTCCATCAAGAGGGTAGGTGAACTGCAAGCGTTCTCTGTCAGCGAAATGCCTGGAGTTCGGTCAAGGTTACTCTCACGTGATCCTGAGACCCTGACCAGGCTATGTGCCCAAGGTTCCCACCACCCCTTTAGGGACCAGGTGGTGAACCTGCAAGTGCTGCCCCAGGAGGAGGCAGACCCAGCCCTGTCATCGCTGTGTCCGGTGCGCACTTTACGCATCTATTTGGATCGCACACAGAGCTTTAGAATCTCTGAGCAGCTCTTTGTCTACTTTGGTGCACAGCGGAAAGGAAGCACTGTCTCCAAACAGAGGATCACCCACTGGCTCATTGACGCCATAACTATGGCATATGTCGCCTAGGACATGCCGCCCCCGGTAGGGCTACAAGCCCATTCTACCAGGGGTGTAGCGGCTCCCTGGACCCTGGCCAGGGGTGCCTCTTTAACAGACATTTGCAGAGCAGCAGGCTGGGCAACACCCAACACATGTGCAAGGTTCTACAACCTCTGGGTGGAACCAGTTTCGTCCCAGGTAATGGCACGCAACACAAGCGGTTAAGCCCGGGATAGCTGGCCGGGTGTATCACTTGCACATAGCGCTTTCCACCTCCCTTGGAGCTGAAGACGTGCACCATTAATTCCCAGTAGTGTTCACAAACTTTGTTCCCTGGTTGACTTCCTCCAAGCCCTGTGGCAGTCGAGTGTTCGGAGAGACTCGCTGCCGGCCCAGTACACGCGCTAACTAAGAGCCCTGTTCTGGGGTAGGTGCTCCACATGTGGCGGTTCCCTGTAATGCTAACCCCATGCGATTATATATCTTCCGCTAATTCATTTCCCTGTTGGCAAACTGCGTCTTCCTTGGGCAGAGCCCCTCTGCCCCAGTCTCCATGTATGTAGTAACTCCTCTCCCATTGGGCAGGATCTACCTTGAAGACTCCCCACATGGTTGGAAAGACCATGTGACGTATTTTCCCACTTAAATATCCCCCCCTCTCTTTGGGCAAGGTGTGGTCTCCGCGGTGTCTTCCCCTTGGGATGGACACCCCCCGACTAGACCTGGCGGCCCAGTCGGATAATCCCCCTTCTTTTTTGGGGAGTGGAAAAAATTAAGGGGAAAAGAGGCCACGACTGGGTTAAGCCTGTCTCTATCTTTTTGGGTAGTCGACCTGTCCCCAAAAAGGGCCATTCGACACTCAGAAATATGTTGGGGGAGGTTACGTGTCAACCTGGTGTGCTGGCTATGAGGCACACAGTAGTCTGCCCACCACACACCGCCAGTTCACGTAACACAGTTCAGCCAATTGTGGCGTTTCGTATAGGGACCCCTAGTGTCACTACATCGACACAATGTTGAGTGAGTGACAGATAGGGAACATCATGGTTACTTGTGTAACCTCCCTTCCCTGATGGATGGAACGAGACGTTGTGTCCCTCCCGCCACAACGCTGAACTACACGCTGAAATGGCTGGACCTTATATCGGCTCCTCAGCATAAAACCTGAAAGAGTGGTTGCATACCAGCTCCTTTTATACCCGTATATCCGGGGGAGTGGCATGCAAATACCACTCGCCAATTTTCATTGGCCTTTTATCAAAGACCAGAGGTGTCTCGGGCTCCCAAGAGTGACCCCAGTGTCACTACATCGACACAATGTCTCGTTCCCTCCATCAGGGAACGGAGGTTACACAAGTAACCATGATGTTTTTCTTTAAAATATGTATTTTTGTAATTGTTACTGATGAAAAGTGAGTGTTTTAGTTCATTTATGTGAGGATGAGATGTGAATTATATGTGAATGCTTATCCAGAGCCACATGTGCTGTGTTAATCAACATGTGCAGCCATCATTTTGAGAAAACTCTATGGTTGTTAGAAACTGGGAGAGTATTTTATGTTTCAAGCAAATATTTCATCTTGTCGATTGTGGTAAATTGTGTTGTATTGTTAATGTATTTTTGCTCTTGTGTGTATGGTACTGTTTATAAAACAGGACAGGTCTTTTTGAACATCTGATAATTCATTTCAATGAGATGGCGAGCCACCCAACTAACCACTAAGGAGGACAGAAACTGTTTCATATCAGCCATCTGCAGAAAAGGCAACTTTACTTGGATATTTTTCATCCTGGTAGGACTGTAAAGACTGTTCCACTTTGTTTCCTGCAGACAGCAATTGGACTGAGTTGATTACAGAGAACTGACAGTACCCAGAGTTGTGTGCTACTGATGTTTTTTGATATGAAACCAGTTTTGATGTGAATATTGCAACTTTTGTGCATTTTCTTATTCTCTTGAATGTTGAGTTTGGTGCTGTATTTTTTGTGTTAAAACAGAAAAGGTATTTTGGAACATCCTGAATATTACTTTAGTGAAAAACACAAATAAACATATCAATTAGGCCTAAAAGTGAATAAAATAGAATTTTATTAGATCTGAACTAAAACAATATAAACCAACAAGGCGAATGAAAGTAGCTTAAGAAGAGATAAAAGTGCAGATAAGGTCAAAAGGTCATTTTTTTGGATAGCAATATTTTTATTTTTTTAAGCTTAATGTGTAATATGACATTTAAAATTTCTCACTTTTGTTAATACAAGCCAGCAGTTCAAAACATTTGATGGTCTGTGTGCGCTATTCTTTTTTCCAAGTTTCATTACTGCTCCTCTGAACCTACAATTGAAGTCAGAATTTTACATACACTTAGGTTGAAGTCATTAAAACAAATTTTTTAACCACTCCACAGAGTTCATATTAGCAAACTATAGTTTTGGCAAGTCGTTTAGGACATCTACTTTCTGCATGACACAAGTAATTTTTCCAACAACTGTTTACAGACAGATTCGTTCACTTTTAATTGACTATATCACAATTCCAGTGGGTCAGAAGTTTACATTCACAAAGTTAATTGTGCCTTTAAGCAGCTTGGAAAATTCCAGAAAATGATGTCAATTAGCCAATTAGCTTCTGATAGGAGGTGTACTGAATTGGAGGTGTGCCTGTGGATGTATTTTAAGGCCTACCTTCAAACTCAGTGCCTCTTTGCTTGACATCATGGGAAAATCAAAAGAAATCAGCCAAGACCTCAGAAAAAAAAATTGTGGACCTCCAAAAGTCTGGTTCATCCTTGGGAGCAATTTCCAAATGCCTGAAGGTACCACGTTCATCTGTACAAACAATAGTACGCAAGTATAAACACCATGGGACCATGCAGCCATCATACCGCTCAGGAAGGAGACGCATTCTGTCTCCTAGAGATGAACGTAGTTTGGTGCGAAAAGTGCAAAACAATCCCAGAACAACAGCAAAGGACCTTATGAAGATGCTGGAGGAAACAGGTAGACAAGTATCTATATCCACAGTAAAACGAGTCCTATATTGACATAACCTGAAAGGCTGCTCAGCAAGGAAGAAGCCAATGCTCCAAAACTGCCATAAAAATGCCAGACTACAGTTTGCAAGTGCACATGGGGACAAAGATCTTACTTTTTGGAGAAATGTCCTCTGGTCTGATTAAACAAAAATTTAACTGTTTGGCCATAATGACCATCGTTATGTTTGGAGAAAAAAGGGTGAGGTTTGCAATCCGAAGATCACCATCCCATCTGTGAAGCATGGGGGTGGCAGCATCATGTTGTGGGGGTGCTTTGCTGCAGGAGGGACTGGTGCACTTCACAAAATAGATGGCATCATGGGAAGGAAAATGATGTGGTAATATTGAAGCAACATCTCAAGACATCAGCCAGGAAGTTAAAACTTGGTCGCAAATAGGTCTTCCAAATGGACAGTGACCCCAAGCATCCCTCCAAAGTTGTGGCAAAATGGCTTAAGGACAACAAAGTCAAGGTATTGGAGAGGCCATCACAAAGCCCTGACCTCAACATGATAGAAAATTTGTGGGCAGAACTGAAAAAGCATGTGCGAGCAAGGAGGCCTACACACCTGACTCAGTTACACCAGTTCTGTCTGGAGGAATGGGCCAAAATTCCAGCAACTTATTGTGAGAAGCTTTTGGAAGGCTACCCAAAACAAAACAAGTTACACAATTTAAAGGCAATGCTACCAAATACTAACAAAGTGTATGTAAACTTCTGACCCACTGGGAATGTGATGAAAGAAATTAAAGCTGAAATAAATAATTCACTATTTTCTGACATTTCACATTCTTAAAATAAAGTAGTGATCCTAACTGACCTAAGACAGCGAATGTTTTCTATGATTAAATGTCAGGAATTGTGAAAAACTGAGTTTAAATGTATTTGGCTAAGGTGTATGTAAACTTCTGACTTCAACTCTAGAAACTGGTCCAGTGTACCTTAACACTAAGGTGACACAAGTGTTACACACACCTCATTCATGAACAGAGAGCTTGAAAAAACTTCCCACAAATTCAGCTCAGTTGCATAGCCAAGTTATCTCCCTGGTTAGTGATGATGTAAAGACCCAGACACTCCACTTTGCTGTTGTCCACCACATCACTTTGATGTCACTTTCCTTTCGATTTATTCTCAAAATATTACAATTTCAATCTCATAATGCTTCAACTTCTCCTAATTTTTACTTCTCAAAACATTATGATAAATGACAATTGCAAATTTAAATTGTTAAATTACTTTGATTTTATTGTTAGCGTTAGTTTCTGCAAAGAACAATGAGCCAACAAATTGTAATTCTAGCTTTGATCATCCGTAATTTAAATTAAAACATGTTTGATTAGTTTATTGTGCACCTGATGTTTGCTCATCTAAAGTTCTGAACAGGTATCAGTGTTGCGCTTAAAAAAATGACACCCTACCTTTCAAATAATAATTATATTAAGTCATGGAAGGAATGATTCTTCTTATTTTTATATTATAATATGGCCTGTGGGCTAAACCCCGGATGACACTGAAGTCTAGCGATGCCCCTGAAGCAAACCAGATATAGGCAAATCGGCAAAAGCTGTGCATATTATCTCACTAACTCACATGAACAGCATTACAAAACTAATCAAAACGAACAACTCTCAATATTTTGGAGTTATTGTAATCTAATACAAACCAATTCATCAACAACACCTCAACACAATGGCATTTATTCATTGAGCAGTGCCCTTTAACTAAGTCAACCAGCAGCACAGAATTATTTAAAATTTTAAACTTACCAATGAAGTTCACTATTCAGGTTTGCACTCAAGAGCAGTAAATTCCAAGGACAGTCAGCTTGATATTCATATGATCAAAGCCTGCCTTTTGATTGGCTAAGGGGCAAAGACAAAGTGCCCCTCAGGCATTAAACGCTCGTTGCCATGCACATGTCATTCTCTAGATCTCCCTTGTTTCACACTGAAGATGACAGGCTAGCCCCATGCAGAGTAAATGAGAATGATTAAATGGCTTTAACACAGTAGACCTTAATAACTTAATTTTTTCAAAATAATATATACTGTCTTGTATAATAGGCATAAAAAAGTTTAAGATATGGAAAGTATATTATTTTTTCAAATAAATCTATGATTATGCCATGCATTTTGCACAACAGCATGCCCCACCTACCCCTAATGTAGAGATGCCACTGCACCTTGCTAATAGAGGACAGGGTGAGATTACATCAAAACTGAATGCTCAACTTCAACTGGATGCTCCTAATTGCTGGTAGCTGTTTAACAGGTTAATGTAAATGCAGATTCTTTTCAAATGTATTTGGATAACTTCAGCTGGAGTATTTGTGAACAGGCACCTGCTATTTATAGTCCCTCTGCCTAAGGTAATTTGCCTAATAGGAAGAGCTGGGTAGATTTAATATGCAATAAACCTACTCAAGCTAAACACATTGAATTCATTCATTATTTGGACTTGCATGAACTCCAAGATTCTTGATTGCTTTGGTGTTCCTCATCTTCTAATATATGTTCTGTTTGTATAAAAACTACATTACATAAAATTTTGAGTGATTGAAATGAGGAAATTTGGTCTTCAGAGTCTGTCTGTGAGTGTGGAGCTGAAATATGCTGACTCATGCCCTCTTCACTTTATGTGCTTCTCCACACACAGCCCCAGTACAACATTCAAGTCATTTAGCAGATGCTTTTCATCTAAACAAGTTGCAGTACATTAAATTACAGTCTCCCTAAAGCAATTACCATACACAATAATGATGTGGCATACTCTCCTGTTCAGAGAAACCCCTACCTTGTCCTGGATTCAAATCTGCAATGCTTGTGATACCAGTCCAGCTCTAAGCCTGCCATTAGGTTATGATCACCAACCCATTTTAACTCTATAACTCTACAAGATTCTAAATGATTACATTATAAGTCACGGTATGTTAAATTCTAGTAGAAATTCCTCTGGGGCTCTAGCATATGCTGTCTTTGTAACTTAATTAAGACCTCTCTTTGCTTCCCTTGATGATTTAATTACTCCAACCATTTGCTTGCCATGATACATATTGTATTTTTAGTGTATGATAAATTTCAAATGAAGACTTTTGCCCTGCAGTTATGTAATCTATATAATATATTACTAGAAAAGTGCTTGGTTCAAAAATGTGAGATAACTGGGAACAGACCGAAATTATATGATTAAATGAATGTATTTTAATCATGTATGTATGTTTTGTGTCTACAATGGAGGCTTCACATTGTAAACAAAGTTTTTGTTGGGTTTGCACAGTGAAAGAATCATAAAATAAAAAAGATAAAACATAACAATTATGCTATTACTGTAGCTTTGTAGCTTTAAAGGAACACAAAAGTTGTTATTGTGGTTCTTTGTTGCATCTACCCACTCTTCTCTTAAACTTAAACATCAATTTTCAAAAATGCAGAATTTAAGATACCAGCACCCATTACATGTTATTACCAGTAACTTCCATACCCTACTTTCAATCTTGTGTTATCCTTGCATAGACAATCCTCATAGCAGGATTTTGCTGATGAATAGTTGGCCTCTCAATAGTCATAATTGCTTACAGCATTACAGCAGCTATTTGCTTTTTTGCCTCAATATTTTCTCTGAACTTAATGCATGTCTGGGGAAATAATTAACATCCAAATACAATAGTCAGAAAATACAGTGGTATTGCACTGTTTAGATCTAGCTTTTAACAGCCTGCTTTCATTTAGTGCAACATTTGCATTGTACTAATAATATCAAAGCAGCACACAGACAATATGGCTATGAAGCATGAAAGACTATATTAGGGATCATGTCTAAATACTGATTTACTGAGTAGAGCTAAAATGCCAACCTTGCACATCTTGATGTCAGTTTAGCAGATTATGTTGCTTTTGTAATGGGCATAATGACTGTGGATTTTTTATTTGTATTAAATGTTATTTTAAGTGGTGTGTGTGGTGTTTTGAGATTCTTTTGTTCACTGTGTGTACATTAGTTGTTTTTATGTACAAATTGATGTGATTTGAGTACAGCATAGCATGGTGGATGGGTCTTTGTACTTATTTTTGGAAGAAGTTGTTGGTGCAACATAGGTCATTTTAAGTTATAGTGTGAATATTGTTTTAATCAATTGCTGCTTTAATTTATTAATTAGACATGCATCCTTACTGTTGAACTTGTTAACTGCTGCTTTTAATAGGGTTTTTAGACAAATGTAACAAGTTCATGAAAATTTAGCATTGATTTACTGTATATGCTGGGGTTTTATAATATTGTGTACTTAAGACGCTTGAACCCTATTTATATTTGTGTCACTTTTACTGCAGCCTGTAATTCAGTCTGGAATAAATAAGGTTGGGGAGTAACGGAATACATGTAACGGGATTACGTATTTAAAATACAAAATATTCATAACTGTATTCCACTACAGTTACAATTTAAATAATTGGTAATTAGAATACAGTTACATTCAAAAAGTATTTTGATTACTGAAGAGATTACTTTGCATTTTATTGTCATTTGTTTCATTTAATATTTAGTCCTTTCAGATAGAAAAATGTATACATATAAATGATGCGATCCAAAGTGCATTTGAACAGTGGTGAAACACTTTAAGATGTGTTACATTCATAGGAGCAGACAGAGAAGTTTTGAAGTAAGTTTGGAGCAGCGAAAATATAAATAAATTTTGTGTAAATTGTCAGCTTTACACTAAGCTAAAATGCTATTTCTAGCCATTTACATGCACGTTACCAGGCACGATCATATTTTTTTATCAAGAAAATTCACGTTGGATCATAATTTCTTTTTTTCTAGTAAGACCTTTGATCTTAGGGCAAAAATTCTTGATAATAATTTTTTTTATTGTTTTCCTGTAAAAATATCAAAAAATCTGTAAAACAAGATCAATTTGATTGATCTTGTTTTAGAAGCAACACTGCATAAGATATTTAGGTTTTTCAGAGAATGTATTTTTAATGTGTATTTTGTCTTATTGTACTGGCAGAGTTTTTATAGTCAAAACAAGTGAAAAAATCTACCAGTCCTGAAGAAGTAAACCAAAGTATTTAGAATACGTTACTGATCTTGGGTAATCTAACAGAATACATTACAAATTACATTTTACAGCATGTATTCTGTAATTTGCAGTGGGATACATTTCAAAAGTAACCCTCCCAACCCTGGGAATAAAATCCCTCTTTTTGTATTCTCTGGTCTTGATGTTTGTATGTTGGGTAGTTGGGATGATTTATTTTCTACATTTTACGCTTATTATATATGGGTTTCTCACTTTCTGTGGAGTGAGCAGGGATACTATTTATAAAGATGTTACAGCATTTTCTCCACTGGTCATCATAAAGCAGTGTTACTGGTAGGGGCTGTCCACCATAGATGTAATGGCAATTATCTAACCTGAATCTTCCTTCCATTCTGCAGTATATCTCTCTTCCACATCTTACTTTAATATGCACTTATGTTCCATAGGGCAGTGTTTCTCAACTGGTTGGTCACGACACAAAAATGGGTCGCAGATCTGTTCGGATAGAGTCATGGACAGCAGGGAAAGATTAATACCTGGGTTACTCCAAAATTGATGCCTGGTTTTTGCGTGAGTGTGGCATGAGAATTACAGAAACATTCGTGCAAGTGTTCTGCTCTGCTTTACTTCATCTCTGGAGCGTGTGCGTGTCAGCTGGGCTTCCCAAAATATCGGGCCTAAGACCACAAAACTGATGCAACCCATTTGAATTCTACTGATAATTTTCAAGTATAACATGCTATGGAGCAAGTAAGATTTCTCAAACAGTAGACAGCCCTTACATGCTATACAGCACTGGGGATAAGAGACAAAACTGTGCATTTGCCAAAATAAAGGTTTTTCAAATGGCATATTATCACGGTTACTAAAATTTATCTCGATTTTACAATTGTAACAGCAATGTTACTGTATAGTTTCATGCTGGTATAGTTTATTATTACACTGGTCTCTGAATTGTAAGACTCATGATGGCGCCGCAGATGGCCGCCTCGGTGTGGAGCGCTTCTATTGTTTTGTTGTTTTTGTTTGTTTGTCCTGTGTTTAGTAATCTTTTTCCAGTCAGTTTTACCAGAGACGACCTGCTGAACATTCGACAGCATATACCAGTCAATCTTTTCCCAGATTTTGAATATTCGGACGTTTTGTTTGACATTTTAGTCAGAGGCGCGGCTGTGTTGTTTAAACGTGCTATGAGATGCAGGCGAGGGAGACGAGCAGGCACGCTGGTCAAGCTCTGTCGGCAGGGCTTTCGAATAATGCTGCCGAGCATTCATCTTGCAAATCTCCGCTCTCTTCCTAAAAAAACGGACGATCTACATCTCCTCACCCGCACAAACAAGGACTTTTCAACCTCTGCTGCCTTGTGCTTCACAGAAACCTGGCTGAGTGAAGCCATTCTGGACAGCACGTTACATCTGCTGGGCTTTCAGCTGTTCAGAGCGGATTGCATCGTGGAGTTAACAGGAAAACGAGAGGTGGTGGAACATGCTTTTACATCAATGAAAGTTGGTGTACAGATGTAACAACGTTAAAGAAGATGTGCTGTCCTAATTTGGAAGCACTCTTTATTAACTGTAAGCCTTTCTACTTGCCGCGGGAGTTTTCCTCGTTTATTCTGGTGAGTGTGTATATCGCGCCAAACACGTGTTTGAATACCGCGCTGCAACAGCTGGCTGATCAAATCACAGACACAGAACAACAATACCCGGACTCAGTTATTATTATTCTTGTGGATTTTAACAAAGCAAACTTCACACGTGAACTGCCCAAATACAAACAGCACATTACATGCCCAACCAGAGACAGAAATATACTGGATCACTGCTACACAACAATAAAGGATGCATTTCGCTTTGTTCCTAGAGCAGCTTTGGGACTATCTGATCACTGTCTGGTTCATCTTCTTCCAACCTACAGAGAGAAATTAAAATCTACTAAGCCTGTAGTAAGGACTGTAAAGAGATGGACCAATGAAGCAGAGCTGGAACTACAAGCCTGCTTTGACTGCACTGATTGGAGTGTTTTTGAGGCTGCAGCCACAGACCTGGACGAGCTCACAGATACGGTTACATCATATACCAATTTCTGTGAGGATATGTGCATTCCTACTAGGACTTATTTAACATTTAACAATGACAAACCATGGTTTACAGCGGAACTTAGGCAGCTTCATCAGGCCAAAGAGGATGCTTACAGGGCTGGGGATAAAGTATTGTACAATCAGGTCAGGAACACACTGAATAAGGGAATCAGAGTGGCTAAAAGAAAATACTCTGAGAAGCTGAAAAACAAGTTTTCAGCTAACGACCCTGCATCAGTGTGGAGTGGCATGAAACAATTTACGAATTACAGGACTCCTACCCCCAAACCTGTGGTGGACCAACAACTGTAGATTTGAAAGGCCCAATCTCACACCCCACGCCCACTCTGACCTTCACTTCACACAAACATCAACACCTCCTGCAACCCCCCTCCTCCCCTCTCCTGCTACTCAACCTGCACTTAAGATCTGTGAAAATAATGTGAGCTGCGTCTTTCGAAAAAAAAAGGATAAGGAAAGCACAGGGCCCAGATGGCGTTTCACCTGCATGTCTTAGATCCTGTGCTAACCAGCTGGCCCCCATCTTCTCACAGATCTTCAATAGATCACTGGAGCAGTGTGAAGTCCCATGCTGCTTCAAACGTTCCACTATCGTCCCCATCCCAAAGAAACCTAAAATCACAGGACTTAATGACTTCAGACCTGTCACCCTGATGTCTGTGGTCATGAAGTAATTTGAGAGACTGGTGTTGGCCCACCTGAAGGACATCACTGGACCCTTTCTAGATCCCTTTCAATTTGCTTATCGAGCAAACAGGTCTGTGGATGATGCAGTCAACATGGGATTGCATCATGTCCTGCAACATCTGGACAGACCAGGGTCATATGCAAGGATCCTTTTTGTGGACTTCAGTTCCGCTTTCAACACCATCATCCCAGCTATTCTCCGGACTAAATTACACCAACTCTCTGTTCCCACGTCTATCTGTCAGTGGATTACAGGCAGCAGTTTGTGAGATAGGAAATTCACTTCCAGCAACTGTACAATCAGCACTGTTGCCCCCCAGGGATGTGTGCTCTCCCCACTACTCTTCTCCCTCTACACCAATGACTGCATCACCAAGGACCCCACTGTCAAGCACCTGAAGTTTGCAGATGACACCACTGTCATCGGCCTCATCCGAGATGATGATGAATCTGCATACAGAAGGGAGGTTAAACAGCTGGCCGTCTGGTGCAGTCAAAACAACCTTGAGCTGAACACACTCAAAACGGTGGAAATGATTGTGGACTTTAGGAGGAACACCCCAACACTGTCCCCCCTCACCATTCTAAACAGCACTGTGGCAGCAGCGGAGTCATTCAGGTTCCTGGGCACTACCATCTCACAGGACCTGAAGTGGGAGACCCACATTGACTCCATTGCGAAAAAGGCCCAACAGAGGTTGTACTTCCTTTGCCAATTGAGGAAGTTCAACCTGCCACAGGCGCTGCTGATACAGTTCTATTCAGTGGTCATTGAGTCTGTCCTCTGCGCTTCAATAACTGTCTGGTTTGGTTCAGCTACGAAATCAGACATCAGAAGACTACAAAGGACAGTTCGGACTGCTGAGAGGATTATTGGTTGCCCCCTGCCCCCCCTTCAAGAACTATACACTTCCAGAGTGAGGAAAAAGGCAGGAAAAATCACTCTGGACCCCACTCACCCTGCCCACTACCTTTTAGAACTGTTGCCTTCTGGCCGACGCTTCAGAGCTCTGAGCACCAGAACCGTCAGGCACAGGAAAAAAATTTTCCCCCAGGCTATCCATCTCATGAACAGATAAAACTGCCCCTTTGAACAATAATTACTGAGCCAAAACACAGCTTAGTCTTTTTTTATTATCCAACACATCCCACCTCTTCTGCCATTACATTCCCTTGCACTGTACATAACCGATTTGTATTTAGATTTGCACTACGTATGTGTATGTGTGTGTGTATGTATGTATATATATATATATATATGTATATATATTCATATATGTGTATATGTATGTATATATATATATATATATATATATATATATATATATATATATGTGTGTGTATGTATATGTATGTGTATATGTATGTATATGTGTATGTATGTGTGTGTATGTATATATGTACAGTTGTGCTCAAAAGTTTGCGTACCCTGGCAGAAATTGTGAAATTTTGGCATTGATTTTGAAAATATGACTGATCATGCCAAAAAACTGTCTTTATTCAAGGATAGTGATCATATGAAGCCATTTATTATCACATAGTTGTTTGGCTCCTTTTTAAATCATAATGGTAACAGAAATCACCCAAATGGCCCTGATCAAAAGTTTACATACCCTTGAATGTTTGGCCTTGTTACAGACACACAAGGTGACACACACAGGTTTAAATGGCAATTAATATTTAATTTCCCACACCTGTTGCTTTTTAAATTGCAATCAGTGTCTGTATATAATTAGCCAATGAGTTTGTTAGCTCTCATGTGGCCCTGTTCTCCATTCCCTCTAGTTTTGTTCCCTCTTTGTCAGTTCTTGTTCATTGTTACATGTGTGAATGTCACTATAGATGACTGTTATGTTTTGTAACCTTTATCTTCATCGTCTTCAATGTATTCTCATCTTCTTTGTGGATTAAACTAAAGCTGCATTTAGATCGTGCTCTCGCCTCATCCCTATAAAATGTGACACTGAACAGTCGGACATTTTCTCCAAATAAACACCAACAGAACTCTGATGTAATCCGGAGTTGGAATTTGGCTGTTCAGTGATTTCTTTCTTCTCACATAATTATAATATTTCAATGCAAATCAATATTTTGGGCTCTATTTTTGTAAGCACACAGAACACTGCACTATGCGCAAAGACCGTGTGCTATGTCTTATTCAATTTTAAACTTTCAAATTCAATTCCTACTTTTGCAGTTTGGATATTCCACCAGCAGGTGGTAATAAAGTTAATGTACAAACTCTGAAAATATAGTGGAACATCAAATTATGTACATGACAATCAATGTTGAGGATGTTTTATGAAACAAAAATGTATTTGTTGATTTGTGTTAAACTATCTATAGGTCATGGTTTATTTTTTAATTATTTTTATTATTATTATGTTTATATTTACAATTGTATTTATGATCTAATTTGTATTGGTATTTTTACACCTGTTGTGGTAGAGTGATTTTTAAGTCACTGAAAAAGGGGCAGGTGGAAGAAGTTGGAGAGGGTAAATTGCTTGAATTTGGTATGATTTTTTTGATAACTTATTATTTGTGATTATATTTTCATTTCATTTGAAGTGTAATTTGAATTTAGAAATATTTTTGGTTTAATGTTTTTGAGTTTCAGTAAATGAATTTACAATCCATTTATTCTACCAACATCTTGTGAATGTGCTGTCTTTGTTTATATTACTGGTGCTTGAGGGAATGGACTATATAATAGAATGCAGACACTGCAATATCCGGAGAAGAACCTCCAAATTAAATTGCAGGTAAGTCAAGGGCAATGTATGGTTTTTAAGTCATACACGTGCACAACGAAGGATACAGTATTTCACAAGTTGCTTCTCAATTGTGTCTGAATACTGTGTCAAAGCAGGAGGAAATAAATCAGTGCTCGTTGGTCTAGTGTTGCTTTGATTGCTGGATGGACAGAGGTATAATTTATTGAGCTAACTGTCAATTACTCAATTGGTGAGGGGCAAAGGTTTGTGTACATAAACATACTAGGGTGTGGAAAAAAGGACAGAAGCAAGTTTGTATTCGTATTTAAAATGTAAAAATGTAAAAAATATTAAATTTGTATTTAACATTTGTTATGTTGCAATAAATCGGCTTTGCTTATTCAGCAATTATTATTCAAATAATTCATATCAATTATTTATTGCTTATCAGGACAAGACGGGCTATGGGTCTTATGTACCTCTTGTCCTTCACTTCAGCAATCTGACTCGACCATTCCCAATGGGATAAATTGTAGCAACCCCTCCCACGAGGAAGACGTGGATCAAGCATGATTACAGAGTCATGGGAGAGGTAAGGGTTCCACAGGTGAGGGACAAGGCCAAGGCAGGACCAGAGGCGAGGCCAAGGCTGGACCATAGCCAAGGGCAAGGCCAATGAGGGACCACATGCAAGGGGGAGGCCAAGGCGGGACCACAGGTGAGGGTGGAGGCCAAGGCAGGACCACATGCTTGCTTCTCTTCGCAAGCAGGGGCTGAGGTAGGGCAAAAGGGCTGCAAAGGCAGTTGGCTACCATAAAGGTGCAAGGCATGTACTGAAGACTGTATTAGCATCTGGCTACCACTAGAGGGTAAGAAAGGGACTGAAGGCAACACTAGTGATTGGCTACCACTAAAGAGTGAAGAAGCGACTAAAGCCTGAACTGGTAGCTCACTACCACCAGAGGACAAGGAAGGATCTAAAGACTGCTCCGGCGGCCTGCTACCATTAAAGGGCAAGTGGACTAAAGGCTGCACTAGTGAATTGCTAACATTAGAGGACAAGGAAGAGTCTGAAGGCTGCACTAGTGATTGGCTACCATTAGGGGGCGAAGAAGTGACTGAAGGTACTGATAATTAATTAATGTTTCGGCTCGAAGGACCATATGTTAGGGAGTTTATGCATTACTGATGACTGGCTTGATACCAGCACGAGTGTCAGTAAGAACAGAGAGTCCAGTATTATTCCTTTGACCAATGTATTAATTCATATCGGCAGAAGGCAGGTTTAGGACAGGAATATGTACTGTGTCAAAGCAGGTGGTTATAAATCACTGCTCGTTGGTGTAGTGTTGCAGTGATTGCTAGATCGACTGAGGTATAATTGACTGAGCTAATTGGAATTTACCCAGTTGGGGAGGGGCTAAGGTTTGTATACGTAAACATACTAGGGTGTGGAAAAAAAGAAAAGAAGCAAGAAAGTAAACAAAACTTTAATAAAACCACCCATAATCAGAAAAAGTCAAAATAACATAAAAAAACATAGCATTTTGCAATGTGCTACTCAAGAGAATATCCACCTCTGCTCACATGTAACATCTATCTGCTATTCTCCTTGACAAATCCTAGCTATTAAACAGCGATCAGCGGTTGGCCTGAACACACACTCTCGTGGCTCCTCACTCCATCTTAGTCACTCTCCACTGATCACAGACTTCCTCACTGAGACTTTCTGTCAGACATCCGCAGACAGACAGCTTCACATCACATGCGGATCAGAATTCAATTAACATTTAGGTTAGAAAATGAGCAGGAGGAAGGTGTGTAAAAAAGAGAAAATGGGTTACACAAAATGTCATTGTGCATTAGTTAATGATTTCAGAAAATGGGCATGATGTTAGGTAACTGACAATAAATTGTGAAGCATACATTTTATCGGTGGGATGGTAAAAGTTAAACCCTTATATAGGCAGGGGAAAAAGTGTTAAACAATTTCAAATATTTTTTTTCCCACAAAAAAGAATACCCTACAAGTATGACTAATTCCTTTTTACATGTAAAATAGACCCAAAATCCATTTAGTTTACAAAGGAGAGAAAATTGGATAATGCTGTCATAAGAGTCATTGACTTGCTGGCATTAATGCTGGTTAGTCTTATCATTTAATTATTGTTTTTTGCTTGAATAGATGTGGACCATGTTCATTCACAGAGAGAGTAATCCTTAGGCTTCATGCTGGTGTCAGTTGCTTCAAATCAAGTTAAACTATGGGTGAAAATGTTTTAATCTAGCTATTCTTGTATTACTACAGCTCAGCTAGTTCGGTACTCATAAAACTGAATGTTTCCTCAATTAGTATTAGTGTTTGAGAGGTTTAGCTTATTGCAACTCTCTTTGTCCTCTCTATTCTGTCCAAAGCTATTATTACAAACACTGTTATTCCTTCTCTAATGCATTAATCTGTGCTAACTAGAACCAGCCTGTCCTTCTCAAATCTGAATCATAGACATTATAATAAAATACACAAAACTGATAAGTCAGTTTAAAATAATTTCAACAGAAACACTAAGTACAGAGAATGGCCTAATAAAGAAAAGTAATTCCAGACACAACCAATTTCCACCAGTATATTCTAAGTGCTGCTTTTGAAAAAAGCCATTAATCTATTTCCATCAATGTTAATCAAATGGGTTTAAGGTGCTCATAAGAGTTGCTGGTCTGAAGTCAATACACACTAATAACACAGTCAGACATACCATCTGCAGTGGCATCGTAGTGTCATAATCTAGTCCACAAAATTATATGTAGACCCATCATGCGATTGGATCTTATGTTACTGTTATAATATTTTTGGTAATGTAACAAGAAAATTAAATGACCATAGTGTGGCCCTGTTGTTTGGGTTTCTATTGGGTATATAACAGTGGTGGTGCTTTACAAAATTGAGGAAGCACCATGGGAAGACTGTTAGTTTATGTTGTCTGCAATGTTGCTCCCAAAGCTGCTCAAACTTCTTGAACAGTAACATTTCTTAAAGAAATTAAACTCAAAACTCTTTTTTGCAACAAAATAGGCAAAACAACCAATTATGAAAGCTGAAATAAATGTGTGACATCAGACTGCAAATTGCGCGTGTATCTCCAAGCCACGGAACACACTTCTTTTACATTTCATATGCTGTCAATGATGTACATCGTCGTTTTAGATACTGGCCATTTGTTGCAAAGTTCCACTCTTTTGAGAGCTTGGCCAGTCATCATATAGAGAAGCCAGGCTTCCAGGCGTGTAAAGAATACACTGGCCAAGTCCAAATTTGCGTGCTCTCAGAGTATGTACTGCATTTGATGAATAACGTACTTCTCGGCTGTTAAAAAAATTCAATCTTTAGGTATGCAGGTATTAGTATAATTACATTCCCAGACATAATTCGGTAGCACTTTATTTTAAAGTACGTGTTCTTTCCTGTACTAGACAAACTAGACAAATGTGTAGACGGAAGATGAGGTTGCTTTATTACTACAATTACTTTGCTGGAGAAGCGTCAATAAACTCAAAATCTTGAGCAGCACAAACACAGTCCTGTAGTCCGCCATTGTAGTTTTGAATGTCTCGTGCGTTGTTTTGAAGTACTCGCATGCCTATAGACTGAACACGTAATACGCATGCGCATGACATCATCGTTTTCACAAATTCGCGTTTTTGTATGTTTACACGGAGACGATAACGGCATAATTTTCATAAACTTGCACTTTGAAACCCGTTTTCAAAAGTTTGCGTTTTCAGGCCCCAAAATGCCGTTGTCGTGTAAACGAACAGCCAAAACGCATAAAAAGTTTTCCGTTTTTAGTTGAAAACGTTGTCGTGTAAACGGCCCCTAAATTTAACAATGCACCACTTACACAAACTTTGGTAGAGTAGCTCAAATTCCAGTGCCCATAAAGGTACTAAATATTTATTTGTAAACCTTTATAAATAATTACAATAGATTAATAATTTTAATTTTAGATTGGGTATCACAGAAATATGAACAAATAATTAGGAAATAATTTGTAAAGATGTAAATAGTAAAAGCATGCATACATACAGTTACCACAAAAATGCAAATGCGTGGCCTTTACAGACCTTGATTATTACTTATTATGCTGGACATTAATTAATAATTTGGAAGCATGAATAGTGTTTAGTGGTGAAAAATACAAATTATTTCAGAAAACATTTGTAAATGTTAAAAAGTGCATGAGCTCATTTATGAATAATTTATGAAAAAGATTAATGACAATTGTAAGCATTCAAATGTACATTAACAAATCAAGTCAAGTCATTTTTATATGTATAGCACCTTTCACAACACACATCGTTTCAAAGCAGCTTTACAGAAGATCAGGCATTAACAGAAGATACAACTGTAATATCAATAATGTCTTAGAGTCATCATTGTGTAGTTTCATAAAATACAATTTTTATAACCCCAGTTAGCAAGCCGAAGGCGACTGTTGCAAGGAACACAAAATTCCATAAGATGTTGGTTAATGGAGAAAAATAACCTTGGGAGAAACCAGACTCAATGTGGGGGCCAGTTCCCCTCTGGCTAACATTATGAATATAATGGCAATATTACTTATGTATAGTGCAAGTCATGGTTTAAAATTATTAAACTAAGTAAGTGTTAAGGGTCAGTGTTTAAAACAAAGATTTTGTATGAACTGTAAGATTAATGACTAATGTCTTTGAAGTCCATCCTGGATTAACTGCAGAAGTTCACATAGATGCAATTGTCCTTGTTAGTTGGCTGATGAAGGGTTTTGTTAGCAATTAATTGATAGTCTATGTATTCCATTTCAAGAGTGTATTCCATCATTAGACCGAGGTGATGCAGGCAGAGGTCAGTTAGGTGCATCGCAATTCAACCTGGCCGGTAATTTCGGTGAGGTCTATCCTAAATCCAAGGTTCAGGCTATGGCATATGAAGTATCCCATGTCTTATGGTTGGAGTTGGCAACAAAAGAGCTGTTAATCATTATATATAATTTGTTAAAACACATTTCAGATGTTTAAAAATGCAAGGCCAGATATTAATGAAAATGTAATAACATTTGTAAGTATATGAATTTGCATTAACAAATTATCTGTTAAACAATATTTAATGTTAGTTAAATTCATTAGTCAACATTAACAAGTGCATTATCTCATATTCCTAACTATTTGAATATACATTAAATAATGATATGTTGAGCATTGTATTAAGTTCAACTTTCAGTACTAGAGAAACATTAATGACTCTGGAATTTCCACCACTCATTTATTTGCACTTTTATCACTGAATTTCAGATTACGGATTCACCTGCCCATCTCCAATTTTGTTTACAGACAATACCAAAAATAAAAATTAAAAATAAAATAAAATAAAATAGATAAATAAAATAAAGAGGTTTGGGTGATATATTATTTTTTTTAATTATTATTATTATTTATTTTATTTTTATTTTTTTTGGAGGGATAGAAATGCAGAAGACAAAACAATGATCTGATTACTGGCCAGGGCAAGACCATGTGCAACAGCTCAGAAAAACAAAACCTGTGTTAAACAAAGAAAAAGAAAGGGAGGGAGGTGGAATTGGAGTTGGCAGAAAAAGTATATATATATATATATAAATCTATAAAGCATGTTTTTCCCCATGTGTGTGTAGGGCTTTACTGGTTGTTTAGATTAGTGTTACTATCAGAAATAATTAATAATTATTTCTGTAGTTATTAATTAATATTTAAATTAATCAGTTGAATCTAACTCATTAAAACCTCATATGGGACTCCAGTAAATGTAGCGTGCTACGTTTAGGAGCAAGTTTCGTTATTAGCAATAATTAATAATTATCAAAGATAACCATTAATTATTAAAAGCAATAGAACATTGATTAGAATCAATGTTAGCTTTTTTAAATCCTTTAAATCAACAGTTATCAAAGATAATCGTTAATTGTTAACATCGATGAAACATTAATTAAAATGAATACTAGCTTGTTGATCATTTAAATTCAATCATCAAAGATAATTATCAATTATCAAAAATCAATAGAATATTAATAAGGATTAACACTGACAGGGCACCACCCTGAAATCAGGGACTAATAACCGAATAGTAAAACAGTCTCAATATTAGATTGTTTTCTTAGGAAAATCGGCATCCGAAGAATATCGATTTTCGGGAAAAGAAACAATGAATGAAGGTTTGAATCCGAGCACTGACATCCCGTCAGCATGACACAGGTGTATGCAAAACAAACCAAAACACTTCTCTTTGTAATATAAACAAAAGTTTATTTATGCAGTAATATCAATTAATAATTAATACAATGCAGTCAATAAACTTCCGACTTACAACTACAAACTAAACAGTGATATGATTAGAAATGGAAATAAAAATAATTCTATAACACATAGGGTGTGTGTGTGTGACAGTGTGTGTGTAAGGAGGGACACACACAAAATAGCGGACGTGACTCTCGTGGAGAGTATGTCACGCGAGACTTCCGGCCAGGGAATATGACCGCGAATGGGGGCGGAGATGGCGTCTACCAGTTACCGCGTATATCCGCTTGTACGATAGCTTAGGGACAAAATGTGTGCCAGAATGTTTGTGAGGGGTCGCGTGCCTGCGTGTGTGTGTGTGTGTGTGTGTGTGTGTGTGGTTAGTACGAGAGAGAGAGAAGTGACAGGCCCAAAGCTGATTTCGCGATCGTGGGAGAGAAAACAGCTGTTTAGTTCATCGCTCAGAGACGCGGTGGACGGCTCGTAAACAGTCCCGCGTACTTTGACTATTTAGTGGATGAACTCAGTTGCTGTCTCACCCGAGATGGCGAAATTGCACAACAATCCAATTTGGTTGGACCACAATACAGCAAAACAAATTTGTGATAATTAATACCCTGAGTGTTAATAATGAGCGGACATGGCGGTCCGTAAACTGTACAAGCAAAAACCTTGAAACACAAGAATAACACGATATAATATTCTATCTCTGCCCAGACGTAAACCTCTTACTTGTATCGCATGAGGACACAGGTAGAATGTGTTTTCCTCCGTCCTTTAACTTTGAACCAGTTCCTTGAGGCTTGGGTGATGACGGGAGGCCGTTTCCTCGCTCTGTCGGCGGGCGGTACGGCTGTTGATTGTCGGCGGGTGGTACGGCTGTTGATTCTCGGTGGGCTGGCGGAGAACTCAGAAATGTCGACTTGACTGAAGATGGAAGAGAAATCTTTAATCTCTTCACTTCTGTAGGCAAACGGATGAAGATGCGAATTGCTCGGCGGTCTCCTTCGGATCCGTTAGAGTGTTTGGTTGAACACAGAGTAATCTCAACTCGTCCAGCGAGATGGAGATTGTATGGCTACAGTTTCAAGTCGGACCGTGCCACGAGGTTGCACCGGAGAGCAGCAAAAAAACTACATCTATATTCGGTGAACAAAGTTGCTGGAAGCAAATTCTGGAAGCATTTCAGAGGTATTTTAACTCCTGATGATGTCATGTTTGAGGGACATTCTGTTGTCTACCTCATCCAATAGGAGTTAAGAGTTCGATTCTTTAGTGAGCAAGGCTTCATGGATTTGTAGTCTGTTTTGGACTCCCTTTGTTTGATTTTGGCGCGATTTTTATCAGTAAAATTTACGACATGGAATGTGTGGGGAGTTAGGTTTTACGACTTGTGTTAGGCCTGCCTTTGTCTTCTATCTGAATACATGAGGCCCAACATGTGTCTACTTCTTTAAAAATATTTGTCCTTGGTTTTTGAAAGGTGTATAAAATTGTGATGAGGCTGTGTTTATGACTGCAAGGTCAGTACACATACTACACATTTTCAGCCTTCTCTGAAAATCAATACCTCTCCATACATACAGTTGTGTAGCAAATTAGCTTAAAAAGGGAATTATTTATAATTAATTATAACTGGTTATAATTAATAATAAATATTTAGATTAGATCTTAGAATTAACTGTAGCAGAATCGATATTACAATTATTTGATCTGTCCGCCCACCGAGCTGACAATATAATTATTCATCAATTCTAGGAAGATTACTTTCCTGGCCAAGGAACAATAGCCTTCCTACTTATACAGTGCTAGCAGTAGTTTAGCATGTAGCAAGGAGCAACATTCAGTGACTTTGAATTGTGAGCGGAACACAGAGACAATCAATTGTGAATATAAGGGATTTAATAAATGAAACTATAACTAACATACAAACAAACTAAGCAAAACATACATATATAGAATGAAGGAAAGTAAGGAAAGGAGAGAGAGAGCAAAGAATGGCAGTATTTCACATCAATTAACCACAACCTAAATGAGAATCATCAGAGGCACAATTCACCTTAAAAGGGGTTCAAACTTAAACACGCATCTAATCAGTTGTAAATGGTTACTTGCATTGGTTTGTTGCTGAATAAGAGTCTTGATGCGGTAGACGAGGTTCTCAACGATTTCTTTAGGAGTGAGTTGAAGAAGTCCACAGCAAATCCACAAAGTTACTTGAAGGTAAACACTGCCAGAAGGTTAAACTCAAGAGGAGAGTTTTGGAGTGTGTTGGTCTCAAGAAGAAGAGTTTTTGAGCGATGATTAGTCTGCGTTCTGGAGTTTTAATAGTTCATTGCCGCACCCATTTTGTGGGTGGAGTGGCCAATCAGAGGCATGCATTTTGAGCGGGAGAGACATCCTTTGTCTCCGTTTATGGCCCATTCGCATTTTATTGCTGATCTGGACCGCTAGTGCAGCTTTTAATTCAAAACATAGTAAGAATTGTTCGATGCATTTCACGATCACATGGTGTACATTATTGTGTGAGAAATAAAGAGAAGATCATTTTGATACCAAGAAGGTAACCTCCAGACGATATTAACGCAGAGATACACTCACACACTTGAATATAGGCATTTAACGTCTAACTAATACAAGTAAAGGGTTTTAACTAAGTTAATATAATAGGGGAATATACATACGACACATGCATATAGCAGATACATTTATAACTGCTTACTATGGCCTAAATAGAGAAAATGTCTTTATGTGTGTGTGTGTGTGACGTGTATTGGAATTACTGGAGACAGACAACTGCTCTGGTGCCTGGCACGGGGGTCACCCCCCTTTCTGTGGAATGTGTTTGAAGCTTGATGGAGACACTCCAGAGGCGACCTGTTTTAGCATCCTTTTGATAGTGATAAAGACCATCTGCAATTTAGCACCCATATAAATGTAAACACGGAGGCCAGGTCAGTAATTTATATGCAAATGTCAAAAGGCTAAAAGGTTTTTTTTTTAAACAAAGTGTAATTAGCCATCACTGATCTTACACAGACGTTACAGTTGTGCTCAAAAGTTTGCATACCCTGGCAGAAATTGTGAAATTTTGGCATTGATATTGAAAATATGACTGATCATGCAAAAAAACTGTCTTTTATTTAAGGATAGTGATCATATGAAGCCATTCATTATCACATAGTTGTTTGGCTCCTTTTAAATCATAATGGTAACAGAAATCACCCAAATGGCCCTGATCAAAAGTTTACATACCCTTGAATGTTTGGCCTTGTTACAGACACACAAGGTGACACACACAGGTTTAAATGGCAATTAAAGTTTAATTTCCCACACCTGTGGCTTTTTAAATTGCAATTAGTGTCTGTGTATAAATAGTCAATGAGTTTGTTAGCTCTCACGTGGATGCACTGAGCAGGCTAGATACTGAGCCATGGGGAGCAGAAAAGAACTGTCAAAAGACCTGCGTAACAAGGTAATGGAACTTTATAAAGATGGAAAAGGATATAAAAAGATATCCAAAGCCTTGAAAATGCCAGTTAGTACTGTTCAATCACTTATTAAGAAGTGGAAAATTCGGGGATCTCTTGATACCAAGCCATGGTCAGGTAGACCAAGAAAGATTTCAGCCACAACTGCCAGAAGAATTGTTCGGGATACAAAGAAAAACCCACAGGTAACCTCAGGAGAAATACAGGCTGCTCTGGAAAAAGACGGTGTGGTTGTTTCAAGGAGCACAATACGACGATACTTGAACAAAAATTAGCTGCATGGTCGAGTTGCCAGAAAGAAGCCAATGCCACAAAAAAGCCCAGTTACAATATGCCCAACAACACCTTGACGCACCTCACAGCTTCTGGCACACTGTAATTTGGAGTGACATGACCAAAATAGAGCTTTATGGTCACAACCATAAGCGCTATGTTTGGAGAGGGGTCAACAAGTATTTTGCTCCTGTAACAAGGCCAAACATTCAAGAATATATAAACTTTTGATCAGGGCCATTTGGGTGATTTCTGTTATCATTGTGACTTAAAAAGGAGCCAAACAACTATGTGATAATACATGGCTTCATATGATCACTATCCTTAAATAAAAGAAAAAAGTTTTTTTGCATGATCAGTCATATTTTCAAAATCAATGCCAAAATTTCACAATTTCTGCCAGGGTATGCAAACTTTTGAGCACAACTGTATCAATATGGCAAAAAAACTGGAAGCGACAATCAACTTTAAACTCTGCGTTAGCTTGTATGAGTTTGTCTAGCGATGGCAGTGAGATACCCAGGTTATTTACTGAAAAGACTGATCATATGCATGGTAATAACTTGAATAATATGGGTATTCAACTCTTTCTGGGTAAAATTAATTTGCAGATGAAATTCTGATACATAGTATTCAATATAATGACAACAGCCAGAGTACACAGGTTTTTATTATTTGTAAGTTTCCAGGCTGCTACAATTACCACCTCAGAGGCAGAAATATTTGCTGGAAATTAAAATTTATGGACAGGTGGTATTCTGAAACCTGACTATTACTATGGTACCTACCAACCAACCTACCTACCTACCATCTATTCATCCTTTCTCTCTCTCTCTCTCTCTCTCTCTCTCTCTCTCTCTCTCTCTATATATATATATATATATATATATATATATACACGTCATGATTCACTGTTGTTTTGCCTTGTGTTCAGTCTCTGTCTTCTGTTTTCCCCGGACTACATTTCCCATAATTCACTGCCCTCATCACTGCCAGCTGTTCCCAATTGTTCTCACCTGTTTTCCATTACCTCATGTATCTTTGTGTATATAATGCCCTGATGTCTGCTCAGTCTTTGTCAGTTGTTGTGTGTTTTGCTCCTGTTTGATGTAACATTTGTTTAGTTCCCAGTTTCCTAGTCTTGCCGTGTTCCAGTGTTTACCCTGTTTTGTACTTTGAATAATTCTTATTAAATATTAGCTGCATCTAGATCCTGCTCGTGACTTCATTCAGACATTACAGAGCAATTGACCAAATAAATCTAGCTGCATATTTCATTCAATTGAGCCAGGCAGATTTACCCATATGGGAATACTCCCATCTTTTCACTACACTTGGGAGGAATATGTGAAGCTAACATTAGAAACTCTCGCTTCAGAGGATCCTCTTCTCCCTACCCTGAACCCGGCTTCCAAGACTTCCATGCCTGAATCTGCTCCACGCCATGTCACAGCCAAGTCTGAGTCTGCTCCACGCCAGATCACAGCCAAATCTTAGTCTGCTCCACGCCAGATCACAGCCAATTCTGAGTCTGCTCCACGCCATGTCACAGCCACACCTGAGTCTGCTCCACGCCATGTCACAGCCACGCCTGAGTCTGCTCCATGCCATGTCACAGCCACGCCTGAGTCCGCTCCACGCCATGTCACAGCCACACCTGAGTCTGCTCCATGCCACGTCATAGCCAAGCCACCCATGGCTCCTTGCTCCACGCCTGCCACGGCCACCGAGCCAACGGCCACGCCTGCCACAGCCACTGAGCCAACGGCCACGCCTGCCACAGCCACCAAGCTTGAAGCCTCGTCCGTCCCAGAGCCAGCGTTGCCAGCCTCATCCGTCCCAGAGCCAGCGTTGCCAGCCTTGTCCATCCCAGAGCCAGCGTACATATCCGCCCGGAAGCGGAGGAGGAGAAGAAGGGCTTCTGCTCCCAAGTCTCTGCCCATGCTCACGATCACGGAGGTTGTGCCCCAGTCTCTGCCTGTACTCACGATCACGGAGGTCGTTCCCAAGTCTCTGCCCATACTCACGACCACAGAGGTCATTCCCGAGTCTCTGCCAGTGTTCACAACCACAGAGGTCATTCCCGAGTCTCTGCCCACGTTCACGACCACAGAGGTCATTCCGGAGTCTCTGCCCATGTTCACAACCACAGAGGTTGTTCCTGAGTCTCTGCCCACAACCACAGAGGTCGTTCCCGAATCTCTGCCTATGTTCACCTCCACAGAGGTTGTTCCCGGGTCTCTGCTCATGCTCATGACCACAGAGGTCGTTCCTGAGTCTCTGCCTGTGCCCATGACCACAGAGGTCGTTCCCGAGTCTCTGCCCATGCCCATGACCACAGAGGTATTTCCCAAGTCTCTGCCCGTGCCCACGACCACAGAGGTCATTCCCGAGTCTCTGCCAGTGTTCACGACCACAGAGGTCGTTCTCGAGTCTCAGTCCATGCCTACGACCACAGAGGTCATTCCCGAGTCTCTGCCCATGCCCATAACCACAGCGGTCGTTCCAGAGTCTTTGTCCATGCCCACGACCACAGAGGTCGTTCCTGAGTCTCTGCCCATGCCCACGACCACAGAGGTAATTTCCGATTCTCTGCCCATGCCCACAGAGGTCGTTCCAGAGTCTCTGCCCGTGCCCATGACCACAGAGGTCGTTCCTGAGTCTCTGCCTGTGCCCAAGACCACAGAGGTTGTTCCCGAGTCTCTGCCCATGCCCATGACCACAGAGGTATTTCCCAAGTCTCTGCCCATGCCCACGACCACAGAGGTCGTTCCCGAGTCTTTGTCCATGCCCATGACCACAGAGGTCATTCCTGAGTCTCTGCCCATGCCCATGACCACAGAGGTCGTTCCCAAGTCTCTGCCAGTGTTCACGACCATAGAGGTCATTCCCGAGTCTCTGTCCATGCTCCACGGCTCTGCCTTCCACGGCTTCGCCCCTCGAGCCTCCCATGGCTCCACCTTCCATGGCTTTGCCCCTTGAGCCTCCCACAACTCCACATGCCACGGCTTCGCCCCTTGAGTCTCCCACAACTCCACATGCCACGGCTTTGCCCCTTGAGCCTCCTACGGCTCCGCCCTCAGAGTCTTCCACGGTTCCAGTCTCTAGTCTGTGGCCACCTCCCAGGCCTTCTGACCCTGTTTCAGCCCTATTGCCTCCAGCCAGGCCTCCTGATCCATTCCCTACCCTGAGGTGGTCTCCTGGGTCCCCTGGCTGTCTGCCTGATCTGCTCTGGTCTGGTATCCTGGGTCCCCTGGCCATCCGCCTGATCTGCTCTGGTCTTCTGGGTTTCCTGGCCATCCGCCTGATCTACTCTGGTTTCCTTGGTCTTCTGGCCGTCCACCTGATCTGCTCTGGTCTCCTTGGTCTCATGACCATCCACCTAATCTGCTCTGGTCTTCTGGGTCTCCTGGCCTTCTGCCTGATCTGCTCTGGCCTCCTTCGTCTCATGGCCATCCGCCAGATCTGCTCTGGTCTCCTGGGTCCCCTGGCCATCCGCCTGATCTGCTCTGGTCTCCTTGGTCTCTCGGCCGTCCGCCCGATCTTCTCTGGTCTCCTTGGTCTCCCGGCCTTTCGCCTGATCTGCTTTGGCCTCTTTGGTCTCCGGCTCCATCTTTGCCTTGATTCACTGTTGTTTTTCCTTGTGTTTAGCCTCTGTCTTCTGTTTTCCCCGGACTACATTTCCCATAATTCACTGTCCTCATCACTGCCAGCTGTTCCCAATTGTTCTCACCTGTTTTCCATTACCTCATGTATCCTTGTGTATATAATGCCCTGATGTCTGCTCAGTCTTTGTCAGTTGTTGTGTGTTTTGCTCCTGTTTGATGTAATGTTTGTTTAAGTTCCCAGTTTTCTAGTCTTGCTGTGTTCCAGTGTTTACCCTGTTTTGTACTTTGGATAATTCTTATTAAATATTAGCTGCATCTAGATCCTGCTCTTGTGACTTCATTCAGACGTTACTATATATATATATATATATATATATATATATATATATATATACACACACACACAGAGTATATAGATATTCACAGCACTGTTATGTATTTTTGAAGGAATAGCAGTGAAAAAATGATGAAAGACATAATCCAAGATGGCGACCACTGTAATTGACGGATTTTTAATGTAAGGGGTGCATTTGAATCATCAAGAGGAGAGTAATCAGACAAAAGAAAGTCTCTAGGCCAAATGGTTAAAAAGATACATGCAAAAGAAAAATGAATTTTTGACATGGTGGTGGTGCTATAAAGTATGTCTTAGAGATCCCATGGTATGGGGGCTTTTCATGACCACCCCTATCAGTGTGCCAAATTTCATCATTTTCCTATATACGGTTCTATGACTGCCATATACTCCAATTGGGGAGGATTAATTATAAAAATAATACTAACGAAAACAATAGGTGCCACAAATCTGTTATGTACATCCCCTACTTACGTACATCCCACCACAAGATGTATGTTTTAGATCTTTTCATCTCTAAAGCATCACAATCTAATTAAACATCTTCTGCTAAACATCTTAAAAAGATCAGATTTACAAACATTTAAAAAAATAAATGTCTCGAAGACATCTACTTAATGTCTTATTGGCATCTGAGAAAAAGTCTTATAGACGTTCTAAAAATTATGTCTTCCAGATGTAAACACACATAAAATAGACGTCTGGGTGATGTACGTGTGCTATCAGTGTTGTCTCACTGTCTCTCATTTTCATCTTTGCATTAGCCTGTACTCCGAGTAATTTTGGAACTTTGTAGTTCAGCACTTCTCATATTACTGCCTCCTAAGGATGAATCGCTTATGTTGTATTCCTCATTTGTATGTCGCTTAGTAAATTAGTAATAATATTGATGAAACACATGATTGTAAATTTGCGGCAAATCCACCGTTCCACCGTAACTACTGCTATAATAGATCCAATGCAAATACTTTATTCCGTTAATAAACAATGACGGAATGCATACATACGTAATCTTTGCTTGAGTTATCAAACGTTCCATAATAATTCGTAAATAAATGCTTTCTTGTAGAGTGCTGAATTAACATTTGCTGAAGATTTGTTCTCCAACACTGGAGAACATATGTAATCATTATTTCTCTGCAGGAAGCTAATTATAATAATACAACACATATGGGATCATAAACAAGCTGCCAGCAAGGGTAATTAGAAATTCTGTTCATTAATGCTCATACATACTCCATTTTGTTGCATTTCAGTGATGTCCTTTGTTGCCCCTAAATACCTATCAGCTGTGTTTATACCTAAAATGATAAAGGTTTCTTGGTCTCCCTTTTTGAGAAAAGTGAGAGTTGATGAAATCAGTAGCAGGCTTTTACAAAGCTTTCTGTGCTGCATCAATACTGGATCTCTTTGAATTCCTAATGTGAAAGCACTGGTATGATGGCATTGATGGCTGTATGACAGCATTGGAGACTTTGAAGTATGAAAATCTCACTCTGAAAATAATTGGGATCCCCACAAGTCCTATTATCCTTTGCATATTATGTTCAAAGAGTATGGAGGAAGTAAATATTTCTTAATATTTCTGTGTGTTCTGGAGACCTGTTTTGAAAACACTTATTTTTGCAGACTATTATCTAATTCTGTTTGGTGACTCTGGCGCAGAAGTCTTTTGTGTTACCCACATAGTTAAACCCCCTTTTTTATGCTTTAATGGAACATTAATTAAAATGTATCTTCAGAATTGTTAAAGACATGAGATTTTAAGATCTATGATGACTCACATTGGATAATTACATCTCACCTTGACTTATGAGACACACTGTGACCGATGACATTTGGAAACACACAGAGACAGAGAGAGAGAGAGGGACAAATTCCAATCTGCAGATTAGCTACAAAACAATTTCACATTCAGGGTTAAGTGTAAATAGCACCTGCCACATAGTGCTGCTATTTGCACTCAAATAGTCTGGTGAAAACACAGAAATTGAAGACAATCTGCCACCCAAGTGGCACTGCAATGACGTTGTCTGTCAAGACAGTGTGGATGTGCTTTTTGCATGCGGATGACCTGGGTTCAATTCTCCCTTTTGTCCTACTTTTTTCCATCCTGTTTCAACTCTTAATATTTCCTTTAATACTACTTATAATGATTATTTTTTGGTAACTATGATTTTACTACAAAATACCATGGTAAATTTCTGAAAATTAAGGTTAGGGTTAGGTTTAGGGGTAGGGTGTCTATGGGACTTTAAATAAACACAATAAAACACTGCAGTGATACTGTTAGTATTTAATTAAGAGTGCAAATAGTATCTGCCACTATTTGCACCGGGGTGCAAATAGCATCTAACACTATTTAAACTTAATGCAAAGAAGATGCTTTTTGTTGCTATATACACTTAGTGCAAAAAGCCTCTGCTTTAAATAAATGCTTCTGGGTTGTAAGAAATGAATGGGATTGATAACAAATATTTTAAGGCAGGGATGGACTGGCCATCCTGGTGGGCCATTCGAGTAGTGAGCCAATCAGGGGAACCTGCCACCCTCGAGAAGAGGGTGGGGTTACTCCACACCTTTAACCCTATTGACCTGTTTCAGTGACGTCACTCTTTCCCCACAGCCGCCATATTTGTGACCATCAGCGGGAGGAAACAATGGCGGTGAATGGAAAACACCCGTAAAACGATATAAAGAAAAACCTCAAAAAATGCTTTTGATCCATGCCAAGTCCCAGGAAAGGTGTATGCAGGTCTAAAGTCAGAACAAATATTACCAAATTTGACTTTTGTGGACATTTAACTATATTTTATCCTCAAATTACCTCCGTACGGCGGCGAGTTTGTTGTGTGAACGGCGTGTGCACACGCCTACCGGTACATCACTGTGAACATCTCTCATTCAGAAGTTATAAATATTTGTGTTGTTTTCTGCTATGATTTGGTCAAAATATTACAAAATGTCTGTGATGATCCTGTCTGTATGAATGTAAGAGCTACTTTTAAGACCCACAAGGGATTTTATCCGTGCTATCCCCTTCATCCCTGCCTGTCTTTGGCGAAATTAATCCGTGTCACTTACTGAAAGAAAAATTACATTTTGGCTCTGGTAATTAAACAGCAGTATCACCTTTTCAAGATTTATAAACAGAAACAGAAAATTTCATTGACTTTTGCCACATCCCACAGTGCAGCACAATGAAGAAATATGGTATTTTGGTCACAAACATGGCGGCGCGGTCATACAGTGCCGTCACATGAAACAGGTCAATATCTTTGCTGGCGGTTAGGAGCTCCAGCACCATTTTGGGCTCTGCCTGTAGCTAATGTATATCCTTCTCGATTAAACCATGCGGTGCATCCGCCGAGAAGGATATAGCTGCAGGCAGATCTCCAAAAAGGGGTGGGAGCTCCCAACCACCAGCAAAGATATAGGGAGCCCCTTACCTAACCCTTTCCCTAACCTTAACAGCGAGTGGAAGTGACGCCCCCTTTTAGAGTTGGCGTAAGCCCCTTTTGGAGTAACCTTGCACTCTTCTGGAGTAACCCCGCCCTCTTTTGGAGATTCTGGTCCATTTGGAGGTCTCTGGCCTGTAGCTATATCTACTTGCATCCGCCAGCCGCAGCGCGAGAGCAGAGCGGAACCAGTCTCTCTCACCCGCGCAGCACCGATGAACCTGCTCTGCACTTGTTGCACTGCACTGTCCAGTGGTAAACAACGCAAGTTGCAAGACCCATTTAAATTCAACACAGAATTATTATACACCCGTCTGATATGGGAACCTTAAAAACTTCGTGCTGAAGCTAGAAACCAAAATAGACAGCCCCGACATTCTAACCAGCAGTGACGAGGTAAACAGGAAAACACTGTGCCATGCACAATTACAAGGCTTTTCACTCCACACATACAAATGTACCTTGCAGTTACAGTAGTAACACAAACTGTAGAAGCTATGGTGTTGTGGAATAAATGTTGTATGTATACAATAAATGTTACTATTACTATAATTAAATTGCATATTGTATATTTGGGGAATACAAATCACTTTTACGAAGGTTTTTTTCAAATAGTTTCTACATGTGTTAAGGATACTGTTTTTCATTACAAATTCCTGGTTTTACCTGTGATTACCATGATCTTACTAATACCACAGTTAAACTCTGGATATTATGCAAAAAAAAATGTAAAATTTTCATAAGGGCAAGTACAAAGGAGAATTTAACAAAAGAGCTTTAAAGCCTGGAGCCCCATGAATTATGGGCAAATATAGAGTTTTTCTCCTCTGTAAATATGTTCTGTTCTGATTAACTTTAATTAAATAGTAAATTCAATAATTAAGAGCCTGATGAAAGATCAATATCAGTTAAGAAGTCCAACTGTCAGAATGTTTGAACATATATTAAAAAGGTGTTAATTAAATATTTTACAGATTTTATTGTTGTTAATATCAGCAAATTTACATCTGCATGCCAAATAAAATACACTACTGTCAATTGTGGATTTCTATGTGACAAAAAATATGCAATATTAATATTGTTAACTGCATTTGTGATTCAGTACTAATAACATTATTACTATTGTTTTCGTTTGTATTATTTTTTATAAATTAATCCTCCCCAATGGGAGTATATGGCAGTCATAGAACCGTATATAGGAAAATGATGAAATTTGGCACACTGATAGGGGTGGTCATGAAAAGCCCCATACCAAATTTGGGGTCTCTAGGACATACTTTATAGCACCACCACCATGTCAAAAATGCACTTTTCTTTTGCATGTATCTTTTGAACCATTTGGCCTAGAGACATAATTCCTTTTTTTTTTTTTTTTTTTGTCTGATTACTCTCCTCTTGATGATTCAGATGCACCCTTACATTAAAAATCTACCAATTACAGTGGTCGCCATATTGGATTATGTCTTTCATCATTTTTTCACTGCTATTCCTTCAAACATTACCCAATTCTGCCAAGCAAGGTCTCAAAATAATCTCCAGACTAAGCCATTCAGATTGAATAAATACGAATGTTTATTTTTGCCTTTGTAGAAAAGTTACGCAAAATCATAGTTAATGAGTTGGCTGTGAAAAAGGATTTGAGGCTGTATCTCGGCAATGCTGTGTCCTATCAAAACGAAGCTTGGTATGTCTCATGAGGACCATGGTCTGAGGGCACATGCATAATTTTGTGACAGCGCCACCTCTGGGTCAAGAATTTTGAAAAATTGCTTTTTTTTTGCCCGTAACTTTTGAACCGTATGACCTAAAATTATGCGGTTGGTGTCTGTGGATTCCTTAGGACATACTGATTTCAAGTTTTTCCCATATCAGCCATACTGCCTCTCCACCATATTGACATTTATTAAAAAATTATATATTTTTAAACACATTGTCGGATCTTTTATTAGAGCATTTGTATGTCTTTGATTTGAATTACATTGAAAACATCAAGGGTCAGACTTAGTTCTTGTGATTTAATGAATGCATTATGTAATGATTCCTAAGTTACTGACCAAATTGTAAATTCAGTAACTCATCAATCTATTAACTTGCCAGTGCCAATTTTTACTTGCAATTGGTGCTTGGCAAGTTATCATTTTGGACCCTGTACCTGTGTACTTTTCTGTAAAGGTTTGGAAATTGAAATTAGTTTTAGGGTCAGGCTATGGTCTTAATGCAACAGTGAATGTGAAGAATGGGAGGATTAAAATTGTACCTGCTTCTGGGGCACAGAATTAATTATAATAGGCTTGTGTAGTGACTTTAACCAAAAGGTTACCAACAGGAAAAAAATACTTTTCATCTGACTTTGCAAACTCATTAAAAGGAGAGGAGTTTGCTGTTTCAGGTGGAGACAGACAGTACTGTATATGAGAGGGTGAGGACAGACAGGTGAGATCAAAGAAACAGCTGGTGGTTGTCCCCCCAGTGTGTGATGAAGACAGACAGATGGTAAGACATTAATTAAGCAGTAAACACACAGGATTCTTCTCACCTGGGAAACTTCATGATCCCTTCTTCATTTAGATCTACTTCCTGCTAGTTGTTGGTCCTCTATGCTGTGTTGGGATCAGCACACTTAATGAAGACTCGTACACAATGCTTGAATTGAGGGGTGCTAGGGGCCAGGACCCCCCCATAACCCTGCTAACACATGATATACCAGTTACGTAATTTATTCGTCCTTTTTGGTAATTTCATTTCTTACTAACAGGCAAAATAACTGCAACATCACAGGCCCGTAAATTCATTGCCATTATATGACCAATTCACAACGTCATCTTTATGTCCTCCTAATGTTGCAAGCTTACCCAGAATGGTCCAGTTACGTAATATATACGTAATATTTAGGTAATTCCATGACTTACTGACAACGTAGCTGCAACGTCTTGGGCCCATAATTTCATTACCATTAAATTACTAATTCACAACGTCGTCTTTACATCCTCCTAATGTCCCAAGCTTACCCAGAATGGTCCAGTTACATAATGTTCTCATAATATTTGGGTAATTCTGTGATTTATTGGCAACGTAAGTGCATCGTCATAGGTCCGTAATATAATTACCACTTCAAATTCCAATTCCACTTTTTTACGATCTCCTATGTGATCCAAAAAAAAAAAGTCCAGTTGCAACACAGGAAAATTGCATTTCTATGACAGATTTGTGTTGTAACAGTTTAATAATTGCTATCATTCAAGTTTTGTACAAATTATTTGGATGATTGAGTGGACATGAAATACAAAATGTGTCATTCTAAAACAAAAATGTTTACATACTAATTAGTATTTCATGCATCATTTGCTTTTGTATCTGTTTGCTTTACAGGCTTAGATGATTAATTGTTTGTACCTTAAATATCCTGAATCCTCTGCACAATATAAGAGCCTGCATGTCAAATTCAAGTAAAAAATAAAATAAAAATATCAGTGATTTGAATTAGATCTGTTGGGAGACATCCACAAAATGTGCATAAATCAAGTGCCTACATATTTACACAATAACAAATTGAAACCACAATAACTTTGCATGTGTTATGATGACCAGAATTTGCTATTTAAAATGTATAAAAAGTCTCCAGTCGCAACATAGAAAAAGAAAATCTCTCTGAAGATAGAATGTGTTGCTTTTCGCAAAGTTAAAACATATTTGACATGATACGCATAAACAATGATATTTTAATATAGTGATGGATGGTAAATACACAATACATACTGTAATGTAACTGCACGCGCCTCCACCTGAACTCTTGCGTGCATCATCTAAACTGAGCATGCACACAACAGAAATGTGTCTGATAGGACCGTTTGTTTTCTGAGGTAATACCAGGGGCGTAGCTACGTGGTGGCCATGGGTGGGCAGTGCCAACCCTGATTGAAGCTTGGCCACCCCTCTGGCCACCCCTGTTGTGCAAAGAACTTTTGACAACACTGATAGACAGGTGACTTTTTTCATCACTCTATGATGCAACCAGTCTGCGCTATTCAGGCTGAACAGCTGCGAACCGCCCACACGGCACAAACCTCTTTGTGTAGAGGTGTGACATCATATCACGACCGTTGCAGTGTATAGGATCAAAATCCCGCCAAATGTATTGCAGTCACGGTTCCAAAAATCATAAGCATGAATCAAAATAATAAGCATGAATCAAAAAATAATAAGCGCAGATAAAAAATAATAAGCGTAGATAAAAATAATAAGCACAGATCAAAAAATAACAAGCATGAATCAAAAATATATAAACACATTTAAAATATGCTGCAAAAAAAATATATAATAATAATAATTGTTTTATCTGGAGACAAGTAAAATGTTAAGTTCCTTGAGTAAACTGATATTGTTTAGAAATGCAATGATTTGTTACTTACACAATGCACTTTGTCTCCACATATAGTCTTGCAAAGACTCATGGTTCTTGCTTTTTCTTGGTAAATAAAGAGCATTTTCACCTGTCAGTGTCCAGAGATTTAGTACTAACATTTAGATTTTTCTTTACAAGGAGACATAGGATAATATGAGTTTATTTAATAATTAATTTAGCATTTGGACACAGAAAATGGCTATAGTTTCTTTTTTTACACACTTCTCTCTATGTTGTTTCAGATAACTTTCCTAATGTTCCTATAATTTGTAACATTTCTCTTTTTGTAATGTTACTTGACAGCTGTTTTCTGTTTTTAGGGCAAAAGTTTGATTAGCCAAACCCTTTGTCTATTCTCAAACTTTTCACATTTCATGTTCAGAGTAAGCAGGGGAAGACTGTCTACACTATTCATGTGTGAAAGACTTGTTCATTTTGTTTAATGAGAGTCCCATAAGATTTTTTGTTTGCTGACTTTAAGCTTTTTGTCATTTTATTCTGAAATCATCAGCCTACATTTTTTCCTTCTTTTGTTCGGCAATGGAAATAAATTGATAACTTTAAATTCCTTGTGTACATTTGTGATCTATAAATTCTGTAGAATTTCTGTCTGTAGAATTTGCTTTTGGTACAGCATGTCACAGCCAGTAGTGAAATTTTTTGGCCAACCCAATAAAATCACTGGGTCTTACCTGGCCACCCCTGAAAAAAAGTTCTGGCTACACCCCTGGGTAATACACTTTTTATTTCACAACAAAATATAAAATTGTCTTAAATTATGAAAATAACACTAGAATTTTTCTATATTTACATAAAACCTGACAAAATCTCCTCTGACAATGTGCATTTCTGAGGCACTTTTTTACTTCTGCCTCGTCTGACAGGAGAGTTCGTTTTTCTGAGGTAAAACACATTACTTCACAACAAATAAAAGACTTTTATTAAAAATTGACTGAAATATGGTGTGTGTGTGTGTGTGTGTGTGTGTGTGTGTGTGTGTGTGTGTGTGTAGGTTCCTTGACCTTTGGAAAGACGATAAATACATAAAACCTGTTTTTTACCATTATATATTACTGTTAGCAGTGCAGTTGCCATGGCAACAGGACCAAACCCAAAATGCAGAAGACAGCAGCTGCACCCCCGGGTCAAAGTTCAACAACCACATCAGACTGGTTAAGTAACATTATTACCTTCTACTTGAAGTTCTGTTAATATTTTTGCATCTGTGATTATTTGGCATTTTTAATCACCTGAAATGTCCGCTAACATTATAACAAATGTTTATACCGGAAGTGTATTATACAGGATAAGCTTTTAGGCATGTTAATATGTTTGATGCTATTTGTTCAAATAAATGTATATGTAATATAATCTATCTATCTATCTTCATTTTTAATTGTAAATTTTTTTGCTAACTTATTAATTTTATATTTTTGCTATAATTTAATATAATTATTTTTTGGAAAAATACATAGATCTTCTAAAGATTATATTGTAATGATGTCATTAACTATTTTTAAATATCCTTAAAATAGCTTTAAATTAAATTAACAAATGTAATTCAAGGCATTAGGTGTTAAGCTGGTCTAAGTACAAAAGTCATTTAGGTTTGTAATTTAGTTGCAGTTATGTGTCAGTGGGTCTCTGTTGCATTTTTTCTCTGTTTTTTTCTCTGTTAAAGTACATTAACTTTGAGTCTGCATTCGTTATTCATACACACAACTGTTTAAATAGCCCAAATATTTTTATTTAAGTAAAGATAATAATGACAAATACAGTTTAATTTACACAGTTAGGATACAATAAATTTCATGAATTCATTATTTACAATAATTCATGTCTTTGAAATGTATTTTCAGGCTATTTGTAATGTTTCTTTAAAAATGTAAATGTCCCTGCGCCAAAAGACCGCTTAGCGCAACTCATGATCACTGCGTGCTTGGTTAACCTTATCAATTTAGTACAGCTCACACTTACAAGGTATTTGCTGGCCATTAAAGCGTATTAAAAGGTATTAAATCTATTTGGTGAAAATTAAGGCCACTAAAAAGTATTAAAAAATTTTAAATTACATTTCCCAATGTTTTTGTTTTTTTTTACATTTCCCTCCTTGGGTTGTAAGGTTGAATGAAAACCTTCCATGCCTTGCAGACTGCAGCAAGAGTGGGCACGCGATTTTCACTTGTGTGTGTGCGTTCAGTGTACATACAGTAAGCACTGAATCTGATCCTGTGAGTGCTCCAAGGCTCGAGATATTACCCATTCATTTTCTTCATTGTCATTTCAACCAGGGGCGTATTATGACTAGCAAGGGCCCCAGGGCCAATTTTCTTTAAGGTTGAGATCTACGTCAGTGTTTCCTAACCTTTTTTCTGCCATGGCAACTTTTTACAACTAAAAAATTCTATGGCACACCACTATCCCACATAGGCAAACCATCGTCAATATTTTTCCTTTTCAAGAACTTTTCCATGTTTTCTGTCCGTCTTAGTAGCGTGTTAACTTGTAATGTTTGAAATTCGGCTATGCAAAAAAAAAAAAAAAAAAAAAAAAAAAAAAAAAAAAAACCCTGTGTGAGGTCACAGGTGGCAAGAACGCTAAATTGGTAATGAAAAAACAACACATTTGCTTTTTTCTAATTTGTATATTTGTTCTTGCAATGCCACAACATATTACAGGGATGAGGGGCAAAAAAGGTTAGACAATCACTGGTCCACAAAAAAATTTTCTGGGGATATTTTTTTTAAAGAATAAGCTAAAAGCACCAATTCCAGCTATTTTAGTGATTCAAGTTTATTCAAATTTACAATTGTGCAGAATTAGCTGCAAAATAAAGAGTATTTTGTGAGGCTTGCTTCTGTTTCACAAATTTGTTCAATTTTATTAATTGATTAGTTCAGTGACCCCTTCTGGAAATGTCACTAGCTGGTGACAAATGAGCATCTTATGTGCTATGAGTGAGTCAGTGAATCATTTTGAGTCATACCAAGAGATTTTATAGTGTTTAAGCATTAAAGAACAAAACAGATCTATAGTCTTCCTTCAGTCTGAGCATTATTTTTCATCCAAAAAGACAACAATAATAGTTTAATAATAGTGAGTTTCAATAACGTCCTTACCTTCTCCTTTATTAAAACTTGCATGGCTACAAATCTACTGACTTCAGTATAAGAATTATAAACACAAAGCAGATCTACGGTATCATTTTCCTACATTTAAACTGCTGAGCATGGCTTTTATCAGAAAAGACCACAATAATAGTCAAATAATAATAATTTTGAGTTTCAATAATGTTCTTTCGTCATTGTAAAGCGCATTTCACATGAGTTGAGTCAAGGCGTCAACGCTCCATTCAATGCCAGTGTCAAGCGCCACATTTCCCTCCACATGACAAGCGCTGCAGAGAGCGTCATGGAGGGGCTATTTTACAAGTTTGCCATGTAAAAAAGCGGGAGGTGTGCACAATAACACAATAACATTTTTAATATCAGAGACATAATATTTAATTAAAAAAATGATGAGACATTCAATATCTCTTCACAAATTTGGACAGTTTTTAAATATTTCTTGTTGCTTAGTGCTCTGAAAGACATTATTGGTGAAGCAAAAACATGTGTGTGAAAAACACTTTGGTGTAATAGACTTCAATGTATTCTGCAGCGCTGATACGATTCATGTGAAAGAACCTTAACGTGTATAAATATTAGTCACTTTTGCACATTAATCATTGCTCTTTACAATCACAAAAGTGACCGATTATTGTTTCAAAATGGCGAATTTCTCCGAAAGGTGAGGAGTTTGGATCCCTGAAATTATTATTATTTTTTTTTCATGCATTTATTTATTTTGTGGAATTTTATAATTTTCCATGGCACACCTGACAATCTTTCACGGCACACTAGTGTGCTGCGGCACAGTGGTTGGGAAACACTGATCTGCGCAATCATAGCAATCGTCTCTTTCAATGCCTGTTCTGTTATTTACAGTCAGATTCATTCAAACACACAGCACGGATGTGGTAAAGAAACCGCTCAACCGAAACACGTTCACTGAACAGCCACTGTTCTTAAAGAGACAGTACCATTTTAACGTTTGTTGTACATATTGTAAACTCAGTGTAAATTCTACAAATTCTACATACAAAATGCATATATTGAAAGGGGCCATAATAAATTATGAAAGATTTTAACTTCATCAAACACTTTAAATATTGATGAATTTAACAAATACAGTAGGCTCCTACAGTATCCATGCAAGGGTTTGGTGAAATTCGGCAAAGATTTCAGGCAGTTCTGGCTCACGCTGCTATATCTTTTCTTACTCATCTGAATGATGGGGTGTGTTCCATTCAGAAGTGATCATCCCTACACCCTATTTCCTTCAAAGACTTTACCCTCTATTGTGAGAGCTTTGAAGGACTGAAAAGTGTGGGACTCAAAAATAGTGATCATTTTTGGGGAAATTCTGTTTGGAATGACCCTACATGCTTGGCTACCACTATCATTCTTCCATCGAAAAGCCCTGCTAAGGCATCATTTAAGCCTTTTTAAAGTGTCCAAAAATCCCCTAGACTACATTACATTGACAGAATATTTAAATGAGCTACGAGTCTGTTTTGGAATGTTCATAATTTCAAACTTTAACTGTCAAAACGTACACACAAGCTCTTTAATCTACTGTAAGATGTTCTCTTCTTTCTTTCTTTCTTACTTTTAAACCTGTAAAACATTTCTAAATTCAAGCATTTAAAACTATTTTAAACTTTCAGACAAGGTTTTGTCAGACCAACATTACAGTTTGTCTCAACAAACTTTACATGTCTAGTTTAATCAATGCTTTTGAACAACACAAAGTAAAATATCAGTATTTTCTTTTTCCCAACCATCTAAGCCAAGTTATTTTTTGTAATGTAGGGCAAACATGCAGTTAAAGCAATGAATAGTGTAATAAATGTTTTTGTTCAACAGCCCTTTTATACAAAGAATAAAGCTTAACCATATAAAGCCTAATATATGGAATAATAGTCAGAAAATTATATATTTTTAAAACCTGTTTACACTATGGAAATTATTTTACACGGTCTTCTACTTCCAGAAGAGCATGGAAACTTTCACCAGGTGGCATTGTAAGATTAAAGAGTGGCTCAAAAAATGTCATTAGAAATCGGAAGGCAAAAGGGTCCTATAAGAGGGCTGGGGCCCTCATAGTCACAGGGCCCTGTGGAGGGGCCCTTGTATAAGCTGTGGGGCCCACATATTTAAGCATATACAAACATTTGCTTTCAAAATCAAGGGCCCCTGGGCACTGGCCCCATTGGCCCGGTCTGTAATTCACCTATGATTCCAACATTAAGAGACTGGGCGATAACAAGAGAGAAGATGCATTTCAGTAAGCTGTTCCGTATCTTTCATCAAAACCTCAAATGTTCAATCATGTTTTTTCGTGCTATAAGTTGGAGAGAGAGAGCATTGTTCCCCGCTCTGTTTGAACGGCCAACTGCCGCAATCTGTCACACACACCATTAAAGAGCATGAATACAACATTTATTGTTTGAATTTCGAGATAAAATGACATCATTTGAAAGCTGAGACTAAAATCGTGTTTCTCCCATAAACTACATCTGACTCAAATGATGGAGCATCACAATTTGTGCATATTTTGCAGTAACCGGCGCTGTCCTGTGTTTTCATTGCGTTGGTGTGTGTGTGTGTGTGTGATGCCGGCAAGCACTTCTGGGCATCATTTTTTCCAAAATAAAAATCCCACATTGAATTAACTCATTTTAAAATTAATACGAACATGAATTACAATGTAAAAATTAAATATGTTACAACACAGATTATTTTAGGATATCCTTCAATATAGTGAAATTAACATTATTTTCATATGCTTTACAAAAAAATTTAATATCTGCTACATAGCTAATAGTAAAACTGTACATATCAAGAACAGTCTATTTACAATTTGAAAAAAAAAAAAAAAAAAAGACAACTATGTTTATGATATCTAGAGTATACTGTATAGATCTGATATCTGTTGGAAGAGCTTTCCATCAGTGAGGAACAGAGAATGTGATTGATTGTGAAGGTCTTCAAAAGGGTATTAAAAAGTATTAAACTGGATATGCTGATAGATGCAGATACCCTGACTCAACAAACAGTGAATTGATCAATCCACAAGATTAGACTATGTGAGATTAGATCTATATTATCTGTATTGGGTAGACTGGAATCCTTCTGCCCTTTTCCAGAAGGTGGCGTAGTAGTGCTTACAGCTGGCACTACACTAGTGAACTAAAATCCACTTAACAGATGCTTTTACTTAAATGTTGAATCTTACATGATTAAATAAAATAAATAAAAAATAATAAATAAATAAAATGAATAAAAATACATACAATTTACATACATACAGGGATCAATTGTTTTTATATGTTTTACTAACAGATTTGTATGTATTGTCAGTCTGTTAAAAAAAAAAAAAGATTCTTGGGTTTCTTCATATATTAAGACATTCAGCTGTTAATGAATTTGTAAATGCTTTTTAGGTCAGGGGATAGTATGGCAGTAGACATTATGACTGAGAGATTTGAGGGTGAGATTGATAGGGCTCTATGCAATCCCACTGTATTTTTTGCTTCATGGAATCCTTCAAGACCTACTTGGCAAAATTCATTTGTACATATTACATATACTCATTACTGTTTCCAGGTAAATTATAATTTTGAACTAGATAAAACCATATACAGCTACTTTAAGTCAATGAATAGATATATATTGAATCAGATGTATGATTTGGGGGAGCATCTAATTGGTATTATTATTAATACCAATAATTAAAACTGGATTTTTAAAAAGAGATGGTCACCAGTTCAAACATATTTCCATCAATGAACACAATTCTTTCATAATTGTATTCAATAATATTAATTAATTAATTTTCCCTTTAAATTTGTTTTTACATGGATTTTATTTCACCACTATTCTGTGTATTCATGATATTAGGTTGAGCTTGCAGTCAAGCAATTTAGCTTATAGTTAGCTTATTGTTAAAGCATAATTAAAAACAAAGCTTCAAAAAAGATAGAATATTGAGAAACTGTTTATTTCAATTTTCTCAATTTTATGTCTTTTTTTAAACTTTTTTGAAACAGATCAGATTATATGTCTGTGCAAGCAGGATAATGCCAAAGAATGCAAAACACTTAACACACTAAAATGAAGCCAGCTCTCTTTAGATCCCCAGTAACAGGTGACCAATTCATAAGCAACAAGAAATTCCTCTTTTCCAAACAAATTGTAGTTTACTTAGCAAATAAATTTGTAGATTTTCACTTTGTCATTGTTGGACTGCCAGAGAGAAGATTATGTTGTCATCATTCATTCCCATGTTTTCAAACACTCAAGAATCACGTAGACATTTATTTCTGATTTTTATTTTTTCATTATTCTGTGTAGTCCATATCTTTGAAATTAAATCTCGAACAATCTCCTCTTAATAGATTGCATCTTGCTACTGATCTACAGTTATTAAAATAGTACATTTCTTGACATAATTGTTACGTCTAATCCAAGATCATTTCAAAAGGGCAGTTTTTACTTAAAGCAATAGTTTCATGGACAAATGCATCACACCCTGAGGCAGACGGTGACATCAGCTGGACTTTAAATGTCACCACCCACTGCACACAGCTGTCAGGAGTCCATGCTGTCCTATGCTGTGGCTTTTCCTCGCCGTCTCTGAGTGCAGAGGGCTCTGCATTCTTAAAGAAAGACTTAAAGGGCTTTTTCAGGTTGTGTGTTTAACCCTTTTTCTGCATAATTCATTCTAACCTCTCAGATCTCTCACCATGAACTAAGAGTGTTTTCATAGGACGAATGGATGAAGATTATCTTTTGTCTGCTGACAAGCACTGACTCAAGGTCAGACCTTCAATAGAGTCGACAATATGCTTATGATATGGGGAAGATGGAGGAAGAAGACCCGCGGTGTAAGATGAGGAGTAAGATTTTTCATATATTGTAAAATAGTGATCTGTGACATTCCGTTATGTTGGATTTTAAAAGTTTTTATGTCTGTTTGTTATTAGAGAATTTGTGGGCACAGAATTGTATGTAGACATGTATTTAGATTTGTGGAGCAAATTTGTTTTTATTTGAACTGAATGCCCTGAACACCTGAAACCTGTACCAAGATTTATAAGGAAGTAGGAGTCTGCGGAAAACAGCAAAAAGAGGAAACACTAATAGCTCAAAAGTGCCTTTCTGCAAATAAATGTATGCATTCACACAGTCTACAAACAAAGCATTAACCAAACAAACCTTGCCAACTACTTAAAATGTGAATAAGCCCTACACAAGGTCCATTAATTAGCGCAGCACTGAGCAATATGCATTGTGTTAATTAAGCGTAGCATTATGCAATGGTGCATTTGCACTTGATTAAAGCTATAGAAGTTTTTTCATGATTGCTCAAGTTTATATGGACAGTGTATGAGTAAAAGAATAAGTAAAATCCATATAATTTACATTATTGCTTAATTACATTAATGATTTTAATGTTTGTTTGTAATTCATCATGTTAAGCTTATCTTGATTTTTGTTTGTGAATCTAAGCATGCTGAGATATATGATGATTAATTATTCAAAGAGAAATGGTTATATGATTACTTTTAGTCACATGAGATAACTGTTTATTTCCGTAATATATATGTGATGTTTATTTACATTGCATATGTGCAATACTTGATGAGCAATAATAAAAAAAAAAAAACACCTACCAGAGACTATTTAGCCCGAGATGGAGCACTTGTATTAAAATTAATGGGAGAAATTGGAACACCCAGTATGGCCATTGTAGAAAAGAAAGTCCCATCTTAGAGGTAAAAGAGCCAATCACCTTTAACATACAGACACCGCCTGTCAGTTAACTTGAGAACACTCATGCGTATTAGCTGGACCAATCTTTTTTGTGTGGTCTGAGCTAAAGCACAATTTATGATCCAACTGTTGTCCGATATTATCTTGACCAACCGTTTTGGTTTTTTTTGGTCTTACCCCATTAAAGTCCAGGCTGTGACAGATCCAGGGCAGCACTGCAGCACTGGGGCAGGAAGAGGGTCCAAAGGCTCCAGAGCAGGGATGAGGTTGGGCGGTACTGGAGTGAGAAGAGGGATGGGCAGCTCCCGAAACAGGGATGTGGTCAGGGGGTTCCTGTGCATGAGCAGGATCAGACAGCTCCGGATCGTAAGTGAAGGACTAAGAGGGCAGCAGCCCTGGAGACCCCTGTTGAGCCAAACTCTGTCTTGGTAGACAGGAGAGCAAGACCTGGTGGGGCAGACAGGACAGCGAGGCCTGGCAGTCCAGATACAGGCTTGAGACAGGAGAGCAAGACCTGGCTTGGCAGACAGGGGCCCACGACCTGTGGCCGAGGCAGACAACAGTGGAAAAAGAGGGATCTCTGTAGCCAGGACCAACAGAGCAGGAAGCAAGACCTCAGGACAGGGACTGATCCAACCAGAGGGGCTGTAGTGGTGAGGGTAAACACCTCCAGGGGGGAGGCAGCGGTGGATGCCTTAGGTGAGGAAGAACAGTGGTCCTCAAGGGAGGGCAGATTGAGACAGTCCACCGAGGAAAACACTAAGAAGAAATAGCTTAGATGGAGGGCCAAATCTATCATCTCGGAGAAACTCATCTCGCTCTGTCTGTCAGACATGCACAACCTCAAGGGCTCATTGAGTTTGGCACTGAAGAGGTCCTTCAGCTAGGAATCATTGTAGCCCATACAACACATTAAACTCCTCCACAGATCTCTTACCTTGTAGTAGCAAGAGAAGTTTCTGCACTCTGGCCACTGTGACAGGGGAGAGGGTTAAAAAAATATCCATGTTGATCGTTTGCTGAGTCCAATTCTGGCCAGTTTGTACTATCAGGCATAAGGACACAAGTGCAGACTGAGCAGAAAGTTGGTCAGGATCCAAAACAGAGCAATATCAACCAACTGGGCGAGATAACTGGCCCCAAACGCAGGAACCGATTGCATCAGGTGGCGGAGGTCGAGATAATGTTTCATCACGAGGTAAAGTTTTCCATACAACAACAGTTTGGCTAGCTACCTTCTGCATGAAGGAGTACTTATTTTATCTAGAACAACAATACATTTTTTTTTTTTTTTTTTAAATCACAATAATGTCAGACATCAAAACCATTCAGGAAATGCTGAGGAAACGAGTGCACTACTTGCGATATGGTCTTCTACGGAGATCCAAGATGAACTAGAGAAATCACAAAGGAAATAAAATACTCTACGAGGAGGATGCACGCGGCTTCAATCGAACAATTGACCAAATCATGAACAAATTGAAAAAAAAACTTAAAAGAGAGTACAGGGACCATGCAAAGTACCTAAGCAAAAGCGGCAGTGGAGGGAGCAATGATGTCTTGGACTTTGTGCTCAGACACTGACCAGCCAGCTAACTAATGCCAGCTTACAGCCAGCTAACAGCTAACACTGAATTCAGCAACAGTCACGCTCGAGACAAACACTGAATCGCCAGTGTCCTCTGCAGCTGATCTCAGTAAGTTATTAAATTTGCCAACATTGTTAGCTTTCCTTACACTCTTCTCATTTTACTTGTGCATTGTTTTTGTTGAGTAAGGGGATGTGACGAGGAGGAGGGGACGACTTAGTTAGGAAGATCGCGGCTATCTGTTAAGTAAACGGATGAAATTCTCAATCAAGATGTAAACTTGATATTATATGCTATGGCAAAATATAACCATCTGCTACTACATCAGTGTTAATAACGATTCCACTGTTACAGTTTATAGTACTTAGCAAGTTAAGCCACATTAAAAACATCATACAAAATCATGTAATTATGTTACCTGTCGTCTTGTGTGTAGATGTCTTCTCTGGCAATCTTGTTGAACAATGTAATAATGTTGGACTGCTTTTTTCTGTACGTTTAAACATGTCCTTAAAAACAGGAGTAAAAGCTGTATACAAACACTGTGTTGTGCCATGTTTGTTTGTGGGCAGGTGAGGTAGTTGCGTAAAACTATTGCTGAGCCAAGTCAGTTGGAAAGCGGGTTGCAATAGACTCCAGATTGAGCCGGCCGTGAACCAGCCGAACCTTTGGTGTAAAAGGGCTATAACAGGAGTGCTGTAGTGGCCAGTGTTTAAATCACCGGCATTTAAAGCCCTCTTTGAACAGTTTTACAGAAAATAATGCCTAGATGTCTTTAAGACCCCAGTGAGCAAGCCAAAGGCGACTGTGGCAAGCGGAAAAAAAAAAGAACTCCATAAAATGTAGTTAGTGGATTAAAAAACTTTGAGAGAAATAAGACTCAGCTGGGAGCATCCTTCATCCTTTGGCTTTACAATAAATGTACATATGCCAATATAATTTAGCTATACAGTATAGTAGGGATATACTGTATATCTCAATAATTATGTTTTTGCTCTGAAATTGCTTGAAAGTGATTTTTTTTTTTTTTTTTAATTAGAGGCACCATGATTTCAACCTAACAGACAAGTACTGTAGATTCAAAGTGTTTAATGCATGAAATAAAAAATCTATATTTAAAAATATATATAAATGTAATTTCATTTAGCCTAATCTCAGCTTTTTGTAGTTTAATAATCGCATATGCAGTATCACGATTTTGATGCTATTTTGATTAATTGTGCAGGCCTGAAGGATCATGAAATTAGTCTAAAGATGAGCACTTTAGGAAATAAAGTGTAAAAAAAAAACAACAAAAAAAAAACATTCAAATGACTGTGATATTCACAATATTGTGAATATGGCCAGCAAATTCATTGCGATGATGTCGCAGCCTGATACAGCCCTACATAACCGTCAGAGCTCCTTCTTTGTAGGTGTCTTGTGTTTGCTTTGTTTTAAAAAGAAATCGCTCTTTTTAATCATAATCAACACCCCTTATCTCACTCGAAAGGTTTTAAACATTAACATAGACATTTCAAAAAGTGGAAAAATATATGTGTAGCAACTAACGTAACAACAAAGCATAATTTAATAACTGCACATAACGTAAAAAGTTAAATGTAATAAACATTATATAATAACGTTATAATTTTCTCAAAATATAGGTCTTATATATAGGTATGCACTCTTACATAATGTAATAAAGTTTTTTGGCAAAATGTGATATTACAATATGAGAAATGTATTACATTATGAACTCACCAAAAACATTTGAATTAAAAATGTAATAATTTTGTCATGTAATAATTTTCAAAACAAAAAAATAGTATACTTTTTAAGGCATAAAACCTTTTTCTTTTTTTTTATTTAGTCTTACACTACCTACGAAATATGCTGGATTTAAGTTCATGCATTTATTATTATTATTATTATTATTATTATTATTATTATTATTATTATTACTACTACTATTACATTTACTAACATACAGTATACTACTAATTATAATAATAATCATATGTTATATATTTTCTGTGAGCCAAAGACACTTTTCAGTTAAAAGAGGATATAATTGTTTTTTTTTTCAATTGGACAACTTAAGGTATAAATACTGACAAATGACAAATAGTGTGAGATAATAATAATGTGTACGAAGTATAGCCTGCAATGTCAAAAAAGAAAAACCCACAAGAGTATAGAATTTAGTACAGTATGTCCAACGAGTGTGAGTGAACCGATCATTTTTCTGCATTTTAATACAAGTTATAACACGAAATAAAACATGAATGAACATCGGAGGGCATGTTGAAAGATACAGTACAACTTACTTTAATGTATTGTCTCTTGTGTAATCACCAAATTTTTGTTTGAACAGTGGGAAGACGTCAATAACAGCTTGTGAATAACCTGTCACCTAACATTATGTTTACCTAAGGAAAGTTAGGCCTTTAATGCCCTTAGCTCATTAGTTTGCTAGAAAAATGAACTCGCTGCCCTTCCGGCCCTGCCTCTCTAGAGCTGGGGAGTGGGACAAGGGGAGGGAAAAACAAAAAAAAGAGGAGAGGGAAAGGGCAAGGCAGAGCGACAGTGAGAGAGAGAGAGAGAGGAGAGAGAGAAAAAACAAAACAAAAAACTTACAAACGATAGCTGCTCCTCCCCAGGTGAATCGGAGCAAATCCTCCGACCCCTGGTGGATGGAATGCCCCTTCGCATTCTGGCGGCCGATGGGGAGCCACTCCGCCCCTGGCAACGGCTCCACCCCTCCAGGTGGCCAGTGAGCCCCTCCTCCCCTCGTGGATGGCGGCCATTCCTCCGCGCCCAGGTGGCCAGCAGCGACTTCTCCGTCCCCCGGCAGACGACCGCGGCTGCTCCTTTGGGTGGACGGCAATGGCGATGACTCCATGACAGCGCATCCCTCCTCCCTCCTGGGTTTTCGGCACCAATGTAACAAGGTTCAAATGGGAAAGGAGGAGGAGGGAACTGGCTGATCAGTCAAAGTAATATTTAATAAAACAAAAAGACACACATCACAAACGCACACACAGCAGCTGCGTGTGGCTCTCTCTCTCTCTCTCTCTCTCTCTCTCTCTCTCTCTCTCTCTCTCTCTTTCTCTCTCCAACTGCTGCATTCCGCTGCACTTATCCCTCTCCTCGGCTGATTAGCCCGATTGGGGGCCGGGCGTGCATAGTCATGGCCCGGCCCCGCCCTCCTCCTCATCACATAGCCCAATAATGTAGATTTGCACTCTACAAGTGAAAAGACAGAGAACACAGTCCCATCACCATCAATGGAGCACCAGTGGAGAGAGTCAGCAGCTTCAAGTTCCTGGGTGTCCACATCACTGAGGAACTCACATGGTCCGTCCACACTGAAGTCGTTGTGAAGAAGGCTCATCAGCGCCTCTTCTTCCTGAGACGGCTGAGGAAGTTTGGAATGAACCACCACATCCTCACACGGTTCTACACCTGCACTGTGGAGAGCATCCTGACTGGCTGTATCTCCGCCTGGTACGGCAATAGCACCGCCCACAACCGCAAAGCACTGCAAAGGGTGGTGCGAACTGCCAAACACATCATCGGAGGTGAGCTTCCCTCCCTCCAGGAAATATATACAAGGCAGTGTGTGAAAAAAGCTCGGAGGATCATCAGAGACTCCAGCCACCCGAGCCATGGGCTGTTCTCACTGCTACCATCAGGCAGGCGGTATCGCAGCATCAGGACCCGCACCAGCCGACTACATGACAGCTTCTTCCCCCAAGCAATCAGACTTCTGAACTCTTGATCTCCCACGATCAAAATACATCAGCCCTGCACTTTATTACTCTTTTATCTCACACCGGACTGTCATAAATTATATTACTGTTATTATATTATGTCTCTCTTAACAACTGACTATCAACCGACAGCCTGAATGTCAATACAGTACAATACTGTACATTCTATATATATATATATATATATATATATATATACTTTTTTTATATATTTTTTAATTTTTATTGAATAATGTGTATCTATATAGTATCTATATAGTAAAAAAAAAAAAAAAAAAAACAGCATATTGTATACTGTACAGTGTATGTTATTATTTGTATATTGTTGAGTGTAATTATGTGTATAACAGATGTTTAAATTGTGTTGTGTTAATTTGATGTTTTAAGTTGTGTAATTATGTATAACAGATGTTTAAATTGTGTTGTGTTAATTTGATGTTTTAAGTTGAGTGTAATTATGTGTATAACAGATGCTTAAATTGTGTTGTGTTAATGTGATGTTTTAAGTTGAGTGTAATTATGTATAACAGATGTTTAAATTGTGTTGTGTTAATTTGATGTTATTGTAAATTGGTATATGTCTCATCACTGTCACGACTGCTATGTTGATCGGAACTGCACCCAAGAATTTCACACACCATTGCACTTGTGTATATGGCTGTGTGACAATAAAGTGATTTGATTTTGATTTTTTGATTTTACAACATCAAGAAGATAAGACCCTTCCTCTCTGAACATGCCACACTCTGAACATGCCACCCATCAAATGATCCAGAATGCAGCAGCACATCTGGTCTTCAACGAATCCAAGAGAGTGCATGTTACACTCTTCTCTCTACACTGACTGCCGGTTGCTACATGTATTAATTTCAAGGCTCTGATGCTGGCATACAGAACAGTTACTGAGTCTGCACCATGCATATTATTTAGTGGTTAATAAAGAATATTGCATTGCCATCAATATTGAATCCTCTTTCTTTGTGTTTTTACTTTACATTTTTATTGTAGCCTACAATGTTACCGACGTTTACAAATGTATGAAAAATGTAATATAAAATTATTTAAGGGTCTTCCATTAAACTCATATCACCCATATCAAGTGTCTCACCTCTTAAACTTACACCGTAAAAATAAATGTAATTTTACAGGAAATGTTCTGTACTATTTTTTATTTCATTTCTTTACAGATTTTCCCAATTTTCCATAAAACAATGAAATGCCTGTTGTTTACAGATATTTGCCATAATTTAAGGTTTTACCCTTTAAAATTACAGGTAAAGAACCATAATTTGAGATTACATCAATATTATGTTTTTTAATGGCAATTTATAGTACTTGTACAGATTCAAAAATGTAATTTTACAAAAAATGTTAAGTAATATTTTACACATTTTTCCTGTTTGTGATAACAACGAAATGAATGTAAAATTACAGATACTTGACTTTATGGATTTATGTAATTTGTGGAGGGGGGACTAGTTGTCATGGTACCCTGTAAAAAAAATAATTGATTTTCTTAAATAGTTGAATTATTTAATACAGTGAAAAATTGTGAGAATTACCACAGTCAGGGTTGTGACAGTGCTTTGAATCAAAGGCTATTTCACAAATTCTGCTCTGCAATCCTGCTTTGTAAAGGCCACAGATTGATGAAATAGTAATTAAGGTCATTTCATTTGATGTGTTGCATATACTTTGTGCATGCTGTAGGCTCTGTATTGATAAATGTAGGATGTTCCCTGGTTTCTATGTGCTAGATATTGATTATTATGGGAGATCTTATTGTTGTTATGGGCTCTGCATTGTAATTATGGTCTATCCTGTGATTGCTATGGGCAAGGTATTGCTTATTATGGTCTGCCCTCGATTGCCATAAACCTATAAACCACTTACACCTTAGCAACCACTTGAAATCACAGAGCAACCACCAAGTAACACCGAAACCACTAAATGCTTAGCAATCACCTTGTAACAGCTTAGCAACCACTTCTACTTATAGCCATCTTAAAATATTTCATAGTGTTATCCAGCCCATTGCGCTATATAGTGAAGTATGGGGTCCACTCAGTCATCATAGCTATACCCGTTACGACAAACACCCAACAGATTCTTTACATGCAGAATTTTGCAGATACATTTTACACATACACAGAATAACACCAACAAATGCATGTAGAGCAGTATTGGGCAGATACCCCCTGATAATCAACATTCAAAAGAGAGCACTCAAATGTTTTAATCACCTTAAATCCAGCCCCCTAGACACCCTCCATTCCAAAGCCATCCAAACCCAAGAGCTGAGCCCAGAAAAGAGTCCTTATGTCAGTTGGTCCTGAGACTAACTGCCCCCTCTCAGACACACTATGACCAGTCTCACAACAACACTGCTTTCCAAACCCCAATCAGAGTAAACCAAATTATAATGCAATATAAAAAACCCTATTTGGAACATTGGAAAGAAGAAACTAAAAGCCAAAGTAGATTAGAATGTTATCTGGCCCTAAAAAGAAATTATGAATGGGCAGAATATATCTCTGCTGTCAGAGTTAAAAAGCAGAGACAGATCCTAACCAAGTAGAGGCTCAGTGGCCACAAATTGGAAATCAAAAAAGGAAGACACAAAAAAAATCATGGCAACCAAAAGAAAACAGAATATGTGTTCACTGTTTGACAGCATGCATGCATATGTTACACTGTACATATATAATCAATATATACCAATCTTAATGTTATATTAATTTTTATATTACTGTTATTGTGTCCTGTCCAAATATTTGGACATAATTTTATTGTGATGCTTTGGCAACATTGTTTCTCCAAATTTTCATGCCATTAAAGCCCCACTGAATTGAATTGAATTTAACTATACTGCAGCAGCATCCATCAGCATTGTTGATTAGCAATCACCCACATTCTTCAGGAAATGCACATTTTGACTTTGAAGCAAACATTCAAATAAATGGTCAGGTTATAGTTTACCCTTGCCTATTTCCTTGGGTTCCTTTATAGTCAAACATATACAAAAGAAATGCTGGAATCACCACAGGCCTTCACTTTTGTGCATCAAAATGGTCCAGAAATCTAAGTGGTTTTCACCAGGTCTGTTTTAAACAATATTTGTTCTAACCAGTGGCGTAGCCAAATTAGACCCAGGCCCACCCAGAATATTAGAGATTATAGCCTACAGCACAAACATAGCAATAGGGCTGTTAGATTCCAGAAATTTGGGAATCGACTCTGATTCTTGGTTTTGGAATCATTGGAAGAGTCGAATTCAGAATCATTAATTCAATTCTTTTTCGAAAAAAAAAAAAACGAAAAAAAAAAACGGGAGGTAAAGTTAAACAGCTCACTACAAAGCGCTCTTTTCAAAAATTCAAAACAAATCAAATTGAAAAACTAAAATTTTAAATACACATTTAAAAAATAAATAAATAAATATATATATATATATATATATATATATATATATATTAAATGTGTATTTAGATTTTTAGTTTTTTTAATTTGATTTCATAAAATAATTTGTATGTAAAATTTTGTAAAATGTAGGCTAATTAATATATAGGCCTATGCAAAAGCTTTTAAAACACTGTAAAAATGTCAAGAATGAGTAGAGAAGCGTTAGATCAGGGGTCGCTACCTATGCATGCGGAGGGGTAATCACTGGCACGCCAGCAATGACGAGAGAGGAGTAGACTATTTTATTCATATGAAATTCCGCACCTGCATTCCAGTCTACGTCTTGATGTAATCCTTCCTCATGATCACGCACCGTGTTTTCATGAGCTGAATGGGAGGCTAAACAAAAAGTTGTTGTGAAAAATGTGACAAGACTGTAGTATACCCACCAGACTCGTGCAGTGCGTGAAGCCATTCACGCATCATGAGCCGGCAGCGCTTCACGTTCGGTTAATCACACAAGTAAATGCGCCCGCTTTGCTTCGGTCAGGCTCCGCGGATGACAGCCTACATTCCGTGTTTCATTTGTTTCTTTTTGCTTTCAGAACAACACGTGATGTAATAAGGAAAACACCACTATTAATCCTTGAGATTTCTAACCTAGCATACAGGTACTGTCATGAGTGCACCGGCCTCTCCCTCACCGTCAGTCACCCATTCTCACTCGCCCGAGTTTTAACCACCCACACCTGCAGCTTATCATCACCTCATTAAGACTTGCAATTAAGTCTCACTCTCACACTCAGTCAGTGCCTGGCCTTGTTGTAGATACCTTGGACTTCCCTTTCGCTCTCCCTTCTACTGCTTTTCTGTTTATTACTTTCCTGATTGTCAACGACCTGTTCTGGAGATACAAGATAAGTTACTCTGAGAATTCTGTGAATACGGCATATCTACTCACCTGTGTTAACCTCACCTGTTTGTCAATGATCTGTGCTGGATATACACGACAAGTGACTCTGAGAACACTGTGTTTCTACTCACCTGTGTTAATCTCACCTGTTTGTCTACGGTCTGCTCCAGACCTGCAAGATAAGTGACTTTGTGAAACCCGAGTTTACTGCATATCTACTTACCTGTTTGACACTCACCTGTTATACTATGAGCCTCTCTGAATGCTCAGGAAACGTGACTTTGAGAACTCTGAAAATACTTTGTGTTTGATATACTAACCTGCTCCTCTGTTTATGAACATGACTCACCTGTGACCCTGTCTGATGTTGAAGTTACCTGTTTGGGCACGTGTTAATCCATAAATTACCATTTATGGATTTGTGCCCTCTGCCTTAGTTCCCTGTTTAATCATAGACTGTCTCCAAAGACTTTGTACTGTACCTGAATATTTACCTCGCTTGCTTACCTGCTTTTCCTGTGTCCAATATAATAAACTCCCGCACCTGGGTTCATCTCAAGCTCCTGATTTGGCGTGTCATTATAGAAAGGCCAGGCCACCCAGCGGGGGTTACCGCCAGCATGGATGATGTTCCGTTCACGGAACTGGTGCGTCAGCTCTGAGCGATCCTCCTCTGAACTCCTCCGCACTCCCGACCTTGCACTTTAATTCTGCTCTCTCGCCTTATCCATACAACACCTTACAGAAGAACTAACTGACAAACGGACCTTGCACCCACCACTTTCACCTGAGTCACGGAGCTTCCCGGTTTATTTATGGATTTATTCAGACAAGACATTCCACTCCCTGAACACACCCTCAAGTTCTGTCAACTCATCACCAACACCAATATCTCGGACCCCTACCTCTGTGCCATTTACCGAATGGGCTTGAACTTTCATCATCCCACAGCCCTTCTGCAAGAGGAGAATCTTTCCTTTGTGAACTATGTCCTAGCCACACTGAACCTCCATTACCCCTCTTCTGCATCGATATGCATGACAGAGAAGGTGATTTCTCTCCCAGTTTTCTCCCCTCACATTGTGGGTTATGGCGGGAACCTCATGCCGCCTGCCATGGCCCCTGTCTCCACGCCTGTCATGGCCCCTGTCTCCAAGCCTGCAACGGCCCCCATCTCCAAGGTAACTCTCCATATATTCCCCTCATAATCTGTGGGTTATGGCTGGAACCCCGTGCCACCACCGCTGCCTGCTTCAGGGACCAAGGAGTTTATCCCGTTTATTACTGCTCTCACTTCTAAGTTGAATGATCCCCCACTGATGTCGGTACATAGGGCCATGAAGACCCTTCCTCACCAATTATCAGTGTCCATGTCTGCCACGGTTAACGAGCCAGTGCCCATCCCTGCCACGGTTAGAGAGCCAGTGCCCATTCCTGCCATGGTTAATGAGCCAGTAGCCTCGACCATCCCAGAGCCAGTGCCAGTAGCCTCAACCGTCCCAGAGCCAATGCCAATATCCTCGACCGTTCCTGTAACAACACTCCCAGTTGTCCGGAAGAAAAGGAGGAGAAGAAGGGCTCCTACTCCCCAGTCACAGCCCATGCTCACGACCACGGAGGTCGTTCCCCAGTCACTGCCCGTGCTCACGACCACGGAGGTCGTTCCCCAGTCACTGCCCGTGCTCACGACCACGGAGGTCGTTCCCCAGTCACTGCCCGTGCTCACAACCACGGAGGTCGTTCCCCAGTCACTGCCCGTGCTCACGACCATGGAGGTCATTCCCCAGTCACCGCCCGTGCTCCTGGCTCCGCCTTCACCCCCTGTAGTTCCATTTTCTGTGGCCAAACTGCCTGACCCCGTCCCTGATCTGTGGCCGCCTCCCAGGCCTCCTGACCCCGTCCCTGCTCTGTGGCCACCTCCCAGGCCTCCTGACCCCGTCCCTGCTCTGTGGCCACCTCCCAGGCCTCCTGACCCCGTCCCTGCTCTGCGGCCAACTCCCAGGCCTGCTGACCCCGTCCCTGCTCTGTAGCCACCTCCCAGGCCTCCTGACCCTGTCCCTGCTCTGTGGCCGCCCATAGAACCGCTTACGGGAAAGTTATGAAATTTGGCACACAAATAGAGGACAGAAATTTGGCGTCTCTATCTCAAATCCTCTAGCGCCACCAACTGCCCAAATTTGCACTCACGTTTATGTTAATAACTTTTGAACCGTGAGTCCTAGAAATGAAATTCTTGATTTTCCGTCATGTAAATTTTTACGGCATTTAGAATTTTCTGAAAACATACTTTTTCGAACTCGTCCTAGGCCGTTTGTCCGATTTGCACAAAAATTGGTCTGCATCATCTAGAGGCACTCACGACAAAAATTTATTCACAGAATTTTCATAAACCATACCGTTTTCGAATAGCGCTTCAACGAATTGGACGAACAGCACGCCAAAATGGACATGAGGGTATATCTCCGTAACGCTTTAGTGTATTCATACCAAACTTATTATTTGTCATAGGCACCATGACTCGAGGGTGCCTGCTGAGTTTTGGAACAGTGCCACCTAGTGGTCACGAGATATGAAAAAAGCAAATTTTTGCTTATAACTTCTGAACAGTATGTCATTAAATCATCAATTGGTCTCATTAGATTCAGTGGAGTATAGCGAGTTCAGCGATATGAAAGATTCCTATATCAGCCATTTTGGACGTTGGCCATTTTGAATTTTGTCATAAAATGCTGTATTTTACGAAAGACTTGGCATGTCGTTACGAAACTCGGTATGTGTCTTTGGCACTATGCTCTGAAAGGACTCAAAGTTTCAGGTTAGTGCCATCTTGTGGTCAAATTATAATGCTATTTCTAAAAATGCTAATAGCTATTGACTCCTTTTGCCTACTGTCATGAGACTGGTCTTGATAGATTCCATGGTTCATACCGAGAACAATGGTACCAATTATGTCATGATCGAGCAAACTTCCTGTCTGCCATTTTTTAATGTTTTGAAAACATACTTTTTTGAACTCCTCCAAGACTGTTTGTCCGATTTGCACGAAAATTGGCCTGCATCATCTAGAGGCACTCACGACAAAAATTAATTCACAGAATTTTGATAAACCATACCGTTTTCGAAAGGCACTTTGACGAATTCGCCAAAGAACGTGCAAAATTGAACTTGAGGCTGTATCTCTGCAACGCTTTGAGGGATTGGGACGAAACTTGGTATGTTTCATCACCATTAGGCCCTGAGGTTACCTGCAGCATTTTAGCACACTTCCCCCTACTGGTCAAGATATAGAAAAAATGCTATTTTGGCTTATAACTCTTGAACGCTTTCCTGCATGATATCCATCGTCCCCAGATACTACCTGAGCAGTTTCAGAACAGCACCACATACTGGACAAAAATTCTAAGAAGTAACTATTTTTAGTTATTTTTCAAATAAATGTGTTTTTTATGATTGAAAGTTTACTTTCAACTCCTCATACATTGTTGATCGGACTCTAACAAAAACATGTCACAAAGCTTCTTTTGCTGCTCATGGTGCCGATAATTGTCTTGACCCCAGTATCACTGCTTGCAGCTATATTTATTATTATTATTCCACTCTTGAGTCTATGGCAGCCCATAGAACCACTTGCAGGAAAGTTATGAAATGTAGCACACAGATAGAGGACTGATCTGTTACCACAGCAAATTTGGCATCTCTACCTCAAACACTCTAGTGCCACCAATTGCCCAAATTTGCACTCACGTTTATGTTAATAACTTTTGAACCATGAGTCCTAGAAACGAAATTCTTTTTTCCTTTGATTCCTTGACTCTATAGGGGAATTGGGTGGTGGGGGCCCATTGATGCTCACACGTATGCAAGTGGTCAGATGCTCTCCCTGTAGCCTGTGAAAATGGAAATATAACTTAATTATCAAGATGTATGTGTACAGGACAAAGTTGTGCACCAGTTTAGTCTAAGCTTGTACCTGACGTTCCTAACACTGGACAAGTAGGTATAAATATGATGCAGCTAAGTCAAGTAAATAATGTTGCTTCCTATAAATTTAGCTAACGTTACATAGCAGCCAAAAAAACTTAATGTTACTGTAAGCCTTTCCTGCTCAGCTTCCAGACCGTAGTCAGAAGCACAGGGGAGATGTTTGCTAGGGCTAACCCCCTTCACTTTTCAACCCTCATTAGAACTGAATTTCTGGTTGAGGATTTGCATTGTGTCTGTGGAACATATGCTGGTGTGTGTGAATGACACCATACAATCACTCTGAGAGTGGCAAAAATGTACATTTGATCTATACTGTATATCCATTATCCAGTAATACCCATTATTATTTATCCATTTGATCCTTGTGGGGCCACTGTGGCTGCACGAGGTTTGGTATTGCAACAGTGAGACCTCCATCTTGCGAGGTTTGGTTATAAGGAAGCAAATACAATGCAAATCGAATTGATTTTCATGAATTAGTGGATCAAATTGTTTTTTTTCTACAAACAGTGATTGCATGGTGTCAGATGACTTGGATTAAACTACACGAGCTATATGGAGTCATTTTATGGACATTTGTTGTCCTTTTTGAAGCCGAAGGTCTGGACTCCATTTACTGCAATTGTTTGGAAGAAAGCTCGCCTGGCAGTACTTTCTGGGTGAACTATTCGTTTAATCACAGTCATAGCCCCTGTCACTTTCCTGATAGTAACATTTTATCTTGTGACTGAATGTAAAGATTGCTGAAATCGTACAGTCTAATCACATCTTCATTACAATGTCTTCAGGCTTTTTATCTGAGACCTGCACTCATTGCTGGGCATATCCTCATACCTTTGGTTTATTAACATCAGGACTGGGCCAATTCCCTTGAAGTGATATTGAACTTTGTTGAAGTTTGGGTTGTGGAGTTTAGTGGCCATGACATAAGTCCAAATATTGCTGATCATCTTCATCAGCTGCACCTGTGCTTCACAAGTGTGGAACGGAGTTTAGACTCCCAATACACATTCATTGCATTGGGGAAAAAGGTCTCAAAATGATGCTTATTGAACATAATGGGTAAAAGGCAGATTCTGCTATTATATGTTACAAAGACTCCTGTAATCATGTCAAATTAGGCCACCTTTTGAATTGTGACATGCCCCCTGCTAGGGCAAAACATTACTGACTCAGTATACAGATGGTAAAAAGGAAATGGTAGGCTAATCTTACCACGTATAGGTGAAAAAAGTTTGCAATGGGATACTTTTAACAGAATCCACTCAGTCTGTGTGGATTTGAACAGAATCCACTCGGCTTCTTTTTCCAGTTTCGCTATGCAATGAATGTGTATGGAGGCCTGTTCAACATTACCTACTTGTGGAGCATAGGATCAGCTGCTAGAGAAGATCAATATTTTAGACTTACAGCATGGACAGTACAACACAAATTGTAATTGACAGTACAACACCTAGTGTAATTTTGTATTTTACTTATCGTAAACATGGCCTGTGAAAAGAGCAAAAACTGCATTGCTTTTCTGTTACTAACAACTATGGTCCATCTCGCCACCACCAGAAATACTTCATGTCATGTAACTAATTGAACTCCATGGTATTCTAAAATTAAAACAAGTCACAAACTTGCAATTTTGCTTTGGTCTGCATAATTTATAGTTACGATGACACTTCATGAAGTTGTATCCCAGAAAAGTGTAATGGTGAATTATACTGATCAAAGAAAAAACATAGGTCTGTGACTTGTTTTAACAGGTTTTTGGAATACAGTGGAGTTCAATTAGTTACAGTACATAATATAAGGTGTTTCTGATGGTGGCTATATGGGCCATAGCTGAAATGCACTGTAGGTTTTGCTCTTTTCATAGGCCATGGTGACAATAAGTATAAATGTACAAACCCCATTTCCAGAAAAGTTGGGATATTTTGTAAAATGCAATTAAAACAAGAATCTGTGATTTAATTCTCTCGAACCTTTATTTAACAGACAAAAGTACAAAGAAAAGATTTCCAGTGTTTTCACTGACCAACTTAATTGTATTTTGTAAATATAATTTTTTTTATTTTTTATTTGATGCCTGCAACACATTCAAAAAAAGTTGGGACAGAGGCATGTTTACCACTGTGTTACATCTTTTAATAACATTTTTTAATTGTTTGGGAACTGAGGATACTAATTGTTGCAGTTTTGCAAATGGAAATTTTGCCCATTCTTGCTTGATTCAAGACTTCAGCTGCTCAACAGTCCGTGGTCGTCGTTGTCTGATACTCCTCTTAATGATGAGCCATATATTTTCAATAGGAGACAGATCTGGACTGCAGGCAGACCAGTCAAGCACACGTACTCTGTGTCTACGAAGCCACACTGTTGTAGCACGTGCAGAATGAGGCCTGGCATTGTCTTGCTGTAGTAACCATTAACTTCCAGGGAAAAGATGTCGTCTTGATGGCAGCATATGTCTCTCTAAAATCCCAATATACACCTCCGTGTCAATGGTACCTTCACACATATGCAAGTCACCCATGCCGTGGTCACTGATGCACCCCATACCATGACAGATGTTGGCTTTTGCACCTTTCGCTGATAAAAGTCAGGTTGGTCCCTTTCGTCTTTGGCACGGAGAACTCGACACCCGTTTTTCCCAAAAACAAGCTGAAACGTGGACTCATCTGACCACAGCACACATTTCCACTGTCTTTTGGACTATCTGAGATGAGCTCAGGCAGAGAGAACTCGGCGGCGTTTCTTTTTTATATTGGGGGGGTGGGGATTTTCTCCCCTTTTCTTCCCAATTTGGCATGCCCAATTCCCAATGCACTCTAGGTCCTCGTGGTGGCATAGTGACTTGCCTCAATCCGGGTGGCGGAGGACGAATCTCAGTTGCCTCCACGTCTGAGGCAGTCAATCCGGCATCTCATCACATGGCTTGTTGAGCATGTTACTGCGGAGACCTAGCGCATGTGGAGGCTCATGCTTTTCTCCGCAGCATCCACACACAACTCGCCATGTGCCCCACAGAGAGCGAGAATCACATTATAACGACCACAAGGAGGTTAACCCAATGTGACTCTACCCACCCTAGCAACCGTGCCAACTGGCTGCTTAGGAAGCCAGACTGGAGTCACTCAGCATGCCCTGGATTCAAACTTGTGACTCCAGGTGTGGTAGTCAGCGTCTTTACTTGCTGAGCTACCCAGGCCCCCACCTCAGTGGCGTTTCTGCATAGAATTGATGTTTTGCTTTTCTCCTTGCGTAATCGAGTTTCAAGTTGCATTCCTTGATGATTTTACTATTTAGTTTTTATACACTTGTAAAGCTTGTATACTTGCATTTTAATGTGTAAAGACTGTGGATTGCTGATCAGAAACAGAATGAGCTTTATTTCCAATTATGCTTCCACATACAAGGAATTTTTCTTGGTGACAGAAGCTTCCAGTGCACAAACAATACAACAACAAGACAGAGATAATAATAAAAAAAATAGAATAAAAAATAAATTGTGGCTAGAAATAAGTGATATATATATATATATATATATATATATATATATATATATATATATAGAAATACACAATAAGAAGCAGAAGAGGTAGGATATGTTAAGTAATATAACTGGCAAGGCTGTGTATTGCACGTAATTATAGTATAGTTTTAACTGTTCATGAGATGGATAGCCTGAGGGAAAAAACTGTTCTAGTGCCTGACGGTTCTGGTGCTCAGCGCTCTGTAGCGTCTGCCAGAAGGCAACAGTTCAAAAAGGTAGTGGGCTGGGTGAGTGGGGTCCAGAGTGATTTTACCAGCCCTTTTCCTCACTCTGGAAGTGTACATTTCTTGAAGGGAGGACAAGGGGCAACCAGTAATTTGCTCAGCAGTCTGAACTGTCCTTTGTAGTCTTCTGATATCCAATTTCATAGCTGAACCAAACCAGACAGTTACTGAAGTGCAGAGGTCAGTCTCAGTGACTGCTGAGTAGAACTGGATTAGCAGCGCCTGTGTCAGGTTGGCCTTTTTCACAATGGAGTCAATGTGGGTCTCACATTTCAGGTCCTGTGAGATGGTAGTGCCCAGGAACCTGAATGACTCCACTGCTGCCACAGTGCTGTTCAGAATGGTGAGCGGGGTCAATGTTGGGGTGTTCCTCCTAAAGTCCACTATCATCTCCACTGTTTTGAGTGTGTTCAGCTCCAGGTTGTTATGACTGCACCAGTGAGCCAGCCGTTCAACCTCCCTTCTGTATGCAGACTCCTCGTCATCTTGGATGAGGCCGATGACAGTAGTGTCGTCTGCAAACTTAAGGAGCTTGACAGATGTAAATGTTAGCTGAACACTGTAAATGTGAAGAGATTTGCTTTCAAAAGCAACTTGTGAGGTACTTGAGCTCCACCTGCCGGTACGTCTGACAAGATTGTCCCTTTGGTCCCCCTCACTCGGAGCCTGGATTCATGGCTTGCGCTTTCCAATCCGTTGCGATGGTTGATCTAGACCGTCCGACTCGGCTACGTGATTCAGTTCGCCAGGAGTCCGCCCAGGTTCAGCGGTATCCACTTCACCTCAGTGAATGCTGCTACCTTGCGCACGGAGATCACTACCCTCCTACGGAAGGATGCGATAGAACCTGTCCCTCCGGCCGAGATGAAGGGGTTTTACAACCGAAAAGGCGGTGGGTTGCAGCCAATCTTGGACCTGCGAGTACTGAACCGGGCTTTACACAGACTCCCGTTCAAGATGCTGACGCAAAAACGTATTCTAGTGAGCGTTCGGCATCAAGATTGGTTCGCGGCGGTAGACCTGAAGGACGCGTACTTCCACGTCTCGATTCTACCTCGACACAGACCCTTCCTGCGGTTTGCATTTGAGGGTCGGGCGTATCAGTACAAGGTCCTCCCTTTCGGTCTGTCCTTGTCCCCTCATGTCTTCACGAAGGTTGCAGAGGCAGCTCTCACCCCGTTAAGGGAGGTGGGCATTCGCATTCTCAACTATCTCGATGATTGGCTAATCCTAGCTCACTCTCGGGATATGTTGTGTGCATACAGGGACCTGGTGCTCTCGCACCTCAGTATGGCGCCGCGGGACACATCGCATGGTCATCATGCCGAATTGTCACCACCTCTTCAGCCCTTGGACCGACCTCACGTTTCTACGGGCAGGCGTTCCCCTAAAGCAGGTCTCCAGGTGCGTCATGGTCACGACAGGCACCTCCAAGATGGGCTGGGGCGCTGTTTGCAACAGGCACACAGCCGCCAGCTTATGGACAGGCCCGTGGCTGTGTTGGCACATCAACTGCCTTGAGTTGCTGTCAATTCTGCTCACCCTGCGGAGATTCCGGCCATTGATCCAGGGCAAGCACGTGTTAGTTTGGACAGACAACACGGCAATGGTAGCATATGTCAACTGTCAAGGTGGTCTGCGCTTCCGTTGTATGTCACAACTTGCCCTCCGTCTCCTCCTCTGGAGTCAGCAGCACCTCAAGTCACTGCGAACCACTCACATCCCGGGCGACCTCAACACTGCAGCGGATGCGCTGTCACAACAGGTTACCCTCAGGGGAGAGTGGAAACTCCACCCTTAGGTGGTCCAGCTGATCTGGAGTTGATTTGGACAGGCACAAGTAGACCTGTTCGCCTCCCAAGAATCCTCCCACTGGGTCTGGTACGCCCTGACCAAGGCACCTCTTGGTATAGATGCGCTGGCACACAGCTGGCCCCCTGGACTGTGCAAATATGCATTTCCCCCAGTGAGCCAACTGTGCAAGGTCAGGGAGGACGAGGAGCAGGTCGTCCTGGTAGCACCCTACTGGCCCACCCAGATGTGGTTCTCAGGACCTTCTTTCTCAGGGACGGGGCGCCATCTGGCACCCGTGACCAGACCTCTGGAATCTCCATGTCTGGCCCCTGGCCGGGACATGGAAGATCTAAGTGGTCTACCACCCGTGGTGCTAGACACAATCACTCAGGCTAGGGTCCCCTCTACGAGGCACGTGTATGCCTTTTAAGTGGCATCTGTGGGCTAAGTGGGGTTCTTCCCAACGGGCCTTGACCAGGGGCGCCTCTCTAACAGACATTTGCAGAGCAACGGGCTGGGCAACACCCAACACCTTTGTGAGGTTCTACAACCTCCGGGTGGAACCAGTTTCATCCCGTGTAGTGGCACGCACAAGCAGGTAAGTCCGGGACAGCCGGCCGGTTGTATCGCTTGCACATAGCGCCTTTCACCTCCCCTGAGCTGAAGACGTGCGCCGTATTCTCCCAGTAGTGCTCACAAACGGTGTTCCCTGGTTAACTTCCTCCGAGCCCTGTGACAGTCGAGTTTTTGGAGAGACTCGCTGCCAGCCCAGTACACATGCTATCTAAAGCCCTGTACTGGGGTAGGTGCTCCGCATGTGGCGGATCCCCGTAGGTAACCCCATGCGACATATATCTTCCGTTAATTCCTTTCCCTGTTAGCAAACTGCGTCTTCCTTGGGCAGAGGCCCCTCTGCCCCAGTCTCCATGCTTGTAGTAAGGGTTGGACTTACCATGGGACTTCTCCACATGGCATACTTCCGACATAGCTCGGCAAGACCATGTGATGTATTTCCACTTAAATACCCCCCTCTCTCTGGTCAAGGTGTGGTCTCCGTGGTGTCCTCCCCTTGGGAGGGACACCCCCCCAACTAGACCTGGCCGGCCCAGTCGGATAATCCCCCTTTTTTTTTTTTAGGGAGTGGAAAAAAAAGGGGATAAAAGGCCACGACTGGGCTACTGGGCTTTTGGGTAGTCGACTTGTCCCAAAGGGCAGTTCGACACTCATAACAGTGTTGGGGGTGGTTACGTGTTGGCCTGGTGCACTGGCTACGAGGCACACAGTGGTCTGCCCGTCACACACCGCCAGTTCACATAACACAGTTCAGCCAGTTGCGGCATTTTGTATAGGGACCCCTAGTGTCACTACATCGACACAGCGTCGAGTGAGTGACAGATAGGGAATGTCCTGGTTACTTGCGTAACCTCCGTTCCCTGATGGAGGGAACGAGACGTTGTGTCCCTCCTGCCACAACGCTGAACTACCCGCTGAAATGGCCAGACCTTGTCTCGGCTCCTCAGCATAAAACCTGAATGAGTGGTTGCATACCAGCTCCTTTTATACCCGTATGTCTGGGGGAGTGGTATGCAAACCACTCGCCAATTTTCATTGGCCTTTTATCAAAGACCAGAGGTGTCTCGGGCTCCCAAGAGTGACCCCTAGTGTCACTACATCGACACAACGTCTCGTTCCCTCCATCAGGGAATGGAGGTTACGCAAGTAACCAGAACGTTTCTACTAATAGGGATCATGAAAGCATGTCATTTGGGCCCAGGGTTAAAAATATTGATTATTTCCTATAAAATAACTACTGAATACCTTACATTTACAGAGATTGCCTTTTAATGTAGCTATTTTTCATGTGTTCTGACACACTAAGCTTGTTTTTCCACTGTCAAATGAACATTTTTAACCATAAATATTTGTTTGCAATTCACTAAAATGACTGTTTAATGCCATAAATTAAAAGTACATATTATGTGTTTATAAATTGTAATTTTCTTACTTGTTTCTCCAAGTCTTACAGTAAATAACTTTAGGTAGATGGGGCATTTGCATAAAGTAACCACTAAATACCCTTAATTTACAGAGACTGGCCTTAAATGTAGCCATTTTTGATGTACTATGCTTGTTTTTCTACTGTCCAATCAACTTTTTAAAATATAATAGTTCTGTAAAATGACTGATTAATACTGTAAATGTGCCGATATTGTCTTTGATTTTATGTACTTATTGCATTTTTATATATTATTTCTTAGTTATTGTGCATGGGGGAAAAAAACTATATTTTAATAGGAAATTACTGTAGATAGACTGAGCAGTTTCATAAAATAACTACTGAATACCTTTTAATTTAGATAGATTGGCCATAAATGTAGCTATTTTCGATGTATTTATGTACTATGCTTTTTTTTCCACTGTTTAATTAACTTTTTAAAATATAATAGTTCTGTAAAATGACTGATTAATACTGTAAATGTGCAGACATTTGTGTTTGGTCTTATGTACTTATTGCGTTTTTATATATTATTTCTTAGATATTGTACATGAAAAAAAAATCTATTTTGATAGGTAATGACTTTAGATAGACTGGGCAGTTTCATAAAGTAACCAATAAAAGCCCTATATTTACAGAGATGAACATAAGGTAGTTGTTTTTACACTTTCTCAATCGCTTTGGCTCAATTCTCAAATGAGATATATATATATATATATTAAACATTAAATTCAAATCTCTGAACAATTAGTTTCTTGTTCACACCAGATTTTAATTTCTTATTCATTTAAGAAAATTCCACGTGTTTTGGCACATGTGTGCAAAAGAATAAGTACAAATGTCTACAATTTGCACAATAACTAAATACGCTGATCAAATCTGATGAGTTGATTCTCAGTGAAACTGTCATACTCTTCACAACTTCGAAACATTCTTTCATCGTGTGAGCCATCGCATGCAAAATGATCCATTCAGTTATCAAAATCTGTAGACATATATGTATATTCAATAAATATCTATGACATGGAATGTTTTTTTTTTCATTAAAACCATCTGCCTAATATTGTGTAGGTCCACCTCATGCCGCCAAAACAGCGCCAACCTGCATCTCAGAATAGCATTCTGCGATGATATACTTCTCACCACAGTTGTACAGAGCGGTTATCTGAGTTACTGTAGACGTTGTCAGTTCGAACCAGTCTGGCCATTCTCTGTTGACCTCTATTATCAACAAGGCATTTCCATCCGCAGAACTTCCGCTCACTGGATGTTTTTTGTTTTTGGCATCATTTTGAGTAAATTCTAGAGATTGTTGTGTGTTAAAATCCCAGGAGATCAGCAGTTACAGAAATGCTCAAACCAACCCGTCTGGCACCAGCAATCATCCATGCGATTATCTAATCAGCCAATCGTGTGGCAGCAATGCAGTACATAAAATCATGTAGATATGGGTCAGGAGTTTCAGTTAATGTTCACATCAACCATCAGAATGGGGAAAAAATCTGATCTCAGTGATTTGGACCGTGACATGATTGTTGATGCCATATTGGCTGGTTTGAGTATTTCTGTAACTGCTGATCTGCTGGGATTTTCACATACAACAGTCTCTAGAATTTACTCAGAATGGTGCCAAAAACAAAAAACATCCAGTGAGCGGAAGTTCTGCGGATGAAAATGCCTTGTTGACGAAAGAAGTCAACCGAGAATGGCCACACTGGTTCGAACTGACAGTCTACAGTAACTCAAATAACTGCTCTGTATAATTGTGGTGAGAAGAATAACATCTCAAAATGCTATTCTGAAATGCAGGTTGGAGCTGTTTTGGCGACACGTGGGGGACCTACACAATATTAGGCAGGTGGTTTTAATGTTGTGGCTGATAGGTGTATATGAATTTACTTGTAAGAAATACAATACAAATGTGCCTATCCTTTTTCTGTGTACTACAGTATTGTACAGTATTGACTTTTCCTAGTATACTTTTACCTACTGTTGAAATTGGTATCTAAAAAGCTCAGTGTGATACACAATAGCATTCAGCTAGACAAAACTGACATTCTTGTATAATACTTAGAAAAAAGTAGAACAAAAATTAACTGACTGCCTTGGTGAAAAAACATCAAAACATTTTGACCAGTACAGCTCTCACAATGTCAAAAAAAATCTTTTCATTTTGGTGGCATTGGCCAATTTACACAATAACTAAGTTTTGAAGCATGAATTAAATGTGTTGGGTGTTACTACATTTTGCAGACATGCAATAGAGTTGTGATGTCCCATAAAACAGTTGTGACAACTGCACTTAAAGTTTAGAGAATGTTAAGACTGTTTCAAAAAATGAGCCAAAGCGATTGATAAAAACTGTAATGTATTTTGACATAATATATCTGTTTTTTCACAGTTTAATGAACATTTATCAACAATAATATACTGTAATTTAATTAATTTTGACTGTAAAATCTGCTCTGTATTTTTTACAGTTTATTGCATGTAATTTTGTGGTATAGTTATACACTGTAATTTGACGGTATCCATCTGGAAACTTTGCTGCCAGACTTTTTACTGTTTGTATTTATTTATTTTTTACAGTGTAGGCTATATTTATGGGTACAGCCTGCCTGGAGACTGCTTTCTAAGATTACTATGTGGTGGATAAAGCACTTGAATAATCATGTTACAAGATATACAAAGGGTTGATGATAAACAAAGCACGCATCTTAGTAAAATGTGTATTATATTGCAATCAAATACAATTTAGATAGATAGATAGTGTATGAAAAATGTATGAATTTGATTGCATTAGATTAAAAAAAAAATAATACAAAAATGTTTTCCTTTTGTTTGCCATTTTTGTTTAATACATTCATTTGTTTAGCAATTTGTGTCACAACAATTTATCTTCTTGGTTTATAAAAGCCTTTAATTGTTATAATTATACTTTTATAAGCCCTTTTTAAACTCCTGGCTGTTTGTTTTAGTTTTGTTTTAAAGTGGTTATATTTGATCTGTAATTCTAAAAAAGTTTCAATTAAAGTAGTATACACAGTGGCCTTTTATTTATTTAATTGAACGTGCAAATTGTACATTTGTTTAGCCTACTGGTTTAATATTTTTAATTAAAATAAATAAAACATTTAAAGCATGATGCTTACATTTCTTCATAAACTCTAACCATTTTAAAGCATTTCTTTTTTTGTTTGCATTCTAAAAGTAGTTAATAGTGAGGAAAAACCATGTATAAAGATTTCTGATTAGATACAACTGATGTTCATTAGCGTCAGCCTTTGTGCAACAGTAACAAACTGCCAAAGCGAAAGCATTGAGAAAAACGTCCTGGTTACTTTTGTAACCTCCGTTCCCTGATGGAGGGAACAAGACATTGTGTCGATATAGTGACACTAGGGGTCACTCTTGGGAGCCCCAAACACCTCTGCTTTTTTTTTAAAAAGGCCAATGAGAATTGGCGAGTGGAATTTGCATGCCACTCCCCCGGACATACAGGTATAAAAGGTGCTGGTATGCAACCACTCATTCAGGTTTTATGCTGAGGAGCCGAGACCAGGTCCCGGCCATTTCAGCGGGAAGTTCAGCACTGTTGCAAGAGGGACACAACGTCTCGTTCCCTCCATCAGGGAATGGAGGTTACGAAAGTAACCAGGACGTTCCCTATCTGTCACTCACTCAACGTTGTGTCGATGTAGTGACACAAGGGGTCCCTATACAAAACGCCACAACTACCTGAACTGTGTTATGTGAACTGGTGGTGTGTGATGGGCAGACCACTGTGTGCCTCGTAGCCAGCACACCAGGCCGTCACGTAACCTCCCCAACACTCTTATGAGCGTCGAATGGTCCATCAGGAACAAGTCGACTGCCCAACTACAGGGACAGGCTAGCCCAGCCGAGGCCTCTTTCCCTCTCTTTTCTCCCCAAAAAGAGTGGAATTTGTTAACTGCGTTGGGGGGTGTCCCTTCCAAGGGGAAGATACCGCGGAGACCACACCCCACCCAAAAAGAGGGGGGTATTTTGAGTGGAATACGTCACATGGTCTTACCAAGTCTTGTCGGAAGTATGTCATGTGGAGAGGTCCCATGGTAGGTCCTACCCGAAGGGGGAGGAGTTTCTACAGAGCATGGCGGCCGGGGGCAGAGGGGCCTCTGCCCAAGGAAGACGCAGTTTGCCGACAGGGAAACTATCACATGGGGTCGCCTTCGGGGAACCAGCACATGTGGAGCAACTACCTCAGTACAGGGGCTCATTAGCACACGTAATGGGCCGGTCAGCGAGTTTCTCCGCAAACTCAACTGCCAGAGGGCTAAGGAGGAAAGTCATCCAGGGATCACAGTCTGTGAACACGACTGGGCGTAAAGAGTGCACGACTTCACCTCAAGGGAGGAGAAAGGCGCTATGCGCAAGCGGTACACCCGGCCAGCTATCCTGGAACTTACCTGCACGTGCCTGCCAATACACAGGACGAGACCGGCTCAACCCGGAGATTGTAGAACCTCGCAAAAGTGTTGGGTGTTGCCCAGCCAGCTGCTCTGCAGATGTCTGCCAAAGTGATGCCACTGGCCAGGGCCTAGGAGGCCGCCACACTCCTGGTAGAGTGGGCTCGTAACCCCGCAGGGGGTGGCACATCCTGAGCCTGATATGTCATCGCGATGGCATCAATGACCCAGTGGGCGATCCTCTGTTTGTAGACAGTGTTTCCTTTCTGCTGTCCACCAAAGCAGACAAAGAGCTGCTCAGAGCTTCTAAGGCTCTGCGTGCGATCCAAATAGATGCGTAAAGCTCGCACCGGACACAGCAACGCCAAGGCTGGGTCTGCCTCCTCCTGGGGCAGCACTTGCAGGTTCACCACCTGATCCCTAAAAGGGGTCGTGGGAACCTTGGGCACATAGCCTGGCCGGGGTCTCAGGATCACGTGAGAGTAGCCCGGACCGAACTCGCTGACAGAGAATGCCTGTAGGTCCCCTGAGATGGTGGGCGAGTTGTGACATGCAACGGGAGTGTAGACCGCCTTGACGGTTGATGTACGCTACCATCGCTGTTTTGTCCATCCGGACCAACACGTGCTTGCCCTGGATCAATGGCCGGAACCTCCGCAGGGTGAGCAGTACTGCCAACAGCTATAATTATAATAATTTAATTTTCTTTATTTATCACACATTATACATTTGCACATATACAGTGAAATTCTTCTTTTTCACATATCCCAGCTAGGCTGGGGTCAGAGTGCAGGGTCAGCCATGATACGGCACCCCTGGAGCAGATAGGGCCAAGGGCCTTGCTCAAGGGCCCAACAGTGGCATCTTGGCAGTGCTGGGGCTTGAACCCCTGACCTTCTGATGAGTAACCCAGAGCCTTAACCGCTGAGCCACCACTGCCCCTAAAGCTCTAGGCAGTTGATGTGCCAACGCAGCCATGGGCCAGTCCAGGAGCCGGCGGCTGTGTGCCCATTGCATCCAGTGCCCCAGCCCATCTTGGAGGTGTCTGTTGTAACCATGACGCACCTGGAGACCTGCTCTAGGGGAACACCTGCCCGTAGAAATGCAAGGTCGGTCCAAGAGCTGAAGAGGCAGTGACAGATCGGCGTGATGGTCATGCGATGTGTCCCATGGTGCCATGCCCATCTCGGGACTCGAAGCCAGTGCTGAAGCGGTCTCATATGCATCAACCCGAGCTGTGTGGCCGCCGCTGAGGATGCCATATGCCTCAGGAGCCTCTGAAAAAGTTTCAGTGGAACCAGTGTCCTCCGTCTGAATGCCTTCAGACAGTTCAGCACTGACTGTCATCAAGACTGAGTCCAACTCCAAACCGACAAAAGAGATGCTCTGAACCGGGGAGAGTTGCTCTTTTCCCAGTTAACCCGAAGCCCCAGTCGGCTGAGGTGCCGGAGCACGAGGTCCCTGTGTGCGCACAGCAACTGTCAAAAGTGAGCTAGGATTAGCCAGTCATCGATATAGTTGAGGATGCGGACGCCCACTTCCCTTAGCGGGGCAAGGGCTGCCTCTGCGACCTTCGTGAAGACGCGAGGGGACAAGGACAGGCCGAAGGGGAGGACCTTGTACTGGTATGCCTGGCCTTTGAAGGCAAACCGCAAGAAGGGTCTGTGCCGGACCAATCTTGATGCCGGACACTCATTAGAGTGCGTTTTTGAATCAGCATCTTGGACGGGAGTCTGTGCAAAGCCCGGTTCAGTACTCACAGGTCCAGGATTGGTTGCAACCCACCACCTTTCTTTGGTACGATGAAGTAAGGGCTGTAGAACCCTTTCTTCATCTAGGCTGGAGGGACAGGCTTTATCGCGCCCTTGCTCAGAAGGGTAGCGATTTCTGCACACAAGGTAGCGGTGTTCTCGCCCTTCACCGAGGTAAAGCGGACATCGCTGAACCTGGGCGGGCGCCTGCCGAACTGAATCGCGGGGAGGAGGGGGACGTACCAGCGGGTGGGGCCTCGCGGCGGGGCGGAGCTCGAGTGCCACATCAAGGGGACTCGAGCCCCGTGGCTGTGCTGAGTCCAGGGACATCGAAGCACTTACCTGGCTCCTGCCGCCCACCATAAGATTGGCCGAGGAGGGGAAGGAGGAATCTTGTCCCTGTAGTCCACTGGAACCAATCCCGTGTGGGCGTGTTTGTGCCACAGCTGGGCGCACAGGGGTGGGGGGTCCACCGCTGGAGCACCATACCTGACAAAATGGGACAGTGGACGGTGGTCGACGGCCGTGTGCAACGGATACGTGACCCAGGAGATGAGGGAACCATTCTTTTGTCAGGCTTTTGGGTGTCGCAGCCTCCTGGGTATGTTGGCCCGGAGAACAAGGTCGGTCGCCGAGCGCAGTTCCTGCATCAATCCCGGATCAGAACTACCCTTGTGCAGTTCTTTTAGCGCCTTGGCTTGGTGTACTTGCAGGAGAGCCATGGTGTGCAGGGCAGAGGCGGCTTGTCCAGCTATAAGAAGATTAATAAAGTGCAGTGCTGATGTATGTTGATCGTGAGAGATCAAGAGTTCAAAAGTCTGATTACTTGGGGGAAGAAGCTGTCATGAAGTTGGCTGGTGCAGGTCTTGATGCTGCGATACCGCCTGCCTGATGGTAGCAGTGAGAGCAGCCCTTGGCTTGGGTGGCTGGAGTCTCTGATGATCCTCCAAGATTTTTTCACACACCACTTGGTATATATGTCCTGGAGGGAGGGAACCTTTGCAGGGCTTTGCGGTTGTGGGTGGTGCTATTGCCATACCAGGCAGTGATGCAGCCAGTCAGGATGCTCTCTACAGTGCAGGTGTAGAACCATGTGAGGATTTGGCGGTTCATTCCAAACTTCCTCAGCCATCTCAGGAAGAAGAGGCGCTGATGAGCCTTCTTCACAATGGCCTCAGTGTGGATGGACCATGTGAGTTCCTCTGTGATGTGGACACCCAGGAACTTGAAGCTGCTGACTCTCTCCACCGGTGCTCCATTGATGGTGATGGGGCTGTGTTCTCTGTCTTTTCTCCTGAAGTCCACCACAAGCTCCTTGGTCTTGCTGACGTTGAGGGAGAGGTTGTGCTCCTGACACCAGCGTGTCAGAGTGTGCACCTCCTCTCTGTAGGCTGTTTCATCATTGTCAGTGATCAGACCTACCACTGTCGTATCATCAGCAAACTTAATGATGGCATTGGAGCTGTGTGTTGCCACACAGTCATGTGTGTACAGGGAATACAGGAGTGGGCTGAGAACACAGCCCTGCGGGGCTCCAGTGTTGAGGGTCAGTGATGAGGAGATGTTGCTGCACATTCTAACCACCTGTCGTCTGCTTGACAGGAATTCCAGCTGCACAGCGAGCTGTTTAAGCCCAGAGCCTGTAGTTTCTCATCAAGCTTGGAGGGCACTATAGTGTTGAATGCTGAGCTGTAGTCTACAAACGGCTTTCTTACATAAGTGTTCCTTTTTTCCAGGTGGGAGAGAGCAGTGTGTAGTGTAGATACAATGGCATCATCAGTGGAGTGGTTGTTGCGGTATGCAAACTGCAGTGGGTCCAGTGAGGGAGGCAGCACAGAGCAGATGTAATCTATGATTAGCCTCTCAAAGCATTTGCTGATGATGGAGGTCAGAGCAATAGGACGCCAGTCATTTAAGCAAGGTTAGTTCGCTCTCTGTCTCTGTAGCAGATGTCACCCGATCCTTCCGACGGGTGAATATCCGTAAAGCCACGGGTCCAGACGGCATTCCGGGCCACATCATCAGAGTGTGCACGAACCAATTGATGATGTTACTGCATTCCATTAGAGCAGTGTTTCCCAACCACTGTGCTAGTGTGCCATAGAAAATGATCAGATTCCATAAAATAAATCAGGGCTCCGGACTGAGACTAATTTGTCAACCATTTTTCCTAACAGTGCAATTGAACTTTGCATTGGTGCGACTATAAAGTTGGCTGACTCTCTAGTTGTGCTCTGTCGTTTTTTGTTCAATATGAAAAATATCAAACGGCAAATGTTCCAAACGCGAAAGGAAACAGCTTTACCCGGATCAGTCAGCGCTGCTCAATGGACAGATCAGCGCAGAGACGTGCATTTACACGTGGACCGGTCTCGAGCGCTCAGCCATGCAGGTCATCATAAACAGAGCTGTAAGAAGCATTGGCTGGGTTGCGAATTCAGCATTGATTATTTGTTTAAAACCTCTATGAAAGCCCATAATATGTCGATGATTAAACCAGTTTAAAATTGTATTAAATGGCCCCAACTTTCTAAACATCATTGAAAAGGAATAAAGGAGAAATCTGCACAATGAACAGACAGAAATTGTAAGGTTTCAATCCACACATCACAGATATTAAAAAAATATTTACCATGAAATTATATCAATATAGTAGTGAGAGAATACAATTAAATTTCTGGATGTGTTTTTCTTATGAAAACTGCCATAATTTGTTTTATGGTTACTGCTAATCATAATTTACTTTAACTTTTGGTTACTATGATCTTATTGCAAATACCACAGTTAAAACTATGGATACAGTGGAACTTGCCTTCTGTGTAAAGTCTTTTCTAATGCCCTCTGATTGTAGGAAAAGGCTTTGTTTGTCTTCAGATGACTGTATTTTAATCATCAAGATCCTGATAAAAGAAAGAAACCGTGAAAGAAAACTAATTTTCTTTCAGTTGGACCGGTGCGACCAACTCAAGTGCTGGTGCGACCATTTGTAGAATTTAACTCCGGTGCTACCACTCTTAAATGTTAGTCTGGAGCCATGTAAATAAATAGATAAATAAAAAAGTATTTGCTGTGGCATTGCAAGAATTAATTTGCAAGAACAAATCTAAAAATAAGAAAAGATGCAAATTTGTTGTTTTATTCGTTACCCAATTAGCACTCTTGCCACCTGTGATCTCATTTTACACCCTAGCTACCTACGTGACTTGCGCTTTTTGCATAGCCGAATTTCAAACATTATGAGTAAACACGCAACTAAAATGGACAGAAAACATGGAAGTTCTTGAAAAGGAAAACTATCAACGATGGTTATGTGGGACAGTGGGATAGAGGTGTGCCATGGGATTTGTTTAATTGTAAAAAGTGTGCCATAGCAGAAAAAAGTTTGGGAAACACTGCGTTAGAGCATTCTGACTGATTATCTTTTTAAGCCCTACACTTTAAGCTTCAACCCTACAAAGCTCTCACTCAGAGGGTAAAGCATTTCAAAAGGATTAGGGGATAGGGATGAGCACTTCAGAATGGAATACATCCTGTTTTTCACATTAACACAGTGACTGCTTTATTAGATAAACCAGTTCACCTGCTTGTTAATGCAAATAAGAGGTCAAATTGCTGTTCAGTCCAGGCATCAGGATGGGGACATTCTTTTTTTTATCTATGTGACTTTGACTGTGGAACAATTGTTGGTGCCAACACAGGGTGGATTGAGTAACTGTTCGTTTTCTGATCTCCTGGGATTTTCACACAGTCTCAAGAGTTTACGGAGAATAGCGTGAAAAACAGAAATCTAGTGAGCAGCATTTCTGCGGGTGAAAACGCTTTGATAAAGAGAAAGGTTACTGGACAATGGCCTGACAGTAACTGAAATCCAATAGAGCATCTTTGGGATGTGGTGGAAAGGCAAATTCACAGTATGAATGTGTAGCTAAATCTGCAAATATGTGATGATATCATGTCAACATGGAACAGAAATGTGCCCAGCACCTTTTTTAAATCCATGCCATACTTATTTATTTATTTAATTTTTTTTGTCCTTAGTCTTGATTGTCCAGAAACAATGAGACAACATAGAGATTATCATTACCAGGATATGAGATACTGTCTTTCAAAAACATAGTGCTTGACTTGTCTTATTTGAAGGTTTTGCCAGGGCACACCTGTTCGGTCACACATAAAGATGTATTCATAACCAACCAGGCATATTATGATGGGCTCCAATATGTACGTGCATTAATGTCATGCCTTTTCATTAAAATTAATTTGAATGAGGTTTATCATGTTAAGTAGCTTGACCACTAATCTAATTCAAAATACTGCATAGTCAATCATGTCAGTGAGGTTAAATTAAATTCCACCTTACTGCTCTCCTAATTTATTCACTAATTTCCATGTATGTTCTGAAATGTCAAGCACATGCCTGAATGTAAATCAGATCCTCAGACACTTATGAAAATTTGTAGCTGGTACTCAGATGTGAGAAGGGGCCCATCTTGATTCCAGTGTAAGACATACACTCTGACTCTGCACAAAGTTGGAAAATGGAAGAGAGAGAGACAACAAGGATCATAGATGGATGAATAAATTGATAGGAGAACAGAATCCATTATACAGAAAGAGATACGGAATACAGCAGGCCTTAGATTGCATGGATTTCTTATAGTGGAGTGGTTGTTGTTATGCTGATGGTCGCCAGGGAAATCATAGATTCAGCAAAGTTCAGAGGGGTGGTCATGGGGCAGTGTGGCAGAATCAGAGATGGCACTGCATCTGATGCTTATTTTCTTCTCTCATATTGAACTTAGATCAGCACAAGAAACAAGTGATACCTCTGAGGTACCACTATGAGCTTACACACCTAAATTAGCAATGAAGGCCTGATGCTACAGATGCAAGAGTGACTTTTCCTGAATCAGCCATTTTAAGTGCCCTTAACCAGCAGCTGAATGGTGAGTCATCAGACCAGTCAATTAAACTCACATCTTAAGGTCAGACTGATTAGATAAATGTTTATTTATTTATTTTATAAATTATTTATTTATTATATTTATTGGCAAAAATTTAGCCAAAAAACCCAAATGTCCTGGCTTGTGACTTCAAGGTTGCAAATTCTTTGAGCACATCTTTATATTACTCTATTTTTTCAGGGTTATATATCTAAATATTTGGTACTTACTGCATCTGGATGGACCAACACAACACAGTTTCCAGTAGCTCACCATGATAGGAATGTTGACCAGACACACAGCCGTGTTGCGAGCACTCTTCTTGCATGCGTACACATACACATGAGTGCTGCTGGAAAGCAGCTAAAAACAAGACAGTATGTGTGTAATGAATCGAGTCTGTATTTGGTGTTATCAATACTTTTGAAAGACAGGAATAATTAATTTAAATATCCTATTACTTATTATTACATGGCGGCCTGGAATACTCAATTCTGATTGGTCAATGGCGCCATCTAGCGGTCTGTTATTGCTCTGTAACAACCGCAGCTCCACGTATCAGACCGCTCATCCGGGGTCTGCGAGCCATCTCTCTTGCTTCACGTAGCACTTTGCGATCTCTACAAGTAAGCTAATAACATAATTTAAACTAAAATCAATGTTTCATGTGCAGTTATTTATTTATTTGGCAAGTAGTCTTGTAATAAGATGCATAGTGAACATTTAGACATTCATTAATAACAAAATAAACACCAACAGAACTCCGACGCATACCGGAGATTGATTTTAGCTGTTCAGCGATTTATTTATTCTCAAATTCAATCATTTAAAGCAAATCAATATTTTATGTCCATGGGGTCCTGATCACCTTGTCTGGGTTTATTGTGCGATAACAACCGGCTGACTGTGCCTTATGCCTTACATATAAGTATATTGTTAAATATTAAAATAAAGTATGTTTTAGTATCAACTTGATACCTAAGCACTGGTACTTCTGACATCACTACAAGGTGAGAAAAACATTCTGGGCTTTACTGAAAACATTCATGGCTAAATCCCCGGTAGCCCTGCTCTAGTTTCCGTCCATGATAATCATGCCCCTAAGTAACCTGTACGTAAATTCCATAATAGGAATGTTCCTTCCATTGGAGCAATTCAAGCTTGATGTACCACTTTGATGGTTTTGCAAATCTGTGGCAGTTTGGGGCAGTCAACGCTCCAGCTGTACAGCCAACAAGCCCTGTCAAACCAACAAACAGAATGCAGAAACACATTTTTTTAAAGGTTTTAAACTACATTTACTTGACACAGCATCCTAAAAACACAGCGCCAATGACTAGAAATGCTGAAAACTAGTGATGCGTGACGCAACCAAAGTGAGTTGCTCCAAAATTGTCCATCTGATGCATGAGTACATACAGCAGACTAACAATTAAAAATAGCGCAGAGGGAAGTAGGCAAATAATAGGGTTGTGTTCAGTGATATGGAAATAAGACAAACAGTATTTTGACTTTTTAAAGCCTTTTTTTTTGACTTTTTTTGTATTGTCTAAATACTAGTCTGTTGCCGCAATATACTGTATGTTTATGATGTAATGTATTTTAATTATCTGAATAATAATATTTATTTTTAGTATTTCTATAATATTTTACATTATTTTATGTTAAATTATCTTTATTTGGGGACCTTACTCAGTCAATATTTCAACTAATTAATAGACACATCATGTACAACACCAGAAAAATGTGTTAAATTCATAGTTTTCAATTGCTTACACATTTTATTCTGACTTGCTTAAAATAACAATCATATCACACAAACTTCTCCCAAGGTCCGTTGCACAAATATCCTGCAGTGGAAGAAGTTACAGTTAGTGTCTGTGAACTAGATATAACCCACTAAAGACTTAAAAGACTTAACTAAAGACATAATATCTCAAAAGCCAGACACAGCATGGCTTCATCATATACAGTTCAGTCATGATAACTCAGAATAAAATGTAAAGTTTTATAATGCATAAAACAAGGTAGAAGTTTTGGTGTGTGCAGACTAGAGCTACTGACACTGCTGCTGCTGCTGAGCAAGTCCGAAGACTTGTTTCTGCTAAGACATACATAAACATGCTGCATCAAGCATGTAAGTCATGTTCATTCTGCACAATTAGACATACTGTATGCAAGATCCCCCTGAAGCAGATCTAGACAAGTGGTGCTCAGGAGGAAGGCTTTAGAGAGAAAACACAAACAATTTTAATGTTTGCATTATGTAACCAACTTCTATAAGCTTGTTCAAGTGTGATTGACTTGAGCACTAGCTCAACTGATAGAGTATTGCACTTGAGATGCAAAGAAGCGAGATATGAGTCCCGAAGAGCATGTAGGTCAAAAGTGTCATAGAAGCACCACAAAATGGCATGGTTGCTTTAGAAATGTGGGGTTTTTTTTCGACTCACATTTGCTTTTTAAGACATTATCGGTTAGGTTTAGTTTTAAGATAACCTTAAAAACCTCAGCTGTTTGGGAGAAAATTCAACATAGTCTCACAGAGAGGCTATATCTTATGAAATCGGATGATTGGGGTTGTATGAATTTTACAACAGCCAATCAGGTGACTCTCCATCGTCTCCTTTTAAAACGTGACAATAACTTTCTTCCATCATAAATAACATACTCTTTCCGCTTCAGATCAAGCTTTGGGACTCTATGGTTAGATTTAGATATGGAGTTTGGGTAAGGGCATAAAATTAAGAATCATGTACGTCTGATGCGGAACTTTAACTTACTTGCGCATTACACACATCCAGGGATTTGCATGTCTACAATTTGTACAAATCCATATGAACAAACTTGTATGATTTCATACGAATTAGCCATTTCATATGAATTCGTACGACTTCTCATGAGATCGGGTTGGAAAAGTTTATTCGCTTTTAGTGCCACTCAGCGTACATTTCTTGGAACTGCCATAATATCTGTAAGGAGCCACTTAATCATTTTGCAAAAATGTCACCACAGTCAAAATTTTTTTCATGAGATCAGGATAGTATACTGTAAATGTTTGACAAATTCGGAATATGCAATTTTATTGGCTGATAGATTACATGTCAAGGACTTATCGGCTTGCATGATGAAGTATGTGAGCCCATTGGCTTAATGATTTCATGTCAATGGACCAGTCAGCTTTCACCATGTAGAGTTTTATGACTAAACTTAAATAATTTCATTCATGACAATATACTATATTTAAGGTATTATAATGGATGCAAAAAGTTAGAAGTTTGGTGTTGGAAGGCTAGATCTGCTTACACTGCTGCTGCAGAGCAAGTACGAAGATGTGCTAATGCTAAGAACATACACAGACATCAAGCATATAAAACATGCCGCTGCTGCACAGTTAGACATAAGATCCCCTCAGCAAAGCAGGCAAGCTTCACGAACACAAAACGCAAACCTCCCAACAATGCAAATCTGCAAGCCAAGACTTGTGTACTGTAAAAAGCCATTTTAACCACATATATATAAGCCATGTGGGCCTGGCCAGCTTGGTTGAATTGCGTATCGCTAATGGACTGACTTGCCATGTGCCTGGGCCAGCTTGACTTAATGGCTTAACAAAGCTGGTTTCCTGACTCATAATGTTGAGTTTCCAGCAAACAACTAAGGCAATACAATTTAAATGCTTTACAAAAAGGGAGTATGCCAGGTTATTAGCAACAGAAGACATGTAAAAGGACCTATCAGGTTGCGCCATATAGAGCTTCATGACTAAACTTAAAATCATTTAAAGGCATCTTTACACAGCTGAGTTAATGCTACTCTGTGCCTGCTTAAAATTATGTGTAGATATGCAATGCTGCATAAAAGCCAGAATAAATTAAACCTGCTCTGACCCACCTCAGCCTAGAGTATCAAAGGTACTTCTGATGCTGCTTTGGTTCTGTGTAAATGAAATGCAGCATCAGAGCAGCCTTAATCTTTGTTGCTGTCATGATGGAGCATATATTTCATAATTTAGTTTCATATTTAAGGTATAATTCATATTCTTATTCATTTCATATTTCTTTATTCATAATTTTATTTAACATTATATATGTAATTGTAATCGCTGTGTAAATGCATTTATGAGCTCTGAGCAGCATTGAACAGAAAACTGTCTGTGTAAATACACCTAAATGCTACTTTAGATATAGCTTCTGTGCCACCTTTTGTAGTGTAAAGATGGCATAAGACACTTAAAACATTCTATGACATCATCCATACTCAACCACGGTAATATTATTTAAAAAAAAAACATGTACACCATCATGTGAAAAGCAAACGTGCTGTGGTGAATGTTTTTCCAGTCAGAACACACTATTCCCTGAGTCTTGCTCTTACCATAGCAACAGCATAACAACGATGAGGACCGGTCTGTATTTCTGGAAAAACTCAAAGGGATTCATTGCTGTACCAGTGCAATCCATGTGCAAGACCAACCACTGACAGTGTGTTGAAGATCAATTGCTATATCAACTTTATTGCCCACTACGGCAGCACTATATTTTCATAAATGAATGTGCAGGGACTATGAAAAATTCATGTGTGGCAGGTGGAAGCAGTACAACATGATGCACATTCACACAAGTTACACACACAGAGAGAGAGAGAGAGAGAGAGAGAGAGAGAGAGAGAGAGAGAGAGAGAGAGGGAGAGACTTGACTTACTCACAGAGGCTTGATTACCATCTCTGCAGCAGACATTGACTCGGTGCTGTACAGAAGTCTGTACAGACAGAGGCAGTCATTTAAGGATTGAGTTAACCACACACCCATGTTGGTGCAGATATCCTTATGAGGACTCTCCATAGACATAATGATTTTATACTGTATGAACCATAGATTCTATCCCCTAACCCTACCCCTAAACCTAACTCTCACAAAAACACTTTCAGCATTTTTACATTTTCAAACAAATATCGTTTAGTATGTTTTTTTAAGCGATTTGAATAATGGGGACACTAGAAATGTCCTCATAAACCACATTTATAGCATAATACCCTTGTACTTTCCAGTTTGTAACCTAAAAAAATGTCCCCATAAACCACCCACACACACGCATGTTGGTGCGGCTATCCTTACGAGGACTCTCCATAGACATAATGATTTTTATACTGTATGAACTATAGATTCTATCCCCTAAACCTAACCCTCATAAAAAACTTTCAGCATTTTTATATTTTCAAAAAACATTCTTTAGTATGTTTTAAAGCATATGGGAACACTAGAAATGTCATCATAAACCACATTTATAGCATAATACCCTTGTAATTACCTCCTTATTACCTCAGAAATCACACAAACCCACCCACACACACATACACACATGTTGGTGCGGCTATCCATAGACATAATGATTTTTATACTGTACGAACTATAGATTCTATCCCTTAACCCTACTCCTAAACCTAATCCTCACAAAAAACTTTCTGCATTTTTACATAAAAAAAAAAAAAATTGTTTAGTATTTTGTTGTTGTTGTTCTGTTTTTTTTTTTTTCATTAAATTTTTTTTTATTGATTCCATACTCATGCTTAAACAAACAGCACAAGAATACACGGAATCAACTTTTATCAGTTATTAATCAAAATTGTCCCTCTCTACTGCTCCTCCCTGGCAACCTTCTAGGAAGGCCAAATAAGTGCCCCACTTCATACAATAAGCACCCAAACTGCCCAGCCGTCTATGTGACATCTCTTCAAAAGCCGCCACTCTGCCCAACTTCCATCCCCTAAGAATTACCTGCCTGCCGATCATCACTGTCATGTGTATTTTGTTGATTCATGTTTTTCATGTCTTTTATTTTGAAAAGTTTATTTCCTTTTTCATGTCATGTGTCCCTAGTCAGGTGATGTCCTGTTTTCCCTCCATGTTCATGTGTCTTGTTTTCATTGGTTTATTGTCTTGTTATCCTGATGTCAGTTCTGTTTGTTCATTGGTTATCTTTGTCATGTGTTCTCCCATGTCCATGTATTTAAGCCCTCATGTTTTTCCATTGTGCTTTGTCAGGTATTGTGAATGTAACATTGTCAGTTTATGTCAAGCCATGTTTATGTCAAGTCAAGTTTTAAGTCAAGTCAAGTTCATGTTTATGTTTCATGTTTTTATTTAGGGTTTTTTTGATATCACGTTTGTCAATAAAATTGCACTTGGGTTCTTCACATCATCATCTTCGACATTGCCAGCAGCCACTCGTTACAGAATACCTGATCTACAATGAACTCAGCAATCCAGCTCCTCCGCCTACGTCAGGGGAATAGTCCCCTGGAGGACTATGTGGAGGACTTCTGCGCTCTGGCCTGCCGTGTGGACTTTAATGAGGTAGCCCTCAAGGACATTTTCCAGGCAGGTCTGAGTGAGCCAGCTTCCTCCTGATGCCTGACGGTCGGAGCACCTACAGCCTGACTCGGTATATCGACCTTGCCCTTCTAATGAGTGGTTCACCATTCACTGTGGGGGAGTCGGACGACGAGCCAGCATCCCACATCATGGTCGCCGAGCCAGAGTTCCACGACATGGCTGCCGAGCCTTGTTCCACGACGTGGCCGCCGAGCCAGAGTTCCACAAAATGGTTGCTGAGCCAGAGTTCCACTTCATGGCTACCAGGCCAGAGTTCTTCATCATGGTCGATGAGCTAGCGCCATATTTTGTCACAGCAACACCTCAGCCTGCTCCATACCATGTCACAGCAACACCACAGCCTGCTCCATGCCATGTCACAGCAACGCCTCAGCCTGCTCCATGCCACATCACAGCAATGCCTTAGCCTGCTCCATGCCATGTTACAGCAACGCCTCAGCCTGCTCCATGCCACGTCATAGCAATGCCTCAGCCTGCTCCATGCCACGTCACAGTCATGCCTGAGCCTGCTCCATGCCACATCACAGCCATGCCTCAGCCTGTTCCATGCCATGTCACAGCCACACCTCAGCCTGCTCCATGCCACGTCACAGCCACACCTCAGCCTGCTCCATGCCATGTCACAGCCACATCACAGCCATGCCTGAGCCTGCTCCATGCCACGTCACAGCCACACCTGAGCCTGCTCCTTGCCACGTCACAGCCAGGCTTGAGCCTGCTCCATGCCATGTCACTGCCATGCCTGAGTCTGTTCCATGCCATGTCATGGCCACATCTGAGCAGTTGGACCTGGAGATGGTTCCCATCCTTGTACCCACCCTTAGTTCTCCTGAGCAGGCAAGGGGAACTTTCAACCCTCCGACCCTGCCTGAACCCTCCGAGCTCTCAAAATTGCCTCAGCTCTGAGTTTCCTCAGCTCCGCTGCGGTCCTTCAGCCTGTCGGCTTTGCTGGGGTCCCTCATCCCTCCGGCTCCTCCTTGGTCTGTCGGTCACCTGGCTCCGCCTTGGCTCTCCGATCCGTCAGCTCCTCCGGGGACCTCTTTCCCTACGGCTCCGCCTTGGTCCTCAGTCCCACCGGCTCCACCTCAGTCTTCCAATCCCCCAGCTCCGCCTTGCTCCTCCAAGCCTCCAGCACCACCTTGGTCCTCTCTGCCATCAGCTCCACCCTGGCCCTTCGAGTCTTCGGCTACTCTCCGGGCACCAAGTTCCATGGTGTCACCCTTCAAGTCTCTCACGGCTCCGCTTTCCATGGCTCCACCCCTCAAGTCTCTCACAACCCCACCTTCCACAGCTCCACCCCTCGAGCCTCTCAGGGCCCCACCTTCCACTGACCATCCACCTTCCGCCCTGGTCCCATGCCCTACGCTATGCCATTCCAAGCCAAGAAAATCTGAGTGCTCAAGACCTAATAGATACAATTCGGAACTCTTGACAAAAACTCTTGAATCTTAGAGGGGCTATGTCCCCATACTCCAACTGGCATCGCCAGCAAGTAGGTGTGTCTTTAAGGCCAAGCCTGTAAAATCTAGAGGGAGTCCAATAAAAACAATACAGAATTTTAAATTGAATGAGGTGCACCCTTGCAGCCCTAGACATAGACTTGACAAGTCCTACTCCATTCTCTAGTACTAAATTCAAGTTTCTCTCCCATAACTTCTTAAGAGATGATAAAACCCCATCCCCTAGACTCTGAATTAGCCAGGAATAGTACGCTGAAGCTTCATGACCTTTTCTAAAAGCAGCAAGTACCATCTCAAGAGCGTCTTCCGCTTTAGAGGGCTGCGTACTATAACCCAAAGGTGGTACAGAGTAGATGGCGCAGCTGTAAGTACCTAAAGAATTTAGATCTGGGAATCCCAAACCGCTGTATTATATTTTCAAAGGATCTCAACATTCCATTTTCATACAGGTCACCCATCGTAGCAACACCCTTCTCAATCCATTCTGTCCAGCAGAAAGGGGACTTATTAATGCATAATTTAGGGTTCAACCAAATACTTGCAGCAACGTTCAGGTAATTGTCCAAATTGAACACGCGGGAAACTTTTGTCCAAACTAAATGCATGTGCGAGATAACAGGATGTATCTTTACTTCTCCGAGCAGCTTGGTAGAAAGACTTTGCAATGGCAAGATAGGGGCAAAGACCTCCTGTTCAATAAAGAGCCAGGGAGGGGCTCTCTCAGGTGGAAGCAACCAATGTGCCAAATGTCTGAGACCAAAAGCATAATAGTAAAACAAAATAATGGGGAGACCAAACCCACCTTTGTCAATTGGCCTATGTAACTTACTGGAATGCAACCGAGGGTGTTTACCATTCCAAATAAAGGATTTAGCTATACTATCAAATTGTTTAAAATAAAAGAGGGGAACTTCAATGGGGAGAGACTGTAGTAGGTAGTTGAATTTTGGAATACAATTCATTTTTATAACATTAACCTTCCCAGTCATAGATAAATGTAGTGAAGCCCACCTGTCCACATCACTTGAAAACCTTTTTTTTAAAGTGTCAAAATGAACTCTAACTAAATCACTCAAATTTGCTGTAAATAAAATGCCCAAATACTTAATGCCCTGCTTGGGCCACTGGAAGGTGCCCAGTTGAAAAGCCGTTACAGGGCAGTACACTGTCAGAGCCAAAGCTTCGGATTTAGACCAAATCATTCTGTTTCGTGAGAACTTAGAAAAGGAATTAATAATTCTGTGGAGGCAAGGCATAGATATAGTAGGATCGGAGCAGAATAATAAAATAAAATGATCTGCGTAAAGCAAAAGCTTATGCGCCACACTCCCGCCACCACCCCTGGAAAATCATCATCCTTTCTTATCGTGGCTGCTAATGGTTCCAGGTAGAGACAGAACAATAAGGGGGAAAGAGGGCAACCCTACCGGGTGCCCCTATTCAGTGTAAAATAATCTGAAATTAATCAATTTGTTTGAACCACCGCTACCGGGTGTCTATAAAGTAACTTAATCCACCCAATAAAAGTATTCCCAAACCCATACGTTTCCAAAATCTTAAAAATATAATCCCATTCTACCATATCAAACGCCTTTTCGGCGTCAAGTGAGATGGCAGCGACCGGAGTCTGATTGTTTGCCACTGCCCACATGACATTAATTTAATGCCTAATGTTATCAGAAGAGTTACGGCCACAAATAAACCACACCTGGTCTATATGTATAAGAGATGTCATAACTTTACTTAATCGGTTAGCCAAAAATTTTTACAAATATTTTAACATCTAGCTGGATCAAGGAAATTGTATTGTAACTCTTACACTCACTTGGATCTTTGTCCTTTTTAAGAATCAGACTGATCCAGGCTTGTGTCATGGTTGGTGGAAGCTTACCATTCTTTAATGATTCCGTATAAACTTCTAGCAAAAGTGGAGCCAGTTTTGTAGCATAAGATCTAAAAAAAATTCAGCAGCAAAGCCATCTGGCCCTGGAGCCTTGCCTGTAGGCAAGACTTTACTTACCTCACCAAGCTCCTCCAAAGTTATCTCAAAATCAAGAATTTATTTTTTGCTCAGTCATCAGTTTAGGATGTCCTAATGGTTCCACAAAGTTTCTAATACCCTCATCAGTAGACAAAGACGTGGAACTATAGAGATCAAGATAGAATTCTTTAAAAGCATTATTAATGTCAATGGCCGAGGTAAATATTTCACCACCAGCAGATTTCACTGAGGGAATGGTAGAAAAAGACTCTCTCTGTTTTATATATCTAGCCAGAAGTTTCCCTGCCTTGTCTCCCGACTCAAAGTATGACTGTCTGGCCCTGAATAGCCAAAACTCCACCTTCCACAACAAAATAGTATTATATCTGTATTTCAGTCTGGTCAACTCCCTGAGACCATTAGATGACATTCGGCACTTCAGCACTTTTAATATCCCCTTCCAATTCCACGAGTTCTTATACTTTGGATTTTTTGGTGAATGCGGCATACTGTATGATCCGGCCCCTAAGAACCGCCTTAAGTGGCTCCCAAGCCATGCCCACAGAGGATACTGAGACCCAGTTGGTCTCCATATAGACACTGATTTGCTTCACAGTGATCAAGGTCTGAGTCCATTAAAAGGTTAAAGTCTCCTCCCAATATTATATCATGAGGGGTGCCAGCGGCTTACAACATCCCTTCAAGATCTATAAAAAATCCCTGATCATCAATGTTAGATGCATAAATATTATTCAAATTAAGATTTTGTCCCTGAATTTCAGCTAAAACAATAATGATTCTTCCAATTTATCTTTACTCTGTTTGAGACATTTGAATTGTAGATGTTTACTTATCAGTGTAATGACTCCCCTGCTCTTACATGAGCCAACACTATAAAAAAAATGCCCACCCCATATCTTTCCAAATTTTTCAGCTTCCTGCGAAGAAAGGTGCGTTTCTTGAAGAAACACTATATCATATTTCTAATGCTTAAGAAGGGAAATAACCTTCCTTCTTTTTATGGGGTGCCCCAACCCATTCACATTCCACGTGGAGACAGACAATCCACTCATATTAACATTTGACATTTTGACATATAAGAAAAAATAGATTGTGTGTCAAAGACAATATTATAAAAACCAGATTCCAACATTAGTGCAACAATCAAACCCCGAACATCCCCTAGAACTAACAAAAATAAACGGAAAAAAGAAAAACGTGCGCATTAAACACAAAGAGCTTGTAGCTTCATCCATAAAACTGTCCTGAAGGTGTGTTATTCTACAAAATAAACTCCAGCCGCTAGGCGGAACCAGCACAAAAAGAATGCGCAGATTCTACAAACAGTCAAGCGAATGTTCAGTGAGCCGGTCCACTCAGCTGCAACATCAGTGCAAGCAAATGACTTACTCCAATGACTTTGCAAGAAATACTCCACAAAATAAACTCCAGCCGATAGGCGGCACCAGCACAAAACAAAATGTGCAGGTTCCTCAAACTGTCAAGTGGATGTTCAGTGAGCTGGTCAACTCGGCTGCAACATGAGTGCAAGAAAATGACTTACTCCAATGACTTTTCCAGAAATACTCCACAAAATAAACTCCAGCCGATAGGCGGAATAAGCACAAAAAGTGTGTAGGTTCATCCACAAAACCGTCCCGAAGGTGTGTCGCTCTACAAAATAAACTCCAGCCGCTAAGTGGAACCAGCACATAAAGAGCATGCAGAAACAGTCAAGCGAATGTTCAGTGAGCCGGTCCACTCGGCTGCAACATTAGTACCACAAGATGACTTACTCACTCCATTGACTTTATAAAGGACATCGCTTGCTGTGGGCATGTGAATGTTTTATGGCCATCCTTAACATCTATTCTCAATTTGGCCGGGAATATCAGTGCAAAAGTGACCTTCCGTTGATGTAAAAGTTTCTTGCATTCCTTGAATCGATCACATTTTCTCTTGTCGAGTTCGCAATGTCTGGGAACAAGTGCTGTGGTTCTTTCAAGAAAGCCTTCCTTTACTCCTCACCTCATATAACACGATCTTTATCAGATGATCTCAGAAATTTGGCCAGAATTGATCGGGGCCTGTCTCCTTCCGCGGATCACTGAGCCAGAACCCTGTGAGCTCGCTTGATTTCCAGCTTATGGCCTGCTATGTCGAGCAGACTCAGAAAGAGCCCATCCAGGTATTCCACCATATCCTGTCCCTCTACTCCCTCTGGGACTCCCACGATGCGGACGTTATTCCGCCGGCTATGGTTTTCCATGTCCTCCAACTTCTCCCAGACACGCTCCAAATCCACCTGGGTTGCTAGCATAGTAGCAGATAATTCCCTCTCCGATGACTCCAGATAATCGTTCTGTTTCTCGACATCCCCCACTCTTGTGACCACATCAGTAAACTTTGCCTCCATGGCAGTCATCGATTTACGTATCACAGCAAGATCCTCCAAGTCAGCAACAAATTTCATCAGCATTGCTGACATATTCAGCATCTCCCGCCACATTTCCTGCATCTCTCCGACTAAATTGACTCCCAGGCCCGCGGCCTGCTCGGGAGTGTCAGCTTGAGCACGTAAGTGTCTTTTAATGTCTCCAGAGCCTGAGGATTTTGAATTCTTTGACATATTGTCCTCCTAGAACAGTTATGGAACAGAGTGTATCAAATCTCACCGGTTTATGTCATAAAAGGTATTAAAACTAGCAAAGTGCGCAGAGCTCGCCGTTCACAAGTCCGATCCTCACATGGTGTCACGTGACTTCTTGTTTAGTATGTTTTTTTTAGGGATTTGAATTATGGGGACACTAGAAATGTCATTATAAACCACATTTACAGCATAATACCCTTGTAATTACCAGTTTGTAACCTAAACAAATGTCCTCATAAACCACCCAAACCCTCACACACACACACGTTGGTGTGGATATCCTTATGAGGACTGTCCATAGACATAATGATTTTTATACTGTACGAACTATAGATTCTATCCCCTAACCCTACCCCTAAACCTAACCCTCACAAAAAAACTTTCTGCATTTTTACATTTTCAAAAAAACATTGTTTAGTATGTTTTTTAGGCGATTTGAATTATGGGGACACTAGAAATGTCCTCATAAACCATATTTATAGCATAATACCCTTGTAATTACCAGTTTTTAACCTTAAAAATGTCCTCGTAAACCACCCAAACCCACCCACAAACACACACACACACACACAAATGCCATCTTCCTTCTTGAAGGTTATTTAAAGCTACTTGGTAAACAACACATAAGGTGACACATTCATTCTGCATTCATTTGTTTGTCATGCTTATTGATTAACCCTGTTTGTTTTTTCACCTCTCTCTCTCTAGGTTAGGCTGGTATCAAAGCAGAAATAGACCTGTGGAGCAGCTAGACTGCATATTAAGCTACATAACATATTAGAATGTTTATAGACACTGAAAAACATTTATTCTGCTGCTTCAAAATCCATTACTTGTGCACTTGTGCAGTGCAGTGCATACTAAGTAATATGCTTGTGTTCTAAGATTTAAATGTAGGGTCTGCCTTTAAACCATATTTCTTAGAAAGTTGAAAATGCCACAGCAATCAAGACAGGACAAGCCACTAATCACTGAATCCATAAGGGTCAATTTGCAGCCCACTGACTCATGTAAGACCAGTTTCCCTTTACGCTTTTCCAACTTCACATGTCAGTTCTTCAGTAACCAAAATAATTACACATGAAGTCGGCATGTTGCTTACATTTTTGCATTGGTTCATATGTGTTTACCTTCTCCTGTGGAGTGACAGCATGCTGCATCAACCATATGGGAGACCTGGGTTTTCATCCTGCATTGTATCCAGGAAATATTTACATTTGCATAATGAATGACAACTGTGATTCTGAGGTTCTATTTTCCCTTTTTTATTTCACATTTTAAATACATAGTGAACCTTTAAAGACAGTTTCTGTGAAATCTTAACCTGCTGATGAAGGACAACTGTTGAAAAAGCATTACATTATGAATGAGCACTTCACATTTACACCAACGCACAATTATTGTACTCCTGTAAAGTATCCAACAATACTGTATTCTGCATTATAATGTAATAATGCCCTTGTTTGGGCAAGGACACTCGAGTGGTGTTTTTTAACTTCCAATGCTAATGTTAAACACGTCTCTGACAACACTGTCAACTTTCTTTATGAGGATTCAACAAAATCTAAAAGGGAGGTTAACCCTTTCCTTGACATGACTTCCTTGACATCACTCATTGTAGCTTTAAAATAACTGCTTAGAGCCAATCAGCAGGAATGAGGCACCTGTCCTTGATTCACTTCCACCTTACATTAAACAGTTTGTAGAGTAGCAAAGCTAAATAGACAAGACAATTAGTTAGTTTTACTAAGAGGGCACAACAGAATTACTTAGAAAACACGTCATTAGAGAAAAATATTATTTTCTAAGGTAACTCTTTAAAATAAGGTTAACTGTTAATACATTAGATATCGTGAACTGACAATGAGCAATAATATTTTTACAACATTTATTAATCTTGGTTAATATTATTTTATAAGATGATGTTGTTTATAGTCAGGGTTGGCGATTAACGGAATACCTTTAACGAGATTACGTATTTAAAATACAAAACATAAGTAACTGTATTCCACTACCGTTACAATTTATATCATTGGTAATTAGAATACAGTTACATTCAAAAATTATTTTGATTACTGAAGAGATTACTCTTCTACTGAAGAGTCTCTGGCAATGACAAAGACGATGACGTGTGATGAACCCAAGTGCAGTTTTATTATCAAATGTGAAATTCCAAAGAACATAAATCCAAACGTGAACAAAACATAAACATGAACTTTAACTTGACTTGACTAAACTTGACTTGACATGACATGAACTATCCAACAAATTTACACTCACAAACAATGTTACATTAACAATACCTGACAATGGACAATGGCAAACATGAGGCTTAAATACACGGACAAGGGAGAAACATGAAAATGATAACCAATGACAAGACAGAACTGATAACAAGGTAACAAGACAATAAACCAATGAAAACAAGACATGGAGGGAAACATGAAATCACATGACCAGGGGACCACATGACATGAAACACATGAACAAACACATTAAACATTACATATCCCCCCAACTAGGGGTGGCTCCCGACACCCCAAAACATGAACAAACACATGAAACATGACATAATCAAAAAGTTCTGTAGGGAGCTGCGGGGGGGAGGTTGAGGCATGGCTTGGCAAGACAGGCCATGGAACATGGGATCAGGGCAACACCAGTGGAAGGTGGAGCCATGAGAGGCTCGAGGGGCGGAGCCTTGAGAGACTAGAGGGGCGAAGCCATGGAAAGTAGAGCCATGAGAGACTTGAAGGGCGAAGCCATGGAAGGCGGAGCCATGAGAGACTTGAAGGGCGACACCAGGGAAATTGGTACCCAGAGAGTAGCCAACGGGACATGGTGGAGCCAGAGGTTCAGAGGACCGAGGTAGCGTCGTAGGCTCATAGGACCGAAGTGGAGCTTGGGGATCGGAAGACAGAGGCGGAGCCGGTGGGACTGAGGACCAAGGTGAAGCCGTAGGGAAGGTGGTCCTTGGTGAAGCCGCAGGCTCGGAGTGACGAAGCAAAGCTGGAGGATAGGAGAGGCCAGGCGGAGCCAGGTGACCGACTGACCAAGGCGGAGCCGGAGGGATGAGGGACCCCAGAGAAGCCGATTGGCTGAAGGACCATGGTGGAGCTCAAGGGACATAGGGCCAAGGTGGGACTGAGGGATCGAAGGACCAAGGTGGAGTCCAGGGCTCTGAGGTTCTAGGCGGGGTCAGAGGGTTGAAAGTTCCCCTTGCCTGATCAGGAAAACTAAGGGTGGGCACAAGGGCGGGAACCAATTCCAGCTCAAAGAGCTTAGCGAGAGATGGCTCTGGAATGGATGAGGCCTGCAATGCTGGTTTGTTGGCCAGAGGTGAGCCTGTGACCTTGCATGGAGCAGACTGAAGCTTGGCTGTGACATGGCACGGAGCACACTGAGGCGTGGCTGTGACATAGTATGGAGCAGACTCAGGCATGGCTGTGACGTGGCATGGAGTAGACTCAGGCGTGGCTATGACATGGCATGGAGCAGACTCAGGCATCGCTATGACGTGGCAAGGAGCAGGCTGGGGCGTGGCTGTGACATGGCATGGAGCAGGCTGAGGCTTGGCTGTGACATGGCATGGAGCAGGCTGAGGTGTGGCTGTGACATGGCATGGAGCAGGCTGAGGCGTTGCTGTGACATGGCATGGAGCAGGCTGAGGCATTGCTGTGACATGGCATGGAGCAGGCTGATATGTTGCTGTGACATGGCATGGAGCAGACTGATTCGTGGCTGTGACATGGCATGGAGTAGACTCAGGATCCGGGGCAAAAGATGGTGATAGCTCAGCAACCATGACGTGGGACTCTGGCTTGGCGGCCATGACATGGGACTCTGGCTTGGCGGCCATGACGTGGGACTTGGGCTTGGCGGCCATGACGTGGAACTCGGGCTTGGCGGCCATGACGTGGAATTCCGGCTCGGCATCCACCTCCCCCACAGTGAATGTAGAACCATTTATCTGCAGGGCAAGTTCGATATACTGAGCAAGATTGAGGGGACTGCGACCGCCAGGCATCAAGGAGGAAACCGGCTCACTCAATCCCCCCCGGAAAATGTCCATGAGGGCAACATCATTAAAGTCCACCCGGCAGGCCAGAGCGCAGAAGTCCTCCACATAATTTTCCAGGGATTGATTCCCCTGGTGAAGATGCAGGATTTGAACTGCTGAGTTCATCTTGCAATGGTCAGGTATTCTGTAACGCTGTCGCTGGCAATGACAAAGATGATGACGTGTGATGAACCCAAGTGCAGTTTATTATCAAATGTGAAATTCCAAAGAATATAAATCCAAATGTGAACAAAACATAAACATGAACTTGACTTTAACTTGACTTGACATGACATGAACCATCCAACAAAGTTACACTCACAAACAATGTTACATTAACAATACAATTGTTTTTTTATTTTCTCCCCTTTTCTCCCCAATTTGGAATGCCCAATTCCCAATGAGCTCGAAGTCTTTGTGGTGGTGTAGTGACTCGCCTCAATCTGGGTGGCGGAGGATGAGTCTCAGTTGCCTCCACATCTGAGACCATCAATCCACGCATCTTATCACGTGGCTTGTTGAGCGCGTTACCGTGGAGACGTAGTGCATGTGGAGGACCACGCTATTCTCCACGGCATCCACGCAAAACTCACCACGCACCCCCCCCGAGAGCGAGAACCACACATTATAGCGACCATGAGGAGGTTACCCCATATGACTCTACCCTCCCTAGCAACAGGGCCAATTTGATTGCTTAGGAGGCCTGGCTGGAGTCACTCAGCATGCCCTGGACTCGAACTCGTGACTTCAGGGGTGGTAGTCAGCATCAATACTCGCTGAGCTACCCAGGCCCCCAATTAACCCCTTTCTTTTTTTTCTTTTTTTTTATCCCCTATTCTCCCAATTTGGAATGCCCAATTTCTACTACTTAGTAGGTCCTCATGGTGGCGCGGTTACTCACCTCAATCCGGGTGGCGGAGGACAAGTCTCAGTTGCCTCCATTTCTTAAGACCGCATTTTATCACATGGCTCGTTGTGCATGACACCCTGGAGACTCCCAGCATGTGGAGACTCATGCTACTCTCCGCGATCCATGCACAACTTACTACGCACCCCATTGAGAGCGAGAACCATTAATTGCAGCCACAAAGAGGTTATCCCATGTGACTCTACCCTCCCTAGCAACCGGGCCAATTTGGTTGCTTAGGAGACCTGGCTGGAGTCACTCAGCACACCCTGGATTCGAACTCGTGACTCCAGGGGAGGTAGTCAGTGTCAATACTCGCTGAGCTACCCAGGCCCCCCATGAATAATCCCTTTCTTAAGCAGAAAACAAAAGGAGATGTTTTAATGAATATCCTGCTCCATCTATTCAATACAATGGCAGTTTACAGTGACTTTGAAGGAATAGTTCTCCCAAAAATTATCATTCTCTCATCATTTACTCACCCTTGTGACTTTCTTTCTTCTGTGGAACAGAAATTAAAGAGCCCATATTATGCTAATTTACAGGTTCATAATTTTATTTTGAGGGTCTACTAGAATAGGTTTACATGCTTTAATGTTCAAAAAACACATTATTTTTCTCATACTGTATATTTCTTTTCCCCTCTCTTCATCCTCTGGCTCAAACGCTCTGATTTAACTCTTGTCTCTTTAAAGCCCCCCTTTCCAAAAAGCCCTAGTCTGGCCTAGTCTGTTGTGACTGGTCAACCACGTAGAGCGTGTGTCAGAAATGTAACGCCCCTTACCATAACCGAGTTTCAGCTCCCGAGGCTTCATGAGCAGCTCTGTAAACACTATTGTAACTATAGTAAGAGTGGCATTGGTTTTTGTTGTACCAGTTTGAGTCCGATAATGAAAGTTTGGAAGAAAAAGCTGATCGACCCGAACCACCTTCGCACGACTTGAGCAGGACGTTTCAGTTTTAATTTTGTAGCTTGCTTACAAGTACACTTGATTATTGTGAACCTAACAAAGCTTCAAGTAAAAGACACATAGTGCATTTTTTGCTGGAATGGGTGTAGCTGAACTTCCCTATCTGTCACTCACTCGACGTTGGTGTCCATGTAGTGACACTAGGGGTCACTCTTGGGAGCCCGAGACACCTCTGGTCTTTGATAAAAGGCCAATGAAAATTGGTGAGTGGTATTTGCATGCCACTCCCCCGGACATAAAAGGAGCTGATATGCAACCACTCATTCAGATTTTCTCTTCGGAGCCGAACGGTCATGCTCATTGAGCTGAATAGCACTGTTCATTCACCTATGCTGGATCTGATGGCGCATTTCAGCGGCTTCTCCCTCCTCTGCACTGATGCACTGGAGAGAACGCCCCTGGGTGCTTCGGCAGAAAAACTAGAGAGTATATCTTCTGAAAGAGCGTTTTTCCCCTCTAAAAGAGTATATTTCTCTAAAAGAGCGCACACACGGAACGTCTTTTTAAAGACGCATCTTTCTAAAGATGCCTTTCCGATCGTGTGTTATTCCTGGTTGCGGTCGTTTTCTCTCAACTTCGGATGGTCATGATCACTGTCTTTTCATGCCTCCCACGACTTTGTCAGCTCCTCATGCACCTCCGGGAAGAATGGCACTAGAGCGGGGCGCGGCTGTTTTGTGCTCTCACACCTCACACTGGGAAAAGAGCAAGCTCCTCCCGGTTCAGAGCATCTCTTTTCTCGGTTTGGAGTTGGACTCAGTCTCCTTGACGGCGCGCCTTACGAACGAGCGTGCCCAGTCGGTGCTGGCCTGTTTGAAGGCATTCAAACAAAAAACAGCGGTTCCACTGAAACAACACCTCGGCTGTGGCCACCCCGCTCGGGTTTATGCATATGAGGCCGCTTCAGCACTGGCTCCAGACTCGAGTCCCGAGACAGTTATGGCGCCACGGGACACACCGCGGTGGCCATTACGTCGGTCTGTCACTGTCTTTTCAGCCCTTGGACCGACCTCTCGTTTCTACAAGCAGGTGTTCCCCTAGAACTGGTCTCCAGGCGCGTCGTGGTCACGACAGACACCTCCAAAATGGGCTGGGGCCCTGTTTGCAATGGGCATGCAGCCGCCGGCCTCTGGACGGGTCCGTGACTGCGTTGGCACATCAACTGCCTCGAGTTACTGGCAATTCTGTTCGCCCTGTGGAGGTTCCAGCCGTTGATCCAGGGCAAGCACGTGCTAGTTCGGACGGACAGCACGGCAGCAGTAGCATATGTCAACCACCAAGGCGGTCTGCGCTCTCACTGTATGTCACAACTTGCCCGCCGTCTCCTCCTCCGGAGTCGGCAGCACCTCAAGTCGCTGCGAGCCACTCACATCCCGGGCAACCTCAACACTACAGCGGACGCGCTGTCATGGCAGGTTTCCCTCAGGGGAGAGTGGAGACTCCACCCTCAGGTGGTCCAGCTGATTTGGAGTCGATTCGGTCGGGCAACAGGTGGACCTGTGGTGGTTCCCTGTAAGGCTAAACCCCATGCGATCTATATCTTCCGCTAGTTCGTTTCCGTGCTGGCAAACTGAGTCTTCCTTGGGCAGAGCCCCTCTGCCCCAGTCTCCATGTTTGTAGTAACTCCTCCCCCATTGGGCAGGATCTACCTTGAAGGCTCTCCACTTGGTTGGAAAGACCATGTGACGTATTTTTCCACTTAAAAATGTCCCCCACCTCTCTTGGGTCAAGGTGTGGTCTCCACGGGGGTGTCCCTTGGGAGGGACACCCCCCGACTAGACCTGGTGGCCCAGTCGGATAATCCCCCTTCTTTTTTAGGGAGTGGAAAAAGAGAAGGGGAAAAGAGGCCACGACTGGGTTAAGCTTGTCTCTATCTTTGGGTAGTCGACTTGTCCCCAAAAAGGGCCGTTCGACACTCATAACTGTGTTGGGGGAGGTTACGTGTCGACCTGGTGTGCTGGCTATGAGGCACACAGCAAGTCTGCCCACCACACACCACCAGTTCACGTAACACCGTTCAGCCTTGTGGCATTTTGTATAGGGACCCCTAGTGTCACTACATCGACACCAACGTCGAGTGAGTGACAGATAGGGAACGTCATGGTTACTGGTGTAACCTCCGTTCCCTGATGGAGGGAACAAGACATTGGTCCCTCCTGCCACAATGCTGAACTACCCGCTGAAATGGCCGGATCTTATATCGGCTCCTTAGCGTAAAACCTGAATGAGTGGTTGCATACCAGCTCCTTTTATACCCGTATGTCCGGGGGAGTGGCATGCAAATACCACTCGCCAATTTTCATTGGCCTTTTATCAAAGACCAGAGGTGTCTCGGGCTCCCAAGAGTGACCCCTAGTGTCACTACATCGACACCAACGTCTCGTTCCCTCCATCAGGGAATGGAGGTTACACCAGTAACCATGACGTTTTTTCACCTGAGATATGATTGGAGAACAGAGGCTTACTCCCGGTTGGACATTACCGGGGGTATTAGAGAGTTAGTGAGCAAGTTAGCCGTGGACTAACAATAGCGGCTGTAACATTACAGCTTGAAATTATATAATTATATAAGACTCTTGAGATCGACCATTTTGTTACACAGTTTTAGCTAAAAGCCGGCCCACAGCTGAATAGTAAATCCTTACCAAACCAATAACATTACATAGCAAGTCAGCCGAGCACTACCATGGATTACAGATGTAAAATGACCGTTTGTAAAAATAAATCCATCTCCACACTTGATCACTATTCCTGATAGTAAGAACGACAAACAATCTGCATAATTCTACAGAATTGTAGGTAAAATTGGGACCGCAGCTGAAATCTATTTCAACACAAGGCCTGTGATGTACATGTGATTTTTTTCGTTTTTTATTTTTAATAAATTTGCAAAGATTTCAAACAAACTTCTTTCACATTGTCATTATGGGGTATTGTTTGTAGAATTTTGAGGAAAATAATGAATTTAATCCATTTTGGAATAAGGCTGTAACATAACAAAATTTGGAAAAAGTGAAGCGCTGTGAATACTTTCCAGATGCACTGTATATTTTGCCATACACTTCCTCGTGCTTGACGCATGCGCAGAGTGCTGTACACACGCTATAAATTATCCTCCCTGCCCAGTAGGTGGTGATATGCATGAAGAATGTGAATTGCAAAAAACACGAGAAGAAGAATATGAAAGTGGAAATTTATAGTAAAAAAGGACTTAATATGTTTCTCACCCACACCTATAATATCGCTTCTGAAGAAATAGATTTAACAACTGGAGTCGTATGGATTACTTTTATGGTGCCTTTATGTGCTTTTTAGCAGAAGAAAGAAAGTCATACACATCTAAGCTAGCATGAGGGGGAGTAAATGATGAGAGAATTTTTCATTTTTGGTTGACCTATCCCTTTAAGGGAACTGAAAAAATAAAAGCTAAATGCCAGATGATTAAAGTTATCCCTGTGAGATGGTCAATGACACGCGACAGCCACGAAAATGTTATTATAATTTTTTTATATCTTGCGAAGTGTGTGCTGTTAAACAAAGCAGCTGATGTCTTGTGAACACAAGTAGTGCTGCTTTGATCCGTTCAGCCACCTGCCGCCTTTCTCGTATTGAAAATACAGAACACGTTGCTACCAAGGAACCATGTTCAACCACCTTTTCTTACTAACATTTTTTATAATGACTGGAAAGGAGAGGATTCACACTGAAATAAGATAATATGCTGCTGCTTTTTTAAACATGTAGAGTGTAAGACGCCACAAAATCTTTCAAATGCATTTCAGCACCAAAATAAATAAACAGTGACCGATCAAACAAAAACATAGACATAATCTATATTAGACTATAAAAAAACTGATTGACTGTTCCACAGAGATCTGACATAGTTGGCAAATGTTGTTATACTTGTTTTAATCATTTAATTTAATTATAAAGGTACAAATAAGTTCCCTGTCTGTCACTCACTCAATGTTGTGTCGATGTAGTGACACTAGGGGTTCGATCTTGAGAGCCCCAATCACCTTTGCTTAAAATAGAAAAGGCCAGTGAGAACTAGCGAGTGGAATTTGCATGCCACTCTCCTCCCCAGACATACAGGTATAAAAGGAGATGGCGTGCACCACTCATTCAGATTTTTTCTTTGGAGCTGAATGAATGTTGTGTTCGTCCTCTCACCTTTCGCTACGCTGCTGGATTCTTACAGCACATATCAGCGGTCACCCTCGCATGGTCGGGTGTTGTGCTTCCCCTGGGCGCTTCGGCAGCTGAGTCTGCGGGTAATAAAGGAGTATATTCTAAAGAGTATATTTTCTTCTAAAATAGCTCGCGCAAATGCTTGGCGTCTTTTTAAAGATGTCCTTCCGCGTTTGCGCTACTGGATGTGACCATTATCTCTCCCCTCCAGATACCCATGAAAAAGTGCTTGGGGTGCCAGCACGCCGAGGTGGCTTCGTGGAAGGGTCGTGTTCTCATTGCGAGAACATGCCCTTGAGAACGTTGCAGTCGTGGCTCACTTCCTTCTTCATGAAGCAAGGAATGTGAAACCTGGTCCGGCCAGGTCGGCAAGCACCGCGGGCGATCTGGGTGTGAATATGGGAGCGGTTCCACAGCTCAGCCACCGCAGACCTCCCATCCCCCAGCACGCTCATTCTATCTGGAAGAGCTGTCGTGCGATGCAGGCGGTCCACCTCAGTGTGGGTTTAATGTGTCGTTCGTGGCTCACGATGAGGATAAGCTTTTGGTCGCAGCATCGGATGGTGGGCTTCTGCTATCGGAAGCGGACGAATCTTCTGAGCTCCCACCCATGGGCAGTAGAGCACAGGATGAGGCAGACGCTGAGATGGCAGCCGTGCTTGCCCGGGTGGCTGCAAACATCGGGCTGAAGTGGAACCCTCCACCCTGCCCAGAGCATTCGCAGCTAGATGACTGGTTTCTGGGCTCGGATCGCGACTCACGGCCACGCCCCGCCCCGGTGCCTTTCTTCCCGGAAGTGCACAAGGAGCTAACGAAGTCGTGGAGGCACCTTTTTCTGCCCATACACGCTTCACGGGCTCATCCACTCTGACTACCATTGACGGTAGAGCAGCTTAGGGATATGTCGAGCTCCCCCAGGTAGAGCGTGCTGTAGCGGTGCATTTATGCCCGCAGGGCGCAGCCACCTGGTGCGACCGACCAAGGCTCCCCTCCAAGGCCTGTAAGTTCTCTTCCTCATTAATGGCGAAGGCTTACAAGGCCGCGGGTCAAGCTGCTTCCACCCTGCACGCCATGGCCATCCTGCAGGTCCACTAGGCCAAGGCGCTGAAAGATCTGCACGAGGGTAGAACCGACCCAGGGCTGATGCAGGAACTGTGTACTGCGACCGACCTTGCCTTAAGGGTGACGAAAGTCTTGGCGATTGCCCTGGGCCGGATGATGTCCACTCTTGTGGTCCAAGAGTGGCACCTGTGGCTCAAACTTGTGGAGATGCGTGACACCGAGAAAGTCTGCTTTCTCGATGCGCCCATCTCCCAAGGTTGAGGATTTCGCCCATCAGTTCTCGACAGTGATTAAGCACATCTTTCTGCGGTGTGACTCAGCTGCCTTCAGGCCTCAGAAGTCCCGCACCCCATCAGCTTCTCGCCAGAGCCATTCCCCTGTGGTGCCAGCCCCGGCTCCCACACCATCGGAGCCCATACGCTGGCCTCAGAGAAAAAGATCCCCCCACGGGAAGTCAGCTCCCCCTGCCTGTCAGCCGGCCCCCAAGAACCCCAGACAGTCTTTGAGGCAGCCCTGACATGGGCAGCCCAGGGATGAGGTGACTGCCTCTGACTGGTCTGGCCCAGGTGATCTCTCCAGCCCCACCATCGCCCCTGGGCCAGCGCCTCTTTCACCTTGTTCTCTGTCAAGAGACAGCCGGCGAACAGGTAAGTGTGCTGGTCTCTGGGGTCGCACGCCCACCCCAGTCACCGGCCACCGTTGCGGGCTTGCGGAGCAGCACGTCCCCCCTGGGCTGTCTTCCAGGTGGGGCGCCTGCTCTGCCTTGCCGCGAACCACCCTGCCCGGGCACAGTAAGTCCAGCCGTCCACTTGGTGCCACTTTCACAGAAGCTGGAGGCCTGGTTAGCGCTCATCAGGACGATTCGCCTCGGCTACACGATCCAGTTTGCCAGACGCCCGCCCAGGTTCAGTGGTATCCTCTCCACTACGGTCCGGAGCAATAGAGCCCGTCCCCGTAGCCAAGCTGCGCAAGGGCTTTTACAGCTCTTATTTTATCATGCCCAAGAGAGGGGGAGGGTCGCGCCCAACCTTGGATCTGCATGCCTTGAACAAAGCCTTACATAGGCTTCCGTTCAGGATATTAACGCAGAAGCGCATCCTGGTGTCAGTACAACATCAGGATTGGTTTGCGGCCACTGACCTGAAGGACGCATACTTTCACGTATCGATCTTTCCTTGACACAGACCCTTTCTTCGGTTTGCCTTCGAGGGATGAGCATACCAATACAAGGTCCTCCCCTTCGGTCTGTCCCTGTCCCCGCTGAGGGAGAAGGTCATACGCATTCTCAATTATCTCGACGACTGGCTAATCCTAGCTCACTCGCGAGATCTATTGTGTGCACATGGACCTTGTGCTTCAGCACCTCGACTGACTCGGGCTTCAGGTCAACTGGGAGAAGAGCTAGCTCTCTCCTGTGCAGAGCATCTGTTTTCTCGGTCTGGAGTTGGACTTGGTCATTCTCAAGGCACGTCTTATGACCGAACGTGCTCAGTCAGTGCTGAAGACCTTCAGGCAGAAGATAGCAGTGCCAGTGAAACAATTTCAGAGGCTCCTGGGGCATATGGCAACCTCGGCGGCGGTTCTACCCCTCGGTATGATGCATATGAGACAGCTTCAGCACTGGCTACAGACTCGAGTCCCGAGGTGGGCATGGTACCACGGCACCCGGCGTGTGACCATCACGCCACAGTGCTGTCAGACTTTCAACCCTTGGTCGGACCTGGCATTTCTACAGGCAGGTGTTCCCCTAAAGCAGGTCTCAATGCGCATCGTGGTCACGACAGACGCCTCGAATTCAGGCTGGGGCACCATGTGCAATGGGTAGGCAGTGTCAGGGCTCTGGATAGGTGTTGCTGGCCCTGAGGAGGCTTTGGCCATTGATTCAGGGCAAGCATGTGTTGGTCCAGACCGACAACACAGCGACTGTAGTGTACATAAACCACCAAGGTGGCGTACGCTTGCGGCACATGTCGCAACTCGCCCGCTGCCTCCTCCTTTGGATTCAGCAGACGTTGAAGTCTCTGCAATCCACTCAACTCCCGGGCGTCCTCAACCCATGGGGCGGACACACTCCCACGGCAGGTAACACTCCGCAGGGAGTGGAGACTCCACCCCCATGCAGTCCAGTCTGAGGCCCCCCTTGGCATTGATGCCTTGGTGCACAGCTGGTATGCGTTTCCTCCTGTGAGCCTCATTGCACAGACTCTATGAAAAGTCAGGGAGGACGAGCAGCAAGTCTTGTTCGTTGTACCGTACTGGCCCAACCAGACTTGGTTCACAGATCTGATGCTCCTGGCAGTAGCACCTCCCTCTACGAAGCGGCTGTATACCTTGAGGTGGCATCTCTTCATGAACTGGTGTTATTCCCATGGGGAAGACCCACAGAGATGTGCTGTCAGGTCTGTGCTGTCTTTCCTTCAGGAAGGGCTGGAGAGACGGCTGTCTCCCTCTACCCTGAAAGTGTACATGGCTGCCATAGCAGCTCACCACGATACACTGGACGAGAGACCCTCAAGACAGCGCGACCTGTCAACAGGTTCCTCAAGGGCACGAGGAGGTTGAATCCTCCTAGACTGCGCCTGATTCCCTCTTGGGATCTCTCTGTGGTCCTACCTGCCCTACAGAGAGCCCCCTTTGAGCTCCTGGAGCAGGCCGAGCTCAGCACTTTGTCTCTGAAGACAGCCCTCCTGGTGGCACTCACTTCCATCAAGAGGGTGGGGGACCTGCAGGCTCAATGTTACCAAAGAATGCCTGGAGTTTGGGCCGGCACACTCTCATGTGATCTTGAGACCCTGGCCCGGTTACATGCCCAAAGTTCCCACCACTCCTTTTCGGGACCAGAGGGTGAAGCTGCAAGCGCTCCCTTCAGAGGAGGAAGACCCGGCCTTGTCGTTGCTGTGTCCAGTTCATGCCCTGTGAATCTATCTGGACTGCATGCAGAACTTTAGATGCTCGGAGCAGCTCTTTGAATGCTTTGGAGGGCAGCAGAAGGGGAAAGCTGTCTCCAAGCAGAGGCTGGTCCATTGGATTGTGGATGCCATTTTCCTCACATACCAATCGCAGGACTTGCTGTGCCCCTTGGGAGTCCGGGCGCACTCCACTAGTGGTGTTGTGTCCTCCTGGGCACTGGCAAGTGGGGCCTCTCTAGCAAACATATGCAGAGCTGTGGGTTGGGCTACACCCAATACCTTCGCGAGGTTTTACAACCTATGCATAGAGCCGGTTTTGACCCGAGTGTTATGCGGTAACAGCAGGTAGGCCGGGCAGCCGGTTGGGTGTACCGCTTGTATTACACCCTTCCCCTTTTTCAAAGGTCAGTCATATCTTTTATTTATAAAGCACATTTAAAAACAACAGCTGTTGGCCAAAGTGCTGTACAGAGTTTAAACATATAATGTAATAATTAAAATTAGGACACAAAACACAATCGCAGACAATGTACAAAAATTTTACCACTGCACCTTCTTGTGACCATATGCAATAATAAATAAATGAGTTTTAAGAAGAGATTTAAAATCATCATATGTTGATGCAGTTTTTATGTAAAGTGGCAAATTATTCCAGAGCTGTGGAGCAGCCACTGAGAAGGCTCGATCTCCTTTCATTTTCAGACGTGTCCTTGGAACAGTCAACCATAGACTATTGGTTGATCTGAGGTCTCTGGATGTATTATGATGAAATGAAAGAAGATCATAAATATATGGAGGAGCCAAACCATGCAAACCCTTATAAACAAACAATAATGCTTTGAACTGAATACGATGTTTGACTGGGAGTCAGTGGAGAGAGACCAGCACTGGTGAAATATGTTCCCTCTTCTTTGTTCTAGTCAACAGTCTAGCGGCAGCATTTTGGACAAGCTGAAGACGTGAGAGTAGAGACTGTGAAACACCCAAATAAAATACATTACAATAATCTAATCTGGATGAAATAAAAGCATGTATAACAGACTCCATATCTTTGGATGATAAGAATGACTTCATTTTAGCTATATTCTTTAGTTGATGGAAACAACTTCTGACCACAGTATTGATCTGTTTATCAAAAGTCAAAGCAGAATCAAAATTAACACCTAAGTTTCTAGCATGTGTATGAAGGTTACCAAATAGAGGCCCTAGTTTACTGGCAACCATTTCTGTAGAAGCAGAGGGGCCAAAAATGAAGACTTCTGTCTTTGCTTCGTTTAACTGAAGGAAGTTGGTTGACATCCAATGTTTAACATCTCTCAGACAATCAAATAAACACTGTAGACTTGAAACATCCTTTGGATGTAAGGGAATGTAACACTGAGTATCATCTGGGTAACAGTGGTATGATACATTATAATTCAACATTATAAAAAAATTGTATACAAAGGGAGCATGTATAAAGAAAACAAAACCGGACCCAGAATTGAGCCCTGTGGGACCCCATACAAAACTGGTGCATGAGACGATTAATAGTTGCCAGTATCCACAGAAAAGGTTCGATCCTTTAAATAGGAAGCAAACCAATTTAAAGCGTGACCCTGGATCCAAATAAGCTCTAAAAGATTTAAAAGAATGCCATGATCAAGAGTGTTGAATGCTGCACTGAGATAGAGCAAAATTAGAACAGCACAATTACCAGAGTCGACAGAAAGCAATAGGTAATTTAATGCTTTGAGCAACGCAGACACTGTACTATGCTGTGGTCTAAAGCCAGACTGATATTTATCAAAAATACCATTGTCCTTTAAAAATGAAGAAAGCTGGTTAAACACAACCTTCTCCAAAACTTTTGATAAAAAAGATAATTTAGAGATGGGACAATAATTATTCAGGAGTGTTGGATCAAGATTTGGCTTTTTGAGTAGCGGCTGCACAATGGCATGTTTAAAATTAGATGGGACTATTCCACTTATCAAACTACTGTTAATTATTGATAATAAACTGGGACTTATAATGTCAAGTATATCTAGTAAAAAGCGAGGATGGACAATGTCCAATGAACAAAAGGTGGTATTGTGCGCCTTTTTTCCACAACAGTTCCCCATATCCGGTGAACCCCGGACACCTCTTTAATTCTTAAGCACTGTTCGGTGACAAACTCGGCGGAGGAGTTACGGCACCAGGCCCAGTACTCGTGGTATGCCCCTTTTCAGGTGAGCCCATGTGCTCGGGCTCCGTACTCCATACGTGTTGATTCCCCTTGGTAATCCAGTATGGTGAGTTTCCACTGTTTGGTTTCCCAGTAGGTGAACCCTGTGTTTCCCCTCACCAGAGCTTTCTCTGCCTTGGCCACTGTTGCTGCGTACCCTCTCTGTAGATAGGGTCCTCTCGTGGTATCATTCCTTATGTGAACTTCCCCGTTGGTAAGTCCATGTGAGGTATTCTCCACGTTAAACTCCCTCCGGTAGGATGTGGTCTCCGTAGTGCCCTCCCTCCTGGAGAGGGAAGAGCACTTCCCAGCACTACATCGACACAATGTCGAGTGAGTGACAGACAGGGCTGACATGGCTGGGACTCTCTATCGGCTCCTCAGCATAAATCTAAATGAGTTGTGCACGCCATCTCCTTTTATACCCGTATGTCCGGGGCAGAGAGTGGCATGCAAATTCCACTCACCAATTCTCATTGGTCTTTTCTATTTTAAGCAAAGGTGATTGGGACTCTCAAGATCGAACACCTAGTGTCACTACATCGACACAACGTCTTGTTCCCTCCATCAGGGAACAGAGATTACATCAGTAACCAAGACGTTTTTGGAAGTTCAAATAATCTATTCAAAATCCTGTTGGCATAAAAATCTAAAGTGGCTACATGCCCCCTCAGTCTGAATGAGCATGATGCCTCTGATTCATATCATATCTCCATAAAAATATCTTCGTTTGTGTTCCACAAAAGAAAGCAAGTTGAGTTTAAGCTGGCATAAGGGTGAGTAATTAATGAGAGGATTATCATTTTTGGATGAACTATTTCTTTAAGGCTTAAAGCAGGGCCCAAAAGTAACATAATAGTAGTTAATGTGACTCGTGCATCATGTTTCATGTTTTTCGAAGGTAGATGATTGGTTTTGGTGAGAAACGGTCTGAAATTTTTGCCATTCAAATTTAATTTTTTCAGCTACTCTTTTATAGCGCTCATAAATGTGCAATGGACATCTAGATTTAAAATTTTGGGTTGTTTCCCGGCAAAACCTATCAGATTTCTTCAGAAGACTTGGAATATGATGTAGGAGTTGCATGGACTACTTTTATGATACATTTGGGTCCTTTTTTAAGCTTTAAAGTGAGTCACTAACAACTGCAATTGTATTGAATAGACAGACCGCGTTATTAAGTTAAAACATCTAATTTTGTGTTCCGCAAAAGAAAGAAAGTACTACGGGGCTCTGAACGACATTATGGTGAGTAAATTATGACATTTGTGTGTGTGTGTGTGTGTGTGTGTGTGTGTGTGTGTTTTGGTTGAGCTATTCCTTTAACTAATGTTAACATAAAAACCTTTTAAAGTTAAAAATGAGGATATCTCAGAGGGTTCGGAACAACATGATGGTGAGTAAATTATGACAGATTTTTTTCTTTTTCTTTTTTTTGGTTGAGCCATTCCTTTAGCTAATGTTAACATATACACCTTTTAAAGTTAAAAATGAGGATATCGCAAAGGACAACCTCATTACCCTGTCATTTGTCTCCTTAGCTTCTTTTGAATCCATTTGAGCAAATATTTAAGTACCTTATAATACAAGAGCATACAGAAAGGTTGTCCATTGATTGATTGATTGATTGATTAATATGTTTTGCATATTTATTTGATCATTTCTTTAGCTTGAAAATTTACAAAGCAAACTGTACTTGTATTCCTAGGCATTACATGTGTTTTTAGTGCAGAATACAATTACATGTAGAAAAAATATAACATATTCAACCAAAAAGGTCTCACAAACAAATATGCTTCACTAAGTAACAGACAGTGAATAGAAGACCAACAAACATCTCTGTTTGGGCACAAGTGTATTTAACAGCGATTCACAAGGAAAACAGCATTATTAGAGCAATACTAATGTCTGGAATTGCCATGGTAACAACAACTCAGCTCTGACGAATGCCCAAATGCTGTACATAGTTCAGGTGCTACCTCTGCAAGGTAAAATCAAATACACTTAATCCAACATCTCCAATGATACTTACATACTAAAAATACAATAATTAATTGTATTAATTGCCCCCCATGACCCTACATTGGATACGTATGTATAGAAGATGGATGGATGGATGGATGAATGGATGGATGAATGAATAAATAAATATATCTCTAAATAGCGAAGCCCTATGTTTACTGTGGTTAATTATGCTAGTTTGAAAGTATACAGTAGTTCAGGCTTGCCTCCTTCATTTTGTAATTTTAAATTTACAGAATAATTCTACACAGAATATTGCACAACACAACTTATTATTGCATCTGAGAAGTCTGCCCCAAATTTTAATAAGATCTACAGTATAATAGCATAAAGGTATTTATCCTTGATAGACCACATTAAACAAGGATATTACCACTAAATAAGTTAATATCAAGGGAAACATCCTGGTTACTTGCGTAACCTCCATTCCCTGATGGAGGGAACGAGACGTTGTGTCGATGTAGTGACACTAGGGGTCACTCTTGGGAGCCCGAGACACCTCTGGTCTTTGATAAAAGGCCAATGAAAATTGGCGAGTGGTATTTGCAACCACTCATTCAGGTTTTGTGCTGAGGAGCCGAGGCCATTTCAGCGGGTAGTTCAGCATTGTGGCAGGAGGGACGCAATGTCTCGGTCCCTCCATCAGGGAACGGAGGTTACGCAAGTAACCAGGATGTTTCCTATCTGTCACTCACTCGACGTTGTGTCGATGTAGTGACACTAGGGGTCCCTATACAAAACGCCGCAACTGGCTGAACTGTGTTACGTGAACTGGCGGTGTGTGACGGGTAGACCACTGTGTGCCTCGTAGCCAGCACACCAGGCCAACACGTAACCTCCCCCAACACTGTTATGAGTGTCGAACGGCCCTTTGGGGACAAGTCGACTTCCCAAAAGATAGAGACGGGCTAGCCTAGTTGTGGCCTCTTATCCCCTTTTCTTCCTCTCCCCAAAAAAAGGGAATTAACTGACTGTGGCCACCAGGTCTAGTCGGGGGGGTGTCCCTCCCAAGGGGAAGACACCACGGAGACCTCACCCCACCGGGGGGGGGGTATTTAAGTGGAAATACGTCACATGGTCTTGCCGAGCTATGTCAGAAGTATGCAATGTGGGGAAGTCCCATGGTAGGTCCTACCCTACGGGGGAGGAGTTACTACAAGCATGGTGACTGGGGCAGAGGGGCCTCTGCCCAAGGAAGATGCAGTTTACCAACAGGGAAACTACTTAGTGGAAGATATGTGCCGGAGAGCTTCCGTCTGTTGCTTTACCGTCGAGAACTGCTGGGCAACGTCCTTGATGGTGTCGCAGAATAGGCCAACCTGGGAAATGGGGGCAACAAGGAACCGTGCCTTGTCGGCCTCACCCATCTGGACCAGGTTGAGCCAAAGGTGGCGCTCCTGGACCACTAAGGTGAACATCGGCCGCCCAAGAGACCGCGCCGTGACCTTCGTATCCCGGAGAGCAAGGTCGGTCGCTGAGCACAGCTCCTGCATCAAATCTGGGGCGGAACTACCCTTGTGCAATTCCTTTAGTGCCTTGGCTTGGTGGACTTGCAGGAGAGCCATGGCATGCAGGGCAGAGGCGGCTTGTCCAGCAGCACTGTAGGCTTTGGATGTCAGGGACGACGTAAACCTACAGGCCTTGGACGGGAGCTTTGGGCGTCCGCGCCAGGTGGCGGCGCTCTGCGGGCACAGGTGGCGAGCACCTTATCCACCGGGGGAATCGCCGAATAGCCCCTGGCCACCCAACCATCAAGGGTAGTGAGGGCGGGGGAGCTGAAAGATCAGGACCGGGCAGTAAAAAGTGCCTCCCACGATCTTGTCAGCTCCTCGTGCACTTCCGTGAATAAAGGGACTGGAGCGGGGCATGGCTGCTTTGAGCGGCGCCGCGAGCCCAGGAACCAATCATCGAGCCGCAAGGGTTTAGGGGAGAGCGGAGGGTTCCACTCTAGCCTGACGCTAGTGGCTGCCCGGGAAAGCATGTCCGTCATTTCCGTGTCAGCCTGTGACTGGGCAACCGTACCCGAGGGGGGGAGCCCGCTCTCCGATGCTGCGCTCGAGAGCTCATCAGCTTCGCGGTCTCCGAACAAGAGGTTGAATTCGCCGTGAGATGAGCCGGCAGACTCATCCGGTAGCCCAATTGGGGCAGACGAGCGTGCTGGGGAATGGGAGGTCTGTGGGGGGATACCTGGCGGAGGTGGTCCCATTGGGGTCCCCAAATCGCCCCCAGTGCTAGCCACGCTGGCCTCATACCCGTAGGTAGAAGGACCGAGGCGGGGAGCTGCTGCGGTGGCTTGCTTCCTTACGAAAGAAAGCCGCGACGTTGCCATGGTCATGTTCTCGCAATGAGTACATGATCCATCCACGAACGCTGTCTCCACCCAGACATGAAAGACAGCGATCATGACCGTCAGAAGTTGAGAGGTAATGACCGCTACCAGGAACAACACACAAATGGAAAGGCATCTTTAAAAAGATGCGTCTTTAAAAAAACTTTCCGTGTGTGCCACTCTTTTAGAGAAATATGCTCTTTTAGAAAAATATACTCTCTTATTTCTGCTGAAGCGCCCAGGGGTGTTCTCTGCAGTGCACCTGTGTAGAGGAGGGAGAAGCCGCTGAAATGCGCCGTCAGATCCAGCAGAGTTGAATGAACAGTCAGCTCAGTAAACATCGACTGTTCAGCTCGAAGAGAAAATCTGAATGAGTGGTTGCATACCTGCTCCTTTTATACACGTATGTCTGGGGGAGTGGTATGCAAATAACACTCGCCAATTGTCATTGGCCTTTTATCAAAGACCAGTTGTGTTTCGGGCTCCCAAGAGTGACCCCTAGTGTCACTACATCGACACAGTGTCGAGTGAGTGACAGATAGGGAACTGATGTACTCACATTATTTGTCACATTTCCTAAGGCTCACATAACATTGCTATTGAGAAAGACTCAGAAGTGTAATTATATCCCCTTTAATCTGAGTGTCAGGGGAGTTACACAATCTGAAATTAATCACGGTCATTAATTCAGCATTCAGAATGATCCTAGCAGTGCCTTAGAACTTGTCTGATTCAAACCAACACCTGTTATATTTATCTTTTCATTGAAACTGCACAGATACCATACTGTGTATCATAAACAGAGAGTAGCGTGTGCTTAAGTAGCATGATTAATGATGACGATATAGTAACTGTTAACATGCAGTTCTGTTTCATACACTGTTTTTGTGTCACCACTACTCAGTGGTGGATGCTCAGCAAGAGATGATTGTTATCTAATGTTGCTATAACTCTAAACCAACTCATTGGTTCATGTTTTCAATAAGATATCTGTGAGGAGGAGGAAGGTGTGGAGAGAGAGAGAGATTGATTCACACACACAGCAGCCACGTGCATGCATCTCTCTCGCTCTCTCTCTCTCTCTCGCGTCCCCAGCTCCTCCTTTATCTCTCTCCCGCTGATTGGGCAACTCAGCGCCGGGCATGCATCCTCACGGCCCGGCCATGCCCTCCTCCTCGTCACAATATCAAATAAAATGGAATTTCATTTAACAAGGTTCGGGAGGAGCAAGTCATTTAATCCGACCAATCACACTGCCAGAGTAAGAGTATATAAACAGCTGCTTACCTCTACATGGGATCGAGTCTTCTGGCATTCGGCCCCACCCTTTGCTCACGAACAGACCCATGCAAGTGACTCGGATCATTGGATGCAACTTCACTGCAAAGCATTCGCCTTCATCAGAACAGCTCTTCCATCCAAACAATCTCGTGATTCAACAGAAGCTGCCACAACAGCTCATTTGTTTTTGCAGTATTGACCGCTACCATGTTAAGTGCTATATATTTTACTCTGTCTTTCTTTCTATGCTCTATTCGCCGAAGCAGTTTATAGCGTGAAGTTGCTTCCGCAAACTGGCTGCTTAGGCACTGTATACATGTCAAACAGCTCTCTATGACTGCTCATATGTTCTCTTATCTAAACTTTCCACCCGGATTCCATTGCGTAAGCCTGCCTCCGTGAATGGGCGCTGCTCTGGTTTCACGCCACCTGAGCTCTATTACAGCTTCATTTGAACACAAGGGAAACAAAAGATTAACTATTTAATTCAATCATCAATTCCAACACTCCCCAATGTTTCAATCTGGTTCTCCGCAAAGGTGATTCCTGTCAGTCTCATTACCTCGCCTCTCAGCTCATTAAGGGCATGATCCATTCAGCAATTCTGTTTGTCATTTTCTAACATGAATATCACGATTGTTCTCCCTTCAAAGTGCCCTTTGGAGTGCGATTTATCCCATTTGGAACACAGGGGCAATCATGCAACAGCAAATTCCTTCCAATCAACCTATACTCTAATTACAACTTTTTTCAAACCAAAGCAGACATTTTAGCACAAGCTCGCTGCCGTGCAGCACCCGCTCTGACCATTCCACAGCTCACTGCAGTTATACAAAACCTCTGTCCGAACAGACACGAGCTAAATTCAGCTCCGCAAGAGGCGGATCACGCGTTGCATCCCAACTAATTCTTAATCATTCTGCAAACGTGTCTAGCCACCTCAGCATTCGAGCTCACCTTGCCACGCAGACCCGATAACAGAAACAAGCGCCTCTACAAACTCCCACTCATCTCTACACTATAACATGACTTTCCCTCCTCCCACCAGGACAAATGCTTCAAGCAGGTAAAATCAATCTATAATTTTATTTTACAGACAGTCTTCTCTACTTTTGCCCGAATCATTAGATTACAAACTTTTATTTACAAGCTTGACCATACAGCTTAATTGCTGCATGATTTTAAAAGCATTCAACAATCTGTCATAATTTTACGCTCCACCCAAGTTTAAAGTAACAGGTTTAAAATCGACGCTGAATAATTCAACTTGGCACCTTGCTTTATACTCCAATATTTCAGTTTTTCTGTAGAATTTATTACAAGTCATCAATATAAACAAGTTGTTTTATTCACTACACTACTGCAAATGGTACTCTTATAGTATCTATTAAATCCAACTCTCAGGCACAAACTCCTATGATTTCATACGTCGTCGTCAAACTGAGACAGTTATAATACAGTTATGAAATGACTTGCAATTCGTTGGAAAACAATCTACAAAGCTCCAAACCATACGCTTAAGTTAATAAACATCAGACTATGGTATTCATCTCGGCACTCAGTTTCAGGTGCCTTCTAATTTCATGACAAACCATCTTTAAATGACGTTGTTCGTATGCTCACGCAAGCATATTTCCTGACATTGTTTCACATATGTTCCCGACATTTAATCTAGCAAACAATTACATTCAGGTGTCCGCAGATACAATGTTTACCGCGTTACCATGCTTTCTGTTGGCTCAACACATCCCTAAGCAGCACAAATGTGCAGTCCAGCAGCATCTTTCAGGCTATGCGACTAAACCTCCCACTACACCGCAAACAGTGCAATGTGCTGTCCAAGCTCCGCAACTGCAGCGTCTTTCAGCCTGTGTGGCCAAACCTCCTACTGCACTGCAAACAGCGCAAATACGCCGTTCAAGCACTGCAACCGTGGCGTCTTTAGGGCCATACGACAAACTCCCACTACAGGGCAAATAGCGCAAACGCGCTGTCCAAGCGCCGCAACTATTCACATGCCACAACCGCGGCACGTATTTCAGACCATGCGTCTCAGCCTCCATGGCTCCGTAACCCATTTTATGCCACTCATACCAAACGAACCATCACCCACCTATCAATTGACAACAATCAGGCTGTTTCAGGTCTTCCCTAAACAGTTCACCATAAGCTTGCATCTCCGCATCAGTCAATTTCATTCGAACATAGCCCACCATACGTCCTTACGTTGAATGCCGTGCTCAACCCATTCGTACCGCAGAGTGAGTTCTTGCTTATTTGCAGCATAAACGTTCCACACGAAACATGGGCTCTTCCTATTAAACACTGCATGATTCTGCGCTCGAGGATTCAACCCATTCATCTTACCATCGTATGCCGTGCGGGCCCATGCCTGCGGATCGCAGCTTCGAGCGAGCTCAGTAAAATTCAGCATAAACCTTCTCACACGAAACGTGTGCTCTCCCATTGAACGCTGTGCGGTACTGCGCCCGAGGATTTAGCCCATTCATATCACAAATGCCCATGCAAGCACGTATCCTGACATTACCTCACATATGTTCCAGATGCCTTAGTTGTTCCACGCAACCTATTATCACAACAACATGGAGTGGTGGTGGTGTAGTGGACTAAAGCACTGAACTGGTAAGTGGAAGGTTGTTGGTTCAATCCCCACAGCCACCACCATTGTGTCCTTGAGCAAGGCTCTTAACTCCAGGTTGCTCCAGCGGGACTGTCCCTGTAATCAGGGCACTGTAAGTCGCTTTGGATAAAAGCATCAGCCAAATGCATAAATGTAAATGTAAACATCCATCCCTCTACCCCTTCCTATCCATGGGCTACTAGAGCGGATTCCCATGTGAGGCTGCCTCAGCTGGAGAACCCTGCTCTAGACCCATTCCCCTCTTCACTTTATCCCCCTCCCTTCTATCATTTTAATCTCTACTACTCTGGAACCAATTCCTGCGCGAGGCTGTCTCCACAAATGAACTTCGTCCCAAATCCTTCCTCATCCTCCCTAACCATAATTAAAGCAGAACACATTCCAGGCTCAAAAAACCATATTGCTGACTCTCTCATTTTTTCTTTCAGAGATCCAGCGAACCCAACACCAACCCCAGTTCCTCCCCATTCAGAACTGAAATTCCAAGAAATCACCCTCTCAGACTTGTTCTCCAAGCCCCCCAGGCTCCATTCTTCAAGCCATTTCTCCCCAAACCCTAAAAAACATATCGGATAGCTTGGAAATGCTTCAAAGATTTCCACCTAAATTGCAATCTGCCATTTCCCGATTTTTCTCTCCTCTCCGTATCCTCCTTCGAGTCACACCTAAACAAAACCAAAAACCTCCACCCCGGTACTATTAAAGGGTACCTAAGCGGCATCCATTTCTTTCATAAATTAATTTTGAATAATAATAAGCCATCTCCAGATCTCACTCCTCGTCAAGGGCATTCACAAATCCCAACCCACCTGAATCGATACCAGAAAACTACTTACTATCGATCTACTAACTCATTGCCTAAACACTCTCCATCAGGGCTACATTTCTCTAAACACCTCAGAAACACTAGACGCCATGTTCATCCTTGCCTTCTTTGGCTTCCAAATTTTCATTTTCAACCTTCCTACTCCCATCTAGCCTACTATCTACATTACAGAGGATCCCGATCCAAAACCCCTCTAGATCCCCTCTTCGTAGATGAAAAAAAAAATCAAGCAGCTTCCTGATTCTGGTGCCAAAAACACCTCAAAGCCTTCCTGCTCAAATCCGGCATCCCAGACAAGCTATACTCAAGTCATTCCTTCCGCATCGGCGCCACAACTATAGCTGCACAAAAAGGTCTGCCCGAGCATCAAATACGCTTACTAGGCCACTGATCATCCGAAGCATATCTCAACTACATCCGCACCAACCGTCTCCACATCAGGAAAGCACATCAAGTCCTAATTAACTAGTTGCAAATGTTCACATTTGGGGTCAGGGGGACACTTGCTTCATCCTCATATTTTCAATAGGCCGGCCCCATCGTTTGGACACAGCAGGGGTCCACCCCGGCCAGTCTGGAAGCCCCCCATTCCACAATGCAGGATGGGCCCAGCTCAAGCACTCAAGGGCTCTCCCATTCAAATCACAGTGGGGGTTCTCCCGCTCAAATGCTGAGTGAGCTTACTCATGTTTATTTGTATCGTGGGCTCCCCCATTCGAAGTGCAGCGAGGACTCCCCGTTTGAATGCAGTGAGGGCCACCCATTGTCCAGAGGAAGAGTTTAGGTCATTCTTCTGAGTGGCTAGGATTCACGCCTCTGCTCTGGGTGATCTTGTTTGGCTGACTCCTCCAGCACAATCCCATCAAGGGCTCTCCCGTTCGAACCGCAGTGAGGGTTCTCCCGTCCGAACGCTGAGTGAGCTTCCACGTTTATTTGTATTGTGAGCTCTCTCCTCATTGGAAGGTTGGGATGACTCCCCCGGTCGAATGCAGTGAGGGCCCCCGTTCAATCGTAAGATGGGCCCTCTTCTCGAGCAGCTGCCGTGCCCCTTCCCTCTGGGTTCACCCGTTCACCACACGGGCCCATCCATTGAACTAGCCAAGCCCAGAGGGAGACTTAATGTCAGTCTGGGCGGCAAGAATTCACGCCTCCATCTGGGGTGACCCTGCCCTACCATGGGGGCAGCCCCCGCATTCAGGCGTAATGATCCCCTTCTCCTCCTATCTATCCATAAATAACTAATCTAAGTCCGGGGGGATATTCGAGCTCGGGTCGAATCTCGAGCCCATTTCGCCCAGGACAACGAGCCACAAATGTTTACACTATCCTCAATACAGGATTACATTTACTTGCAAACTACTGACACATACTTCAGATAGCAAAAGGAATATTTTTATGAGGCAAAACACTGTGAACATCAAGCTCAAGTATGGATACAGTATATGAGAAGTGTTACCCATATTTCTTTTCCTTTCACTTAATGAAAATGGCAACCATTGATCTGCATTATTTATCTGATAAGGGAGAGAGGGTACAGTTGTCATATGAGGAAGTTGTCTTAGATGCTTTACTCAAAAGTGTGTTTTCTCTAATAGTGGTTTTGTGTGTTGGTTTCAAACAACTAGTTCAGAACTGTCTTAAATTAAAATATTTTTTATGAATTTTATCATCCAAACTAAAATGTCAGTATCATCATATTTTAGCTATAGCTGTTGAGTAAACAAGTGACCACAGTTAAGCCACAATGGCATACACTAAGTCATCTCTATAATGAAGGAATATTTAAACAAAAAAATTAACTGTGTGAAAGTTGTTGAAAGCCAATTATCAGATTCCATTGTGACAACTTACCCCACATTGTGTGACAAAATGCCCTCTGCTGTCACAAAAGGTCAACATGTGTTCAATGAACTGTATCTTTTTTCCTGAGCAACAATAGTGGAAATGTTCAATAACTTTTTGGCAGTCAAGTCTTTAAGGTATATACCAATACAGAAATTGACTTTAAAAAATAAACATGTCCTGAGAAATATTCACAGTAAAAGTGACAACTGGCACCAGTCTCCCATATTTACCTTACTGAAGGTGGCAGGGAAATCGGTGAAAGGGGGTCGAATGTTTGCTTGTTAAATCAGATTATGTTTTCTGAATGTCCAAATCCCTCCCAGTAGCCAAAGCTGGAACTTCAGTTGCGATGCATTCCTTAACCTCGTGAACCTATGCTGGCTTCATGTGCTATTGCACTGTAAACCCTAAAGTTGTCATCACTGGAAATATCAAGTTATCCTAATTAAGTATAACATGAAATGTCATGTTCTGAGCTCATAACTCAAATATTTAAGTTCATTGGAATTATTTATCTTAAAATCCATAGATTTAAGATTTTAAGTGTAAATAACTCAAACTTTTGAGTACAAAATTGAGGCTATGGGGAGTACCCATAATGCTTTGCACTTGAATTATTTAATTTATGTTTCCTTGGTCAAAGGGAAGATATGGGGGCATTTAAATAGTTGTAATTAAGAATTTATAGAGGTAGCTCTTTATCTCTTTTGTAGTATTATTTATTTTGTTTTGTATTTTTGCAAATAGTTGTTTCATGTGATGTCACCATTAGGGTGATTAGTGTCCAATTTGGTCAAGTTGGACACTGCTTACTAATTCTCTTTGTGCATGTGCAGTTAAAGTGCAGGTATACACTCACAAGCACTTTATTAGGAACACTATGGTCTTAATAAAGTTCCTGAAGTGGTCTTCTGCTGTAGTAGCCTATCCGCCTCAAGGTTCAACGTGTTTTGCATTCTGAGATGCTATTGTGCTCACTACAATTGTACAATTGTCTTTGATAAAAGGCCAATGAAAATTGGTGAGTGGTATTTGCATGCCACTCCCCTGGACATACGGATATAAAAGGAGCTGGTATGCAACCACTCGTTCAGATTTTCTCTTCGGAGTACGATCATGCTCACTGAGCTGAATTCTCACGACTGTTCATTCACCTCTGCTGGATCTGACGGCGCATTTCAGCGGCTTCTCCTTCCTCTGCACTGGTGCACTGCAGAGAACGCCCCTGGGATCTTCGGCAGAAAAAAGAGAGTATAATTTCCTGAAAGAGTATATTTCTCTAAAAAGAGCGGCACACACAGAACGTCTTTTTAAAGAAGCATCTTTTTTAAAGATGCCTTTCCGATTGTGTGTTATTCCTGGTTGCGGTCATTACCTCTCAACTTCAGACAGTCACGATCACTGTCTTTTGTGTCTGGGTGCGACCCACATGGATGGTTCATGTTCTCACTGCAAGAACATGACCATGGCAACGTTGCGGTCGTGGCTTGCTTTCGTAAGAAAGCAAGTCACCCCAGCGGCTCCCCACCTCGGTCCTTCTACCTACAGGTTTGAGGCCAGCGCGGCTAGCACTGGGGGCAATTTGGGGACCCCAATGGGACCACCTCTGCCGGGTATCCCCCCGTGGACCTCCCATTCCCCAGCACGCTCGTCTGCCCTGATCGGGCTTCTGGATGAGTCCGCCGGCTCGTCTCACAGTGAGTTCGACGTCTTGTTCAGAGCCCGCGAAGCTGATGAGCTCTCGAGCGCAGCATCGGAGAGCAGGCTTGTCCAGTCAGACGCAGAAGCCTCAGCTGGGCTCCCCCCTTCAGGGACGATTGCCCAGTCACAGGCTGATGCAGAGATGACAGACATGCTTTTCTGGGCAGCCACGAGCGTCGGGCTAGAGTGGAACCCTCCGCTCTCCCCTGAACCCTCACGGCTTGATGATTGGTTCCTGAGCTCGTCATGCCGCTGAAAGTAGCCACGCCCCGCTCCAGTGCCTTTCTTTCTGGAAGTGCACGAGGAGCTGACAAAATCATGGGAGGCACCTTTTACTGCCCGGTCCTGATTTCTCAGTTCCCCCACCCTCACTACCCTCGATGGCGGGGCGGCCAGGGGCTATACGGTGATTCCCCCGGTGGATAAGGTGCTTGCGGTGCACCTATGCCCGCAGAGCGCCGCCACCTAGCGTGGACGCCCAAAGCTCCCATCCAAGCCCTGTAGGTTTATGTCGTCCCTGATAGCCAAAGCCTACAGCGCTGCTGGACAAGCCGCCTCTGCCCTGCACGCCATGGCTCTCCTGCAGGTCCACCAAGCCAAGGCACTAAAAGAACTGCACAAGGGTAGTTCCGCCCCAGATTTGATGCAGGAACTGCGTTCGGCGACCGACCTCACTCTCCGAGTGACGAAGGTTACGGCGTGGTCTCTCGGGCAGACGATGTCCACATTAGTGGTCCAGGAGTGCCACCTTTGGCTCAACCTGGTTGAGATGGGTGAGGCCGACAAGACATGGTCCCTTGCTGCCCCCATCTCCCAGGCTGGCCTATTTGGCAACACCGTCGAGGACTTTGCCCAGCAGTTCTCGACGGTGAAGCAGCAGACAGAGGCTATCCGGCATATCCTGCCCCGGCACAGCTCAAGATCCCATAACCTGTCTGCTCTTCGCCAAGGGCATCCCCCTGCAGTGACTGCACCGGCTCCGCCACAGCCCACCCCTTCTCACCCACGAACCCACGAAGGTTGTCAAAGCGCCCCTGAGACGGGCGACCCAGGGTCGACGAAACCCACTGCATTGGAGCTGGTAGTAAGACCACTCCAACCCCCGGTGGAGGGCCGGGTGGAGAATCTTTTGTTGCCCAAGTGGCTGCAATACCCAACAGTTCAGCAAAAGAGCGGTTTCCTCCTTCCCTGGGTCACAAACCCAGTGTGCACGGTCATCATCACAACCACCATCCACCTTTTTTCCCTTGCAGGATTGGCGCTCCAGCGGTAGTCTCCCCGACCCTGCGCGCCCAGCTGTGGCACACATCCGCCCCCGATGTGACTGCTCTCGTTGTATGTCACAACTCGCCCGCTGTCTCCTCCTCTGGAGTCAGCAGCACCTCAAGTCGCTGCGAGCCACTCACATCCCGGGCAACCTCAACACTGCAGCAGACGCACTGTCACGGCAGGTTATCCTCAGGGGAGAGTGGAGACTCCACCCTCAGGTGGTCCAGCTGATTTGGAGTCGATTCGGACAGGCACAGGTAGACCTGTTCACCTCCCAAGAATCCTCCCTCTGCCTGCTCTGGTACGCGCTGACCGAGGCACCTCTCGGCATAGACGCGCTGGCACACAGCTGGCCTCCTGGCTTAAGCAAATATGCGTTTCCCCCAGTGAGCCTACTTACACAGTCTCTGTGCAAGGTCAGGGAGGACGAGGAGCAGGTCATCCTGGTAGCACCCTACTGGCACACCCAGACGTGGTTCTCGGACCTCACGCTCCTCACAACAGCCCCCCTGGCGATTTCCCCTGAGGAAGGACCTTCTTTCTCAGGGACGGGGCACCATCTGGCACCCACGACCAGACCTCTGGAATCTCCATGTCTGGCCCCTGGACGGCGCCTGTATGCCTTTAAGTTGCGTCTGTTCGCTAAGTGGTGTTCTTCCCAATGGGAAGACCCCAGAGATGCACAGTCAGATCGGTGCTTTCCTTCCTGCAGGGGAGGTTGGAAGGATGGCTGTCCCCTTCCACCTTGAAGGTGTACGTTGCTGCTATAGCAGCACACCATGACACAGTGGATGGTAAGTCCTTAGGGAAGCCCAACCTGATCATCAGGTTCCTGAGAGGCGCCGAGAGGCTGAACCCCTCCAGACCGCACCTCGTTCCCTCATGGGACCTCTCTGTAGTTCTTCAGGGTCTACAGAGAGCCCCCTTTGAGCCTTTGCAGTCAGCTGATCTTAAGGCACTCTCCTTGAAGACTGCTCTCCTGAATGCGCTCACTTCCATCAAGAGGGTAGGAGACCTGCATGCGTCCTCTGTCAGTGAAACGTGCCTGGAGTTTGGTCTGGGCTACTCTCATGTGATCATGAGACCCCGACCGGGCTATGTGCCCAAGGTTCCTACAACCCCTTTTAGGGACCAGGTGGTGAACCTGCGAGCGCTGACCCAGGTGGAGGCAGACCCAGCCCTGTCGTTGCTGTGTCCAGTGAGCGCTTTACGCATCTATTTGGATCGCACGCAGAGCTTTAGGATCTCTGAGCAGCTCTTTGTCTGCTTTGGTGCACAGCGGAAAGGAAGTGCTGTCTCCAAACAGAGGATCGCCCACTGGCTCATTGACGCCATAGCTATAGCATATCATGCCCAGGACGTGCCGCCCCAGGTAGGGCTACGAGCCCATTCTACCAGGAGTGTAGCAGCCTCCTGGGCCCTGGCCAGGGGTGCCTCTCTAACAGACATTTGCAGAGCAGCGGGCTGGGCAACACCCAACACCTTTGCAAGGTTCTACAACCTCCGGGTGGAACCGGTTTCGTCCCAGGTAGTGGCACGCAATACAAGCGGATAAGCCCGGGATAGCCGGCCGGGTGTATTGCTTGCACATAGCGCCTTTCACCTCCTCTGAGCTGAAGACGTGCGCCATTAATTCCCAGTAGTGTTCACAAACTATGTTCCCTGGTTGACTTCCTCCGAGCCCTGTGGCAGTCAAGTTTTCGGAGAGACTCGCTGCCGGCCAAGTACACGTGCTAACTAACAGCCCTGTTCTGGGGTAGGTCTCCACATATGGCGGTTCCCTGTAAGGTAACCCCATGCAATGTATATGTTCCGCTAATTTGTTTCCCTGTTGGCAAACTGCGTCTTCCTTGGGCAGAGCCCCCTCTGCCACAGTCTCCATGTTTGTAGTAACTCCTCCCCCGTTGGGTAGGATCTACCATGAGACTTTCCACATGGTCAGCAAGACCATGTGACGTATTTTCCACTTAAATATCCCCCCCTCTCTTTGGGCGAGGTGTGGTCTCTGCGGTGTCCTCCCCTTTGGAGGGACACCCCCCCGACTAGACCTGGCGGCCCAGTCAGATAATCCCCCTTGTTTTTTAAGGAGTGGAAAAAAAGAAGGGGAAAAGAGCCCATGACTGGGTTAAGCTTGTCTCTATCTTTTGGGTAGTTGACTTGTCCCCAAAGGGCCGTTCGACACTCATAACTATGTTGGGGAGGTTACATGTCGGCCTGGTGCGCTGGCTACGAGGCACACAGTTGTCTGCCCGTCACACACTGCCAGATCATGTAACACAGTTCAGCCAGTTGTGGCGTTTTGTATAGGGACCCCTAGTGTCACTACATTGACACGACGTCAAGTGAGTGACAGATAGGGAACATCCTGGTTACTTGCATAACCTCCGTTCCCTGATGGAGGGAACGAGACGTTGTGTCCCTCCTGCCACAACGCTGAACTACCCGCTGAAATGGCCGGACCTTGTCTAGGCTCCTCAGCATAAAACCTGAATGAGTGGTTACATACCAGCTCCTTTTATACCCGTATGTCCAGGGGAGTGACATTCAAATTCCACTCACCAATTTTCATTGGCCTTTTATCAAATACTAGAGGTGTCTCGGGCTCCCAAGAGTGACCCCTAGTGTCACTACATCGACACAACGTCTCGTTCCCTCCATCAGGGAACGGAGGTTACGCAAGTAACCAGGACGATTCATACATATAACTGTCCCGAAGGTGTGTTCCTCCACAAAACAAGCTTCAACCGCTAGTGGAACCAGCACAAAAAAAAAAAAGCCATTCAGTTTCCTCAGGCAGTCAAACGAATGTTCAGTGAGCTGGCTGTTACATAAGTGCAACAAATGACCTAATCACTTCAATGTCCTGCAAGAAATACTCCACAAAACAAACTCCAACCAATAGGAGGCATAAGCACAAAGAACGTGCAGATTCATCCACAACACTGTCCCGAAGGAGTGTTACTTCACAAAACAAACTCTAGCCGCTAGGCGGAACCAGCACCGAAAGAAACAAAAAAGGCGCCCAGTTTCCTCAGACAGCCAAGTGAATGTTGTAGCAAATTAGCTTAAAAGGGAATTATTTATAATTAATTATAACTGGTTATAATTAATAATAAATATTTAGATTAGATCTTAGAATTAACTGTAGCAGAATCGATATTACAATTACTTGATCTGTCCGTCCAGCGAGCAGACAATATAATTATTTATCAATTCTAGGAAGATTACTTTCCTGGCCAAGGAACAATAGTCTTCCTACTTATACAGTGCTAGCAGTAGTTTAGCATGTAGCAAGGAGCAACATTCAGTGACTTTGAATTGTGAGCGGAACACAGAGACAATCAATCGTGAATATAAGGGATTTAATAAATGAAACTATAACTAACATACAAACAAACTAAGCAAAACATACATATATAGAATGAAGGAATGTAAGGAAAAGAGAGAGAGAGAGAGAGCACAGAATGGCAATATTTCACGTCAGTTAACCACAACCTAAATGAGAATCATCAGAGGCACAATTCACCTTAAAAGGGGTTCAAACTTAAACGCGCATCTAATCAGTTGTAAATGGTTACTTGCATTGGTTTGTTGCTGAATAAGAGTCTTGATGCGGTAGACGAGGTTCTCGACGATTTCTTTAGGAGTGAGTTGAAGAAGTCCACAGGAAATCCACAAAGTTACTTGAAGGTAAACACTGCCAGAAGGTTAAACTCAAGAGAGAGTTTTGGAGTGGGTTGGTCTCAAGAAGAAGAGTTTGAGCGATGATTAGTCTGCGCTCTGGAGTTTTGATAGTTCATTGCCGCACCCATTTTGTGGGTGGAGTGGCCAATCAGAGGCATGCATTTTGAGCGGGAGAAACATCCTTTGTCTCCGTTTATGGCCCATTCGCATTTTATTGCTGATCTGAACCGCTAGTGCAGCTTTTAATTCAAAACATAGTAAGAATTGTTCGATGCATTTCACGATCACATGGTGTACATTATTGTGTGAGAAATAAAGGGAAGATCATTTTGATACCAAGAAGGTAACCTCCAGACGATATTAAAGCAGAGATACACTCATACACTTGAATATAGGCATTTAACATCTAACTAATACAAGTAAAGGGTTTTAACTAAGTTAATATGATAGGGGAATATACATACAACACATGCATATAGCAGATACATTTATAACTGCTTACTATGGCCTAAATAGAGAAAATGTCTTTAGGTGTGTGTGTGTGACGTGTATTGGAATTACTGGAGACAGACAACTGCTCTGGTGCCTGGCACGGGGGGGAGTCACCTCCCTTTCTGTGGAATGTGTTTGAAGCTTGATGGAGACACTTCAGAGGAGACCTGTTTTAGCATCCTTTTGATAGTGATAAAGACCATCTGCAATTTAGCACCCATATAAATGTAAACGTGGAGACCAGGTCAGTAATTTATATGCAAATGTCAAAAGGCTAAAAGGTTTTTTTTTCAAACAAAGTTTTTTTCAAACAAAGTGTAATTAGCCATCACTGATCTTACACAGACGTTACAATGTTCAGTGAGTCAGGTCTCGGCTGCAAAGTGAGTATCACACAATTACTTACTCTATTGACTTTATGAAGGACAATGCTTGTTGGGGACATGTAAATACTTTACGGCCATACTTAACATCTATTCTCAGTTTGGCCGGGAACATCAGTGCAAAAGCGACCCTCCGATGATGCAAGAGTTTCTTGCATTCCTTGAATCGATCATGTTTCTCTCTTGTCGAATTCGCAAAGTCTGGGAACAAGAAAATGTTGTGGTTCTTCCAAGAAAGCCTTCCTTTACTCCTTGCCTCGCATAACACAAGATCTTTATCAGATGATCTCAGAAATTTGGGCAAAATTGATCGGGGCCTGTCTCCCTCAGCGGATCGCTGAGCCGGAACTCTATGAGCTCGCTTGATTTCCAGCCTATGGCCTGTGATGTCAAGCAGACTCGGAAAGAGCCTGTCCAGAAATTCTACCATATTCTGACCCTCTGCTCATTCAGGAATTCCAACAATTCAGACGTTATTCCATCGGTTACGATTCTCCATATCTTCCAACTTTTCCCAAACGCGTTCCAAGTCCGCCTTGGTCGCTAGTGGTTTAGCAGCTTATTCCCTCTCCGATGACTCCAGATAATCAATCCGTTTCTCAACATCCACCACTCTTGTAACCATCTCAGTGATTTTGTCTCCATGGCAGTGATCGATCGACATATTACAGCAAGCTCCTCCAAGTCCGGAACGATCTTCGTCAGCATTGCCGACACGTTCATCAATTGTCGCCAAATTTCCTTCACCTCACTGGCCAAATTGACTCCCGGTCTTTCAGCCTGCTGCTCGGGGGCTCCAACTTGAGCACGTAAGTGTCTTTTAATGTCTCCAGAGCCCAAGGATTTTGAATTCTTTGATGTATTGCCTTCCTAAAACAGTTAAGAATCAGGGTGTATCGAGTCTCACTGGTTTATGACACAAAAAGTATTAAAACTAGCAAAGTGCGCAGAGCTCACCGTTCACACGTCCGAACCTCGCATGGCGCCATGCAACTCCCCGGCAGTTTCATTCTTGCATATTTTTTGGGAAAACTCTTATTTTGACATCGCAATGCCGTAATACATTTGATACCATAATGTTAGTTAGTTTGCTGATGATAACGGAATTTTGAAAACCTGCTTTTTTGCCTGTGTAAAAAATTTACAATATGCATCAAATGGTTAATGCTGCATGTAAATGTATGTGACCAACATGACAAGAGATAACAAGGTATAGGTGCATTTAGAAAATGTTATAAAACCTATCATTCACTAGAGAAATCGTACTCTGACATGTTGAAAGCTTGTCTCCTCCCAACTTGGAAACTCTGGTTTAGAATCATCTCAGAGTTTACCAGTCATAATAAGGACTTGAGGAGGTATTCATGTGCAACTTCCAAGTAGGAAACTTGTATTAATTATAATTTCAACAGCACGTGAAATAATACTTCTTTGAATGGATATGACGTGAAAGGCACAGAATATCCCATTTTAAGAAATATTTGAGTAAAAATTATATTAACCATAACAGTACTGGGACCAAAACTGTGTTTTTTCACTTACTTCTTAGAATGGATGTGACATAAAAGGCACAGCGTGTCCGATTTTTGGAAACATTTGAGTAGTAATTACATTAATATACTCCTAACCCAAACCTAAACCTAACTAAAAAATGTGGTTTCAGATTTTCAACTTCTTGAAGAGCAGAGGGATTAGACTCTGATCATGAGGGACTGACATGCACAGTGTGAGTGTAAAGAGAAATCTTACCACCAGCTGACACAGTGATGAAGACAATAGCACAGAATCAGTTCACAGCAGCAGAAAAAGATATCTCTTCCATTTCTCTCAATTGATATTTCACATTTTTCTATTTGTCTTATTTACTTATTTTCTTCTCCTCTCAAAATCACACCAAATTTCCACTTTTATTTCTGTGTGAGGTTGTTGTATGGGGCTTAGTGTTGTAACAGTGCTCAAAGATCGGGCACATAGCTGTCAGTTGTAGTATTTATGAATGCAGAAAACATTTGAATGTTTGAATGACCCAAGAAAACTGGTACAAGAATTGCTGGTCATAAGGCCCTTTCCCACTACAGGTACAGTACTAAAGCCCATTTTAGGTACTTTTCCCAGGGACTAGTGCTTATTTTTGTTTTCACACCTGAGGAACTATAGTTCCTCGAAGTTGTTTTAGAGGACATTTTTAGCTCCTAGGTAGGTACTTTTGGGGCATATAGGGACTGTGTGCTGCAGCCTGTGATTGGTTAAAAATCACAACGCGTTGAGAAAGGAGAGGAGTTTACTATTTGTTAACAAATCGTCTGCTAGCCTGCTACTCCGAGGATTGCACTAATTTTACAATTCCCTTAACAGAAATAAAATAAAACCAACAAAGTATCGAAAGAGGATCACCTGTTTCACATGTGTGTGCGAGGAGTAAGCAGCGCTGCTGCGGGATTTCATCGGAGACATGCTTTAAGTTTTCATCGCATCTGCACTTTTTGTACTGTGTGACTGTAGGATTGAAAATTAACAAATGAATTAATTTCTGTGTTACAACCCTTATTCCTTTGTGAAAACAGTCATCTTGCATTACAGAGAGTGCTGATAGTGTTCTATCAGCCTACTGGCTGAGGTGTTTGTGTATTGGGGCAAATGGTTACAACATGAATACAGTGGGGGTTAAAGGTGGTCTGCTAATTGGTCAGTTTAAATGTACCAGGCCTGTTTGTGGTCATATGGTCAAAGAAAGGATAAAAAAAGATTGTAACTTGTGCTCTGGGCTTTTTTTCTCTTCCTCTCACTCTTTTCTCTGGCTCTTCTCTCTGCTCTTGGGTGACTGAGTTAAAACCTGTTGATACGCATTGTACCCTCCCATGGGCCTGACGTCACTCTGCTTACATTTACGATACAATTTTCCATTCATAAATGTTATTAATGTTGACAAATTATGCATCTTTTGAAAGGTCTAAGGGTTCAACATCAATATCCGGTCTCTGTGGGGGCTTGGGTAGCTCAGTGGTAAAAGACGCTGGCTACCACCCCTGGAGTTTGCTATTTTGAATCCCAGGGCATGCTGAGTGACTCCAGCCAGGTCTCCTAAGCAACCAAATTGGCCCAGTTCCTAGGGAGGGTAGAGTCACATGGGGTAACCTCCTCGTGGTCGCTATAATGTGGTTCGTTCTCGGTGGGGCGTGTGGTGAGTTGAGCACGGATGCCGTGGTGGATGGCGTGAAGCCTCCACATGCGCTATGTCTCCGTGGCAACACACTCAACAAGCCATGTGATAAGATACACGGGTTGATGGTCTCAGACGTGGAGGCATCTGGGATTCATCCTCCGCCACCCGGATTGAGGCGAATCACTACGCGACCACAAGGACTTAAAAAAGCACACTGGGAATTGGGCATTCCAAAGAAAAAAATAAAAATAAATATCCGGTCTGTTTCATGATAGAAATGCTCCAGCAACAGTAATATAGTTATTTGTGTCAAGAGTACAAATCAAAACATGCAATATCAAAACGGGACTTCGTACCTTTATTATGAAAAAGTGATCGCCAGATGAATCCAATCCGCCACACTTGGGTAAATTATCCATGACAAGTGTCCAGTGAAAAACATCCAATAGCACATTTTGTTTATAAAAGTGATAAATCTGAGAAATATTGATATATTCTCCATTGTTTACATGTGATTTCGCCTTAAAGCATTACCCTTCGTCATCGTTCTACAACAAATTATGCAATCTGAGCAGCATTTATGTTGTAAAACCGTATATGATATTATACATTAGAGTCTCACAAACAAAACGAGCCCACCTCCAAAGATTGTTTGTAAAAATGGGGCATTAGTTTTATTCATTATAGTGAATTTTGTGACGTCTTGTAAGGCGCAGCCTATCATTTTTTCTATACACCGCCAGCCATTGGCCTTGTGGAAAATTGTTGATGGAAGGAATGTTTAGCCAATGAGAAAACAATTCCAACGATGTGCATGATGTAAATATTGCACTGTTAGACTTGAGTTTATTTCTATTCTGCAACGAGTTATCCTGTGACGCATTTTGTGACGCACCTGTCTTTCAACATGGAAGCTGCTTCTGCATCCCCACAGTGTTGATGTAGTATTATTATAAGTACTTATAACTATTATAAGTAACATTGTAAGATACAGGCAGTACAGTATGCAATCAAAATAATAAGTATGGCCTAAAGATTGTTTTTGGACGCTGATTGTTATCTGTATGGCTGGCCATCAGTGTAATTTCTGTGTTCGCATGGAGACAAAATTTTGTTTTTGGAGAAAAACTTATTTGATATTTACCCACATTTTTAACATCATGAAATTGTCATATTTTAAAATTGAAAAAGGAAAAAAAAGAATGGTTTAGTAGATGTGGTATATGTAAGAGTAACTATAATAGCTTTCTCTAGCCCTCAGATCATTTTGTTACCAAGTGGCCCTTTGGAAACTCCAAGTGGCCATTTTAGGTTTTGTCCCTAGTCAGAGAAAAAAGCTTGCAGGAACCACATTTTTTGTTAGATCATCCTCAAATTTGAAAAATAACTTCTTTAGACTTGTGGCTTTGAGTTTAGTACTAGTAGCACCTAATAAACAAGCAAAAAAAAAAAAAAAAAAAGAAAGAAAAAGAAAAAAGAAAAGAAAAAAAGAAATGAAAACATTCTAGAGCAAATAGTTTTCATAAAAATTGATGTCCACATATATGGACAATGAGACAACATTGTGACATTTTAAAGAATACCAAGCTATAGAAAATCAGATTTTTTTTTTTTCATCAAATCATTTACAATGTTTCCAGGAGTGTTGGTTATTCATGTTTTTGAGATGTTTCAGACATTACAGCTGATTTTCTGTAAAGCTGAAAAAACAATTCTGAATCTATGTACTGAACTATATACCATTGTCCGATGTCTGCCAAATATGTTGAGTGATCCAAACATCATCTGCAGCCTGAAACTGAACTTTTGGTAAAATTTTAGGATTGAATGCACTTACTTAGCTTCATAGAAAGCTCTAGGATGCTCCCTTGCTCCCTGTTTAGTGAAGGACTTAACCCCTTCTGGATGAACCCATTTATTCTCAATGTGAAAATGCACAGTAAATATATAGGAATGCATTTACTAATGTTAATGAATAGAATCATATTGTACAGTTATAAAAAAAAATATATATATATATATATATATATATATATATATATATATATATATATATATATATATATATATAACAAAATGTACATTAAAATTAAGCGAAATGACCCACAGATGTGTTAGAGTTGAAAGGTATTCAAAATAACTAACATGTTTTTTCTACTTTTGAGGAAATGTGGTGCCAATTTCCACATATGTGAACATCATGTTTATCAGCGCGTTTTCCAAAGTGGCATGTGACCAGCGCTTCACAGAAATCGACGGCATACTGTTGTGTCACGTGACTCGTTGCTGCAGAAGTTTAACACTTAAATGTCTAGAGCGTTGTGAACAGTATTCAGTTGGTTTTTATTCATTTAAATTGTGCGTTGCATATAGCGAAGGCAAAATACAACATCCATGCATGTGGATGGGAAGCAGAATGAAATAAAGTGCTTTTTGAACTGTTCAGAGACCAGTTTTCTTAAGAGCTTCATTCATCCAAAAACGCTGTCAGTTAAACTATAAACTTATTAGGCAGCTGCCTATGTTTTCGGATGCAGCCAAAGTTCATATAAAACAGCCCTAATAAAGTGTAGCTCCGATCCTGGTGTCCTCCGAGGTGTTGTTGATTTTGTTGTTGTTGTTGTTGCTATTGCTATTGAACCGCACGTGCAAAAAGTGTCACAAGAAAAATGGTAGACACTACACTGTAAAAAATGTCCGTAATTTTAATGGTAAAAGACTGTAAAAATGCTACAGTAAAAAAACGTAAATTGGTTAATGAGTAGTTACCGTAAAATATACGTTAAAACATTGTAACATATTTAAAAAGACAATACATGTAGTTTTATGGTAAAATGTTGTAAAATTACATTTTTGACGTAAAAAGTAGGATTTTCCCATATAATTAACGGTTAAAATTCATATTATGTTTAACAAGAGAGTACATGTACTTTTTATGGTAAATTATTGTTAAAATTACGGTAAAAAACAGTAATCGGGCGTTCCCAGAATTCCCTGTGTGACCCATTACATTTCATTATATTTTATGGCAATAGCTATGTTTGTTCTTATTTTTATATCAGTTATGTACTTTGGGGTGTTCTGTGTTATATTGGATGTAGTTTAGTTCATGTTTATTGCATAATTTTAATTTCACATGTGTTACCCTGATGGTGTTAAGTGTTTGTGTGAGTGACACTGAGCACTGTTTCTACGTTTACTGGTCATTGCTCCTGGCAGGGCCACTATTGATGTTATCATGTGCCCTTCTGTAATTACTACGGTGATTAACAATACATTATAAAGTGAAAAGCAGATTTATTCAGTTTCATAAGGTTAATATATTAAGTTTATCATTTAGTCATATAAATGACGGTACTGCATCGTAAAATATACCATTAAAAGCAAGTTTTAAACTGTAAAATGTACAGGTTGTTCTGTAAAGTTGTTTACATTTTACTGTTTATTTCTTTTATTTTTTTACATAATTAATCTGGCAACCACAGCTGCCAGTTTTTTTTTTTTTTTAACAACAGGATTTTTTTTTACAGTGTAGATGACGTCACTACGGTGGGTACTTCTGTGAATGCGAATGCAAAAGAGGAAAAGTCTCCATGGGTGTACTAAGGGAAAAGTACCTGGACTGTTGGTGGGAAAGGGCCTATAGTCATGGGGCAGGAACTCAGGGTCCCTGTAGGAACTGACTTGCTCTCTTTTGTGTGTAAATAAAGAATGAAAAAGAGAAAAGTGTGTTTTGATTAGTGAGATTTAAATGCTTCACTCTCTTCTGGCATACTTGATACATCTCATTGAAAATGTTTTCACTTCATATGAGTAAAAGATGATTTAAAAGGAACTGTAAAACTACAGAATTATGAGTTAAGAAAAGCTTCAGATTATGAAAAAAATTCAGTGAGCTGACATGGATTGAACTTGTTTTTAACTTTATCTCTCTTTTGAGGTGATGAGGGACAGCTGAATTGAAAACTAATATGATTTGTTCTGCCCTGTCCGCATCTGAGTCTATGCTTTGAATCTGAAATTGATGAGGAGAGAGTTTGACAATCAAGGAAGAGGCCTGAAAATGCAAACACAACATTTTAAAGACATCAGAGCTGTAGTTTCATTGATCTGGAGTGTGTAAACATTTACAGTTATTCTGCCAACATAATTAAAAGAGGGAACCAGAGTATTGTCACAGAGATTTCTAATGATAAATTAAAGGAACAGCCTTCCATCTTGGTGAGCTGCCCAGATATGACAAATATGACTGCTTGTTTTAATAGCTTTGTGAGTGAGCAGAATGAGAAAGAAAGAAAGAGATATAAATTCTCATTTGTTAAATATTTATTTAGCACATACTGTAATTTATGTATTGCCATTTACCCTGAAAACAAAGGTCTCTTTGTGACAGGGGTCCCTTGGATTGTTGAAAAAAATCTGACCCCCACTTTGTTGCCCTCAAGTTTCTCAGCCAAGCCAATGTAAAGGTATTTGCTGTAGATGATTGCAAAGTTCACTATAACAAAGCCATTTCTCGCTTTCTCGTACCTCTTGTAATTTGTGTTTTGTACAATGTTTAAAAAACAACATTAGTTGTGTAGTACTGTATGAAAATAATATTTTACATACAAGATAATTAAGTGTACGAGGTCAGTTGAGCATCTGGCTCAATTTACCCCACTGCCATTTTCACCATTTTCGATAAAAGTGTACGTATGACGTATGATTTTAGGTATGGCTCATATTTTTAGGTCTGGGTAAATTTTCTTTGAGTTAAATTTGGTCTGACCTGCAGGTTTTAAACTAAAACATTACTAACATTACATAATGACATACAGAAACAGCTTTTAGCACAGAGCACAACACTTTCCCCATGTGCCACACTCATTCAAAGAGAGATAAATATTATTTATAAAATGCTATATAGTAACAAAACAAAAAATATGCACAGGTGACTCAACTTTCCTCCTGGCACACCTTACCCAACTTTCACAGAAAGAGAAAGAATGAAATATAAAAAAATTCATAATAACTGTTCTCATCATTAAGACATCATAAAAAACTATAGTGTGCAGATGGTAAAAACATTTATAGATATTCATACTGTCATGACTAGGGCTCTCATGCCAGAGGGAGTAAAGCAAATGGATCTGTCAAAGCAGAGCAGACTCAAATACCAACATGATTACATGGGAAGTTGCCATGTTGCTACTGGATGTTCCAGTAACCTGACATCATACTATTACAATGATTAGGCTACTATTAAAAAAATAAATAAAATGTTTATCAACACAGGTCACATTTTATTTTGTGACTTGACAAACTGTACTTGCTTCTAGCAGACCTAAAGTCTACAGTACATTGAAGCTATTAAAGGAATATTTTTTTAAATAATATAACTATAAAATGATATTATTCTACACAATTTATCTGGCACTAAAATAATGATGATATCAGTTCATTAATTTTACATGGCTGAACTTTAGTCATTTCACTCATATCTACTCTAAGAAAGAATCAGATTCCATGTGCACCGAGTGTATGCTAGATAGGTGTGCCTTGGCCACTGGCCGAATGGCATAACACTAATGAACTAAATATATATATATATGTGTGCCTTGGCCTGCTTGGCCTTAAATGGCTAGTGACCTGACTCATAATGTGTACCTGGACCTGGTGACTTAGCCCAGCTATGTGTGGATTTATTTAAACTAATGATCTAAGAAACAATGTGTGCCAGGCCAGATTTGGCTAAGTCTCACCTTGTTAAAGAAGCACTTCTATGTGTCATTGCCAAAAGCAGACCATAACATGCAAGCTGAAAGAAAAAAAGCAACAACCTGTGCATTTTCAGAGAAAATCTCTCATAGCGCTACAGTGAAACTGGCTTAATTGCAAAACTGAGTTATTTAAATGTTAGACAAAAAGAGATATACAAGCTGATTGGAGTTTTCAATCAACCAGTTCAAGGCCAGTATTCCTTGTCTAAATCCACATTTTAACCAATAAAGCTATAAAAATATGTTGGCTAAGTTCCTTCGGTGGCAGCAGAGCTTCTAAACACAGCTGTGCTCTCTATTTCCAGATGATCCGTCCATCCATTATTTACACTGCATCAGTTTCTTGCATAATTAACTGGAACGATTAATGCATAATTTGGCAGATTAATGAGTTTTAATTAAGTGAGTGTTTTATTGTGTTGTTGATTAGGCTTGCTGGGGAATGAGGTGGGGGTGTGGCTTGTGTCTAATCATTCCACTTTCTGCTTAATTAAATGAACTAAAAATGATTGTATGGATAGTGTAGAACTTACTGGTACTATAGGGCTATAGATACAAGTGTGTATGTGTGTGTGATTGTGCTTGATTGTGGACTTTTAATCAATACAGGGTGACCAAACCCTCTCACGCTGTTTAGTACAACTTACGTTTAACACTACACAGTTGTGTAGAGTAAAAATTATTTCTGTAGGTGTTGCACTATATTGTGAAACATAAGAGCAAAGTTGACATTATATGTTTTAGCGTTCCAAAGGTCACTGTGTCAGACCAACAAATACAGAGTACAACTCTATTTGTTTATGTCTCGGCAGGAAAGCAAACCTTTGACCTTAAGCAAAACATTTTAATAACTGAGAGAGAGAGAGAGAGAGAGAGAGAGAGAGTAACAAATATCTTTGCAGTTGTGTGATGAAATCTTAAGACAGAGATCAATGCTCAGCCTTGTAAATAATGTCTGATATGCAGCGCCTATAACTGACTGACTGAATAGACCAATCTTCAATGTGATTTATGACAGTTAATATATGGATGACTAGAGCTTTTCACTTAAAAAAACAACTATGTTTCTGTCAGATCATTCATAATTTAAGGTCTTGATATTCTTCATCTGAAAATCTAAAAGACAATTTTATATTACTTATTTAAACTCCCTGCAGTCTCTGAAGGAAATAAGATCAGTCATATGTCAAAAAAAGTCTCAAGCTAAAATCTTCTCTGCAAATGTTGCTATATTAAAGAGTTAATCTGTCCAGAATTTAGGGCCCAGTCCAGTCTATCCATAATTTATGCCCACTGCTTGTTCTGATTTGTTGAAAAGAGTAGCCCCTCATCTCATTCCTCTAGCTTCTGCTGCATGATGACACACACACACACACATCTATACAAATAAAAAAAAGTAAGTAAAAAATATCTGACATGAGTGCTTATTTCACTGGAAGCGAACTACACATTGTGACAACACCAGTACGGTCCTCTGTCCATTTAATGAAATTGGACCAAAAATGTAAGCAATTATCTGTAACCTTTCTGCAAATTTTTTTTAGAGGTCTGTGTATATGTAATACATATAAATAAATCAAAATATATTTGTATTATTATATTTATTATTGTATTATTATATTGGCATATGTACATGGGGGTTTTAAGACATTTTAAGAAATTAGGCATAACTTTTGAAATGTGTATTGTGAAAGGCACTAAAGAAATAAAAATTATGACTTAATCACTGGTCTTTCAATAGTGTTTCTTTGCCTCAGTATTTTATTTCTTGAATAGCATCTTTACCTGATCAACTGTTCCTCCTCTCCCTCTTCTGACTGATCTACCCTGCGGCTACATACGCCTCAAATCTGATATAAGAACATACGCATATTGACTTAAGATGTACACTTCCAACAGTAAAAGTGAAAAGAAAAAAAAAACATACAGTGGGTATCTAAAATAGAATCGGGGCATCCAATAAAGGCGCGATGCGGTGTGACGCAACACAAAGGAAACTTATTTGATTATAATGAGAGCTATTTAGTAAACATAAAGTGACAAAGTAAAGTAAACTCAGTTTATTGATATAAGGGTGTAAATAGCAGAGATGAAACATCAAAGAACAGATGCAGATGGCTGGAGATGAAGACAGCGATGGCAGGATGATGACAGCGATGATCACCATGGTAACACCCGGGTGAGAAACAGATGATGAAACAGGAGAGTAGTAAATCTAGGTAAGTATTCCAATGATACAATCCACAGAGCAGTAATCCAATAGATGAAGAGAGCAGGAGTAACTGGAGCACACTGGGCAGAGAAACAAACTAAAACAAGGGGAAAAAACAAGACAAGACTGGACAGATGAGACGGCGAGACTGTATCGACAAAACACAATGAACAATCTGGCACTGAACACATGAAACAAGAGGGTATATATAGGCAGAGCAGGTCAGATTAATGACTCATGATCAGCGCGAATGAACGGTCCCATGGATAGTCAATCCCGCTGCTCACGAGGCAGAGGAAAACACAGAGGGAAGCAATCATCACGCAGACACACAGGAAAAACATAGCAGACCCACCAGAACCTTGAAAATTGTGCGCGGACGGAACCATAGCATCAGGTTCTTGAGAGCGGAACAGAAAGGGCTGCTAGCCTAAACAGCACTGGAAGGGCAACATACCCATAGATGACACAGGCAAGGAGTGCATACTCGACCCAGGCAAATCTGGACTCCAAGTCAATGGCTCCCAGGAAGCTATGTAGTGCAGAACCATTATATCCATTAATTGGCTCTATCACTCCACTCTCTCCTCTCCACCAATAGCTGGTGTGTGATGAACATAGTGGCGCACTATGGCTGCCGTCGCATCATCCATGTGAATGCTGTACACTGGTGGTGGTTGAGGAGAGCCCCCTGTTCACTGTGTAAAGTGCTTTGAGTGTAGTGTCAGAAAAGCGCTATATAAATGTAACATTCATTCATTCATTTAGAACCCTTTCCGAATCCTGGTTAGCTCGCTCTGCCTGCCTGTTGGTCTGGGGATGGAACCCAGAGGATAAACTCACAGTCGCACCCAGATATCGACAGAATTCTCTCCAAAACTTGAAGACAAACTGGGGTCCACTGTCAGAAACCACATCTGTCGGGAGGCCATGAACGCAAAAGATGTGATCTATGACAGTAGATGCTGTCTACCTCGCTGAAGGAAATTTGGGGAGTGGAATAAAATGAACCGCCTTCGAGAACCAGTCCACCATGGTCAAAATGACCATATTGCCATTGGACAGAGATAAACCGATGACAAAATCCAAGGTAATGTGGGACCAGGGTCTTGAAGGGATCAGCAGCAGCTGAAAGAGCCCCAGAGGGGGCCAATCGGAAGACTTACCACAAGCGCACACCGGACAGGCCGAAACAAACTGATGGATATCCTGCGCAAGTGTAGGCCACCAGAAATGCTGCTTCACTAATGCCAGAGTGCGAGCAACTCCTGGATGACAAGCAAGTTTGATGAATGGCCCCACTGGAGGACATTGGTCCAGACCGACTCAAGAATGAATAACAAGTTAGTCAGGCATCCTGTGGGTGAAGGAACATTACCAGGTAGGCTGAGCAGACATTAGACTCCACCTCCCAAGATACCACTGCTACCACCATACTGGGTGGAAGAATGGTATCCGGATAGGTTGAGGTGCTCTCGATTTCAAAACAGCGAGACAACGTGTCTGGCTTGCTGTTCTTAGAGCTGGGGCGATACGAGATGGAAAAATCAAATCTGCCAAAAAAGAGTGCCCAGTGTGCCTGTCGAACATTTAGATGTTTGGCAGTATGGATATATTCTAGGTTCTTGTGATCAGTCCAGACCACAAAAGGAACCCCCGATCCCTCAAACCAGTGATGCCACTCACCCAAAGCCAGCCTGACAGCCAGCAACTCTCTATTGCCGATGTCATAATTCCGTTCTGTTGGAGATAATCAATGAGAAAAAAGGCATAGGGATGCAACTTCTTGTCCAACAGGGCCTTCTGATAAAATAGCTCCAACCCCGACCTCCAATGCATCAACCTCCTCCACAAACTGGCGAGATGGGTCGGCATTTATCAGAATGGGAACTGAAACAAAGAAGATTTTGAGTTTGGAAAATGCAGACTGAGCCAGCAGGGACCAACAGAAACACATTTTGGTGGAAGTTAGACATGTCAGAGGTGCTGTAATTTGGCTGAAGTTCCGAATTAACCGGCAATAGAAATTGGCAAACCTCAGAAACCCTTGGACCGCTTTGCGTGAATCTGGAGTTGGCCAATCAACAACGGCTTTCACCTTATCAGGGTGAAAGCCTTATACTGTCAGATAAGAGGATGAAACCCAGGAATGGAACTGACCATGCGTGAAACTCGCACTTCTTCACCTTGACGAAAAGGCGATTCTCTAGCAGTCGCTGTAGCACTCGCCTGACATGCTGGACATGGTCGCTAAGACTATGAGAAAAAATCAAAATGTCGTCGATGTATACAAAGACAAACTGGTTGACCATGTCCCAGAGCACATCATTGACGAGAACTTGGAAGATGGCTGGGGCATTGGAAAGGCCAAACGGCATGACCAAGTCCTCAAAATGCCCAGTAGGGGCATTAAAAGCCATCTTCCATTCGTACCCCTCCCTAATCCAGACTAGGTGGTAAGTGTTGCATAGATCCAACTTTGTGAAGACGGTGGCCCCCTGCAATAGTTCGAAGGCCAACGACATCAATGGCAAAGGGTAACGGTTCTTCACCATTATGTCGTTCAGCCTTCGATAATCTATGCAGGGTCTCAAGGAGTCAACCTTCTTACCAACAAAGAAGAACCCCACCCCAGCCGGAGAAGAAGAGGGACGAATAATACCTGCTACCAGGGAATCACTGATGTACTTCTCCATGGCCTCCCTCTCTGGAACCAAGAGCAAATAGAGATGACCTCAAGGTGGAGAAGTGCCTGGCAACAAATCAATCACACAGTCGTACAGGCAGTACGGAGGCAGAGAAGCAGCCCAGGTCCTGCTGAATACCGCCCTCAAGTCATGGTAAACCTCGGGTACACCAGTGATTTCCACTGGTTCCTCCTGTGATGTTGAATCGGACAAGACTGGGGAGAGAGCAGAAACAAGACAATGAGAAACAGAAAGAACTCCACGATTAAACAGAACTATTTGCCCAGTTAACATAAGGGTTATGGGTTACCAACCACAGGTGTCCCAAGACCACCAGAGCTGAGGGTGACTGTATGACAAAAAATTTTATTTCCTCAACATGGTTGCCTGAAATGATAAGCTTGAGAGGTATCATGATGTGAGTAACCATGGTGAGAGGTGTTACGCAGAGAGTTCTGGATGGGATGGGTTCCTTGAGAGGAGGCAGAGGTATAGACCATTTGGTGATTAAGAAAGTTACCCTCAGCTCCAGAGTCCACCAGAGCAGTGATGGAAAAAAGTTGGAGTGCTGTAACTGGGCTGGTAGAAGGGTCTTGTTACTGGGGGATTTCAGCGGAGTGACGATCACCAGTAACCCCTGCTATTGACAGATAATCTGTTAGATTACTCAAGGTCAGTAACGTATTCTAAATACTTTGGATTACTTCTTCAGCACTGGTAGATTTTTTCACTTGTTTTGACTATAAAAACTCTGCCACTACAGTAAGACAAAATACACATGTTAAAAATACATTCTCTGAAAAACCTAAATATCATATGCAGTGTTGTTTCTAAAACAAGATAAATCGAATTGATCTTGTTTTATGGAATTTTAGATATTTTTACAGGAAAACAATAAAAAAATTATTGTCAAGAATATAATTTTTGCCCTAATATCAAAGGTCTTACTAGAAAAAAGAAATTATGATCTAACATGAATTTTCTTGATAAAAAAATATGATCGTGACATGTGCATGTAAAATAGCTAGAAATAGCATTTTAGCTTAACGTAAAGCTGACAATTTACATGAGGTTTATTTCTATTTCTTCTGCTCCAAGCTTACTTCAAACGTACGTCTCTGAAAAATCTAAATATCTTATGCAGTGTTGTTTCTAAAACAAAATAAATCAAATTAATCTTGTTTTATGGATTTTTAGATATTTTTACAGGAAAACAATAAAAAAAATATTATCAAGAATATGATTTTTGCCCTAATATCAAAGGTCTTTCTAGAAAAACAGAAATTATGATCTAACATTAATTTTCTTGATAAAAAAATATGATTGTGACATGTGCATGTAAAATGGCTAGAAATAGCATTTTAGCTTAGTGTAAAGCTGACAATTTACACAAGGTTTATTTCTATTTCTTCTGCTCCAAGCTTACTTCAAACGTACTTCTCTGTCTGCTCGTATGAATATAACACATCATAAGAAAGTGTTTCACCGCTGTTCAAATGCACTTTTGATCGCATCATTTATATGTATAAATGTTTTCCATCTGAAAGGACTAAATATTAAATGAAACAAATGACAATAAAATGCAAAGTAATCTCTTCAGTAATCAAAATACTTTTTGAATGTAACTGTATTCTAATTACCAATGATTTAAATTGTAACTGTAGTGGAATACAGTTACTTATATTTTGTATTTTAAATGCGTAATCCCGTTACATGTATTCCGTTACTCCCCAAACCTGTTCAGAAGTGACTACTAATGCGAGTGTAGACAGCGGAGCTTACATCATCCGTCTCCTGTGAGATACTGGTGTCAAGAGCAAACAAGACAAACAAGAAGTTATATTGTTGTGAGGCATTTCACTGTTCCATATAATTTGTCTGTAACCACATTGATAGATATTATAAAATAATGATGCGTGGAAAACCATATCCGAAACTGTCGGCATTCTGAGTGAATTTGATTCATATATTGATAGATTGTTCGTCTTGATAATGATATGCAACGATCACTGCTGCAGGTTATATAAAACACTCTTCACTGTAGAATGTACATTTTAAGATGTTAGAGAACTGCTTCTTTGTCAAATTAGAATCATATCTTAGTTTTACCGGCAGTACATCTCATCTATGTTTAGATTTTCTAAAGCTATGGCTAGTTGTGCAGTCCACCAATAACGTTAAAGTGACAGAAGTAGGAATGGCAACTAGCGACATCAAGCAACAGTGTTGCTGGCGGTGTAGGTTCGACGTAGAAGTATAAATTGGCCTTTACTGGTATCTAATGCTCAATTATTTTCTAAGTTTATTACAAATATACAAACATAGACAGACACATGATTGAGGGGGTACAATTCACTCCCTTCAAAACATTGGGCATCCCACCCAAATTGTCTGAGCATTAGTGGGCAGTTAGTGAAATAGCCTTTATCAGCAAGGCTATATAGTACACATATATAATATACTATATAGGCTATATGTATATCTTATTTGTATGCACATTTATACACTTAATTATTATCTACAATGTGGTTATTTTAGTGCTCTCTCTTAGAAAGAAACCTCTCATTATGTTGCAGTGTTTCTGTGGATGTTTTTTTTTTTATATTATGACAATGTTTACACCAGTGGGATCCATTTTCATGATCTTACCCATGGCCCAACACATACTGACCCTGTACACAATAAACAAATGACCAAAAGAAAGGGGAAAAAATGAGAAGGAGAGACTTCTAGGGTGAGACATCAGACATGGCCTTCACCCTCTCTTTCTGTGGCCTTCTCTGAGTTGGCAGGCCTGGTGCACACAAGCATCAGTGGGTGTGCCGTAAAAGTGAATGTGGGTAGCAGGCAAGTGTCTCGCTGGAAAAACCACAGGGCTATATTTCTGTCTGACTGCGTCACTGTGCAAACTTACATTATTTATGAACAACCTTAAATGAGAGACTTCAGGAGTCTCTCTGGGTGGGACAAAAAACCGACAGACCCTACTGTTACATAAGAGTGGCTAAACAAATGATCTGCCAGTCCAATATAAGGGAGGGTGACTGCCTCATGCAGAGTAACTTATCCCAACAATTTTTACATCTTGCAGACTGCTATACTGAATATATGGCAACCATAAAACACAGCAGAACAGCGTGACTGAGGAGAGAGGAAGGGGGAGGTACAGTAATAGACAACTAGAAGCACTTAAGGCCGATTTATACTGTGGCGTAGCTACGGCGGGTACGGCACAGCCAATGCCATAACCTGACATGCACCTCTTCAAAAATGTAACTGTGCATCACGTCGACGCACACCACAACAGCACTGATTGGTGAACTTTTTAACCAGACACCACCCCCCAGGATGATAACAACGATATCTGAGGCAGCGTCGCATTTTACCTAGATTATTTTAATATTTATGCATTATATCACATTGTATTTGGACTTGGGACCATTAAAACAATTGTCTTAATTGGGAGCATCTGCTGTTTTTATGTTCTGTTGGTGTTTCATGAAGTTACAAGTGAAATGTGACAAAAGATATCTGTTTACAGCTTATAAACTCTAAAAGCTTTTTTTCCTCAGGGCTTTTACTTTATATTAATTTGATATGTGAGTGAAATAATGTGTTGTATTCTACTCGCAAACTTTCCGATCTGCACAATGGTTTGACCATATGTTTGGCAGAAATGTGTACAGTATATAATCATATTTCATAAGTTGTTCAATAGTGTTCGCCAAGCGAGTAGTTATTAATTAATTTGATAAATTCTTTTTCAGCATGGAACATCAAAAGTATGCCAAAATATTTATTTACTATTATTTAAGCGACTGAAGAGCAAGCATACAGTATTTTTCTAATTTATTTTCTCCCTGCAATGCAGGCAAATTGTATGATAAATAATATGTATGCCTACCTAAATTTCAACATGTTCACATACTTTTAACTCATTTTTAATGCAACAATAATTTAATAAATACCTTTGAATACACTAATTACATCGCTTTTGTTTATTTATGAATGTATAATTAGCATTTTGGCTGTGTAGCCTACTGGCAGAACGACACAGACACCAACACAGAACTATAAATGCCAACCAACGTGTTGGCCACTACGCGGAGTCTACGCCGTAGGTTCAACGCAGATGCATAAATCAGCCTTTGCACCAGTAATGGGAGGAGAGCTTTCTTCAGCTTTTTAGAGCAGCAGGGGGCTTTTCTGATGTGTTAATGTGTTGACAGAGACAAACAAGGCTCTGCGGTGACAAGAGGACATGGAAAAAGAGCCCTGTTGTGCAGAGCAGAGCCCAGAGTACACTGCCTATGCAAACAAAAGCACAGGAAGACAGGCCTGCCAAACACAATGGTTGTTTATTTGTTCTCATGTAAACCAATCATGAGTACACAAATAAATAAGGTGTTCGACCATAAAAGACCAACCAGGTTAAATAAAGGCCAGCACAGCAGTCATCTGAACTACTAGATGATTTCCCTGCTGAAAATTCCAGCTGAGCCAGCATGCAAGCTTTGTGGAACATGTCCAAAGTTAAACTGAGAAACCATGGCAATGCTGTTCAACTTCAGTCATTGAGGGCCACTGTTACAGGCAGGTGTGTTTGATTAGGGTTGGAACAATAATCTGCAGGACAGTGGCCCTCTAGGACAAGCCTTGCCATAGTTTACCACTTTGGACATGGTCCACAAAGTTTGACAACCAGAAAGTGTCCAAATACTTTTTGTAATAATTTTTAACAATATATCTATTGTTTTTTATTTAGGCCAAAACAAACATACTTTTATAAAAACTTTTTAAAATGTTGTTATAGCTTTTTAAATGAATGCCATTGGTTTCACGTTTTGTTTTGTTATTCATACATTTTCAAGTGTCCAAATGCTTTTAGGGGCCACTGGATATGAATGAAATGTTTAATCATCTGTTAAACACATTAAGAAACAGGCTACATGTAGTCACATTAACTGTTTCCTTATCTCTCGCAGTGGTGTCTTCTCTGTGACACAAACTGTCAACAGACAAGACCACCACACACAGTCAATGGTGACTGAGAGGAAGTTCACAGAGCTGCCACATAATGCATACAGTGGATCAGCTTCTTGCTCTAAAAATGGGATATGAGATAATGACCTGCCAGTCAAAGTGTTGGACAGTTAGAAAAGGAAGGGGAAAGAAATCGATGTGAGTCAGAAAATATGAGAGAGAGAGAGAGAGAGAGAGGAGGGCAAGGGGGAGAAGAGAGAGAGATTCATTGAAACAGAGATAATTGGGGGCTGAAAATTGGAACAGCTATGCACTGCAAGACTCATTGTGTCCTGCTGGTACATCAGGTTCTTGAGCGTAAGATCTGAGTTTTCATAAGGGTATAAAACGCAATCCATCACCATTTAGAGGTCACACACAATCCAGGGCCATTGGCCAATCTCACAGACAGCTGAGGGCCAGAAGGAAAATGATAGCTATTGGACCAAAAAGAAGATGGTCTAAGATTTAAGACTTAAGTGTCTTGGACAGTCTTAAATTAAATATTTTCCATAGCAATTTAGGAAATAGATGATTAAATTATGCATGCCACATATTAAAAAAATATGCTTTTGAAAAAAAAAATTGTTTTGGAAACCGTATTTATCGAAATGCATTATTTATTAATACATTTATTAAAACATTTCTGCACAAGTCTGGTTACTACAGTGGTGAATTCACAGGGCCAGCAAAGCCTTCTCTGCTGGCCTAACATGCCAAATAAATAAATATTTTTCATCCTTTCATTCTCAATCACTTTTTTGCCTATGTATGTTTAATCGCTTTCCACACTTAATCTACAAACAAATAGAGAAAAACAGTCAGAATTTATTCCTTGATGCTTACAAGCAAAGCGTGACAGCTGTTTCACAAATCGCATGCCCGAAGTAGTGCGTGAGTCTGAGCTCCACCCCGTCAGGCCTTCAGAATTTCCACAGAATCCCTCAACAGTGCAAATGAATGCGCATCTACTGTCAGATTGTCAGATTCATCAGCCAATCAGATTTATCTATTTGTTCTTGGTGGGTGTGACCGTTAGGATATGTCCTGGTAGAGGCCTTCTAGCTGGCCTTGAGTGACGCAAAGCGAAGAGTGCAAGATCTTGCTGACGAGTCGGCTGTCATCACTGCTGTTATTGCCATTGAGAAAGAGATCCTTATGGATTTAAAAACGAGATGGTCTGCATGACTGTGTGATTGCTTAATTTATTAAACAGGAAAAGAGGCAATGGAATGCATCGTTAAATCAGAATTACAACTTGTAGGCTCATGTAGAAATTCTCAACTCCAATTTCGCTGAGATGCAGGGGCATGATGTCACAAAAAAATGTCGACACTCAGGAAGATATACAAAGTAAGTGATAAACATTCACTTTATTAAGTAATATCGATAAATGAGTTTGTTTCCACAATACATGATATTAAAGCTGGTTTAACAAACGCCTGCAGAAACACGTGTATAAAACTTATTATAAATTATAATCTATTTTGACAATTGTACACCTGAAGCACAAATGCTAGCGCTGCAGCCTTGTTTATCAGTTGGGTTGCTAGGAGACATCTCTAATGAAAGTCAAACCCCTGCTAAGCTAACGGAAGCATTGCAGTTTTGTTTCCTTAAACGTCATCTTTCGAATATCAGGGAATGGAATGCATTTATGGTCGGAGACATCAAGTAGGAATATACCTCATCCAACTTGAATGGAACGCAGCATAACCGTGTACCCTGATGAAATGTAATTTATTGCAAGCAACATTTAAATCGCAAATATTATTAGATATATTTTTCCAGGTATTATAGATCTCCTTGGTAGATTCATATGAAAAATTATTATTTTTGAATGTCTGTTCAGGAGATGTTCATTGCACAAAACAGTCATGCTGCAGTTAAAATTAGGCTTGCTTGAGCATTCAGTATCATTTAAAGTTCTGGCTTTCGTGCGTGGATGTGTTTTTAAAATGTCAGAAAATGGGGGGGAATCTTTTATAATTCAGTCATTTAAATTAGTGGACAGTGTGACCTTGTAACTGATTGACTCAGAAAAGGTCAGATAATCACCAGTTGAGAGTGAGAAATTTAGCATAAATCTCTCTCTCTCTCTCTCTCTCTCTGTGTGTGTGTGTGTGTGTGTGTGTGAACAGCGGTTGAGGAGGTGAGACTGACTTTTCTTTATAATGACGTTTCAGCACAGAGCAGTTGCTCTTTTATGGTTTGGCCACATGCATTATTTAAGGAAAGAATCAATATTGCATATTGCGCTGGAACTGGGAGGGAGAACTCACAGAAGCTCAGCGTATGTGTTATTCTTGCTTTATCTGTATATGTCATAGTCAGGTGTGCCCCAAATTCACAAGATCACTTTTTCGCAAGATCATGTTCAAGAAAGTCAGGTCACATTCCTTTTTGGCATTTTGATATTTAACAGCTAAATATCAAAGTGACAATTGTTGTCCCCGCAACCTGAAGCTGAATTACATTAATGTTACGAGCACTGTGATGTTACAGGTCATACAATGCATGATTGCACCCACTGACGCTAGAATGAAAATATGGCTATTATAAGAAAATATCTTACAAACCATTTGTTCATTCATTTAATCACCCACAGTGTTGGGTGTCTTTATAATCGAATTATGTTTCAGTACAAAAGTAATGTAACACTTTACATATTAAATTCCTGAAATCAGATTACAGTGACTGACTTTCAAGGAAGTTAATTACTCTGCATGGTAGGAGCAGAGAATATAACAAGACAAAAGTTAACGCAGTACCACACAGACAATAAATACACAATACAGACATGGGTTGGGTTATATACAGAAAAGTGTATGATGTAGTGTTGTGGAAAATAATGTAGTGCAATGGATTAACAAACATCAAATATTAACAAAGAGAACAGCATAAAAACCATAAAAATCTGTATAAAAAAAGAATATAAAACATTAGTATGTCTACAAACAGCTGACAGTAGGCCTCAGTGAAGTTGGTTTTAATTAAACTAACTGCTTTGTTATAAAACAGAGTTTGTGTTATCACACACGACACAAAAAAGAAATGTGTCATTCACTCAAACTTCCCCTATAATGCTCTGCACGAGGCAAAACAGACTTTGTGTGAGTCTATGGGTTGTCCAGCAGTTAGAAAAGTCTCCCTGTACATCACTGTTGTCCAGAGGGAACGGTGACACTATCTGATTTATTGCCTGCAGGGCTGCCCACAGACTGCAAGCATTTCAACACACAAACATCTCTCCTTCCAGGAAAGGTGTACCTGCCACACACACAGAGTGCAGAACATGTACAATCTGGTCCTGTCCAGACATGTTCTTAGGACATTATTACTGAACAAGCTGTGTCTTGAAATACAGACAGAAAGAACCTCAACCCTTACATACCCCGAGGTATGCGTTTGGTTATGCCACTTCAACAAGAGAACATGTTCAGATAATTGGGCGAAGGTTAATTTAGAGGAAGTAGAGATTGAAGTGTTGATTGACTGACGTAATGGATTCCAGAGGAGCAGCCACAGTCTCCAGTCTATTGTGACTTAAGTAACAATTCTCCCTTTATCTGTCTGTGTTTTTAAAACATGTTGGGACAAAATGTAACATTATATTTAGCAGACACTTTTTATCAGTTTCTATGTTCCCTGGGAATCATACCCATGATAGCATGATTGCTTTGGATAGCAATCACCAGTTGAGCAACAGGTATGGGTAGATTACTTCAGAATTTTAAATTAATCTGTTACTGATTACTAATTAACTAAAACTAAAATTGTAATGAGTAATGTTTTAGTTTACACTTTTAGGTAAACTAATCTGATTACCGTTGTATGATGTTTGAATTACTTTTGTTTTGAGCTACTTAAATGGACATTAAAAACTAACACTGTTACTTAAAATGTAACACAAGGATAACATGCATTTATTTTTAATTTTAATAGAATTGTTGTTATTTAGGAAATTAGGAATAGGGATGCATACGTACGTAGCCTGACATGGTAATGCAGTGCTTGGTTTTGTAATCTGATAACATAATCCAGATGGCATGTAATCCATTACTACCCAAACCTGATGATCACATTTAAGCATCTCTTATCATACAGCAAAAAGGAAAATCAGAGCACTGAAATATTATTATTAGATATTCCCAAATGTTGAAAAGTTCTTGAAGGGCAGAAATGCATGCATGCATGCATGCATGCAAAAAACAAATAAACTGTCACAGTCTGTCTCCCTTGTGTTTCTTAGGACTCTTATTTTGAAGTGTTTCCCCCGGACTACGTTACCCAGCATGCACTGCCCTCATCACTGCCATCTGTTCCTGATTGTTCTCACCTGTTTTCCATTCCCTCATTAGCTTTTGTATGTAAAAATACCCTCTAGTTTAATTCCTTCTTGGTCAGTTCTTGTTTGTTGTTGTTTTGAGTTCCCGTTAGTTGATTCACTGTCATCGTTTGTATTAAAGCCTGCAAATAGATCCTACGTCTCCTGTCTCATCTCAGCAAAACATTTGTGACAGAAGAACTGACCATACATTGACCTAGCGGCTGTCCAAATTTTGCTTCTCATACACGGGGACCGTCCTGTTGAGGATCACATACGTGAGTTCTTAGAACTAGCGAATTTAGTGCACTATCCAGACCACTCTCTGGTGGTTTTCTTCCAGACCGGTCTGAATAGTGCACTGAAGGAACTGATGCCTCTGGCTGATCCTCACTGGGCACTCTGTGAATATGTTGAAGGCTCTGTAACTTTGCGGTTCCCCTTTCACAGTGGATTATGGCTGGAACCCTAGGCCAAAACCTGCATCTTCAGCTCCTTACTCCAAGCCTTCTACGGCTCCTTGCTCCAAGCCTTCCACGGCTCCAAGCCGGCCCCTGGCTCCAAGCCTTCCACGGCCAACGAGCCAGCGCCCACGCCTGTAGCTTCAACCGTCCCAGAACCAATACATGTGGCCTCGCCTGCTCCCGTAACTATGCTCCCAGCTGTCCGGAAAATGAGGAGAAGGCGGAGGTCGTTCCCCAGTCGCTGCCCATGCTCAGGACTGCAGAGGTCGTTCCCCAGTTGCTGCCAGCTCTCTTCTAGCCTCCCACGGCTCTGCCATCCATGGCTCCGCCCCTCAAGCCTCCCAGGGTTCCGCCTTCCATGGCTCTGCCCCCTCGAGCCTCCCATGGCTCCGCCTTCCGTGGCTCCGCCCCACGAGCCTCCCATGGCTCCACCTCCCATGGCTCTGCCCCTCAAGCCTCCCACGGCTCCACCCTTTGAGTCTTCCGTGGCTCTGCCTGCCTTCGTCGAGCCTCTCCTGGCTCCGCCTTCAGAGATTTCCACGGCCCCGCCCGCTCCCCCAGAGACTCCTCTTCCAGCGGTTCCGCCCGCTCCCCCAGAGACTCCTCTTCCAGCGGTTCCACCCGCTCCCCCGGAGACTCCCCCTGCAGCGGTTCCGCCCACTCCCTCGGAGACTTGTCCAGCGGTTACGTCCGCCCTCCCAGAGACTCCTCTTACAGCCGCTCTGCCCACCCCTCCTCCAGCGGCTCTGCCGCCTGACCCGGTCCCCGCCCTGTGGCCGCCCCCTGGCCTCCTGACCCGGTCCCCGCTCTGTGGCCGCCCCCTGGCCTCCTGACCCAGTCCCGGCCCTGTGGCCGCCCCCCCCCGGCCTCCTGACCCAGTCCTGGCCCTGTGGCCGCCTCCCAGGCCTCCTGACCCTGTGGCCACCTCCCAGGCCTCCTGACCCAATCCTTACCCTGGGGTCTCCTCCCTGGCCACCTAGTCATCTTCCTGTCCTCCTCAGCCATCTTTGGGGTGCCAGGAGTCGCCCCTTAAAGGGGGAGATATGTCACAGTCTGTCTCCCTCCTGTTTCCTAGGACTCTTATTTTGAAGTGTTTCCCGTGAACTACATTACCCAGCATGCACTGCCCTCATCACTGCCATCTGTTCCTGATTGTTCTCACCTATTTTCCATTCTCTTATTAGCTTTTTTATGTATAAATACCCTCTAGTTTAGTTCCTCCTTTGTCAGCTCTTGTTTGTTGTTGTTTTAGTTCCCGTTTGTGGCTTCACTGTCATCTGTATTAAAACCTGCAAATAGATCCTACGTCTTCTGTCTCATCTCAGCAACCATTTGTGACACAAACAAAACAGATATTCTTCCATATCCTCTAACACAGAGCACACTTTCATATAACACTGTTGTCTTGAAGTTCTCTAAAATATGGCCATTGTAGTTCCCGTCTAAGAGGCTCTGATAGAGATGGCAACAGTAAAGCCTGGATCACATAATGCAATATTTATGTGATTTTCTATTCCCAAACATTTCAAACAAACAGAATGTGAATACACACTAATTGCTCTTTCAAGAAACAAGGAGTTGAAAAAAGCCCTCTCAGTCATTTGCATTTGATTGTTCTAATGTTATTTAATATGGCTAATCAATTCAATAAAGGGTTTCATGGTTAGGAGGCCAGCTACTGAGTCCTTAAATCATGCATATAATTTTTCACCCTAAGAAGTGTGTTTTTTAAAAAGAGAGCTGAATGTAAACAGAATATGAATCTGAACAGACTACAGTGCTACTGCTGTTTTTAATGCAGAATTAACATTGACGAGCTTTGTGGCTTTCAAAACGATTACGGAAACTTTGTTGTTGAGGTTTGTTACTGAAAATGTTCAGTCTCAACAGTCCTGATTTAAAGGATCTCTGAGGTTACAAACTTTTACTAATCAATGAAACCAATGTATTCCTACTCATGTTCAGACAGAAGGAGCTTCAATGAGTCAATCACTTGAATAGTCAAGAACTCAACTTAAATTCTCTGTTTTAGATTTTATGACCCTGAAAAAAAAAAAAAGAAAAAAAAAATGCTTAAACTAGCCTACGATGGTCTGCAGTTCTTAGCTGGTTTGACCAGTTTCCAAGCCTGGCCAAGCAGGTCTTCAGATGGTCTAGCTGGTTTCCCAACCTGGCCAAGTTGGTGTTCCACTGCTTTAGCTGGTCTAGGAGGCCAGTATGGGCTAGATTAGGCTGGTTTAAATTAAGTTTTTTGAGCAGGAAAACTTACATTCAGCAGTTAAAATCTGCTTTGGAAAAATATTCAAGTTTGGTCCAGGTCAGCCTCCAACCACTCTTCATCTCTAAAGACAAGCTGATCTGAGATCTATGTAAAGGAGCCACATGAATGCTTTATTAAGTTTCTTCAAA